>NC_138075.1:224078185-224777185 GCF_964212035.1 Myotis nattereri
CCCGTCTGTCTGCTTTCCATACCTACAGAGTGAATTCCAGTCACTGGGTGCTTCATTAGCTGGAACTTTCCAGCCACCAGGGCTGTATATTCCTGAGTTGATGAAACTTGCTGACAACGAAAACCTCAAGGTTTTGATGGTAAGAGAGGAACAAATGATATTGAGCCTTGTTTGAATATCAACTGGGTTTGGCCACAGCCCCATTTGCAGAAAACAGGCAGCCTAGGGCATACTAGAGAAGGTTTAGCGATAAAACCATGCGACTGATCCTTTAACCAATATGCCAAATACAAGGTAGCAATAATGTTGTGGTTTACCGAGGTTTATCTGAGATGAAATGACTGTGCCATTTATCGTTTTAGCAACTACAAGCTTACCCTTGGTGGGATGGGATGATTAAGTCAGATCCCAAGTCCATAGCTATCTACACAGCAAAGCTTAAGGTGGAAGGAACATATTGTAAGGGGAAAAAACGGAGTTTAAATCCTGGCTTTGCTGCTAGTAGCTGTGTGCATGAAGGCAAGTTACTTGACTGTTCAGAGATTTGGTTTTCTCACCTGTTTATTGAGAGTAATGACACCCACATTGCATTATTGTGATTATTATCATGAGGACAAGTAAGATGAGCAGATGTAAGATACCTGGTGCATAGCAAGTACTCATTAATACTATTTTAAATTTGAAGCCCTAAACCATGAGGCTTTTAGATGCCTGTTAATATTTTAAATCTCACAAGAAAACAGATAACCCACTGCATTGGATTGGTTGGAAAGACTGATTAGAACATAGTTTGGAATGGATGAGTGAGTCCTAAGGAGAGAAAACACTGGGGTAGCAATGACTTAGTCTGACAGTGAGCAGGCCTGTGGTTAGGGTCTTTAGCCTGACTGTGCCTAAACTCAAGGTTTGGGTGCAGTCTTCAAGTGGGACAAAACCAGGCAAGACACTTCTGGTGGTCTCAGCTACTCTGAGGATACTTCAACCTGCCATTATTTCTACCTATTACTTCTCAATAAATGAATGTAAAACAGGGATTATCCTCCCAACTAACCCATTTTTCATAATGCTAGGCATCAGAACTAAATTTATATTAAATAACTGGATGCTTCACTTTCACCCTCAACTGCTGAGTCATCAAGTTTGTGAATCTTAAAAAACAAACAAAAAACCCACCAAAGATGTCTATATCTTGAGCATATTCACTGATTCTTTGCACCATAACTGAAGGGAAATGATGTCAGTAAATGTCTTCTTTAGCCTACACATGTGTTCAGTGGCACCAAGCTGAGGAGAATGACATTTCACTCCTGCACTGACGAGCAGTGTGACCTTGGACAAATTACATACATTCCCCATTCGTACCTTTACTGCTCTGTACAAGCTCAAGGGGTGGTTATGAGGATTAATTGAAAAGAAAAACAAACAAACTATGTGAAGAGCTTAGAATAGTGTTTAGCACATGATAAGCACTGAGTAAATGTTAGATGATATTATTCATTCCAAGTCATTATTCATGATGGGGGAGAGAGTCAACATCAAGCAGCCACTGGGAGGAATGGATCAGAGCAGCTTGGATGGGTCTGTAAGGATCAACAGACATATCTAGGAGACAGTATGATAAAGGAGGGGAGTATACCAAGATGAGGGAATGATGTGTGTGTGCCTGAGTCCTTTTTAAGAAAAGCCAGCATAGCTCCAGTGCAGAGAAAAAAAAGGCAACAGATGTGATGACTGTCTCCATTGGAGAGACAAGAAAACAACCTCAGAGAAAGGCATGGCTTACCCATATCGCCCGTGGGAGAGTGAGGAGCAGTAGCTAGAAACCTACAATTAACTGCCAAACTCTGGCTCACTGACTTCCTTCCTCCATGCTAAACTTGCTGTAGGGAGAAAAAGAAGCGGGCAGGGGTCTGTTGCTTAGTTTGTGGTTTCAGGGGGAAAGGAAGCACATGGGTGGGCTGTCTCATGATATCAAAAAGGCACCAAAAGTAGGTAGCAGGAGCCAATTGTGCTCCCCAACCCACCTACAGAACCTTGCATAACTAATGCACAAAGGTGCCTTCTGAACTCCAATACTCTTACATTAGTTTGTAATTTCTTTTTCTATTCTTTCCCCAGATAACTTCAGATTTTTTAAAAAATGTGAGAGCAACTCCACCTACTAGAAAAAATAGAGAAAGAAAACACACACACACACACACACACACACACACACACACGAGTCCTTCATCATTTATCACTACCTTGCTTTGTGACTTGGACAGAGTCCTAATTACTGTCCTTTCAACTCCATGAGACCAGTAGTACTTCAGAGATATTACCAGATGGCTGTGAGAATCTGACAGAGCTGTGGCCCTTCTCTCCTCTCCACCAAGCACACAGGCACACATCTTTGCATGTATTTCTCTGGGGTTACGTGTTCCATCAAGCCTGCCCCTGGGTCCCTTCTCAATTCTCAGTATTCTTTTAGGCTCTTCCTGCCTCACTCATTGATTTCTATCTTGAATGTCAGCCCTTTCTTAGGGACTTCAACATGTCAAGGAACTGTGCAAAGAGCAGAGGTTTAGGATAGAAATCTTGCTGGCATAGCTTGTCTATGCCACTCAGTACCTCTGTGGCCTTGGGTCCATTACCTCTTCTTTCTGAGCATTCATTTTATGTTTGGGATATCACTTTTAGCTCAGATTTTTGTAAGGATTAATGAGTTTAAACATCACAGTGTCTGACATGTGAATGAGAATTTTAAGTATTAATGAATGCCTGTGAGTCTCACATCCACTGTCTATAAGTTGAAGATGTTCAATAAGATGATCACCAGTGCTTTACGGGTCACAAGGTTTCCAATTCTTGGCCACACAACCTACCTACCCAACCCCTTGGGATCTCTGTGAACTTAGTCTCCCTCTAACTCTATCTCTGCCCCTTCCAAATGAGACAGGCTTAGCTCAGGACATTGTGAGGACCAATTGGGCTTAGAGACTTGATGGGTGCTAGTAGCATTTTCTCAGAAGCAAGACAGCAATGACCCATGGCAAGGACAAACCATGGGTTCTGAAACTGCTGAGTCCCCAAGGGAAAATGTGTCTTCCTGAATCATAAAGCTGGGAATGAGGTGACCTTTCAGGAGAGTAGACTGCAGGAACATTTGAGAGCATTGAACATCCCTTTGGGATTTACTCCCAAATTCGTCCACTGGCCTGCTGGACTATTTTCAGCCCAGGATTCAGGTTTCATTAGCATCACTGAGGACTCCTCTGGGCCTCCTTATCACTGTGAAAATAAATTAGCATCTCTCAGAAAAGCAGGAATAAGAATGGAAAGCGAATCAACTTCAGGGCCAGGGGGAACACTCTGTCCATCCCAGCTCTGCAACTTATCTGCTGTGTGTGGACTTTGGCAGATGACTCAACCTTTGTATTCACCATTTTCCTAATTTATACATCTGAGAAAAATATTAGATATTTCTTCAGGGTGCTTTTAAGGTTACATGATACACTGGCATCAATATGTGTACTCAACAGTCACATAAGATAGAAAGATAGGTTTTGTATAAATTGGTATCAAAAAGTAAATACATAGCAAATAAAAGAAAGCAGCATGGTGTGATGGTTACATGCCTGGTCTGATTCAAATATGACTTCTACCATTTACTAGCTGTCGCCTTGGGCATGTCTCTTAAACTCTCTGTGTCTTGCTATTTTCATCTGTGAAATAGACATCATAATACCTGTGGTTTTGAGGATTCTATGAGCTAATTTACATAGAACAGTAGCTGGCATCTGGAAGGTACTATATATGATACTGACTTTCTATAGGTCTCATAGTATAAGAAGTGAAAGTGGGCATATTCTGAATTTGAATTATCAGCCACAACAATGCCAAGAATATGGGTCAGCCTTGTAATTTCTCATCTTCCTCTTCATGGTTATAAAATAGCCACTGTTATAGCTCCAAGTGTCAATGCTTCATATAATACAACCCAAAAGCTGGGAGTGAAGAGGTGATAGTCCACAGACTTTCTTCTCAAATGTATCTTTTTATTCCCATAAATCCCAAACTTCCCCTTATTTCTCCTTGACCAGTACTGGGTCAATGGCTAATGTGAATGGGATTATACAACATAAACAAATCATGATTTACCCTCTGGAATTGGGCAAATTATTTCTGAAATCAAGTGAAAATACTGTTAGGAAAAGGGGAATGCTTGTTTGATAGTCAACTAACAGTATTGAATACACCTTTATTTTAGAAATAATTATACAGAATTCAGAGAGATAAGTGACTTAGCCAAGACCACATGGGCTGGAGGTGTCAGATTCTGGGCTTGAATGTAGATTTTCCGAGCCCAAGTTACTTTGTTAATTACCACTTATTATTTTATTGTTGACTAGAAAGGTCTATGAAGATATAGTGTATTATTTTGGGATTAAGCCATTATAGGACCCTATTGAAAAAGGTAGATGTGATGTTATATAAGAGAAATAGAAATTTGGGACTAGAATCTTCCTGGAATTGTGAGCTAGTTCTTTCAAATTGCAATTTTGTGGTAGGCAGTATCTTTACCTCTCCATCTAAATATCCAACATCCATCCATCCATCTATCCATCCATCCATCCTTCCTTCCTTTTTTCTTCCTTCCTTCCATTCATCAAACATTCTTCTATCCTTTTATTCATACATCCTTCTATATAAGCTACCTTCCTTCTATCTATGTTATCAATTTTACCACCATCCCTCCCTCCCTCTCTCTGTCCTTCCTTTCCTTTCCTTTATTTCCTTTCCTTTCCTTTCCTTTCCTTTCCTTTCCTTTCCTTTCCTTTCCTTTCCTTACTCATTCATTCAGCTCCACTGATTAACTACCTCTTGGTGTAAAGTGTTGAATAATATAACAGTAAAAAAAGGCCTGTTATTTGCCTCCAAGAAGTTCACATTCTGTTTGAAGAGCAGACAACTTTAATATAGCATATGTAGTACTAACTGGGGCTCCCAAACTGTGTGTCCAACACCCAGGTCTTCTGGGCCTTTCTGGACGGGCAGACAAGTAGTCAGGGTGGCTCTGTCCTGAGACCAGCAGGGCTGTGCAGGCTGCTAAGCCATGAGCCTTGGGCTCAGAGGAGCTCTCAGTTCTAATGCAGCTATCCTGACGTCAGCACAAATGTCTTGGGACGAGCAGAAACCCTTGCAGTCCTTCAGATGTTTTAAAACACCAAGTACATTTTGCAAAGTGTTCTCCCTTGAATATTTAAAATCATGTTTTATTTAAGGGAAATGACTTTCATAAATTTCTGACCCAGTTGAGCTTTATATCACTGTAATATTCTTTAAGAGCCAATTCGTATCCAATAAGGCTTTTCACCTAGTTTAATGACTTTAAAATTTTCTTTTTTTGCAATCAAAACTGTATAAGCCAATGCGAATGCCAGAGGGTTCAAGTTCAGTTCAGAGTGCTCAAATCGGAATTCTGAGAGAATTTTAAGTTGCTATAATGAGTTCTGCCCATCCATATTCGCTCTATAGCTCCAGTGATTAGCTCTGTGTGGGCAGACTCACCGTGGACACCCTTGGAGCTTTGAAGAAGTGGCTTTTTAGTGAATATTTCAAAACAATATAGACACATCTTGCCTTACATATAGCTAACTTGTTCTTGTTTCTAATTCTGAGCAACTGGGAAAGAAGAAAGAAAAACCAATGATGCTAGTCTTTATTTTAACTTGCTTCTATCTGATCTCAGTTAATATCTTTAACAGTCCCGGGGGGTAGATATTATCTCCATTTTACTAATGAGGAAATTCAGGCTCAGAAAGTTAAATAGTTGATCAAATTCACACAGCTAGGAAATGACAGAGAAGGTTGTCTGGCCTTCTGAACCCAAGCTTTATGGCCTTCCAAGGTCCATTTCTTTCTGTGTCTTCCTTGCTCTTTTCCATAAACTCTTACTCAGGTAAGGCTGAGCGTTCCTCCCAGGCAGTGTAACAGGTATTGGACATGAGCATGTTACTTCGTTTAATCCCTGCTATAACCCTCATTTACAGGTTTAGGAAATAAAGTTCCCGAAATAACTTGCTCAACGTTACAAAGCAGAGCTAGGCAGACTTGGGTATGAACCCTGCCTTCGCCACTCTATTGGTTTTTTGAGGCTGCTGTAATAAATGACCCTAACCGTGGTGGCTTAAAATAACAGGAACCTATTCTCTCACAGTTCTGGAGATCTGGAGACTGAAATCCAAGTGTTTGCAAAGCTGTGCTCCCTCTGGAGGCTCCAAGGGGGAGAATCCTGTCCTGGCCTCTGCCTGCCTCTGGTTGCTGGTGGCATTCCTTGGTTTGTGGCCTCTTCTCTCACTGGTCCATTTTCACATTGCCTTCTCTTCCATGTGTCTTCTCTGTATGTCTCTTATCAGGACACTTGTCATTGGATTCAAGACCCATCAGTATAGTCCCAGGGATCTCCTCATCTTGATCACCTTGAATTGAGCCTATCTGCAAAGATACGTTTCCCAATGAGGTTACCTTCACAGATTCTGGAGGTTAGATATGGACATATCTTTTTGTGGAGACCACTTAATAGCTAATGAATCTGGAAACTAAGCCCATCAACTGCCTCCATTTCCTTTTCTGGAGAATGATAATGTCAACAGTTCTTAGCCCACAGAATTGCTGTGACAGGTAACCAGTAGGTCTTAATCCTTTGAGTTGTTTCAGCATCCAGAGTCTCCTCACTGCATGCCACCTCCAGGGTCACAATAACAAGCTTTTACAGCAACACATACACACAGGCAGCTAAAATGTATCTTTTGTTACGCAAACGAGCCAAACTAACACTTTACAGGTAAAAATTAATTCTCAAACTTTGACCCAAAATAAGCTCCTGTCTCCTATTCTTCTCTACCCCTATCCTACAAGCTCGGTTACTATTCAGGAGGTATTTTCCCTCAGAGACAGTCTTCTGCAGGTGACTTGAAAGCCTGGGACCAATCTATAACAAAATGCTTTTGACTTACATCACCACCTGCAAACCCACAATATAGCCTCGCTTGTGTGGGCAAGTATGTGGCTTCAGTCCAAACAACCAGGAATATTTTGTTTTAAAAAATTTTGGCAACAAAACCGATTTCAAGGAAGGGTGAATCTGTGTATTGGTGGGTCAGCATGAGTCACCTATGTAACTCAAGTAACCGGGTTCATAGCAGCACAAATTATCCCAACCTCTTCTCCCCCTTTCCTTTATTCCTTTTATTTCTTCCTCCCTTTGCTTCCTGTTTTCCTTATCATTCATCAAACCCCTATCAACACTCCATCATATGCCAGGACCTGGATTAGGCCCAGGGGATAAATGATATGAACTTGTTCTAGAGGAGAAAGAGGAGCATGGACACATGGGGCACCCTCTGATATTCCATATGGAGGGTATATTGAGTTCTAGGGCAGTGGAGCCTTTGGAATATGGGCCATGTCTCGGGAGATGAAAGGGGAGAATTAGTACTGGATCTCAGGGAATTCTATGTTGGAGTTTGGTCTGGAAGGACCAAGAGGTACAGGTCAGGTGGAGGTGACAGTGTGTACAAAGGTTCAAAAGTCAAAGGCAAAGGGTAAATGCCAATTTTAGAGAATGATGGGTCCTTTGATATGATGAGAGTATAGGAGCATAACAGAGATCAGGACCTGGAGGAAATGCCAAGCATGTCACTCTGAAGTTGAAAGTCCTCAAGGGTCTGAAGCCACAGATGGGCAGGGACAAATTCAGATTCTAGAAATATCTGTCTGGCCTTAATGGAGAGGATGGAAAGGAAGGCAACTAACCTGAAGTCGAGGAGACTAGTGATGATGCTCTTGACTAGTTGATGTGTTTACTCCATTCCAGGCATTATTCTAAGCATTTTAAATACATATTTACTAGTGTAGCCTTCACAGCAATCTTAGTAGGAATGCATTCCTTCATCTGGCAAAGAGAGAATAAATAACTTGCCCAAGGTCATCCAGCTAATAAATGGCAGAGCTAGAATTTGCACCTAGAGGGCTAGCTCCAGAAAATTAAGATCCAGAGTAGGTCTGATGGGGAGCTGGTGGGAAGGGGTAAGGGAGGCAATGGGGCCCTCAATCCTACCCAGATTTTGGACCTGGCTGTATGATGTGCTCTTCCCTCAGACCTGTCCTCCCTGAACTTGGTCACCTAAGTAAGTGCTTGTGCACCAATGCCCCCAACCCCCCTCCCTAAAGCTCCTTAAATTCTGGCAGATTTCTGGTTTTGCATTCTGCTTCCCCCTTTTGCAATCCCCATCTATGAAGGATGTGATTGGTAGATCAGCAATGTCCACTTGTTAGGAATTCAGGATTCCAGGCACCACCCCAGGCCTTCTTAATCAGAATACATATTTTATTGGTTGATTCTGACTTACATAAGTTGATTCCCAGGTGCCATGTTTGAGAGGTGCTAAATCCTTCTGCTATGACCTATTTTGCATGAGCTGTCTGTTCCTTGCCATGCCCCTAACTGACGGGGTGGTGGTGGAGGGAATCTTCATTTTCCAGAATGAAAGCTGAGTCTCAGAGAATGAAGTAATGTATCCACTGTCACATAACTAGTTAATGATGTACAAACCTAGAATCCAGCCAATATTTTTTTCACCATCTACTCTTTCTCAATCACCTTGCCCTGCCCCAATATATGCCTCTTTATAATGGGTGCCCTTTGCCTAAAGCATCTTCCACTCAAATCCCTGACTGCCAAGGAAATAAAAAAGCCACAGCTTCCACAAAGACTTTAAATATTGACCCAAGCAGAAATAAATCTTTCTTACTTCTGAGAACCCACTTACGTCAATTAACATACCTGGTTCCTTCTATAAAAAAACAAACAAAATGTGCTCCCATCTACTTGTAGTATTCTCTTTATATATCACTTTTACATATGATAAAGCCCTGAATTTTGACTTCTGTAGGGTAGGTACTGTTATACCCATTTTATAGATAAGGAGAATAAAGAGCAAGAAGATTTTGGGATTTTTTTCTTCAAGATGATTCAGCTAGAAAAGGTGTCACTGACAGTAGAACAGGAATTTTTCATCGCAAACCTTGCTGTGAGTAATGGAAGGAGAGGTACAAAGTTTGGGATGGGGCATTACTGGAACTCCACTGCACTAACTCACTCATTAATGACATGATCTGTAGTCTTGATTCTCCTAGAAATAACAGAATTTTAACAATATAATTTAGTGTAAAGACTATCTGTGGAAGCTCATACAATCCTAGGCTCAAATCTGGATTAGCCACTTACCAGCTACTCAAGGAACACATCTCTGAGGCTATTTTCTTCTCTGTATCATAGGATTTTAATATCAATATCATAGACTACAGATGTTTTCCAATTTACATTTACCTTTTCCTCCTTGGAAATAGAGAATGGTCACTCAGAATACAGACATTTTTCAGCTGTTCTTATAGCCTTTTACAAATTATTGGACAATACCATACATGCTAACATTACATAGGTTTGTACTTGGAATTTAAAAAAAAAGACAACACCTTTTGCCCCTATACTTTGTCCTTTCATCTCCTTGCTGGATGTAATGTAGGCATAATGGTTGGAGCTAAAACAGTCATTTTTGGATAACAAGGAACCCTTGAGAATGGAAGCCACACCCCGAGGAGCCTGCATTGTTAAAAAATTTTTGGAGCAAAGTCAACATTCTGCCCACTTTCTGTCTCAGAACTTGTAATGAGAGAGGAATAAACTTTTGTCTTACGCCACTATTATTTTTGGGGTATCCCTTATGTTTAGTCAAACCTCACCTTAATTGTACAATACTTTTATGTAGAGTCATTTTAAGTACTGAATATATTTTGCTCAACGTTCTTGACACATGGTCGATACCAAATAAGTACTAGTTGTTAGTATTATAATATTACCTAGTTTGGTACATATTGCATATTTAGCACATTGTTGAGAATTACATGAAATACAATTCATGTCCCAGGGTAAACCTTGATTGAAAATTATCTTATGTTGTTTTTCATGGAGAGACTAAAGATATCTAGCAGCCTTAGTCAGTGTGAATCCTTCCCTGAGTGACTGAGGCCAGGCCTGTACTAGAATAGCTTTTAGGATGGGTATGCATTAGAGGTGGTTTTAACTCCTTTTCCTATCCTGATTGGCAGAAGGCTGGAGTTCAGAACCCCAAGTGTCCCACAGGCCTTCACTTTATGATCATATGAGTAATTCTGGCTAAGGTGACCATCCAGCTCAGCCTAGAATAGAAAAACTGAGGCTCCCAGCCTCACTGGGGATGAATGGGTTAGAAGCTGGAGAGAGCATTTACATGAGTCCAGTCCTTTGAAGCCTCAAGTAGAGTCACTTTCTCCTTTACTATCTCTTGTTAGTGCACAGATCCTACCACAGAAACTATGCAAAATTCATTATTCAAAGAGTCCACTCTTATTTGTCCTACTCAGGTTCAGTTTTGGGAGCCTGCTAGAGTGATGGAAGGTAGACTAGATATTTATAGAAACCCCACCTTATGTCCAGCCCTCTGTAGGTGGTATTCCTACAATCTATTCCTCATGATGCCATTGTAAATTAACTACTCTTGTCCCCATAGTAGAGATTGAAAGACTGGAAGCTAGGAGTGGTAAGCAGTTCACCCGAACAGTGAGTAAATAGCAGAACTGGGAATCACACCAAATTGTGATTTTAAATCCTATGCCCTTTAAAATTCAAGTCTCTATGAAGCCTTGAAAATAAGATCCATTTTTAAGAACCGTCTTTTCTCCCTCTTGAGTTAGCTGGAATTCTACCTTCCCTATGACTGGAAAGGGACCGGCATTCTAATCCTCTCCTCTCCCTGCAGGCACCAGCTCTACCCTTTCTTCTAGCCCCGACAAGTTCCAGATCCTTAGCAAAACTACCCACCGCCAATCAGATGGTCCGATGGGCCTGTGACAAGGTTGGCATTCAGGGGCTGCATCCTGCCCATTATCCTGTTCCAGCTTAGCAAGCACATTGCAGCTACCCCTGGATGGGAACCACAGTGATGCCCGCAGCATCCTCCTGCTGTTGGTGTGGGAAGGTACAATCAGATAGTGAAATGTCTTACTGACAGCATGTGACGTTAGTTCTACCAAGGACATGTGTTGCAAACTTCCTGCTTAACAAGTTTTTCCAGAGGAAAATCTTGGAACCGATTACTTCTGAAAAGGCAGAAAGTCTGCTTCTGAGCCTTAAGACAGAACATGCGAACTCTCATGATGAACTCATAAAATGTCCACTACAATTTATTAGGGGGCACTGGGGCAGATTGAAAAATGGGTGCGCTTTTCACCCTCACCATATTCACGCTCTTTGGTGCCTGCTTCTGCAGCTCCTTCTAGCAAGAAGTTCAGCCTGTTCCTACTCTCTGGATCTGGGCTGACCTGGTGATGGACTTTGGCCAATAAACCTGGCAGAAGTCAGAAAGTGCCAATTCTAAGCCTTTGCTCGCTGGCTTTTGGGAGTTTGCCCAGATCCTGAGTAAACAAGCTGGGGCTAGTCTGCTGGAGGATGAGAAACTAGAACAGGGACAGCATTGCAGCCAAGGCCATGCTGAGCAGAGCTGCCAGCCCACAGCTGAGCTGTCCACTCAGGAGCTATATTAGCAGTTACTATTGCAAGCCTGAGCTTAAGAATTGATAACATATTTTCAGTGACCAAATCCATCACCGTGCTTTGGGGTGATGGATTATGAAGCAACAGCTGACACAGATGTGCTGATGAAAACATTTTTATAATAGATGATGTTTGCCAAGCACACTCAGTGCCAGGTACTGCACCAGGGACTTGCATACTTTTTCTCATTTATCTTCACAACCATAGATGCTACCATTTTATTGAATACTAGAGACCCTGGCCTGTGCCCTCTCACAGTCTGGGACCCATTGGGGGATGACCACCTGCTGGCTGAGGCCTGCTCCCCAAGGGATTGGGCCTAAGATGGCAATCAGACATCCCTCTGGAAGCCTGGCAGCCCTCGGGGGATGTCCACTTGCCAGCGGGGAGCAGGCCTGAGTTGTAGTGGGACATCCTTAGCACTGCTGAGGAGGCAGGAGAGGCTCCCACCACCACCGCTGTACTGGCAGCCATTAGCCTGGCTTGTGGCTGAGCAGAGCTCCCCCATGTGGGAGCGCACTGACCACCAGAAGACAGCTCCTGCATTGAGCATCTGCCCCCTGGTGGTCAGTGTGTATCATAGTGACCAGTCATTCCCAGTTGTTCTGCTGTTATGGTCAGTTTGCATATTACCTTTTTACTATATAGGATAGAGGCTGGGTACACGGGTGGGGGCCAGCTGGTTTGCCCTGAATGGTATCCCGGATCAGGGTGGGGGTCCCGCTTGGGTGCCTGGCCAGCCTGGATGAGGGGCCGATGGCTGTTTTCAGGCTGCCCGCACCCCCTTCAGGGTGGGGGTCTCCACTGGGGTGCCTGGCCAGCCTGGATGAGGGGCTGAGGGCTGTTTTCAGGCAGGCCAAGCCTGCAACTGAAGCTCCCAGTCTCTCCTTTTTTTCTTATTCTGGGATTTATTTACCTTCTGTAATTGAAACTTTGTTGTGGCTCCAGCCCCGAGGCCGGCTGGCTGAAAGCAGGTATCTGGGTTTTTTTTAGCTTCTATAATTGCAAGATTTTTGCTTAGACTGGAGCTCAGAGCTGGGCCACGACAGGCGGGGAACCTTGGCTTCCTCCACCACTGGAGCGAGCAAGCCCCATGTTCACTTCAGCTGCATGGCTGCTGGACGCCATCTTTGTTGGCAGTTAATTTGCATATCGCCCTGATTAGCCAATGGGAAGCATAGCAGAGGTATTACCATGTTTGTCTATTATTAGATAGGATTTACTTGGTACCAGATACTGTACTTTATATATGATATCAATTTAATCCTTATGACAATTATATGAGATACATCTTTTCTTAAAGATATGTTTTTATTGATTTCAGAGAGAGGAAGCGAGAAGGATAGAGATAGTAACCTCAATGATGAGAGAGAATCATTGATGAGCTGCTTCCTTCATGCTCCCCTACTGGGGACGGAACCTACAACCCAGGCATTTACCCTGGCCTGGAATCAAACCATGACCTCCTGGTTCATAGGTCCATGCTTAACCACTAAATCACACCAACCAGGTGAGATATATATTATTATTTCCATTTTAAATGTAATGAAACTGATTCGCAGGGAGATCAGGTGATCACTAAGCCTAAGGTTACAGGTGAAAAGTGGCAGAGTTAATATTTGACCGCAGGTCTGACCTGAATCTCATACCTGTGTATTCTATCCTTGGACTTCTATTTCTCTGACCAGCTTTTACACAAGACCATTTTTATGCCTTTTTTTTTAAAGAGAAGATTTTCCAGGAACTTAAATAACTTGTCTAAGAGCACCCAAGTAATAAATGGGAGGGTGTGGTTTTGTTCCTAGGACTCACTGACTCCAAATCTGCATTCACTGAGGTTCATTATGAAGAAATATATCCTAAATAGAGGAGAACATGTTTATATCTGTGTTAGGACCATGTTATTTCTTTGTTTTAGAAACATGTTCTGTTCTGCTTGGATGTGTTTTAAAAGTTATGTTTTGCAAATCCCAAAGTGTAACAGAAAGCAGGTTGTAAAGGAATTGGCGAGAGTTATTGCCCAGAAAAACCAGCTGGGAAGCATTTCAATGTCAATCTTATTATTGCTTTTAAATTAGCAGTGACTTCAAAAGCCTTTGAAGTAGCTGGCAGGGAATGCCTGCATTGGGGAAAACAATCACCAGAGGGGCTTCTCAGCAGGCATGTGCTTTATAAATGTTCCTCCTTCTTATGCTTTGGCACCAGAAAGATTGGAAAGGAGGGAGACTGGTCTTAGCAGGAAGCTTCTGGCTGACATGGAGTGCCAGGAAGACCCAATTAGCCTGTCCCTCTCAGTAGCAAAAGCCCAAGCAGAGGGAATAAATTATTTGTGACAGTAGCCAAGGCTGCTGACAACTTCAGAGACCACCCATGAGAACTTTCCATGTCATGCTGACTAGAAGGGCCAGAGAGGCTCTGATCCCAGGGGCCTGATGGATTCAAACCTGAGACTAGAACTAAGTTAAATTAAATAGTGGTTTATACCATCTGAAAGATAAGTGTCAAGATATTCCTGTCTCCCATCCTGAACCTCAATCAGATGACCTTCATTTGCCATCCTTCAAAACTTCAGAGTTCACTATTTTGAAACTTCTCTTATGTTCCAGGACTTCTCTCCATCCAAATAGAATTCTCCATTCATCCATCCATCCATCCATCCATCCATCCATCCATCCATCACCCATCCATCACCCATCCATCATTCATCCATCCATCCATCCATCCATCCATCCATCCATCCATCCTTCCTTCCATACAACATTTGATGACTTTTTAGATTGTTCCTGATGTTACTAGGCCTTGGAAATACCACTTGTCTTAAATTAGACAAGGTTCCCTTCATCATCATGATACTTGAGTCTTGGGAAGAGTGTAGATACCACCCAGTGAGCAGAACAAGTATGTGTCTGGGGCACTAATAAATCCTGGATACCAAGAAACTGTTTTGAAATGATTTTATATTTTTAAAAAAATACATTTTATTAATTTTTTAAAGAGAGGAAGGGTAAGGATAGAGAGTTAGAAACTTTGATGATAGAGAAACATCGATCCGCTGCCTCCTGCACAACCCATACTGGAGGTGTGCCCGCAACCAAGGTACATGCCCTTGACTGGAATCGAACCTAGGACCCTTCAGTCTGCAGGCTGACGTTCTATCCACTGAGTCAAACTGGTCAGGGCAATGATTTGATATTTTTAAACACACACAACTTTGCAACATGGGGAAAAAAAAATCCTAATTGGTTTGAACTTCCTTACAAGTGTTTATCCTTTAGGAATATTTTTATTGAATTGCATATCAGGAGAAAAGGAACCAAAGTCTTTCCAAGGCTTGAGGTTTCAAAAAGTCATTCATCTTATAAGGAGAAAAACTTAAAACAGTTATACTATGTACTCCAACAATAAGAAATGCTTGTGAGTTGTGAAAGAAACCAGAAGAGGTGTTTAATTGACTTGAAAGTGTGTGTGTGTGTGTGTGTGTGTGTGTGTGTGTATGCATGCTTATGTATGTATGCGTATGTGCATGTGTGTGTGTGTTGTTAATGGTCAGGGAACCCCAGAGGGGAAAAAGGTCATCATTCCCTCCCATCAGCTGTCATAGGTAGCACCTAGATTATTCCTCTATTCTAGCCCCCATTTTAATTATCTACATGCACACTGTGGCAGATGCTCTAGGGTCCCACCTATACCCTTTCGGCACCACTATTCTAGTGCATGCCTGTGTTTTCCACAGGCACCTGCGGCTCTCTGCCTGAGAGGATTTTCTTCACCCACAGGCAGAGAAAACCAGAAGTACAAGAGGGTCCCTGAGAGCAGCCTTCACCTCAACCTGTGATGGAAAGGAGTTAGGCAATAAGTAGCCCAGCATCCTCACCCCTTGGACAGGATTTCTTGGGAGCCAATTCTGCAACATGACCCTGAGTTCCCAGAGAGTGCTGAGCCCCAGCAGTTACCAGCATGATAATAGCCTTATTTCAGCCCTTCTCTGTCCAGTCTCACCCCTAGTCCCCACTCCTGTACCACTTATTCAGGGATTGCTTCCAAATAAAACTCCTTTATGCCATCATGGTCTTAGAGCGCCTCTAGGGCAGTCAAAGATAAGGCAGTGACTCTCCACTCAGTGCAGGGCTAGGGCCTGCACGGAGCCTGGTGTGTAGTTGGGCTGGAGGTGTGTTGAACACATGAATTGATGAATAAGTAAACAAATGATGAGGTGTGAATGACTGACAGCATACTTCCACCCTATGTTTTCGTTTTTACTCAGCCCAAGTGAATTTCTAAATAATAGCAGTTTGGAGGAGAAAATGATAATCTATTTGGGAAGTAACTTACAGGTGATTTGGGGGATGGGAACCATCAAGGCTGGGCTTGGAAGAAAACGTGAAGCCATGTTGGTGGCTCCCCTTCTCTCTTTCCTACCAGACCTGAGATTCCATTGCTGAAGATTTTGATCAGGTTCAAAGATTACCTGGAGAATGCATTATCAAGATAAAGACTAAGGAGATCTGACAAACCCCAGGTAGTTCTTGCAAAAGTGGGGGCATCTATTAATTCATTTATTCAATTCCTTTGTTTGTAAATTCATTCATTCAGTAATTTACTTATTCACTAATTTGGCCATTTGTTTATTTATTCATTCCTTCCCTCCCTTGCTGACTCAAAGAATTTTGTTCAGAGGAAATGGTAATTAAGCACATGGTCTCTAGAGACCTACTTCCTGGGTTGGGTTGTCATCCTGGCTGTGTGACCTTGGGCAAGTTACTTAACCTATCTGTGTTTCAACCTCTTGATGTGCAAAATAGGGATAAGTGGCATCCCTTTGCTGAGAAGCTTAAATGATTATTGATGGTTGTAAAGTGCTTAGAACAAGGCCAGCACATAACCAGTGTCTTAGCAGTAATCACCATTATCTTGCATCTGCAATTGTCAGTATGTGCTTCATAATGTTCACTCCTTCTACACTTTCTGTTTCACTTTCTTTTGTCCTATTTCTAATTTTCTTCTTCACGACAGAAAAACTGTATCAACCTGGAGGAACTTAGTTCCACAACTTCCTAAGTTAGTCCTGAATGTTTAACCCCACACATTCCTCTCTTGACTCTTACTGATGGTAGAAAGCACTTCAAGGTGGGCCACTGTGTCCATTTTACCTTCTCAGCTTCCTTTGGGAGCTGCTTGCTCAGAGCCTTTGAGTTGCACATTAGCCGTTTTAGGGCTCCCTCAGTTCCCCTGATTTCCAACAGTTCTTGCTTCTCTTCTGCTCCTCCAGTAAAGCTCAGTCCTTTCAGCTGAGTGTGAGGAGATGAGCCAAGAAAAATAGTTGATGCAAAGGTGTGAGTGAGGCAACAGGCTTCCAAGTTGGAGTTTTTATTGGGGGCTCAGCCCTTTAGGCTGTGCTTGTATCCCCTGCTCCTTTTACAGGAACTCTACCTTGGCCCTGGCCCCTAATTAGATGAGTCTCAGTTTAGCAGCCACTCCCTCATCCTTTTCTCACTCTGGTTTGGGATTAGCCAAGGGTCAGGGGCAGGGTGGGAAGAAGAGAGGTCAGCTCCCTGCAGCTAACTCTGGTCAAAAGAAGAGGTGGGACCCTGGTTTGCTGGAAATGGAAAACAGAATTTGTGTGGAAGGGCATTATCCACCATAGCAGGAACCACATTTCTACAATTCATATTTTGTCGACCCTTTATAGTCCATCAGCAGGTTGAATGAGTCCCCAGCTATACATTAACATCTCTATGGTTCATAGAAAGTATAGGGTGACCCATGGGATGTGATGTAAGCTGTGAAGACAGAGACAGATTGACTTTATTGAGAGGCATTTGAGGGTAATGCTTAAGACCATGGATTCTGGTGTCAAAATGCGTGGGTCAGATCTCTACCCTGTTACTTATTGGTTGACTGAGTTGGGCAAATTAATGTGCCTCAGGATTTACATATGTAAAATAGAGATGCTTATAAACAACACATGCCATAGGGCTACTGGGGTGATGAAATGGACCCACCCATGTGTGGCATTAGAGTAGTAACAAAGCCTCTAGCTATTAACCACTTACTGTGTGCCAGATACTATTCTAAGAACTCTCTCTTCATATAACTGGGCATGACTGGGTGCTACAATCAGTCTTGCACCAGTAACAGTAAAATCCTAAAATAACTAAGATAAGGTAGACATGTATTCCTCCTTTATATTAAAGAAGTCCAGCGGTGGACGGTCCAGGACTGATGTGGCTACTCTGTGCCCATCAGGAACCAAGGCTCCTTCTAGTTCAAGTACTTCATCATTCAAGCACTAGTTGCTAGCCTCCAGGTCACTTCATGTTCCTAGGGGCTCTAACCATCATGCGTCATCCCAGGAAGAGGATAAGGAATTAGGGGAAAAATGGATGTGCCTTCCATGTAGGGCAGCTCCCTTAAGGAGTTTTCCCAGAAGTCCCACACACCACTGGAGCTAATATCTCATTGAACAGAACTTAGTGTACTTTGCTATCTAGCTGTAAGGAAGGCTGGGAAATGCAGCCTTTTATCTGGATGTATCACCACCTTGAATAAACAGTGTGTGTGTGTGTGTGTGTGTGTGTGTGTGTGTGTGTGTGTGTGTGTGTGTCAGAGTGGGGGGAGAGGGGAAGGGGACTGCTACAAGGCAAAAAGAAGCAATAGATTTTGGGTAGGTGTCCAACATGTTTTGTCAGTTTATCCCCAGCACCTAAACTACCTTTTTAGGACTCCAGTATTCCACCCAGGTATTGCATTTGTTGAAAGTCTAGGATCTCAAAAGATGTGCAGTTCTCTTCATCAAATATGGTTGTGTCTCCTTTAACCTCGGTGGCATATGAACTAAGACAGCCTGTCTGCTTCTCATCCCCCACGTGCCCAAATTCATTGGTGAAGCAGAGGCTGCGTGCCTGCAGAAAGAACCCACCAGCAAGGGGATGATGAGATACACAGTGGCCACCAAGCCATGGAAAATGACATCTTCTGCAGGGCAGGCTATTGTTTAAAAACTTCAAAGGTTTCTATCTTATGCTTCTGGAAAATTCCATGTACAAGGAACCATAGCCTAAAATCTTGTCTAGCTAGAAGTTTTAAACATGAAGGCTCATGGATTTTATGTACAGACTAGAGGCCTGGTACATGAAAATTCATGCACTGGAGGTGGGGTCCCTCAGCCCGGCCTGCCCCCTTTCACAGTCTGGTAGCCCTCAGGGGTGGGAGGCGACAACCCAGCACACCTCTGCTGCTGCCACTGCCAGCAGCACAAGCCTCAGCTGGCCCTGGTTACCTGAGCCTCGGGTGGCCCTGGGCGGCTGGGCAGCTGCCATCCGAGGCTTGCCTGCACCTCTGGTTGGCCCTGGGCGGTGGGGGGGCCGAGGTGGGTCTGGCCACATCATGCACCTGCCGCCCCCTCAGAAGGGCTGAAAGGACTGGGGGACTCCAGTGGGGCTGAGGAGACTGGGCACCGCCATCTTGTGGCTATGGGTGCTGCCATCTTTGTGACAGTGTGATAGTCAATTTGCATATTCCCTCTTTATTAGATAGGATGTCTGTGTTCTCTCCATTCTTTCCTCCCAACTTGATAGCCCTGTGAAACAATAGGCTTCTTTTCAAGAAGCAATGCACTTATTCCCATTTCATCATTAAGTCTATTTAATGCCTAAGTTTAGCTACTCCAGCTGGTGGTAGTGGATTCAAGCTAGCTAATAACTTTTCAAGGTATTCAGCTATGGATTCTTAGTCCAGATGAAAGTCTGCAGGCAAATTACAGTGTATTTCTTCATATAAATGGGTAGATTTTGTTTGACTTCATTTCTTATAAAACTTTGCTAACAGTTACAGATGACTGTCACATACCAGCTTCTGGTCCCCAGTGATCCCCACTTCCTGGCATTTACTTATAAAATCTACTCTCTTTGAGTGTGGGATGGCTTAGTGACTCACTGCTGGTTAACAGAATACCACAGAGGTGGCAGATGCTGCTTGGGAGATTAGAATTTGGGTGTTGTTCTCTCTCTCATTCTATCACATTCTTTCTCTGAGGAGAACTAGGTGCCTTGTTGTGAGTTCCCCTCAGTAAAGGCCCACATACAAGAAATAGAGGGAGACTTTTGACCAACATCCAGTGAGGAACTGAAAGCCTTAGTCCAATAGGTTCTGCAGAACTAAATCCTGCCAACATCTGTGCCAGTGAGCTTGTTAGTGGACTTCACTTGGCCTTTAGATGAGACTGAAGCCCCAGGTGATACCTTGATTGTAACCTAGAACCAACTTTGATCAAGAAGGACCCAGCTAAACTGTGCTTGTAGTCCTAATCTCACCCCAGAAAATGAGATTAAAAAATGTTTGCTGTTTTTTTGGAGATAATTATTATTCCAACATTCTGGAATTTTCCTTTTATCTAAATGTTTCAGCCTCAATAAGTATGTGGTCTGTGTTCCCGCTTTGAGCAGGCAAATGTTCTGTCCCTATATAGCCTGAGGCACAAGATTTCTTTCCTACAATATCCCAGACCTTAATATTTACCTCTAGTGACTTATCCAATAAGGAAATGCCACATTTTAGATGCTATTTCTTACAGTGCATCTTTTACAAAGCACTGAACTCTGCATCATTTGGATTAGGTTCAGGTGTATCTAACAGAAATATCAATATTGCAGTGGAATACACTGGAATGAAGTTTATTTCAGTTCCATATAAAGGAAGCCTAGCAGTAGATGGTCTAGGATTGCTATAGCGTTTCTGCATTCCTCAGTGTCCCAGGTGCCTTTCTTCCTATTCTTAGAGTGTGACATCCATCATCAAGACCACCTCATGGTCCAAAATGGTTGCTTTAGCTCTTGCCATCATATCCTTATTCTGAGATACAAAAGATGAAGCAGATAAGTAAATCATTTTAGCTGAGTCAGCTCCCTTAAAGGACTCATCCAAGAAGTGTTTGCTGTATGTATTTGTGTAATGGACAAAGGAATATTTTAAAATGGGAGACCTTTCAAGTCACCTACCCCACTGTTTTCCAAACTTTAGCAACTTTCATTCCACCTTCATCATTTTTGCTATGTTTGCATGCCTTCCATCTAAGTGAATACTTCATATTGAATCATGTAGTAAAAAAGTTACCTTCTTAAATTTACATGCTGTCTACTATTTTTACATAATGTTTCTAAATCAACTTACTTTTTAAAACTTAAATAAATACATTTAAAAATGAAAATCTTCAGTTAGAAAGCAATGGTTTCCATAAAAGTTGTAGAAAATAAAATAAAATGAAACAAAGTTATACAATTAAACATGGATACCATATCAGCCAACAAAACTCTGAGCCATTGGCCTGCCCTCTTTTTCATTGTAATGATGATTAGCAAGCCATGGATTGTAGCTCTCTGTTAGATGAACCAGAAGGATTGTGAAGAGAGTAACTGCCTCACTTAATGTAATGTCCTGTCTTGTACAACCTAAATTTTTCTATTTCCCTAGCAGGCTTTGTTCTACACTCTGGGACACACTGGTGCATTCTTTTTACCAGTGAAGAAACCCATATCAAGAGCCCTGTGTGATTCTTTGTTTGTCCCTAGATGCCCTGTAATAGTAAAGAATGCATTGCTTGATGCCACCATCAGCACTTTCAGGGGCTGTACCTGCCTATTAGACTGTGAGCCAGACTGATCTTTGATCCACAGGGCCTTCCCAGAATTAGTGCATGTAGTGGGCTGAGCAATGGAATTGCCCAAGGACACTCAGCTAGTGTGCAGGGGTGAAACTGAGTCCTGTGTCTTCTGGGTCTTCAAAGGGTTCAATTGGATTCCAGGGGCTGAGATAAATGAGATTTAAAATAAAGTGCTGAATTTTTATTTTCAATACTCAAGGTTATTCTTGATTTTTTTTTTCCATGATAAACTGCTGTGTACGTAATAGGTTAAAAACCAACAGTGATTCAAAGTAGAAATCTCAGGGACAGTGTGTTTAATAATACTCTTGTTGATGATCATGATAGTAATAATAATACCTGTCATTTAGTGAGCACTTTCTAGGTACCAGGCACAATCCTAGGCATTTGAATTTTCTTCTGAGCTAGATAATTACTATTCCCATTTTCATTAGTGGAAACCAAGGCACACAACGTATATAGTAATAGTGTCAACAATAAAAATAAAGTTAAAAAAAGATACAACAGCCTGTGAGTGATAGGAGAGTCTGCATTTGACTGATGTGCCACCCAGGTTCACCTGGTTGTAGGTCCAGGAGCTGCTATAGCAACAAGCAGCTTCAAGCAGGTGAGATCTGTCAGTACTTCATCCTGGGCACCCTCTGCGTAATGACTGTTTCCTTCTGCCCTGGAGCTTCTCTGTGACCTTGGATCTGTAGTCCCCTAGTTACTTGTGCATACACAGCTCAGAAGAATTGGAAATTAATGGTCCCTGGGTCACACCTTTGATAGTGGGAAATGAAACCAAATGAATGGCTTTATCCCCACTTAGTCGCTTGGACAGCTGGCTGTGCAGAGATGCATGTTATAGATTTTCCTGCAGGATCAGGCAACTAGTCACACCTCCTGGCGGCCAACTTGATCAAGCATCTTTTATTGGTCCAACCTCCTGTTGTCTCCCTTTTCCCTCACACCTGCTTTCCAGGATAATCATAAAGAAATATAACAGAGGCCCCTCCTTTTAACTATTCACTCCCGGGGCTCCAGTCTACAATAGCACAGACCTGCCTGATTGCGAAGCTCATGGCCAGGATCTGAGTTCTAGTGCTTCATGTCTGAATCTCATGATAGGCTACTACCTGGTGAGGTGCCCATGGCCTTTGACATTGATAACTTAGGTCTTCCCCACACCTCCCAACTCCCTGCCTCAGGTGTTGATCTTTGAGCTCATTTACTATCTCTGCTCAGTGCTTCATCCTTTGCACTTGTTTTCTCTTTGGAGAATGCTCTCCTCCCTTGTTCTCTATCTCTTCTGTTCCTTTCCTAGCTAACTTCTCTTCAGCTTTTAGAATTCAGCCCCCATGGCCTTTTCTGAGCCCCTGTCCTCACTGTCCTAAGCCTGGACTAGGTCTCTTTTCTGTGCCTTACTCTGATGCGCTTGCTCAGATGTCATTCTCTGTTTTCCCTGAGTCCTTAACCCATTGAAGGCCATGCTCTAGCCTTAATGTGAGCATGGGGCCCACCACAGAGTCTCAGCCAAGCTAAGGTGATGGCGAGTGACCAAGGGCGCAGGAGGTGTTGCCAGAGGGCCATGGACTCCGCTCCTGCTCTAACATGCAGTCATGGACTTCTGAGCATAACACTTAGTTCTGAGCCTCAGTTTCCTAATCAGAAAGAAGGTAAAAAAAAACAAACAAACATAGTAGCTATGATGTAGGATTTTTATAAAAAATAAAGAACATAAACAGATATTGAATTTAGTGAGATAAATAAATGTAAGCAACTATTATGACTAATAAAGCAATTTATTACTCCTTCCAAAAATGTACAAAAGTAATTAGGAAAAAAAAGCTAGACTAATTGTCACTTAGGTCCACACACAGATTTACTGAGTACCCTCAAGTTTTAGGGGCTCCTGGGGCACTCCCTAGTTTCCAAAAATTTGTAGACTAAGTCAGTCCACTCACTTACTGGGTACCCACCATGTGCTAGGCATTGCATGCACTAGAAATTATAGGACCCAGTGCCTGTCCTCAGTGAGTTCAAGGTCTAGCAAGTAATGACATCAAAGCTTATGATCTTTTATCCAAACCACATTCTCTTCCATCCTGTGGATAAATGCACTCATTTCTTCAACAAAATATTCATTGTGCATATACCAGGTGGATGTTTAACCAGTGGACAAGAGTATTCTGGGAGGAGACATTAGATTGTGCAAAGGTGTGGCAGTGTGGAGAGCATGGCACAGTCTGAGACCAGGAGTTCACAGGTGATGTGACAGCACAGAGTGTGGGGGAGGGATATGGGTGAGGCTGGAAGGACAGAGTGCCAAGACTGTCCTGCTAGTCAGGATTCTTTTCCATCACAGAAACCCAACCAGAGGGGTGAAATGGAAGCAGGCTTGTGTGGCAAAGCCTGCATATTGGCAAAAGTGACTTGTTTCTAGAGAAACTGGATCCAAGATTAAAGACATCTTATTACAAAGATAGAATTTCCCTATATGGTAAGGGACACAGTCATTGGTAAGTCTGGGATTATTTATCTCCAATCTAATGACTTGAAATAAAAGGAATAATTAAAATAAATGTAAAAGAATAAATCCCAGGGAACACGGATTGGCCTTGTTTGGTCATGTGATCTTCCTGATGACCAATCACAGTGACCAGCTGATGTGGAAATATGATTACCTCAACTTGGGTTACTTGCCATCTCAATCTGTGGTGGATCAGGATATGTTTACAAAAGAGAGATGGGAAAGGATCCTGGGTGAACCCAAACCAAATAGTAGTCCCCAAACCTTGAATGCTGTGTTCAAGAGTTTGGGTTGCATCTGAGGTGGGCAGGGAGATGACATGGTCAGATGTGAACTTAGAAAGAACACCCCAGGTATAGGGTGGAGACATGGCTGAGTGGGTGGGTAAGTAGGAGACTAGAAGAGTCATTGAAATGCTAATGTCACAGTCCAGGGGACAGGGCTGTGCACAGGTTGCTGGGCAGGTGGGTGGATGAAGGAGAGAACAAAGGTGGTGTTACAGTCCAGGTTCCAGTTGGAAACAGAGGAGAAAGGACTGGCCACTGCTGTGTGAATTGTTGCCAAGGTGAATTGCTGATAAGAAGGCATTTTAAGCAGGCATTCTGCCTTAGCAATCGGATAGTATCCTAGACTTACTTATGCTTTTACCAAAGCTAAATTGCAGCAAGGTGCAGAAAAACCTGCCTTTCTGATTTGGGATGATTATGCTTCATTTAACAAATATGGAGTGCCCACCGTGTGCCACTCCCAAGGCTTTATGTATGTTTAAAGATGAATAAAACAAGTCTCTTCCAAGGAAAAAAACACATTTGAGTCCTATGCTTGTAAGGAACACCTTGTATTTCTGCCCTTACCTCCTCCAGTCTTCACTATAGGCCTATATAGTAGCATTGAAGACATCAGGATTTCTCCTTACTGACACCAATGCATATGGAGCACTCTCTTGGTTCTGTCTGTCCTAATATCCTGAAACACACATGTCTTGGCTCTTTTCTATCCCTTAGGAACTAAGGGACGCCCTGTGAGCTGGTAAATAAATGATGAACAATAGACTCTCTGAGAGCCACTTGCTGATTGCCATGGTATAAAGTACTATCAGTGTGTTGTCATTAAATACAGAATTGTAAAGAGTTGTGCATGGAAGTTCTTTTGAGTTTGGGGGTTCAGTGGTCTCATCAGTCAGACCACAGCCTGGGCCCTAGGAAACAGAGTGAAAAGGCATCCTCCTGGAGTTTGGTCTGTGCTCTATTATGGATTGAATTATGTCCCCCACAAAAGACATATTGAACTCCTAACCTTCAAGACCTTAGAATGCTACCCTATCTGGAAATGGGGTCATTGTAGATGTAATCACTTAAGATGAGGTCATACTGAAATAGAGTGGGTTTTTAATTCAATATGACTAGTGTCTTTAAATGAAGACAGCCATGTGGAGACACAGAGAAAGGGAAGAAGGTTATGCAAAGATGGAAGCAGAGCTTGAAGTGATGTGTTTATAGGCTGAGGAAATCTTGAGGCTACTAGAAGCAAAAGGAGCAAGGATAGATTAGCACCTAGGGGTTTTAGTGAGAGCGTGGCCCTGCCAACAGCTTGGTTTAGGACTTATAGCTTCCAGACCTGTGAGATGATATGCTTGTGTTGTTTTTAACTTACCCAGTTTTTGGTATGAGGTTACCTCAGCCCTAGGAAACTAATGGTCCCTGTGTTTCCTTGTATTCAACACCACCTGGTTTGAAATATGATGGTCCTTGGGCAAAATTTCATTGTGTTTGTGTTTTATGGTTCCAGTGCTCTTTAACTCCACTTCTTACACATTTGAATCAGATTACAGAAATCTAATGCAATGAGCTAAAATATAGGAGAGCCCATTGCCTTATAGAAGTAAAAAAGTTGTCATATCATCTAGAATTAGTTGAACACATACTAGGCTTCAGTGCTATCCCAGGTGTTTATTCACATGTTGCCACACTTAATTTGATCTTAACAACAACCCTACGACTAGGTATAATTATTCTCATTTCACATATGGGAAACAGAAGCTCAATGATATTAGGTAACTCGCCTGAGGTTCCAGAGCTAGTTAAGGACAGAAGGGTTGTCAACTCAGGGGTGGTAGACTCAGGCTCTGCACAGTATCTTAGCACTCCACCCTGTGGCCAATTTGTAGGAGTCTCAGTGGGCCACAACTGCACACACACCTCAGGGATTGTCTCATCTGGACCCAGAGATGAGATGGGATTGCAGGATAGGGGAGGAAGAAGGAGAATGCTTAGAGAGATCAGGTCAATTGAATAAGTGACCCTAGATCCTCTTGGTTAGCTCATCTATATCTAGCAGTGTCCATCTCCATGTGTCAATAACAATGACAGGCCTACAGTGATATTATAATAAACAACCTTAATTCCTTATGTGTGTACACTACTGAACAGCTGTTACGGATTTTCCCTCAAGTGGATCTCATCAGTTCTTAGGCTCTGGAGCCAGACAGAGCCGTGCTCACATTCCAGCCCTGAAATTTACTGTGGTCTCATCTTGAGCAAGTTGTTTAATCATTCATGACTGTGAATTTATTTCCTTTACTTGTATTTTCTCACAAGGGTGTTAGAAGTTCCAAATGAGGTGATGTGGAGTGGTAGATGTTAGAGGAGAAAGTTGACTCTTGTTCTTATGAGAAAGAAGTTTTCCTTAGTACTTCTGGCCTCCTGATCCACTGTCTTCCATTCAGAGTATGTTGGTGGTGATGCCCATTGTTATCGGTGGGGTGTCCTCTGTGTCCCTATCTGCTACTGGTGGAAGTGGAGTTCTTGCAATGTTGCAAGGAAAGAAATTTCCTGAGCCTTGCATGGAAGGAGTGACCTTTATTTCATGGAGTTAAACCCCTGGGTTTCTAATGTTGCATTTCCCTCTACCCACCATTGAAAAAGTTCAATCTTGTCTTCAGCATGGAAAGAATTAAGGCCACTATCCAGAGCCTCCACTCCATATTAAAGCACAGTTCAGTCCATCATCCTGTGTGTGGAGTTGGCATGGTCATGGGAAATACAGCCTCTAAGGCCACATGGCTGTGGAGAAGAGGTGAGCCACAGTTACAGAGTAAGAGAGCAAGGGAGCAAGAGGCAAGAGCTAAGCAGGAGCACAAGAGAACTCTTTGTCTGGGGTTATGGATTCCCAAATTTCCACACTTGAATTGGGGCACATACCACTAGCCAATGATCTTTGTTCCCAGGTTAGACTTGCCTACGTCACTCCAGCTTCACTGTGCACGTGTCCATCCTCCCCTTTGTTGAACCACTTCCCCCAGTGATCTGCAGGGAATCAACAAGCGGTTCCTCGGGGAGTGTGAACTCGTAGCTTCCTGGTGAAGCTGCCCAGATGGCCACTGTCTGGCCTCCCCTTTGCGCTCTTCCTTTATTAATAACAAAAAACTAGCTAATTATGACAGTAACACCAGTTCCTGATTGAAAGAAGCAAATCCACAAAAAGTCCCAAGCATGTGCCTTGGTTCTGTTTCTCCTGGATCAATGCTACGCCGCTGTTTGCTCATACCCTTCTTATGGGTTGAACTGTGTCCCCCCCAAATGATATGTTGAATTCTTACCCTCTGTACCTTATTTGGAAATGGGTCTTTTTCGATGTGACCAAGTTAAGATGAGGTTCTTAGGATGGGCTCTAATCCAATATGCCTGGTGCTCTTATATCTCATAAGAGAGAAAAACCGGTGAAGACTGAAGCACACAGGAGAGAATGCCATGTAACCTTGAGGCAGAGATTGAAATGCCACAGCTGCTCCTGTTGGGTATAGCGCAGTGTTTGAGCATTGACCTATGAATCAGAAGGTCATGGTCCAATTCATGGTCAGGGCACATGCCCAGATTGTGGGCTTCATCCCCATGCAGGAAGCAGCTGATCAATGATTTTTTCTCATCACGGACGTTTCTCTATCTCCCTCTCCCTTCCTTTCTGAAATCAATAAAAATATATTTTTAAAAAGGAAATGCCATAGCTGCAAGCTGCTGAATGCTTGGGGCTATTGAAGAATAAGAAGGCAGTTTTATATTAGCATTTGTCTACTCTGAAGTGAATAAGAGTAGACAGGGGGCTGTGAAAAAAGAATAGCTAAGATAGGAGAGAGAAACAATAAATATTGAGTACTTACTATTTGTGTCTTCCTCCACTGGAGGTGGGGGGATTGCAAATGTCTCATTCACTCCTCACACCTGTAAGGTGAGTATTCTTGCTCTGATTTTCCAGATGAGGATACTTTAGTCAGAGATAATAATTGCCCAGCTCAAGGACTCACAGTGAGCAAGTGACTGAGCAAATTCCTAACAGAGGTCTGTATAATTCCAATACCTGCCTCTGGTCTTTAAATTTATGCAAAAAATTGAGGCATTTCAAACACAGATGACCATTATTAGTGACCATTGTGCTTGCTCAGACAGGAGAAGGGAAGGGAGTCCTGATGGAGGCACCCAGTTAAGTTACAGAGAGGGATGCAGCGGAGTGGGTGGAAGACTCTGTGGGAGCCACTCTGCCTGAGTTCTAGCATCACCCCACCTCCACACTGATGAGTGGGAGACCTTTGCTGTGTGGTTCCATCTCTCTGTGCCTCAGTTCCTGGCTTGACATGTGGCAGTAGCAGGAACAGGGACAGCAGAGCTTCTGTGAAGATTCAGTGAGTTTCCCCTAAAAGCGCTGATAACAGGTTCTGTCCACATGGGGAGCAGGACATGAGTGCTTGTTGCTGCTGTTACTTTTTCTTTTCAAAATGTGACTTGGGATAGGGACCCCTCTCCCTGCAACAAAGGCATAAGGACATGCTTCTGGTCTACTCCCTGCCATTGTGACTTCCAAAATCTTGGCTGAACTGGAATATTATGTTTCTAATTAGACAACTCTCTGCTGTGGTAGCTAATAACTCCTTTCCCAAGGCTTTTGCATGACTTCTAAAATGTTTCATAGCCATTAATAAGAACACAATCTGGGAGGGATGTGCTGACATGTGAATTGCAGTCATGACTTCCAGCACTAGTTTAAGCAATGGCTCTGGATCCCTGGTGTCTGAGTCCCGGTCTGCCCATTATCTGGAAGGTATGAGGATGCTACTAAATCCACAGCAGGTGCATAGGACCCACACCCAGCTGTGCTTCTTCCCAACAGGACTGCCTGTCCCTGGGGAACTCCAAAAACTCTGAAATAAATGTGTCTGGGGTTTCCTGTGTAAAGGGTATAAATGGTTACTTAAACCTGGAGGGCTGAGCTGAAAAAGAGAAAGAATGAATCAGGTGTGATAAGTTTTGGGGGCATTTCAGAATGCTTTATCTGTTTATAAATTCTTTTGACTATATTTCTAGGATCACAATCAGCAGCTCTCACCTAACCAATCAACTCTATTGACTTTCTCTCTTGGTATATGCTTACCAGAGAGATGGATCGGACTCAGTAGGTAGAACTAGTCCAACCTGGGGATTTTGCTCATCTAGTACTGTGCACAGGGATGGTGTGGCTATCGGGGCACAAGCATTAGAGTTCTCTTTCTCAAAAGGAAGCACTTGGCCTTGGGGAAAGTTATGCAAAACTTGATGATATGGGGAGATTAAAAAGGGAGCTCTATTGAATGTGCAGTATGTTTAAAAGCTGATTGCAATATGAGGAGATGAAAATATGGGATAAGGATAAAAAAATAATTAGGAGCTCCCAAGAAAGCAAAATAGTCTACCAGGATGTGATGATCCAAAAACAAATTAATCTGGTAAAAATCTGTACATTGCAAGACACGCATTTCACACAATAGAGAATAGACAAAATGAAGTAGAAATTATTACACATATAACCTTGCAAATAGATTAGAATGTATATACTTTCTAACACACACCCCTGACTTCTGGTCTGACACACTCAAATGAAAGGGTTCTATAATCATTGTTCTACAAACATCGCTCTTTCCTTCCACTTTTAATTTTATATATATTGCAGAAGTTTTTATTTTGACACATATCATTCCTTTTACATCATTCTAGGCCATTCTTTTGAATGGTTTTAAGACATTTCGTTATGTAAATGTACCATAATTTATATCCACAGTCAGCTATTGATGAGCATGTAGATTGTTCCCAGGTTGAAGCATTTTTTAATTTTATTTCTTTTTCAAACAATGTTGCAATGAATATCTTTAGCCATACATGGTGGAGTGCATGTGTGCATACGCCTGTAAAAAAAATTCTTGGCAGTGGAAAATCTGAGTTATAGGGTATTTTAATAAATATTGACCTTTTGCCAAATTGACTTTCAAAGAGGTTATGCTATTTATATACCCTTTACCACTGCATTAATATCTAGCTACCTTGTACAAACCATGTTTTTTAATCCCTTTTAATTATTGTCAATCTGACAGGTAAAAATAAAAACAATAGCCTTCTGTTTTAGTCTGAATTTATTAAATCACTGAGTGAGGTTAGGCTTCATATTATCCTAAGCAATTCCTTTCTCTGAGACCAGCACACAATAGGTGCACAATAAATATTTGCTGAACAATTAAATATACTGCCCATTCTGGCCAGGTTGCTCAGTTGGTTGGAGCATTGTCCCAATATGCCAAGGTTTCCAGTTCGATCTCTGGTCAGAGCACTTATAAGAAGCAACCAATGAATGCATAAATAAGTGGAACAACAAATCAATGTAGTCAATGTTTCTCTCTCTCTCTCCTTTCCTCTCTCTCCTTTCCTCTCTCTCAAATCAATAAAAATATTGCTCATGTAATTGTTTCTTTTATTATTGATTTGAATGAACTCATACAGTAAAAAAAATATCACCCTTTGATATAGTTGTTGCAAATATTCATTTCCTCATTGTCTTCATTTATTTGTGGATTTTTTGGTTTAATATTTACTTTTTAATGTAATTATATTTATTATTATTTTAAAAAGAATGTATAGTGTTTTAAATCTTGTTAGAAGTTTTCTCTTATTTCTCTCAATAAACACAGTGCTCTTAATAGACTTACTTTCTGCTGCTAAATATACCTTGGGTGCCCCCAAATTGCACTGTGGCCCCCTTGCCCAACAATCTCTTTGCCCATAGAATGCCCAGTGTTTGGAGACTCAGGAGACTTCTAGTTGCTCAAGGAAGCCTTTCCTTTGCTGAGTGCTCCTGGGTATTGGTACTTATCACTGTAATGTGTGGAGGGCATAGATGATTTAGCCTATCAGTATTACAGGAGCACAGTGTACAAGTCGGAGAACATTCTGGAAAGCATCCTGGGAGGGGAAAATTGCTGCTACAGAGGGTGTTAGATGCCAGACTAAGAAAGCTAATCATTGAGTTAGAGCAGGGCTCACTATCTCAGCACTTTCTGCGGGTGCTGGGTTTAGAGGGATGCACAGGATACTGAATGCCCTTGCTGTTGATCAATAGGCTCTTTAACAAATTCCTATTTGGTTATTGTTCTCTATGGGTTTCTTCTCCATCTGGTATATGCTGTCCATTATTTTGGTGCATAAGACAGACCCAGGGCCTGTGGACTTTGCAGGAAAACCAGAGTGGGGCTCTGAGAATGCAGGCTGCAGTAGGCCTACCCGTGGAGGGATGCTGGGAGTCCTCTGCACACACAGGTCAGTCTTCCCATGCGGCTTCTGCCGCTGTCTGCTCAGAACACTTCACTTCTCTCCCTCTTCTGATAACAGCACTCTGTCCTCTCATATTATTCTTCACCAGGAAGTCAGATGATTCCATGTAGATTAGGAATTGGAATCTTGGCTGGAAACACGCACTCATGGAGGGCTCTTGTGTCCATCACTATGAAGATGTTGTTATGCAAGCTCTCCCATTGCTTAGGTGCCCAAACCTGTTCCCTGTTCCTGCACTCCTGAAGCCTTCCCACAGTCCCAGAGTTTCCCCTAGTGTTCAACCAATATGCACTTTGCTCCCTGTGTTTAACGTAGTCAGATTCTGTGGGTTGCACTCCAAGAACTCTGTCAGAAAGAAGAGCTCACCTATGCGAACTGGTTACCTAGAGGTGTCAGCTGGTTACCTAGAAATGTGGGGCTTCTTCTAGTGCAAAAGCCTGTGCAGAATGCTTGGCCCACAACCTTGAGGCACAGCAGCCTTTTATGGATCCCTGATCTATACAAGACTAGGAAGACAGCCTCCTTACTATATCAGAAAATCAAGTCCCCTGGAGAGTTAGACACTTGATAGAACCCGGGAATCCATGACAACTTTTGACGGTTTTTGTTGTTCTTATTAATCCTCACCCAATGTCTTGATATTTTTCCATTTATTTTTTTAAAGAGAGAATGGAAAGGAAGGAAGGAGGATGGATATAGAAAGAGAAAAATTGATGTGAGAGAGACACATCAATTGGGTGTCTCCTGCACATGCCCCAACTCAAGTTGGGGATTGAGCCTGCAACCCAGGTATGTGCCCTTGACAAGAAATCAAACCTGAGACCCTTTGGCACATGGGCTAATGCTCTAACCACTGAGAACCACTGGCCAGGGCAACTTTTGACAAGTTTTGTAAGATAAAACACAGTGGTTTTGCCCAGGCTGACTGTGATCTGGCACTCAGGACCCTTGCTAGTTTCTTGGAGGCAGAGCAGGAGCTCTGCCATCTGTTCATGATTACCAGGCTCTATGTGCCCCATCAAGGGCCCTCTGGTGCCTTTCCTCTCTGGAAACACACTCAGCACATTTTTAAGAAACCGCACCAAGAAGCCCTCCCTGAGAAAGTGACTAAACACTGCTTAATATTCTGAAAACATAAACAGCCATGGAGAAGCCAGTCATAAGCTGTTGAGGGAAAGGTCACTTGGCACTGGGGACAAGCCAGCTGCTGGCATTCTCTTGGCAGAGGTTGTAAAATTCCTTGCGATGTGAGTATTGTCTACACACATCTATTAAGTCTATTCTCCATCTTCCATGCTAGAGCATCCTGGCGGGATTCCTGTCCTGGACATCTTGGAGAGATGAAGACCCCTGTTTCCTTTCCCTGCATCTCTCCCAATACCTATTTTATGGGTTGAATTTTGTGTCCTCAAAAGACTTGTTTACATCCTAATCCCCAGGACATTTGTAGGTGACCTTGTTTAAAATAGGGTCATTGCAAATATAATTAATTAAGATGAGCCATACTGGAGTCAGATGGGCCTCTAGTCTAATAGGACTGGTGTTCTTATAAGAAGCAGAGAGGGAGACACACAGGACGAATGTCATGGTATATGGTGACAGTGATGATGAAAATAGAGGCTGAAGTGACCAACAGCAGGCCATGGGATGCCAGAGAGTGACAGCCACCATAGAAGCCAGGGAGAGGCAAGGGAGGACTCTCCCTTCTGTAGGTTTCAGAGAGAGCAAGAGTCCTGTTGACACCTTGATTTTGGACTTTGAGCTTCCAGGCTGGTGAGACAATCGATCTTTACTCTTTCAAGTCACTCAGTTTTCAGTGCTTTGTTCCAGCAGCCCTAGGGAACTGATACACTATAGTCCTAACCATCTCCCTATCCTCTATTAGACTATGTGCTGACCCCCCTTTCTTTGATTCATTTGGTAACTGAGCATTCATTAGGTGCCAACTGTGTTCTAGGTCCAGTATTGGACGCAGGGAATGCAGTGAGCACAGGGCACAGTTCCTACCCTTGAGGAGCTCAGAAGCTGGAAATGGGGGAGACCTGGACCTGCCAACAAATATCTCCTACTCTAACTTAGATTCCTAGAGTTTACTGTCCTTTACTAATTTATACGTTTGTGTGTGTGTGTGTGTGTGTGTGTGTGTGCGCGTGTGTCTGTATGTATGACTCTGTGTGTGTCTATGTGTATGTGTGTGTATTGTAGGAATATCTGTGTGTGTATGTGTGTGTGTGTGTTGGATCTTTAATCACATTGTTGTAAACTCCTCAAAGAATTAACTTTTTATCTAGTTTTATCATAGAATTTTTTAATACAGATAATGTTGAAAGAACAGTGCATTGATCAACCATAAGCCACTTGTTAGTTTCATTGATTGTTAACCTTTTGCCATATTTGGTTTTAAAGAGCATAATTTTACTTCTCCATATCTAGAGTTTGAATGTTGTGTAACATAGAGTAGGAGCTCTGGAACTAACTTCCCTTAATTCAAATCCTGGCTTTACCATCTAGCTTTGTGTCCTTAGCCGGGTTACTACCCTTCTCTTTCCTCAGTTTCCTCATCTGTAAAATGGGAAGAATAACAGAATCTGCTCATGGGGACTTTGTGAGTAATAAATGCATTCATAAGTTAAAATAACTTAATACAATGCCTTTCAAAATGTAAACATTCAGTAAGTAATAGCTCTTGCAATAGTTATTTTCCATAATTCTTGGAAAAGAGCGGGTATCTTATTCTCACAAGGGAGGCTGGGATTATTCTTATGCATGTGCTTCATGTGGGGCCTCGCACTACTTTGATCCATTCTCCAGTTTATTCTCCTCTAGGGCATGTACTTTATTCAGAATAACTAAAAACTGGACACAATCCAATGTCCATTAACTGGTAAATGGAGAAACAAATAGCACTATATTTATTCAATCACATAATACTCAGCAAAACGGAAGCATTAGTGATCCACAAGATAACATGGATAAATCTCAAAATATTATGAAAATATTTTAAAGAAGCCCAAAACAAAATTTTAAATATTGTGTAGTTCTGCTCATATGAAATTAATTTTTAAAAACAAGCAAAATCATGGTGACAGAAAGCAAGTCACTAGTTACTAGTGGCTGCGGGTAGAGCAAGGGATTGACTGAACAGGGATATGAGGTTGCTTTTGGGAGCAATGGGAATGTTCTAAATCATGATGGTAGTAGTACTGACATGACTATATTAATTTGACAAGATTAATCTAATTTTAAACTTAATTTTGCTGGATTTTATTGTATTTCAGTTACACCTAAAACTGATTAAAATAATTAACATAGTATGTTGTGGCTTATTGTGTATCTCCTCCAGAATCTAGAATATAAGCATCTTTTTTTTTTTTTTGAGTTGCCATGATGTTAGGAGGTTTGCATTTCTTTTTAAAAAATCTTTATTGTTTAAAGTATTAAATAAGTTTCTTTTTTCCTCCATTGACCTCTCCCAAGCTGCTCCCATCCCTCCAGCACATGCCCTCAACCCCTACTGTCTTCTTTTTTTAATATATATAGTAGAGGCCCAGTGCACAAAAATTTGTGCACTGGTGAGGGTGTGTGTGTCCCTCAGCCTGACCTGTGCCCTCTCACAGTCTAGGACCCCGCCGATAACCACCTGCTGGCTTAGGGCCACTCCCTGGGTGGCAGATGGCAGGCCCGATCCCGCGGTGCCTGCCCCACCTCCCTGGGTCACACACGGCAGACCCTATACTGGGGTTGGGGCGAGCGGTGGATGGCGCTGCCCCGTCCCACTGCCAGTATGCAAATTTAACGGCCATCTTTGTTGGGTTAATTTGCATACCCTTCTGATTGGCTGATGGGCATAGTGAAGGTATAGTCAATTAGCATCTTTGTCTTTTATTAGTGTGTGTATATCTTGATTTCAGAGAGGAAGGGAGAGGGAGAAAGAGATAGAAACATCAATAATGAGAGAGAACCATTGACCAGCTGCCTCCTGCATGCCCCTTTCTGGGGATTGAGCCCACAACTTGGGCATGCATGTGTCCTGACCAGGAATGTAACCATGACCTCCTAGTTCATAGGTTGATGCTTAACTACTGAGCCACACAGACCAGGCTAGAATATAAGCTACTTGAGGGCAATGTCTGGAACCAGTATACTTGGCACATGCTAGAGTATAAATATTTATTGAAGGAATATGGCTATTGCTTTTGACAATAGCTTTGGATTCAAACATTTCTGTGATTGAATCTAACATTCACCATTTACTATCTGTACAAACATACACAATATATTTAATATCTTTAAGCCTCTGTGTTCTCATCTATAATGTTGGGATTAAAAATAGAATTTCTTTTAAAGAGTGTTTACTCTTTAAATTGAACTATCTATTATATACTTGATATAAACAAGAATTAAGTGTCTAAGTATCTCTTCAATGTTATAAGGAAATGACATTGAATAAAACAACATTATTTGAAGACCTTCTCTATCACCTGATTCCTTAAGTGTTCACAATCTATCTTCCTCATGACTGGGGCTATTTATACATATAATCACCTTTTCTAGGAATGTTACCAACCTCTCTCATACACACACACACACACACACACACACACACACACACGCATATGCATATATGCATACAAGTGATGTTTGTACTTACTGTGGACATTTAAGCAATCCTACCCAGTAAAAGATTTCCCTGACTTCTGAGAAGAGATCTGATGACCTTGGTAGGTGCTTCGACAGTACTCAACACTTTTCCTTCCCAGCACTCATCAAAATGATTTTTGGGTTGTGTTAGCTTCATGAAGGTTGGGTCCACAACTAGGTCCATTGTATCTCTAACATTTAATTCATTAACATTTCTTGACAGGAAGAAGGAAGTAGAGCGGGAACAAGGCAGTGGACTGGTATTGTCAGGTAGGAAAATGTTCCTATTTTTGGGAGGGAGATGGTTTATTTCACTTAATTTTGTTTATTTAATTCTAATTTATTTTATGTGTAAGTATCAGGCATGACCTGAATTCCAGGCTATTCAGCAGTGTCCACGAGATGGGATGAGAACACAGATCAGCTTATCCAATCAAGGAAAGAGAAAACTAAGAGATTTTCCAACAGAATCTTCAGCTTTGTGAGGGAGTGTCTTATGCAGTAGTCATGCCTGAGGGTGCCCGGCAAAGGCCTGTGGTGTGCTTTCCCATCTGTTATTCTTCTGCTTTGGAATTTGGAGTTGCTCCTCTTTATGCACAGAATATAGCCCGAATTTCGTAGGTCTTTATAGCCTTTTCTGATGTAGCCCAAATACATGTTTCCTGCTTTCATTCATCATATTCTCCTTCCCTCTTTCCAAAGAGGTTCTTGTTCCACTCCTTTGCTATATAAGCTCAAGGCCGAATTCCTGAGGTTCAACAACACCTTTTGAAATCCATTTTCTGATTTTCGTATAACTGCAAGATTCCTTCTCATTGTTTATGGAGTTCACCTCAAAAGAGAATCTACTCAGATTTCTGATACCTGGTAGGCATCAAACAAAGTTGGTTGAAATCACACATCTTGAGTATCTCTCAGGGTCCCCAGGGAGCCACAAGAATTTTAGCACCTTTATTTTATTTTTATCTTTAGTCAACAATATTTATGCACATGTGCCAGACAATGTGGATGGTCCCTAAGGGACAATGGTGAAGAAAATACAGTCATTTTCTTTAAAGAACTTTCAGTCCAGTTGAGGAGATGGCCTAATAAACAGTGGATTACAGCACCACATGGCCCTACACTAAGGCATCCTGAGCCAATACGTCAGAAGACAGATGAAGGGTCAAGGGAGGCTTCCCAGAAAGGTGAAGACACAGCCCATCTTTCTTGATCCTGTTGGCCCTTCTCGAAGGTAACTCATTTGTTTCAATAGAAAATACCAGCCAAACTTTTTATAGGGTGCAGAGAATAAGCATTAGAACATTCCAAGTCCCGTGTGGGGTGGTGGGAACATGTTCTCCATCACCATAAAATCTCTTTGAGGAAGAAGTTATTACTATGTTCATTTTACCCATGGGAAAAAAAATAGAGGCTAGGAAAAATTGGCTAACTTCACTGAGGGCACAAAAGGGTGAGTGTGGACCCCAACTAGAGGCAAAATGAAATGAACAAGCCCCAAATTCCTGCTTATGGAAACACAGTCACTATAAAAATTAGCCTCCACTAATCATTCCTTTTTTCAACCCAATAATGGAATGGTGGTTATGATGAGAGTAATAACACTACCTTCTAAGCAGGATACCTGCTTTTAATGTTGATGCAGAATCTTATGTGAACCTCCTCATGCAGCCCATGTTACAGATGAGGAGGAGCCTAGATGTGAACTAGGAGCAGAGCTGGGTGCAAATGGAGACCTTTAATTCCCTGGTTTAGTGCTCATTCCTCTAAGTGGCATGGCTTCTAAAGTTCAGCAGTTGATGTTCTAATTACATTTATCACTATTTTCCTCATTTGTTCAACACAGCTGTATTTTAATCACGTGGTGAGTGCAGGCATTAACACAAGTCAACGTCAATTTGTTCGGTTTGTTCTTCGCTTGGCTTGCTGGGAACATTATCTGAAAGGATGCTGGTTCAACACAATGTTGGGAGTCCTTGAAGAGTCGGTGTGGATAATATGTATGGGATTTTTTCTTTTCTTTTTACAAGAACCTGCATTGGTATATAACAACTGATTAATAACCTTGAGAATGAAAATGTCAGGTCTATCGCATAAAGATTAGCCAGCAGACCTCAATTTGTTTTGGATAAGGATCAACAGTCACATATAAGTCAGAAGAAAGGTACCTCTGACACCAACAATCCCTTCTAAATATCAAGATTTATTTAAACAAGACATGTGGAAATACAGACAGTCTAATGAATAAGACATTATATAAGTAACATTTGCTCATTTTAACTACTGGGAACTTTAATTAGGTCTCTTCCATCGTAAAGGACACAAACCTGTTTCTCAGGTAATGGTTTGTGGTTGCTGTTCTTAGAAATCCTAGTGCCTGGTGATGATTCAGTGCTCAGGTACAGGCAGCCAGGGAGGAGGAGTCTGGCAGGATACCCACCAACAGGGGAGGGGCAGGCATTGCCTCAGCAAGTTCTGGGGCTACATTGAAGTCCTAGAATCCAAACACCTTTTTCCTCTGCTTAAAAACCTTCCACTTGTTTTCTTTTACTTTTGGAGAAGTGTGCAGACATTATTTTTAGTCACTAGTTTATTCACGAGAGGGCCTTTTCTTACCTCTTCACACACACCTGTTGCCACTCCCTTCTTCTGCCTTCTTATGCTTTGGCTGTGAAATTCCCTGGGTTCTCCAGATATTTCTTGCTCTCAGCTGCCTTGAGGATTTTGCCCAACTGATGCTGACTGAAATGATTTCCTTTCTTCGTTGCCTGGAAAGTCTAGTCACCCTTTAGGGATGGCTTGAGTATTACCTGCCTGGGAATCCTTCTCTCCCTGCTTACTCCCATTTCCACCACATCCACTGTCACCCTGGGCTGTGTTAGTGGCCTCTCTTCCAAGCAGCAAGGCACTGGGGGTTTATCACTGTCATCTGTACCTGGAAGGACCACTCCTCCCTTGGAAAACCACTTCCTCCCTCACTTGGGCAAAGGGATGCATATCCATTTCTTCTGTGCCTAGAAATAACAGGAAGACAATCTACCGAAGAAGTGGCCTCAATGAAAGAGTGAAAGAAAAACAACAACAGCACTAAATGGTTTCACATTGTTTCAAACCTGTTTCTACTGATCTACCACTAGTTAAGGGGTGGTCAGTGGGAGCAGATGGCTCTATGCTGAGCCTTGCTTCTCAGAAATCACTGAGGACCCAGGGCACAATCTGTAGGCATGTGGTCTTCCCTCTCCATATAGTGACAACTGTGAAGCTATCATGGCTGTTAGGAAGAAGTCCTCCTTACTTAAGGTGGGTGCAGATGGCTTTGTGCTTGAGAACTGATGTTTATTCCTAGAAAATGTGTTTGTTTTTTTTGTTTGTTTTCTTGTGTCAGGACTGACCAGCGGCTCCTGAATGACGGATGAACAGATTACTCAGATACTTACTTAGAGAGGGCTAAGGGGCTTGCCTGGCTCAAGGGTCCAAGCAGCCTCGATTGCCTGCCTCGAAAGGCTTTTATTGGAATATTTATCTTTAGATATAATCAGTAGGGTGAGTAATCTTGGGAGGACAGATGTGTTTACATTGTCCTCTAGACAAGGGCATCCAGGGATTAGGCATAAGGATTCCAGTAAACACCTGGGGGTCTGCACATGCAGACTTGTTTGGAAAGGTCAAGGAATAATTAGGGGTGCCGGCTTTAATACTCCCCTGTCTCCTCTAAGTCAGAATTCTGATAAACAGGGCAGGAGGCCTTCCACACACGTCCCTTTTATCAGAATGTCCTCCTTACCAACTTTCCAACCAAGTCTCGTGTGCTAATATATTTCATTTGATGATTAAGAAGTATGAAGGGGAATTTTTGCACCTGGTTCAGAAGAGAATTTGAAGAGACTAAACTGCCATGATGAATGTTGAAGGCCAGAGCTGATCTTGGAAAAGCTTGCTGCAAGTTTAGACTGAATGACGTGGACTTTGAAACATGTACTGATGGGATATGGCTGAGTGTTCCTGAGTCCTTAGGTAGAGAGCGAAGGCATCAGGCACTGTCAGGACGTAGATTCTATGTGCAGACCAAGCCTTGTGGGTAGGGTCGGGGATTGGTGTGGAGGCCTAGAGAAAGGTGGTTTTCTGGACTGTGCATTGTCTGAGGACTGAGAATTATAGTTTTCCTTTGTGTTCTGAGGACGCCCATTCGATTACTGAGCCATGATATTTGGCAGGTGCTAGGTGTTAGAGCTACAGAGGATGCAGGTGGCAAGAAGCTTTTCCTAATGGGCCTTACCAAGTTGGTGGAGCAAGACAAAATAAATACAAAAGCAGGGAAATATACACAATGTGTCCAAGTCATGATAATAGCTATTTGAGAAATAAAAGTGGAAATGTTGTTAGAGAGCTCCTGGAGGGCTGGGGAGTAATTTGGACAGTCAGTAAGGAGAGGGAATTTGAGCTGAGACATGATGAAAAGGCAGCAGCCAAGGGCAGACCTGGAGGCAGTGGATTCCAAACAGAATAAAAAATGCAAAGGCACAGACCTCAAAGTGGAAACAAGCTGAACATCTTGTAGGCACAGAAAGGACTTGAGGTTTGGACTTGGGCCCAAGGGTGAGAGAAGTCAGAGAACCACTGTAGAGGTCAGAAGGGGCAAGATCTGAAGACCAGTGGAAGATTCTAGATTTTAAGAGTTATTGGAGAGTTCATGCAATACAAAATATGATATAATTTATATTTTTAAAAGTTGTTCTGATTGTTGAAGGAGAATAGATTTTTGGAGTAGGACAAAGAGTAGAATCTGAAAAATCAGGGGTAGTATCTTATTACATGAATCAAATTACACATAATTATGAGTAGCTGTGATTGGGGCTGTCTTATTGGCAGTGCATAGAATTGTTGATTTGGGAATTTTTTGGATGTGGACATGGCAGTATTTGATACTCTTATTTTTACATATTTTAAAAAATTTATTAGATATATTGGGTGACTGGTTAATAAAATTATATAAGATACACTATGTAGATTGAGGATTTGCTATTTTCAGTATAATTTTACATTTGGACTTCCATGCATGCCATCCTTCAGCGAAATTAGCTATGTGCCTGTGACTTTGCTCAGTGGTCATGTACACAGTGCATGCTGGAGCAACAGAGGAAAGCCTGGCCCGCCCCTCATTCCCCTACTGCCCAGGACCAAGAGCAACACAGGAACAGGGCCCCTGATAGCCATGGACCTAGAATTTGAGATGCGACCAGCCACAGAGTGAGAGTTGGGGAGCAAATATTAACCTTAGAAACAGCTGACAAGGGCAATCCCTCCAGGAAGACAAAAGACAAACCCCGTCTTCCCCAAATGTTGCAGAGAAGGCCACTCTTCAGGGGTTGTGTGGCAGAGGGCCGGGAGGGTATCTCTGCCCCGCAGAGTTGCCCCGAGTTGTTCTGCTTGTTTCTTTGTCAAGCTCTTCACTGAAATGAGACCATGTGAAAGCTGGAGCTGAGTCGTACTCACTTTTATATTCTAGTGTGTGGCCCAGGGCCCAGCACCTGTACCCAGTGAATGTTTGCCAAATGAATGAATAGTGGAATTGTTTACTGAAAAGGTATCAGTTTGAAGAGTTATGCTTCTTCTGACTTTGTAAGCAAGTGTGGCAGGAACACAATTTGGAATCAGGCACCCTGCCTTTGTTCCACTTTTGTATCTCAGTGATCACGTTGCTGCTCCATATTTATTCCTATGAAATAGCTGGACCTTCTCCAACAGAGGCCTCTCTGTGCCCCTGGCCTTGCATGATGCAATGTGCAGCGGCCAGAGGGGAAGCGCACACACTGGCACGAAATGGAAATACGCCTATTAGCATTTCTCCAGGAGGACACCGTGAGGAGCTCAGAGGAGGCTCAGCTGGGGCCCCTGATCGGCACATTCTTCAGGCTCATGGAAAAGGGCAAGCACAGAATATTTACAGCCACAGAGAAATGGCCTCATAAAAATGCATGAGAGTGTGTGCAGAGTGATGACTTGGATGAAAAAAGCGGTGTTTACATACTGTTACACTGAAAATATTCACACCTCATCAAATCGGCAGTCTGGTTTGCTGGCAACAATGGGATTTTCCCCTCTGTGAGGTGGTAATAGCTCTCGGCAGAGCATTGAGCATTATGTCTCATTAATCCTTCCCAGATCCCAGTGAGGTGGGTGGTGAGGGTTAGGTTTCCTGTTGGAGCAGAGGAAAATAGATCAAGATTCATCTCTCTCCACTTCCTGCCCTCACATGACAGAGGATATTCCCCATCTCACGTTTGAAGCTTTATTAGTCCAAGGTGAACCTGTGGCTTGGTCCTTCCTCATGTCATCTTGTCTATCACCCTGTACTAATGAGGAGATGAAGCCTAGAGGATGGACAACAGTCCACCAAGGACTTTCTGCTACTCCGTGGGGAATCCAGGCCAATCTGGGCAGCTTCCTACTTAGAGAAGAGGGCGGGGGGAAGGTCAGAGCACAAACCTGTCTATGTGCCTTTAGGTGTCAAGTATTTCATAGGCGATCATTTTATTTATTTTTTTATTTTATTGCTTAAAGTATTACAAAGAGTATTACATATGTCTCCTTTTCTTTCCCGCCCTTGACAGTCCCCTGGCCTCCCCTAACCCCCAGTGTCTTATGTCCATTGGTTATGCTTATATGCATGTATACAAGTCCTTCGGTTGATCTCTTACCCCCTCCCTCCTACCCCACAACCCTCCCTGGCCTTCCCGCTGCAGTTTGACAATCTGTTTGAGGCAGCTCTGCCTCTGTATCTATTATTGTTCATAAGTTTATAATAGTCTTTATTATCCATGAATGAGTGAGATCATGTGGTATTTTTCCTTCATTGACTGGCTTATTTCACTTAGCATAATGCTCTCCAGATCCATCCATGATAGGCAATCATCTTTGTAATCGCTGTGACAGTCTTATAACGTTGGTTTCATTATTATTTCATTATTATTGTTGTTAATTAGTACAATTTTCCAGATGAGAATTATAAAGATCAAGGTTCATACAAATTTTGTGTTCAAACCTGAGCATGTCATTTGACACCATCTGTTATCACATGAGATGTCACTATACCCTTCACTTTGTACCCATTGGACAGATTGGCATAGAGCAGAGCTCAGTCGTGTGACTTTCTGGATGTGGCCTTGCAGAGGAACGATGGATTGGGATGGATGGAATTTAGAAATCAGGTGGACTGCAATTCAAATACAGATCCCTGTCTTGTTGGATGGGCACCCTTGGGTGAGGCAGAAGGCATACCTAATCTCAGTTTTCTCATCCACAAAAAAAAATTATAATAAAAAAATGCCACTTGGCCAGCATGACTCAGTGGTTGAGTTTTGACCTATGAACCAGGAGGTCAAGGTTCCATCCCCAGTCAGAGCACATGCCTAGATTGCAGGCCTGATCCCCAGTAGGGGGCATGCAAGAGGTAGCCAATCACTGTTTCTCTCTCATCATTGATATTTTTGTCTCTCTCTCCATCTCCTTCCCTCTCTGAAATAAATAAAAGTATATTTAAAAAATATGCCCATGGTAGGATAAATGTGAAAATAAAATTATAGCATACAAAGAAAGTGACTATCTCCCAGAAGGACTACTCCAAACTTGTGGATTCTTTCTGCTCCTTCCCTCAACAGCACGCTTGGGTGTTTTTTCAATAATATTATAGGACTAGCACAGCTTTATGCATTGTTTTGAATTCTTCCCCTTGAATTGACTTACCTATAGTGTCCAAGATGGTTAACATGTTTCCTGTTGCTTTCACTTGTTATCAGCCTCTACTGGCTGGGGTCATGGTTTCAAGCCTCATCTTCAAAGGTCATTGAGTCAGATTATTCAAGCTTCTTGGCAGTAGGAACAATATTACTAGTCCACTGGCCACTGAATATGTACTGAGCATCTAGATGTTGGTGTGATACTGAAAGCTAAGACTTGGGGAGCTCAAGGGAGCCAGCAAGGGTCACTCTGACACTTACAAAACTTTGGGGTATATGTAACTTTTTTGTACTTTAGTCTGCTCATCTAAATGATGGGCATAAAGATGAAAAGGCTTGAGAAGATTAAGTGAAATAATACATATAAAGTATTCACTCAATACCTGGCATGTATTAAGGGGTTAGTATTAGTTATTAATAACATTCACTAAAATACTTAGTAACAGGAAAGTTATGTTAATGATTTCCAATGTAAGGCAGTATATAATTTTCATATACATATTAAATGTTTCTTTAAAATTGTATATTAAATAAAATCTTGATCTTAAAATACGTATGCTTTATATAAAATATCAATAAAATTAACACTTACATACCATTACCCTTATTTTTGAAACCCATTGTATATGCACCCTCCACCACCCTCATCATCTGCCTGTCCTACCAGAGGCAACAGCAACCCTGAATATTGTGCTAAAACTGCTCTAGCTTCCCTTTATAGTTATACTATTTATGCTTGCATTTCTTAACAATAGAACATTTTAGTTTTGCATGCTTTTGACATCTATATAAACGGAATCACATTGCTATTCATCTTCTGCTATTTGCTTTGTTTAACATTGTACTCTGAGACGTAGCCACATTTTTCGAGTAGCTATAATTTATTCTTTTTGGTATTGCAGATATACTAGTGTATGGATAAGGCAGTATTCACTTACCCACTTTACTCCTAATGAATATTTTAGTTGCTCCCTTTTTCTCCATATTATCAGTGCTTCTCTTAACATTAGTAGATAATCTCACAATGTGAGTGGACAAGATTCTCCATAGGGTAGACATTTGGGAGGAAAACTGATGAGTCCCAGGATCTGCACATGTTCAATCTATAATAATAAAAGCATAATATGCTAATTAGATCAGATGTCCTTCTGGATGTCCTTCCGGATGAAGCCAGGGCTTCGAGGGAAGCCCGGGTCTCAGGTGCCAGAGGGAAGCCAGTGTTGGCAGCTGGGGGAAGGAAGGCCTACTCTTGCATGGATTTCATGCATCGGGCCTCTAGTATCCTATCTAATAAAAGAGAAACATGGTAATTAGCCATATGTCCACTACCCTTCCCATTGGCTAATCAGGGTGATATGCAAATTAACTGCCAGCCAAGATGGCGGCTGGCAGCCAGGCAGCTTGAAGCGAACATGAGGCTTGCTTGCTTCAGTGACGGAGGAAACCAACGTTCCCCGCCTGCCGCTGCCAGCCTCTGAGCTTGCAGTTTGAAACATTGTTACAAATATAGCAGCTAAACAAAACCCCAGAAACCTGCTTTCAGCCAGCCGGGATCTCAGAGCTGGAGTTGAAACAGTGTTTCAATTATAGAATCGAAACAAACCAGATACCTGCTTTCAGCAGCGGAGGCCTAAGAGCTGGAGCCAAGCCTCAGAGCTAAAGCTGGCCCAGAATAAAAAAGAAAAAGAAAAAAAGGAGCAGTTGGGAGCTTCATTCACCCGCCAGCCTGAAAACAGTCCTCAGCCCTTCACCCAGACTGGCCAGGCACCCCAGTGGGGACCCCCACCCTGAAGGGTGTGTGACCAGCTGCAAACAGCCATCATCCCCTCATCCAGGCTGGCCAGGCACCCAAGCAGAACCCCCACCCTGATCCAGGACACCCTTCAGGGCAAAGCAGCTGGCCCCCACCCATGCACCAGGCCTCTATCCTATATAGTAAAAGGGTAATATGCCTCCCAGCACCGGGATCAGTGTGACAGGGTGCGGCGCCCCAACCCCCTGATCGGCCCTGCTCTGTGTGTGACGGGGTAGAGCCATAACCTCCCTGATCAGCCCTGCTCTGTGGGTGATAGAGGGCGGCGCCCAACCCCCCCACCATGGGCCCTGCTCTAAAAGTGTGACGGGGTAGAGCCATAACCTCCCCATTGGCCCTGCCCTGAGTGTGACAGAGTGTGGTGCCCCAACCCCCTGATCCACCCTGCTCTGTGTGTGACAGGGGGCGGTGCCCCAACCCCCCAATAAGCCCTACCCTGAGTGTGACTGAGGGTGGCATCGCAACCTCCCGATCCACCCTGCTCTGTGCATGACAGGGGGGCGGCGCCCCAACTCCCCAATCAGCCCTGCTCTGAGCCGGACCAGGGGCTGCACCTAGGGATTGGGCCTGCCCTTTGCCACCTGGGAGCAGGCCTAAGCCAGCAGGTCGTTATCTCCCGAGGGGTCCCAGACTGCGAGAGGGCACAGGCCGGGCTGAGGGACCCCCACCCCCACTGAGTGCACAAATTTTTGTGCACCGGGCCTCTAGTTATTATATAATGCTATTGTCTTGTTTGTAAAGTAACTATAGCCATTTGTAATCCTGCCAGCAGTATATAAAGGGTTATGGTTGCCTCCCATCCTTACCAATACTTGATATTCTCAATCCTTAATTTTTGCCAATCTGTTGGATGAAAAGCACAACCTCATGGTTTTAGTTTTCTTTGATTACTAGTGCATTGAATAACATTTAAAAATGTTTGTTGGGAATTAGAATTTCTGCTTTTGTGAAGTGCTTATTAAAGGTTTTGCATATTTTTTCTTTGAGTTGTCCTTAATTCTTTGATTAATATAAATTCTGTTTACTGTCTGAATACTAATTTTGTCATTACATTCTCCCAAACATCTTCTCTGACTTGGTGGTTTGTCATGAAAATTTTGTATTATGTAATTTGTATTTGGATGAACAGATGTTCTTAATATTGTTCATTTCCTCATGAATTTTACTTTCTAGTTCTTGTTCAGAAAACCTTCCCTATCTAAAACTCATAAAGATGTTCTAGTGTTCTCCCATATTATTTTCTAAAAGTTTTATTGTTTTACATTTCACACTTAAGTATTTAATCCACCTGGAATTGACTCTGAATATGTGTGAAATAGGGGTCAAATTTCATTTTTGTCCATATAAATAAGCAATAGATTTAAGGTCATTTGTTGAATAGTTCTTTTTTTCCCCACTTATATCCAATGCTGGAACTGTAATAAATCAAATTTCTACACATGTGTGGGCCTGTTGCTGGGCTCTCTTATCTTCTCATGTAGTTATTGGTCCATGTGCACACCAACAGTAGCCTGCTTTAATTACCACCACCTAATAATAATGCTTAATATTTTGAAAGCCAAACTCCACTATTTTCCCTTCCTCCCTCAGAAGTGTTTTGGCTCTCATTGGCCCTTTGCTCTTCCATATAAAATGATCAAGTCAACTTGCCAAGTTCCTTAAAAATAACCTGTTCTAACAATATTAGAATTTACATTGACTTTGCAGACTTATAGATCAATTTGAAAAGAAATGACATAAACATTCTTACTATCCCTGAACATGATATCGAACTTTTACATTTTGTCCTTTAATGTTTTTAATAGTTTTATATGATTTTCCATAAAGTTCCTTTCCATCTCTGTTAGATTTATGTCTAAGTACTTGATATTTTATGCCATTATAAATAGTTTATTCAAAAATATATTTTCTATTTATTCATTTTTTTTGTATTAAATTCTATGAAGAATCCCTGCTGATCATAAGTGAGGAGGAGGAAGCTGCTGAGATAGACTCCTAGAGTGCCTAAGACCCTTGCAGGGTGCTGAGCTCTCCATGGCACTGGTCCAACTATGCTTGGTCTTTTTGTTCCTGTTGTTTTTCCTTTCACTGAGTTATCTTAAAAACTGGTTTGTGTAACTTAACTGTCTGGTATTAAACCAAAGCTTTGAAATTTGGCACATGTCTCTCTGGGCCTGGCCAGGTGCCTTCTCTGATTTTTTGAGAACTTGGTGTGCTGACTTGTTCATATTTAATTCCTTCCAGAAGGAGGCAGCTCTAGAATTTAGATACACAAGGAGCCTACATAAGAGTAATCTGGTAAGAAGAAAAAGGTAGGGAAAGTTTCTTCAATTGAATTTGCATAGCAAATCTAGATAATTTGATCGCTCTTTGCATCACTTTTCTCACATGAAAATGAGAACATCAGTAGTACTTAATTCAATGAGCTCTTGTAATGATGAAATGAATGATTATGGGTAAAAAAAAAACTTTGAAGAACATTTGCTTTGATACAATTGCTCAACAAATGTGGGCTATGCTATCTGCAGTAGTAATGTTTACTGGTAGATTGTTTATTTGGGATGATGTGTTGAGCTGAACATGAGGGCACTACTGGGGAGGGGGGCTAGAATTTTAGAGGTCTCTGAGGTTTCCCACATATTTGGCTGACACTAAGGTATAATTTAAGGTGGAAGAAGTTTTTACTTGTCCTAAATCATTTCTAAGCATTCACAGTCCTCCAAAATTTGTCAATATTTGAGAATCTTGCTTTTACGGTTTCCCATTTAAACACAGAAACATTTTGAGATGGTTGACAAAGCAATAAAATAGGAATTTGAAATAAAATGCCTTAGGATACTATCTTTGCTACTCTGTCATTTCCCTGTGTGGCTTTAGGCTAGTCTGTGTTAGGATTCACCAGTGCGTAGTTCTTCTTTCCTTATGGGTAAGCTCAGTTGAGTGGGGGCTTGTTCTTGCCTGTGGGCTGTGAATGGAAGGGACACATGCCACTTCTGGGCTGCAGCATTTGTCAGTGTGAGATCCTCCACTTCTTTTCTTCTCTTCTCCTGCCACAATGGTTATCAAGAAGCCCCCACATTAAAATGAAAGACTCAAGGGTGGGTGTTCAGTTTGAACTGTCAATTTAACATATGGGGAACATTCATTCCTAGAGAGTCTCCTAGATTCAGAACAGAAAGGACTTTATGTGGAAAATAAACCTCTGTTACTTTGAACAAATGAGATTTGAGGGCTGTTTGTTAATTTAGCAAAATTAAGCCTATCATTGTTTTATAAAATCCCTTTACCTTTCTGAGCCTTAGTTTTCTCATCCTTAAAGTAAGAGTAGTAATATCTACATAATTATGTTTTTAAGCACAGAAATGAAACAAGATACTATGTGTAAAACATCCAAGTTTACATCTGCATAAAGTAATTGCTCCTAAGTGATAGTTATTATTATGTTTAAGACTCAGTGAGTAGCCTCAGGAAGTCTAGTCAGAGGTAACCATGAAAAGGTTCCTGACTACAAAGGTGCATGGTGATGTTGAGAAATTCAGATTATCATTTCAAATAGTTTTTAGGCTTTACATTTTTTATTACTATATAGTGAACACAATTTAACCTTTTCTTAATGTCATTAGAATTATCAGTATGTAAAATGAGTGTTAATTATTATAATGTATTCTAATCCATCTATATTTTTTAATTCTTTATTGTTTAAAGTATTACATATGTCTCCTTTTTCCCCGAATGACCTCTCTCTAGCCATTCCCACCTCCCAGCACATGCCCTCACCCACCCTACTGTCTGTGTCCATTGTTTATGCTTATATGCATGCATACAAGTCCTTTAATTGATTTCTTACCCCTACCCCCTGCCAACCTCCCCTGCCTTCCCTCTGAGGTTTGATGGTCTGTTGCTACTATGTCTTTGAATCTATTTTTGTTTATCAGTTTATGTTATTCATTATATTCCACAAAAGAGTGAGATAATATGATATTTATCTTTCTCTGACTAGCTTAGCATAATGCACTCCAGGTCCATCCATGCTGTTGCAAATGGTAAAAGTTCCTTCTTTTTTACAGCAGCATAATAGTCCATTGTGTAGATGTACTACCATTTTTTAATCCACTCATCTGCTGATGGGCACTTAGGCTTTTTCCAAATCTTAGCTATTGTAAATTGTGCTGCTATGAACATAGGGGTGCATATATCCTTTCTGATTGGTGTTTCTTTTTTCTTGGGATATATTTCTAGAAGTGGATTACTAGGTCAAATGGGAGTTCCATTTTTAATTTTTTGAGGAAACTCCATACTGTTTTCCACAGTGGCTGCATCAGTCTGCATTCCCACCAGCAGTGCATAAGAGTTCCTTTTTCTCCACATCCTGGCCAGCACTTGTCATTTGTTGATTTGTTGATGACAGCCATTCTGACAGGTGTGAAATAGTACCTCATTGTCCTTTTCATTTGCATCTCTCAGATGATTAGTGATTTTGAGCATGTTTTCATATGTCTCTTGGCCTTCTGTATGTCCTCTTTCGAAAAGTGTCTACTTAGGTCCTTTGCCCATTTTTTTTTTAACTTGGCTTATCTTTCTTTTGTTAAGTTGTATGAGTTCCCAATAAATTTTGGAGGTTAAACTATTATCAGATATAACATTGGCAAATATGTTCTCCCATGCAGTGGGCTCTCTTGTTTCATTGATGGCTTCTTCTGCAGAAGCTTTTTATTTTGATATAGTCCCATTTGTTTATTTTCTCCTTAGTTTCTATTGTCTTAGAAGCTGTATTGGTAAAGATATTGCTATGTCATATGTCTGATAGTTTGCTGCCTATGGAGCCTTCTAAGATTTTTATGGTTTCCTGTCTTATGTTTAAGTCCTTTATCCATTTTGAGTTTATTTTTGTGTATGGTGTAAGTTGGTGGTCTAGTTTCATTTTTTTTTTTTTGCATGTGTCTGTCCAATTTTCCCAACACTATTTATTGAAGAAACTGTCTTGACTCCATTGTATGCTCTTGCCTCCTTTGTCAAATATTAATTGAGCATAATGACTTGGGTTGATTTCTGGGTTCTCTGTTTTGTTCCAATTCAAATGTTCTCTTCTGACCTTCTTCCTGGTTGCTTAAGAACCAACAGAGAAAAAGCAATATGTTGGTTTCCTATACCACTCAGATACTAATTTCAGATAATCCAGACTTTAGCAGAAAGCAAAAATTAGCTTGGTCGTCCACCTGACTGTCACTCTTTATTTCCAATGACCTCTTTCTGTTTTCTCTAAGACCATATCTTATTCCTCCAGCTGTGCCTATTCTCTTCATTTATAATCAGAATTAAACTATCAACTGAGATCCCAAATATTGTTTGTTTTCCTTGAGAATTGGAGAGATAAACTTTATCCTCATGTATGCTGCTTGCCATTGAACTTTACTTGACTTTTCTGAGCTTTTATGTCCTCAGCCTATTTTGCAGTATTGTTGTGAGAGTTGAGATACTTTTCAAAAGAGGACATACAGAAGACCAGGAGACAGATGAAAACATGCTCATAGGGATTCAATGAATCTTACACGTCTGTTGAACTTATATTTTTAAAAAGAATTCCTAACTTAAATAGAACATTTTGGAAAATCTGGACTTACACTGCACTGACATATTTCCTTGCACTTCTCGTGCAGCTCCAGCACATGAAAGCCTTGATTTTAGGACTATAAAATAACGTATTTTTCATATTGGGCTAATTATACCATGGCCATTTTTAAGGTGATGGAATGTGGTTTGGGAAGGTTAATTAACTTGTGAAGTGTCACACAGTAAAGAATTCCCAAAAAGCTTTGTTCTTGTATCATCTCCCTGGTTTTGGTCATTCAAAAAATTGTACTTTTTGTCATACTAATGGCATTATCATTTTACTAAACAAGAGACCTACATAATTCATGAAAATACTATAAAACAATAGTAAATAGCAACTTTAAGCAGCATTAAATTATCCTGTTTAAGGAGATGGTAGATGTGTTAGCCAGAAGAGTGTGGTAATGGTTAAAATGTGTTATCTTCATTATGCTTTTAATAATATTTAAGTTAGCCTAAGGCTTTTCTAATGCTGTCTTCATGAACTCATGGGGTTTGTAGGATCTCAAGAGGGTAACCCCTGATATGGTCTAATCAACTCACATGATACCTTCAACAGTAACTGCCACAACTGTGTATTGAATTTTCAGGAATTGAATTTCATTCTGGACCAGGGGGATCCAGCTGTATCTGTATAAAGCTATATTTTAGTAGGAAGGACAGTTAGCAAAATGAATAAGTAAATTATTTAGTAGATTAGAAATGAAAAATATTATGGAATAGATACAGTGAGAAAGGAAGATAGAGAATGCATGCATGTGTTTGTTTGTTTGTTTGTTTGTTTGTGTGTGTGTGTGTGTGTACTTGATATTTTAAACAAGGTGAGTAATCTGAACAAGAAAAGTGGAATAACTGGCTTTATAGTCATGCATTTAGTAAGTGACAGATGGGAACCTGTCCTTAGTGTCCTAACTCATGATATCACACTTTCAATTTGATTGACACAGTCCTCTGAACCATTTTTATCAAAGACAAACTTAGAACAAATCATCAGCATGAAAATTGTTCACTGGTGTATTTTTCAGGATTATTTCGGTTTCGAGAGTACTTGCCTCAAATTGGCTTAAGCAAAAATAGGTGAGCTTAGTGGAAGGACAGTAAGGTGTTTTATGTAATGTAGAAGGAGATAACAGTCCAGCCTGTAGGAGTGTGAATATTGCCAAGATGATATTTCCATCACCTTTCTTTACTCTCAGACCAACCTCCTCCCCAGAGCTGGATATCTGATTGATAACAGTCCTGAGGCCCAAGAGAGTGTGCCCTGAACATCGAGGGTTGCTGAACTTTTAGAGCCTTGGCCTCTAGGTCTGGACATGATGTTTGGTTGTGATGCCCATTGGGGCACCCCTTGACTCTTTGAATCTCATGTGGGTCGACTAGATACCATGAGTTTCTTTAGAACTTCTGCCTACAGGACTGTACTGGGACACTAGACTGGCACACTTCCAAGAGGCAGCCTGACAAGAAGATTTCTCCCAGGGGCTGGTGCTATGCTTATTGTGCAGGATTGTGTGAATTCGAACCCCTGGAAAGGTTCTGACAAGTTGGTTTTGGGTGATCGTCTCTCGAGTCAGGAAGAGGACTAGTTTAGGGGTCAGTACTGCCATGGTTAATTAACAACACTTGGCTTAGGTCAGGTGTATGGTCCCTGCATTGCCTCTCCCAGTTCAGGTTCTGACAGTGGTGCCACTTCTAGTTTATAGCAGCCAATGAGGGGAGAACAGGAAGCAGTGGAATTGGGACTCTGTTGAATGAATTGGGATCAAAATTTTACTCTCAGCCCTGGCCAATGTAACTCAGTTGGTTGAAATATTGCACTGAAGGGTCATGGATTTGATTCCTGTTCAGGGCAAATAGCTGGGTGACTAGTCTGATCCATAGCCAGGGCACATATGATAGGCAACTAATTGATGTTTCTCTGTCTATCCTTCTCCCTTCCTCTCTCTCTAAAACCAATGAAAACATATCCTCAGGTGAGGATGAAAACAATAACAATAAAATATTTTACTCTCTACTAGCTCAGTGATCTTGAGCATGTTATATGACCTCTATAAGCCTCATTTTCCTTATCTTCAAGGTGGTAAGATGAGTTGAAAAAATAATTATTAAGTATAATAATGTTTGAAACATACTTAGAACAGAACCTGACACACAGTAAGTATTCAATTATCATCATTTTAAGAAAGACTAAAAGGTAATAAAATATTTTATCCAGTGTTCTACCGAGAGCTGGGTTCCAAATAAAAAGTTCTCTAGACCTCATACTCTTAATTATGCCACACTGTCTTCCCAGGGTAAAAAGGAGGAGGAATCCCAATGGAAAACCAATGTGATGGTGGATCCACTTGATAATTAAGTCTCTTGGTCTAGAAACACTCTGGGCTTGCTGAGGCTGACACACACATTTCTAAAACAAAACTAATGTCCAAAGTATTTGGCAAAATCCAATACAGGAGAGCACTTACAATTTTGTAGACTGTTGCTTTTATTGGGGAAAAAGTACATAAAGTTAATTTGCACTTTGAGTTGGAAAATATTGACACTTAAGTAAATTTAACTCGCAAAAAGGAAATGATATCAAAGTCCAATATGCTGGGGGTAGGGGAAGTCATCAGCCCTTACACTGCACACAATAGTACATTAAACTCAAGTAGCTATTCCTGCATGCAGCATGCAAGCTGTGATTTTAATTATCCTCAAATATTGGAATTCCAAGTTAAAGTTTTCATGATGACTGTAAGTTTTGTCTCCCAAACAAATTTGTGTCATAGAGTTTTCAGATTACATATGACATAAGGCTGGTGAGCAGGTAATGACAAGAGTTTCAAAGCTGCTCTTGTTTGTTTAAATGTTCAGCTGTAAGTTTTTTCTTGAGAGACTTAAAAAATCTTGCTCCATATTGGAATTTGTCCAATTATTAATTAACTAAAAGTATTTATTGTTTATTTATTATGTGTCATTCTCAGGAGAAAGTGCTAAGAAAGAAGATAGGGAAAAATAGATGAAGAGAGGAGGGAGAAAGGAATTAATATAAAAGTCATACTTTAATAATATAGGGATTCACAAAAGAATATAAGAATAATAATGGAATGTGTTTGTACATGAACACATACATAGATGGATATGACCATGTAGAAACCGACTTTGATGAGGAAGAGACAAATAATGGAAATTGGATTTAGCACTAATCAAATATGGGAGTTGTGGAGAAAGTCTATCATTTCCAGTGGCAGATATCAGTGAGTGACCTTTTATTCTTATTTTTAAAATTCTTTATTGTTAAAAGTGTTACATAAGTCTTCTTTTTCCCCCGTTGACCTCTCCTGAGCCATCCCCACCCCCCAGCACATGGCATCCTCCCCCCATCTCAGTCTGTGTCCATTGGTTACAGTATGCTCATATGCATGCATACAAGACCTTTAGTTGACCTCTTTCACCCACACCCACACCTTCCCTCATAGGTTGGACAGTCTGTTCAATGTTTTAATGACTCTGGTTCTATTTTTTCTCATCAGTTTATGTTGTTCATTATATTCCTCTAATGAGTGTGATCATGTGATATTTATCTTTCTCTGACTGACTTATTTCGCTTAGCATAATGCTTTCCAGTTCCATCCATGCTGCTGCAAATGCTAAGAATCCCTTCTTTTTTATAGCAGCATAGTATTCCATTGTGTAGATGTACCACAGTTTTCTAATCCATTCATCTGCTGATGGGCACTTAGGCTGTTTCCAAATCTTAGTTATTGTAAATTGTGGTGCTATGCACATAGGGGTACATATATCCTTTTCTGATTGGTGTTTCTGTTTTTTTGGGATATATTCCTAGAAGTGATATTACTGGGTCAAATGGGAGTTCCATTTTTAGTTTTTTGAGGAAACTCCATACTGTTCTCCACAGTGGCAGCACCAATCTGCATTTCTACCAGCAGTGCATGAGGGTTCCTTTTTCTTCACATCCTCGTCAGCACTTGTTATTTGTTGATTTGTTGATAATAGCCGTTCTGACAAGTGTGAGATGGTATCTTATTGTTATTTTGATTTGCATCTCTCAGATGATTAGTGACTTTGAGCATATTTTCATATGTCTCTTGGCTTTCTGTATGTCCTCTTTCAAAAAGTGTCTATTTAGGTCCTTTCCCCGTTGTCTTTTATTGGATTATTTATCTTCTTTTTGTTAAGGTGTATGAGTTCCCTATAAATTTTGGAGATTAAACCCTTATCAGAGATAACATTGGTAAATAAGTTCTCCCATGAAGTGGGCTTTCTTGTTGTTTTGTTGATGTTTTTTTTGTATGTTTGTTTTGTTTTGTTTTGTTTTGTTTTGCTGTACTGAAGCTTTTTATTTTGATACAGTTCCATTTGTTTATTTCCTCCTTAGTTTCCCTTGTCCTAGGAGCTGTCTTGGTAAGGATATTGCTACAACAAATGTCTGCTACTTTGCTGCCCAGGGGTTCTTCTAAGATTTTTATGGTTTCCTATCTTATGTTTAAGTCCTTTATCCATTTTGTGTTTATTTTTGTGTATGGTGTAAGTTGGTGTTCTAATTTCATTTTTTTTTCATGTATCTGTCCAATTTTCCCAGAATCATTTATTGAAGAATATGTCTTGACTCTATTGTATGCTCTTGCTTCCTTTGTCAAATATTAATTGAGCATAATGACTTGGGTCAATTTCTGGGTTCTCTGTTCTGTTCCATTGGTCTGTATGTCTGTTCTTCTGCCAATACCAGGTAGCTTTGAGAACAGTGGCCTTATAGTATAGCTTGATATTTGGTTTTGTGATCCCTCCAACTTTGTCCTTCTTTCTCAAGATTGCTATGGCTATTCGGGGTCTAGTGGCCTTTTGTGTAAGCAAATCATCAGGTAGAGCAATGAGGGAGATCCAAGTTTTAATGACTACAATTTTAACAAGATACACGTTGGACATGAAAAGAATGCAGAAGCCCATCAAGTTAAAAGTTCTGCAGAGTTAGCAGGAACATGCATTTTATTATCTCAAGAGCCCCCCAAATGCAAAATACAAGATTAGCCTGATGGCTTAGATGAGTAGATCAGAAAGGGGCATTATACTAAGGACAAGAGCCTTGAGACTAGCCCTTCTTAAAGTTAGGTAGTGCCCCATTGTACAAGACTGAGAATGCCTCAGTTTAAAATTATGTGTTTGGGAGAATACAGTTTTTAAATTAATATTTGAAACTAATATCTTTTGAGTTAAGATGTCTATACATACTTGATATTTTCAATACATGCCATGTTTAAGAAAATGTAATGTTGTGACTAGATTTTCAACTATATAATTAAGAACATGACTTTTAAGTAAGAAACACTTTAGGAAAGAGGTTTTTGATAAACCTAGTAGTGTCTGTCCTCTGTAGGCCACTGTTGACCAGGGGAGAGGTTGCCATGGACCCGGTTTCTCTAGTATCCAATGAAATGATAGGTTTCTGAAATAGCAAAAACCAGGTAGTAGCACTTAACCACTGAAGCAAGGTGGACAGAATCCCCATATGTACAGCAAAGTCAGAGTGGCAATCAGAATGCCTTGACCCACAGGATGGAGTGCAATAGATTCAATGGCTAATAGATTGTGTTGTTTCAAGGGGCCAGATGGATAGATAATTAGTATCCTTCCTTTCTTCCCCTTCCCTCTCTCTCTCCCTCACCTGACCTCCCCCTCTTTCTTTTTTCCTTTCTTTCTTCTTTTCTTTTTTCCTTCTCAGCCTCCCTCCTTTCCTTTCTGCCTGCCTGCAATTTAAAAATTTGCTCTCTCATTCCATTTCAAAATGTGAGGTAATTGAAAGAGTGAGAGTTTATTAATTGAAGAAAATTATAATTTCCCAGGAAAATTAGGATGGGTTATGGGTGAAGGTGACAATCAATTTCAATTATTACACTGGAGCTTCAGTAGTGGGAACTATAGCATGCTCCCTCTTGTATTAAGTTTTTATAGAGTTGTCAGCTGCCACTTGGAAGGAACTCTGTGACAGACTGCTCCAGCAGGGAGTGGCATGCTTTAGTACAGTAGTACAGTAGGCAATTGCCACGTGTGGCTACTGAGCACTTGGAACCTGGTGGTCCTAATTGAGATATGCCATATGTAAATTTTGAAGACTTAGTATGAATAGAATAATGTAAGTTATCTTATTAGTATTTTATACTAATTATATTTTGAAATTATAATACTTTGGTTATATTATCTTAAACTATATACTGTTTAAATTGAGTCTGCCTATTTCTTTTTACCCTTTTTAATGCAGTTACTAGACAAATCACATATGTGACTTGCGATAATTCTTTCTGGACCATAACAAATAGAAAGGAAGGCTAGAATGGGCATGTCACAACTCTGCCTGATAATGGGTGACCCTATCATTTCTTATTTAAACCAAGATATTTGGAGAGTGGAAGCAGGCACTGCAGATAGTGATGCTAGGGCAAAGGGCATGAACTGGGCTGTCTGAGGGAATGGAAGATAAGAAGTTGCCCTGTCAATAAATAAGGTGAGTGAGGCAGATGAGGATATCAACAGAAGGGTTTATTGTAGAAGATTCTTTTTTTCTTGCATGAAGCAAATGACTGAAGTTCTGTTCTGAGTGGTTTACGCTCTTTTTGTTCTTGGGGCAAATCTTCAGTTTCCAGATTCAAGGAAAAGAACTTAAGACTAAAATTCCAAGCTCCAAGAATTTTGATGGCAGAAATTATCATGAAGCACTTGGACATATTCAACCTAAGTACATCGGGGATATGAGGATTGTGTTTCTTTCAAGACACACACAAGCTTAAAACTTCATGGGGAAAAGGGGACTTGGCTTTTCCAAATCCTATGCGTTTTTATATACATACACTCATACAGGCTTTAGGATGTTCTTCAGGTAGAGAGCCAACCAAGCTTCCTCTGCCCAGAGAGCTAGACCTTCTCTCTTGATGTCCAACCGGGTCCTTCTTTTAGGCGCAGGATCTTAAAGATCCTAAGAAAGTAGGTACTTCTCTTAATCTGAAATATGGGAACAGATCTCAAAAGAAGGTGAAAGAATCTGAAACATAAGGGGAAGTACAGTCATTTGTAACAACTCCCCTTAGCAGAACCATGGCAGCTGGAGGCCTAGGTCAGGCAAATCTGGAAGCAGAGAGAAGGCTCATTCTCAGAGCCGCCCTCTGCCTTTCTGAAGGGCACTGGGAAGACTCACTGAGAAGCCCATAGCTCAAACATCTCTTCATCCTTAGTCCCATTCCTTGGGCCTTGAATTGTCCTTTAAGTATTTGTTTTCATTCAAAACTCTCAGCGACACAGTAAGTAGTGTGTCCACATGACATGAGATACTCAGCAATTCTCATCAGACCTTTCCTCTTTGATTTTGAACTTGGTGATACCTTTGATTGAAATATCCTGCCCCCCCCCCTTTTTTCCAGCTGGCTACTCTTACTGCCCTTGGAAATGTAGCCCAGATATTCTTCTGCATAAACTTTAAGGACCCTCTTAGAGAGGATGCATTCTTCCCCTGTGAAGTCTCATAGAGCCTTTATCAGAAGACTTAATTGCAATGAGCTTCGGTCATTGAGCTTTTGGTCCTCCTCCTCACCCCATGCAAGCTCCTTTGGGAAAGGAAGGACCCGTATCCCCTTCCTTCAGCACCTCCAGCATCTGCCATGTCAGAGTTGCTCCCTAACCTTTCATATTCATGCAGCCTTTTTTTCTTTTTTTCTTTTTTATCACTGGGAAATCACTTGGGCATGCAAGAAATGACTTTCCAGCCTCACCCAGCTCAGATGCTGGCACTAGGAGCAGAACCAGTATTGACTCCAATGACAGATTAACTTTTCACTAAACTTGCCTGCTTTGTTGAATCCAACGCAGACACATCAGGCCCCAGACAAGCACGTTCTGAATTTTGGATCTGATCTTCGTTTAACAAAAGGGTTTTGAATCCAGGGAAGCCTGCCAGGAAGAGGCATGTGAAAAACAGCAAGACTTCCAGCAAAAAAGCTCTGGAAGTTTTTAAGGCAGAGGCTCAAGGTCTGTGGGTGGGATACACGAAATCCTTGGATCCCCCCAGGTTTTTGGTAAAATCTTAAACATGTGAGTATTTTCAGGGAGAAGGAGGAAAGCTTTTATCATATTCTCAAAGGGTGAATATACCTGAGGCCTCAATCCACCCCTGGGCAGACGGACCATTTTGCACCTCCTTGGGGATCTAACTCTCACCTGGTGGGCCAGTTTCCCTCTCCCAGAGCCAGTGGACCCCAATCCTGGGAGGGAGGCGGGGTGTGTGCAGCCCACTGGCATCCTGTGTATTAACACTTTTGCATTGTGGGACAGCTAATCCGTTCTTAAGCTGCTCCACTGAACTCTTTTGCCAGATCTGATAGAAGGATTTAACCTTTCCTTTTTCTCTCTTGGCACGTGCTCAATGGAATCCAAATAAAGAATTATGGAGGCTTGAAAGGGACTTTCCATTACCAAACAATTCAGTTTAAATTTCCGACCTTTCCTCTACCTTTTTTTTTTTTTTCCATTCCCTCTTTTCTCCCTCTTCAGCATTTGGGATTCAAGGCTGGCATAACAGCCTCTGGGGACATGCACAGAGCCAGAAGCCAGGAACGTGAGTGGAATTTTCCAAATTAAGGCAGCTTATTGGCCTTAGTTGCTGAGCTGTCTGGAGAGGCCTGGCTTGGGGTTGTGCCTGGGAGCCGGCATGCTTGTACATCTGGAAGAGAGCTTGACATTCACGGTTGGAGTGGCACATGCTGAGGCTCATGGAACTCTGCATGCTCACAATCTACCCTGCACATTCCTTGGTCTGTGTCTTTGCTGCTCATAGAACATACCTCAGCAAGTCTTTACAGCAACAGATACTGTGTCAGACATTATCCTGAGATCTCAGGGTGATAACAGTAACTAGAATTTTGGGGAGCCTACATGTACAAAGTAATGTGCTGGTCTAACATTTCCCCCATTTGACAGATGGAAATACTGAGGCACAGAGAGTTCAGTACATTCTCCAAGTTCTCATATACAGGATGTGAAAGAACCAAAACACAAACCCAGGTAGTGTGGCTTAAGAGCCAGAGAAGAGTAATCAGAATGAAAAGGAAGATTAGCATAGGACCGGGACATACAAGACAACTGAAAAAACAAACAAACAAAAAAAAAACCCACAAACAAACTAAGATCATAAGAAAAAGGAGTAAGAATAAGAAAACCAACACATGTTTCAAATAATAGTGTTTGTATTTTAAAAATAGTGTTTGTTTCTTCATGCCCTGATAATAAAAGAGTAATCCGTGTTTATAATAATGACTCTGGCATTACTTTCCTACAAGGCTCCAGGTATGGAAGGTATCATAACACAGTTCTTTGACACGTACTAGGGAAGACGATTCACATGCTATACAAAAAGATCTAGAGTTTAGATAGAAATATTTAACATTTTTAATAATAACAATAGCTAACACTTATTGAGTGCTCACCAAATGGCACTGTCCTATGCTCTTATGCTGGTTTTTATTTTTCTTCCAATAGCCCTATGGTATTATTATTATTCTCCTTCTACAGGTAAGTTTAGGTAATGGAGAGGTAAACTAGCCTGCTTGGAATTCATGCACAACTACCTAGTGGCAGAGCCGGATTTCATAACCATGAAGTCTGGCTGCAGAGCCCAGCCTCTTAGTCACTCACCTCCACGGCTGCCTTTACCTGCCATGGGGTCAAGGGTTCCCCCTGTTTTGCTTATCCTTCTCCATTCCTGTTTAGTTGGTCAGTGTGTCCATAAATGCTGATCTCTACCCCAGATCTAGAAACAATAGAATGCTTCTGATAGGAGGCTGCAACAAAAATGAGATTCACTCTAGCCGGTTTGGCTCAGTGACTAGAGAGTCAGCCTGCGGACCGAAGGGTCAAGGGCACATGCCCAGGTTGTGGGCTCGGTCCATAGTGGGGGGCCTGCAAAAGGCAGCCAGTCAATGATTCTCATCATTGATGTTTCTCTCTCTCTCTCGCCCTCTCCCAACAGAAGTGAAAGTGATTGAGAAGTATTCTCATCTAGTGGAAATCAATTCTATTCTGATGGTGACTAAAAAACAGGAGGTGCTCTATCAACATTTGCCAAGTGAAATGAATGCATGGCCAGTGGACTGCAGGTACTGAGAGAAGAATGTGGTGAAGGTCTTGAAGGAAGTGGTATGGGATTTTTGTTGTTGTTGGGTCCCAATCCCAGTAGCCTTCCAAGAAAGTATATTTGGAGAGCACACTTAACAGTAGATTGATACAATTACAAACCAAAATCTCAACTAGAGTGACTGGTCAAGTGAATAGTGTTGGATGGTAAATGGGTAGGTGACTCCCTGTTACACTGTCTGGGGAGATCCAGTACTTAGCATTGGGATTGGTACATATCTCTGTACACCCCCAATAATGATTATAGTCCTAGGCAAAATCCTTCTGAACAACAGCATCATTTGTCTTTTGGAGCTAATTCTTACTGAATCTTGCCCCCCTTGAAGTTGCATCTCCATCATGGTTACAGAAACAAGTAAGTGCTATTGTGGCCAGAGGACATGCCAGTAACAACCCAACAGAGCTGAGCCATGTGTTTGAGAACTAACTCATTTTGCTTCTAAGTGTGTAACCTTGGTCAAGTCACGAAACTGCTTTAGATTTCTCTGTGATATTTTTTATTTTATTTTCTGGCTTCTTTGAGGTATTCATCAACTTATTGAAAGGATGGATGGTTTCATAAAAATAATTATCTTCTTTTAGGAGATGCAACTTAGTATATATATGATGCAAGGCTGAGTATAGAAAGGCTGTGTAAATAGAGTCTTTATTCAATGCTATAGCCAAAGAGATATTTGTTCATAGCAAGACAGACTCCTTGTTGGTTGGTCATTTGGTGCTTCTGCTGATGTGTTCATCATCATGTCATCAGCTATTTTAAAGATGTCTGGGGTCTGAGGAAGAAGCCCACCTCCCCCCCCCCCCCGCCCCATATCAACAGCCTTAGAAAAGGAACATTCTTCATTCTGAAAATATTCTATTTTAATTCATTGAGTAATTGATAGATGAATACAGCCTATTTCTTTAATATCCCACTAAGCAGGTTATAAAATACCTGTTTATGAAGTTGTCTCAGGCTGAATTTCAGCCAACTATCAGAGAGGCTTTTAAATGCATGTGCATATTATATCATGACTGTGAACTGAATGTTTTTTACTGTTATTCAATCTGCCAAAAAAGTCACTTAATTTAATAATAGGATGTAAACATAAAAAGAAATAGCATGGCTTATTATATAAAGGCTCTTCTCGCCCACCCACATCACAGAGTCCCTTTTTATTTGAGGGCCCTTCATGTTTTAGGTATAGCCTCTATCAGAAAGTAAAACCTCATTTAATTATCACAACAGCTTCACAAGGCATTTTCTATTGTTGTTATTAGCATCTAGACACAAGGAAGCAGGGTGATGTTTAGAACCAAGATAACCCACACAAATAAAAATGTCAGAGCAAGTGTTTGAACCCTTGTATTTGGCTGTGAAACCTGGAACTTTAACCACCTTCATTCAAACCACATTTGCTCTTCTGCTTTCAATAACAAGACCTGTTATTTGTTGTATGCTAGGCTCTCTTCCAATACATACATTTCTCTTTTCATCCTGACATCAACCCCAACAGGGAGCTGTTATAATCCCTGTTTGACAGAAGAGAAAGCGCTTCTAAAGTTTTGGTTTTGTGACTCTGGGCAAGTTACTCACCTCTCTGAGTATTATTCTGCCCGTCTGTAAAAGGGAAAAGAAAATAACTGTTTTAGAGGAGAGTTGTGAGGCTTTAAAATGAGCAATTTAGGTGTACCATTCAGCTGAGTGACTAATTAATAATTCAGTAAATGCTAGTTAGTATTGTTTTTAAGACTGGTAAATTTGTCTGTCTTTATCTTTAAAGATGCAAAATTGTATTCATTAGATTCCCTATATAAGTGAAATCATATAGTATTTGTCTTTCTCTTACTGGCTTATTTCACTTAGTACAATACTCTCCAGGTATATCAATGCTGTAGCAAAAGGTGAGCTTTTCTTCCTTTTTTATGGCTGAGTAGTACTCCACTGTGTAAATGTGTTATCAGAGGACTGAATGGGTGGAACTTCTCCGATGTTAGTAGGAGTGGGTTATACCTTTCCCCACTGGGAATTGGGGGGTTTGGTTCTTTTGGTATCTTGAGAAAAATAATTTTCTAAAACTTGCATGCAAGAATGAATGATTTTTACTTGCATGAAATAATATCCCTCGGTTTCCAAAGTCCCATTTTCCTTAATCCAGTCTTGGAAAATGTGCAGCTGGGGCTTCAGCATAGCTAGAAGCAAAGCCAGTGTCTAGAGTTTCCATTACATGGTGGAACTGGGTCCCCTGTAGCATCAGGCTAGTCACAGTCCATTGTCTATTGTATGTGGGCCCCCCACGGTGTGAGCCATGTAGACTAATGCAGGGATGTGTGCCCCCTGCAACAGGAGACCCAGGAGCGCAAGAGGGCCAAGAAAGGGAACGTCCTTTGTTCAGGAACTTAAAATATCTCGTATTTCACACCCTGCAGTGGCCATGCCTATTCTGGCCAATGCCCTGTTCCCAGATGTGACTGACAAGTAAGCACTTTCCCATATCACCCAGATCTTACTGGGCATGTGTCTATTGTCCAGTCACTTCCCCCATCTACCTGTGGGGAACATACCTGGAGAATATGAACTGCATCTTCCTGGCACAAATGGCATGCCTATGTTATCTTGCCTTCCCTTTACTCCTTTCCTGTTAATTAATAACCAGGTTATTACAACAGTATCAAATGTACCACAGGGAAAGAGGGGTGGGGAGGTGGAAGGGAATGAAGGGGGGAAAAATGGTAACGAAAAGAGACTTGGCTTTGAATAGCTAACACACAATCCAATATTACAGAATTATATACGTTATACCTATATAATTTTATTAACCAATGTCACCCCAATAATCCCAACAAAAATTAAATAAATCCCTAACCAGTGTGGCTCAGTGGATAGAGTGTCGGCCTATGGACTGAAGGGTCCCAGGTTCGATTCCAGTCAAGGGCAGGTACCTTGGTTGTGGGCACATACCCAGTAGGGTGTGTGCAGGAGGCAGCTGATTGATGTTTCTCTCTCATGAATGTTTCTAACTCTTTATCCCTCTCCCTTCCTCTCAGTAAAAAATCAATAAAATATAAGAAAAAAATAAATAAAAACATGTACAATTTATCAGTGTGAGAGTGGAATAACTTATTTTTAGGAACCTGTGTGTTTTATTTTTTATCACTTGTTGGTTCTCCTGCTGAGTATAAGAAAATTCATCACCAGCAACTCAGTTCCTGATGAATTTTTGTTCAGGCCCACTTCTCTCAGCCTGGTGCCATTAGTTTAATCGGAGGCCAACCAAAACCCGGGTGGATTTTATGGTCATCGCATGCCATGAGTGTTCCTCTGGGGAATCTTGGGGCTCTCTGTCCTCACTCTCAGCTTCCATCTCCTTTCCCCTATTGCCTTCCCCACTGGGCCTCAGGGACTAGAATACAGGTCTTCATTTCTGTCCTGCTTCCCTTCCCAATAGGGCTCAGGGAGTCGTAGGTTAACTGGAGAACGTGGTCTCAGCCTGAGGTCTGATGGGTGATGCTCTGTTACCAGCCCTTTACGAGGCCCTAAGGATGTAGAGATTAATGAGAAGTAGCCTCTGTCTTTAAAATCTTCAGGGATGGAAGTAAGAGACCTTTTCCATGTGTGCTGGAGGCCGATCCATCCTTGTTGCTTGACACAGTTGCTGCAGGGAAGAAACATCTGCACAGCATATGTTTCAAGGGACCTGGCATACTGTTCTTAATATGTTTGCTCCCCTTCTTAGCACTATGTGTTCTAACCAGGGACACCTTCTCAAGAAAGGTTGTTTCCCCAGGTGGGGATATTTCCCTGGAGTTAGGGATTAACAGGACTAAGGAAGGGAATAAATCAGTAAAACCCCTTAACTAAGTGCCAGGCAGGTAGTTAATCACCTTAACTACGAACAATCATGCTTAAGCTACATAATCTTTACTTAGGATAATCTCCTTCAGTTACTTCCTTGTAGTTTAACAGAACAGTAGAGTAGTGACCTTGGAATGGATATAACTAGCCCTAACCTTTGGAATAGAATGGATAGGATTAAAATCAACAGAACTAGATGGAGATGGGATTTTTGGCAAAGGTCAGATAAGAAACAATGGACATGAAACAAGGAACTATAGAAGGTCAAGGGAAAACCCAAAACATACCATGATGTGACTATAGAGGCATGCTTATAGGATCAAATGGTATAAGTACAGATGTAACAGGAGACTAAAGAGAGAACCTGGCTATGCTGATCATCTGAATGCTGCCTCCTTGTCCTTCATTCTTTGCCAATTCTGTCCACACCTTTGGGAACCCCTGGACCGATGGGGCTGGACCCCAGTACATGTGCGACATTCTCCAGGAGGTTTCCTGAGGTTCACAAGGAGATGGAGAGCAGGGACTGCTAACAATAAGGATTTCTAGAAAAGGCATTCATTTAGTCACCAGGCCAGCCTGGACTTCAATCCCAGTGCTGCTCCTTGCTAGCTGTGTGACCTTGATCAAGGAATCATTGCATCTCTGGGCCTCAGTTTCCTTACCCATCAGTGAGGAATAGTAATAATTTCTTCCTCAAATATTGTTGTGATGCCTAAAGAATGAAATCACACAATAAGAGTGCATTATGAACTGAAAAACTGTCTGCAAATGGGAATTAAGACACAGGACTGAGAAACTGCATAAAAACAAACAATTGAGAAAAATCTTAACCTCAGAAAAATCCATAGCATTTATATTTTATCCCAAAGCAATTATCACCTCATCATCTCTTCTTTTATTTTCCAATTCAAATCTTTAAAAAAATTATGATCATACCATGTGTATATGATGTGCAAGCATAAAAAAAAAATACTTGTTTTAAGCCCATGAACTATCTCATATTATATTTTAGATTAGGAGGCAAGAGAATGTTGTTGTTTGATGGGAAACATTCCCCACATCTGGAGACGTAATTTACACTTTCCATTTATAGCTTCAGCTGCAGTTCTTCAAATCTTAGTCTGTGTTAGCAGAGTCATTAGGATTCCGAGAAAACAGAAAACATTTTAAGCACTTCCCATTAAACCAATTGCAACAGCCCATGAGAGAATGTTTACCCTCGGAAGGAGGACCCTTGTGGATAATTACTTAAAATAAGGGAAAATAGTGATGCAATTTGTGGGAATATCCAATGTGGCAAACCCTTACTTGACTTTGGAGACAACATTAAATGAGTTTTGCTCATTTTGTCATTGTATCTACCAATTGAATTTGAGTAACCCCCTCACTGTGTTGTATGGACCAATGACAGATGGCCCAAACATATGTTTGTTTTGCTCTAGCCCTGTTCAAATTCTGTAGTTGGTTCTGGATTCACAGAGCTTTTCATTCTATATATTTACTAGAGGCCTGTTGCATGAAAAGATTCATGCTATTGCCTTCCCTTTCCCTGGCTGCCGGCACCGGTTTTCCTCCGGCACCTGGGACCCAGGCCTTTGCTCTGGCCGGAGCCACCTTCAAGCCTTCCCTGCTCCGGCTGGAGCCGCCTTCAGTCTTTGCTCTGCTGCTTTGTGCCTACGTATGCAAATTAACCGCCATCTTTGTTGGTGGTTAATTTGCATATCTCACTGATTAGGCAATGGGAGGTATAGCAAAGGTATGGTCAATTACCATGTTTGTCTATTATTAGATAGGATTTTTTAATTTTATCAACAGCATATAATTTCTCTTCTATCTTTGATACAAATTGCCCAAAATTTTTCTCCAAAGTTTTTATTTCTCCCATGGTGAGCTCCTTTTATGAAAAAATAGAATAATTGAAATTCAAGTAGAGAAAATGAAGATTCATAATGCTCACCAGTGAAGAAAACATAGACATGCTCATAGAAACATTTCTCTAAACTGAAGATCAACTGGGTTAAAGGAAAGAAGACTACTTTGTTTTGTTCTAATCTATGATTAACTCATATGCTGTTAGATGAATTTATGTAGTTTAATATGAGTTTGATGTGGGGCCACACAGAAGACAAATATGTCACCCAGGGAGAACAGGGCATGACTAAAATTTTGGACCAGATCGGGGCAGGAATGGGGATCCCTTGGGCCTTGGCCATAAAAGACAGTTCAGTCAGAGTAATTTAGAGTAATTCTGTTTAATGGCAGAGGTTGGGAGGATTTGGGGCTCTTCCATATGTAGGCAGAGAATAAGAATGAACTTAGTAACCTCCTTAGTTCTAGAAATTTCTTTGACACACTCTCTTCCACAAAGGAGTCCTAAACTATCAACTTTTTAATTTTTGAGGAAAATATGACAAGGGGCAGCAGAAGGTCAGAGGGGATGAGGCCGATTCACTGATCATAGCTCCCATGCATTGGATTCTGTTATGTGCCAAGTGTGTTTAGAAATCACTTTAAGAGCATATTTCATTTATTCCTTAAAATTATCTTATGGACTTGCTCTGGGAAGAAAATAGTCTTGTGTTTCAATTTTAATGATTTAAAACACAGACTAGGGCAGTGAGTGTGTAAATCACAGAGGTAGTAAGCAACAGTGTTTAACAGTTGGCTGTCCTGGCTTCAGAGTACTGGGTCTGAACTGATATTCTGTGTGTCATCCTAGTGTGTTAAGCCTGCTTAGCCTCCCTGGGAATAGGCCTGGATTTTGCTCTCCTCTCTTCTATGTAGATTGCTTCTTTATGTAGATACATTGTTTATGTCACATGAACATTTTAATTTTCCAGTCTAGTATATTCCATTTGGGTCTCTTCCCACTGGCTACCAAAGGATTTAAAATTAGTTTTTTTCTTTCCACATTTCCCATTTACATTTTGCTTATGCAGCTGCTCTTCTGCAGGATCTCAGTGTTATTAAATAATATTTTGTTTTCCCCTAACAATGGAAGTGTTTGCATTTTTAGGAAACAAGATTGCTATATTTGCCTTATATTAAGCACTCATTTTGCAACATCTCAGCACCAAATCCATCTTTCTGTGCTCTTCCTTTTAATGCCAAAGCTAGGAACCTGCATACTGCATTTCTGTTTTGCCAACTGTTAGGATCTACCAATAAATGGTGCTAGAGAAAGCCTTAAAGGTCTAACAGGAGTGAGGGATTGGCTTTTTCTATTTGCTTGTCATTCCTTTTGTATGGCCCCAGCAATGCACCTGAACTGCCCTCGCAAGAACAGACAGTGTCCCCTAGCCCTGACCATGGCAGCTGCTGCCTGCAGTTGCTGTCTATTTAACCTCGATGATATCTGTTTGCCTCTTACCTCTAGCACCTACCTAATTAACGAGTTCCTTGTACTAAATTTACTCTGTTAAAATACTTAGGGTGGATTCCATTTTCCTGATTGGACACTTGAATGATATCCATCTGAGATTCATTTCTCCCATTGTCCTTTTCAGAGTCTATAGTAAAGTACAAATTCTTCAATCTGGAATGATCTTAGAGATTGTCAAGTCCAAATTCTGGCATAGTAGAGCGGTAATCTGTGACTTGGATAAACCTGAGGTTATACGAGATTTGGTGGGAGAGACATTTATGTTTAGCCAATAGTGTTTACTATTGATGTAAGTACATCTCAGCCTGGGACACAGATTCCTCGTCAACTTAGGAGAATGAGTTCTTCTCCCCATTGTGGTTCTTGTTGCTGGATCACTTGTACATGTAATAATAACTTTGAGATTTAGTTTACTAACCTATGAGATGAGTTGAGGAATATGTATCCCCATCCCTGAAACAATTCAGAGGGCTCTCCAAGGGGTAGATCCATTTTTAAACTTTATTTATTTATTCATCCATTCATTTCACTCATCCACTGTTTGTTTCATCTGCTAATCTATCATAGCAGCACAATTTATAATAATAACGATTTGGAAACAGCCTAAGTGCCCATCAGCAGATGACGAAATTAAAAAAATGGTGGTACATATACACAATGGAATACTACGCTGCTGTAAAAAAGAAGGAATTCTTACCATTTGCAACAACACGGATGGAACTGGAGAGCATTATGCTAAGCAAAATCAGCCAGTCAGAGAAAGATAAATATGACATGATCTCACTCATTTGTGGAATGTAATGAACAACATAAACTGATGAACAAAAATGGAACCAGAGACATAGAAATATTGAACAGACTGTCTAACCTATGAGGGAAGGTGGGGGTTGAGGGGGTAAGAGATCAACCAAAGGACTTGTGTTCATGCATATGAGCATAACCAATGGACACAGACAGTAGGAAGGGTTAGGGCATGTGCTGGGGGGGTGGGAGCAGCAGGTTTCCAGGTTTTTGATGGTTTGTTTTTGTTGCTTTTATTGTCTTCATGAGACAGATGATGAAGTAGACTACCTAGAAAAGGAAAGGAGTTGGAGGGCTAATTATCTGAAAATGGTGGATTGAAAATAAGTTAAGCTGAACCTTATAAAATTTACATGTGTATGCATACGAGAAAATATAAAGATTCTAAAGTAAGTCTCAATGAATAAATATTTCTGAGACCATAAACATTTCCTTCCTAAGAATTTAAGCTTTTCTTCTTACTTTGTCCTCGTCTTCCTTCTCATTAGACACTTAATAATATTTAAACTCTCGTCACTTTAAAAATAGTTAAATACATTTTTAGAGTTATAAATAGACTTTATCCTCCTTTAGTGAACACAAAATTGACTGATGTATTATGTTAGAAAATTGGGAAAATAATTCTATGCTTTTTTAATACTATTGGCTACTGCCTATAGAAAACTAAATCTGTCTCATTTATAGAACTGGAGGCATTAATGCGGCTATTTTTACTCAGTTTCTATGACTTTTTTTGTTTTGCATAAAAATAAATAAGTCAGAATATATATATATATATATATATATATATATATATGCCAATATTAATCATTTTTATTTATATATCCATTTAACCATTCATCCATTGTTTAATAAGCATCTCTCTGTAAGAGGGACTATCCCAAGCACTAAGAAGACAACATACATAAGTCATAGGCCCTGTTTCAAGAACTTTCAGACTGTCTAGGGAAACAGACTAAAGGGGAAACATTACAACCAATTATAATGCAATGTGCTATATACTGTATATATCACAACCCAATATATAGAGTTCTCTGGGCAAAGAGGCTGCAACGCCTTACTGGGAGAGCTTCAGAATACATCACTGGGTCTGGGGTGATGAGTAAATTGGCATCTTCTGTCTCCAACTCAGTTTCATTCCCTTAGAACACACTAAGCACATGAGAAGCTGTGCTTACCACATAAGAAGTCCTCTGCAGCAACCCAGCACCTCAGCAGGCAGCAGCAACCACCCAGGTTGGAAGATGGAAGATGACAAATGGGAATCTCAAGGTGTTCAAAAGTAATCTGAATGGATAATAAACCATAACCATTTACGGAGAACTAACCCTATGACACATATCATCCTTACTTGCTTTAAGTGGGTGACTTTTCCTCTTAAAACAACTGTCTCATGAGGGAGAAGCTTTTATCATCATCACTGTTCAGATAAAAAAATGATATATGCATGTGTCTTACATATATTTCTCAAGGTCAAAGAGTAATGATAAATTGTGTCAGAGTTGAACCTATTAGTCTGATCTTAGCACCTGTTGTCTTCTCAGGGAGGCCATGAATGCCATCCTGTTTGCTTTTTGTATAAGTTATGAATCACTACTTGGTTTAAAAAACAAAACTAAAAACATGCACCACTACAGTTTGGTCAAAATGTGGATTTGGTTAAAATTTAAACCCTAGCCTTTATTTTTCCAAGTAAAGTATTGGTAATTTTCATGTTCTTTGGAATATGTTAAAATATTAACACATCCTTAACAATTTTGTCTTTTTTTATTTTTCTGCTCTATTTTTTAAGTTCTAAAGGATGTTTCACCAACAATTGATTCCCTATTTATTAGGAATAATAAAATGAATGAACCTTAATGTTCAATAGCGAGAGACTAGTTGGAATGCCCTAAATAAGCTTTAATAGAATTATTTTAAAACTTGTATTATGCTTCTTAAATTTTTATTATTTAAAAAGTAATAGAAACTCATAAAAGAAAAAGAAAAAAGATCATTAATAATCTCTGCAACTTCAACATCTGTTGAAACCATTGTATGCACCTAAGATCTTCCAAGATAACTCTCTATATTATTTCACAATAAAGATAAGATTTAATATTAATACTAATTTGTTATCTTCCACAATTCCTTGATATTTAGGTTATTCACAGTGTTCACTACCACAAACTACACAGAACAGAAATAACTGGCAAAAGATGATTTAGAGATGTTACAAGTGAAAAAGTAGAACTCACCTGGAACATTCTGAGAAAGGCACATTTTTAAAGCCTGGTATTACCAATTACACACTGAAAGAAAACAATTACTGGAGATATTTAAATTACCTTACTTTTTATCAAATGACTGTAGCAGAGGAATGGCATGGGCCATCTGTAGCAACCCAACTATTCTTTCCAGGGCAGAAGGAGACCATGGCCCTGGTCTACTTTAACTTACCAACTATCCAGGTGCAAACGAAGATGCTTTTTCAGTAGGGTGTTTGTATCCCAGGATCCATTCTTGACACCTTGGATTGCTCACCTGACCTCTGAGCAAATCCTTTCTGCTCTATATCCAACTCATCCAGGCCCTGACCACTCCTCAGCACATGCAAACTTATCACTCTAGTACAAGCCACTGTCATTTTTCCTGCCTACCCCCTTGCAGCCTATTCCTCACACATTGACCAAAAGGACCTTATTGAACTCTATGTCAAATATCCCACTTGTCAGCTTACATAGCCTTTCAGCTCGTTCAGAGCAAACACCAAAGTACTCACACCCATGCAGTGCCCATGATGTCTGCTGTTGACCTGTCCCGTCTCTTACCTCATCTCTTGATACTGTCTTCCTCACTTCCTCTAGTCCTGCTACACTGGGTTCCTGGTTCTTCCTCAAACATGTGAGAGGTTCTTCTGCCTCAGCCTCTGTGTTTGTGTGAATGAATTTCTGGAATGCTCTTCTACACATCCACATGGCCTGGTCCCTCGAGGCTTTCAAGCCTTTGCCCAAATGGCACCTCCACACTGAAGACTTCTGATGAATCTGGTTAGTTACAACCTTTCCCATCTCTCTATCCCCTTTTTCCTGTTTCGTTGTTCTCCTTAGCATGTATGGACATCTTTCACATTGTATGTTCAATTGATTGATTGATTGATTGGCCAGTCTCCCCCAAGCAGAATGTAAACTCTACGAGGACAAGATTTTCTGGTTTTTATTCCATTGCTATAGCCCCAGTCACACAAAGTAGTTGTCAACTTTGTTGAGTGAGTACCCTTTCTTCCTTCATGCCAGTTATAGAAGCCCCCTTCTTTTGTTACAACCCACCTTGTTATATGTGCAGGGCCAATGGGGGTTAAGATGGAAAGACAGGTATAAGTTTCCAGGGCCCAGTCAGGAGAAAGATAAACCCATATGAAAATGTTTTAGCCATACTGCTTTCCCTAGAATGATCAATATTTTTAGAGCCAAGGCCCAAACCTTTTCTCAGCATCTTTGACCCAGGTGTTATTATGATTTTGTTTTCCTTCCCAAAAGAGGAAAATGACTGGGACATGTTCTGAGAGGAATAGTATGCTGATGTTAAAAATGCTTATAAGGAATAAGCAATTCAGAAAAACAGGGGTATACAATAAATAAATGTACAGTAGTCAAGAAATCTTATTCTGGATGAGAACAAAATATTAAATATATATATATATATATTTATATATTTATTATATTATATATATATATATATATATATTTAATATTTTGTTCTCATCCAGAATAAGATTTCTTGACTACTGTACATTTATTTATTGTATACCCCTGTTTTTCTGAATTGCTTATTCCATATATATATATATATATATATATATATATATATATATATATATATATAATTCAGAGAGGAAGGGAAAAGGAGAGATAGAAACATCAATGATGAGAGAGAATCATTGATTGCCTGCCTCCTGCACACCCCCTACTGGGGATCAAGCCCAAAACCTGAGCATGTGCCCTTGACTGGAATCAAACCCAAGATCCTTGAGTGCACAGGCCAAAGCTCTATCCACTGAGCAAAACTGGCTAAGGCAAAGTTTGAATTCTTTTAGATATTTGAATGTAAGCATATTTCTTAACTTACTCAGGCATGCTAACACTAGTTTTTAATTATAATAACACTTACCTGATAGAAAGAACTGGGTGATAAAATGAGAGCATGCTTGGAAAATGCATAGCATACGATACTCAATGTTTAATAATTGCAACTATTGTCATTATCACTATAATTGCACTAAATGAAGAAAGGAGGGCATAGAATTGTATGCGTGGCATACAATGACTACATAAGTACACATTAGCTCAAGGATTTTCAACCTCTGTCTTGGAACTGGAGGACTCTCATGCTCACTGCTTCACACCTGCCTCAACTAGTCAGGCTCATGTTCCAGCCTCTGTCACTTGCACATATCAATTAGATACCATTTTTGGTATCATTCAGCTTCCTTTCAGTTACATGACAGATACTCAGACTGATTTAATCTAAAGAGAATTTATTAGATCATAAAAACTAGGAAATCTGGGCGGAGCTAGTTTGAAGGAAATTTAATCTGAAGCATCCAAATAGAATGTTACTTTCAGGGTTCTCTCTCTCTCTCTCTCTCTCTCTCTCTCTCTCTCTCTCTCTCTCTTCTCCTTCTCTCTCTTTCTCCCTCTTGCTCTCTAAAGTCTGTTCCAGCTTGGATTTATTTATTTATTTTCAGGCAGACTTTGTCCCGCATGAAAGCAAGCCTTCATGGCCCAATGCAGACACTTCATGCATTAGAGTAAAGACACCCTTCTCCATTGTTCCAGCAAAAGTTTAGGAGCAGTCTTCTGTTGTCTGGGCTTGGTTCACATGTCCCTGCTGGAACAAAGCACTGTAACTCAGACATAGATCACTGGGACTCACTATGCTCACTTAGAGGACTAAGGAATAAGGTGAGGGCTTTGGGACCATAATAGTATTTATTATTGTTACTAGAGGCCCGGTGCATGAATTTGTGCATCCATGGAGTCCCTCGGTCTGCAGGATCAGGCTGAAACGGGGTCCCGGATTGGTTGAGGATGCAGGCCATGCCGAGGGACCCCACTGGTGCATAATCGGGACTGGGTAGGGACTGCAGGAGGGCTCCAGGGTGTGTCTGGCCTGTCTTGCTCAGCCCCCATTGGCCAGACACCAGCAGAAAGCTAACCTAATGGTCGGCGCATCTGCCCCCTGGTGGTCAGTGCATGTTATAGCGACTAGTCAACTGGTAGACTGCCTGCCTCCTGGTGGTCAGCGGTTGAGAGGCCTTAGCATATCATTAGCATATTACGCTTTGGTTGAACGGACCACTGGATGACCGGACACTTAGCATATTAGGTTTTTTATTATATAGGATATAAAAGGAGGGATTGATTTTTCTAAATAATTGTTCAGTAGACATAGAGAAAAAAATTGATATTCAGAGTGAATAACATGAGGCATTCATGATGGACGATTTTTTTTTATTTTTGCTTTTTCAAGAAAAAATCAAATGATCTTTATTCATGATCCATTATTCTTATAATTGAAATGAAAAATGGGAAAAATGGCCTTTGAATGTTGAGTGGGCTGGTGAGATCATCCAATGGTGTGTGAAAGGGTACATGTGACCCAAGACTTTTCGTGGCCTAGCCTCAGGCCCAGAAGCACACAGACAGGACTTTTCAGCCACCCATTCCTCACCTGAAGTAAAGGCTGCCATGGTGCAACATGTCACTTCATCCCTGATGCTCCAGTTTACAGGAAAACCACTCAGTCATTTTCAAACTTCCAGAGATTCATGATCCTGTGGAAAGAATTCTAGACCAGCAGCCAAAAGACCTGTGTGTCTGTTCCAGGTTTGTCTCTCACAGATATGTCAGGTGTCAGACACTTCGGGGCTGCAGGTCCCCATCTATAATCAGAAAGTGTATTTTCAGCTTTAGCAATCTGATTATTATTTCCGTTTACTGGTGGAGTAACTAATTACTTCATTATAGGATTTCTCAAGACCAGCTACCTCCTGTTTGGTTCAATTAGTAAAACCCTAACATGATTGTCATTGATTTTGATGGTTGGGCTGCCAGGAGAGGAGCCCAATGGGGGATCTTAAGCAGATTTGATATTTATTATTCCAGGGTCATATATATATATATATAGAAGCACAGCTTCTTCACCATGTTTCTAGATTCCTGCTTAGAAAATGCTTGCTCCCCATCATTCTCTTCCTTCTGCAGATGCCCCAGGTCTTTCACTTTTCCCCTTGGGTTCAGAGAAAGAGAAGAGAAATGGACAATGGTGAGACTGGCTGGAACAGAACCTTTGCTTTTCTCCCTGAAAAACCACAGAATATCAGACAGAAGATAAATGTTAGAGATTATCCAATGCAGCCCTTCTGGCTTTAGAAGAAACATTTACTGAATATCTTAGGGCATAGCGTACAGAAAGGACATATGCTGTAGAGTCAGAGTTGGTTTGAATCTTCGCTTTTTTACTTATAAATGTGTAATCTTGGGGAGAATTTCTTAACTTTTCTGAGTCATATTTTTATCATATATGTGGATGCGATAGTTAGACTAATGACCTTGCCCTTCATATATATTCACTAGAGGATCGGTGCATGAAATTCGTGCACTGGGGTTGGGGGGAGTCCCACAGCCCAGCCTGCACCCTCTCCAATCTGGGACATCCCTTTCACAATCCAGGACTACTAGCTCCCAACCGCTCACCTACCTGCCTGCCTGATTGCTCTTAACCACTTCTGCCTGCCAGCCTAATCACCCCCTAACCACTCCCCTGCCAGCCTGATCGAAGCCTAGATGCTCCCCTACTAGCCTTATTGTCCCCAACTGCCCTCCTCTGCAGGCCTGGTCCCCCCCAACTGCTCTCCCCTGCAGGCCATCTTGTGGTGGCCATCTTGTGCCCACATGGGGGTGGCCATCTTGTGCAAGGGTGTGACGGTCAATTGCATATTACCTCTTTATTATAGAGGATATCACAATACCCAGAACCTATGAACATATTACTTTACATGGCTAAAGAGACTTTGAAGATGGGACCCAATGTATTTGCAAGAATATTTATAAGTGATAAAGTGTGGTGAGAGAATCAAGTCAGACAAAAAGATATCATAAAGAAAAGAGCAGTTGGAGTGATGCTGTGAAGCGACATAGGGAATGTGTGAAGTAATGTGAGCAGCCTCTGAAAGCTGGAGAGGAGGGGATGGACACTCCCTGCAGCCTGTAGAAGGAACACTGCCCTGTGGACACATTTTAGACTCCCGACCTCCAGACCTGCGAGATAATCAATTTGTGTTGTTTTAAGCCACCACTCTTGGATAATGTGTGATAGCAGCATAGAAAAAAATACAGTGCAGGTTGTTAAGTATGTGTATAAATGGCCTGGGACAACAGGTCACTGGGTGGGCACACTGAATGCTATTGTTATTACTCCATTATGGTTATTGTATCTTTTATCCTTCCTCATCCATTTGCTCTTTTCTTCCTCTCCCTCACCCTTCTCTCATATTCTCTCCATCCTATTCTTTTTATCTCATTGAAACTAATAGGAGAGAAAAAAAAAAAAACAACTAGCATTCAGTAAGAACATCCTATGCATCAGGCACCATCCTTGGTGATTTCACATGCATAACTCAATTCAATCGTCCAACAACCCTTGGAGCCAGGTTTGAGTATTTCCCCTTTATAGATGAAGAAATCAAAGTCTACTGAAGTCAAGTGGGTTGCTTCCAGAGACACCAAGAGTACTGACAGTCCTGAGACTGTGGATTACTCGTGCCTTCCTCACCAATTACAACTTCACATCTATTCCAAACAAAGAGCTGTTGACCTGCATCCTATGTGTGGATGACCAGAGTTAGACTGGGCATGGAATTCCATCACCATGGCAACGGCATCACCTGCCTGGATCGTGGCATGGCATCCTGTCGGGCAGGGTGCAGATGTTGGGGAGAGATGCTGTGTCCAGGATGGTGCTGCCATCTGTCTGAAGACATTTCTTTGCTCAGGACAGCAAATAGCGCATCACCCCATATCATTTCAAATTGCTCAATTTCAGGCAAAAAAAGAATGACCATTTATCAAATGCCTGTTGGATGGCGGGTATTGTGCAGGCGTTTTATCTATGATTCATATTACAATTCTCTGAGGAGGGTATTGTTTTTCCTATTTATAGGGAGGAAACGGGCTCAGAGAAGAGAATGGTCTTGCCCACTCACACATGTAGCAGCAGGCTGGAATGAAGCCAGCTGTGCCCTGAGACCAAGGCATCCCTTCTCTTAAGAGGCCACACTGCTCCTCATGCCAAGCAAAGAGGATCATAGTGGGTCCCCAAAGACATTGAGTCTAATCCAGCATTGTGTTCATTTAATCGTTTCCATTTCCCTCTTACTCCTTTTTTCTGCCTCTTTCTTCTTGAGTCACATGATCATTTGACAGTCTTCACATAAACATTGGCACCAGGAGCTGTGATGTGCATATCTTGGTGGGTTGAAGAATCTGCAGTGCTGAGGAGGGAGGATTAAGCAAATTATTTCAGAGGCCCAGCCTGGGAGTCAGAACCCTGGGCTGTTGGCCCAGCAGCAGTAACCCTGTGCTGTTTGAAGCCCCAGTGATGGCCAGGTGGATGGAAGGCAGTATGCTGGGGAGGGCAAGAGGCTGGGTTCAGAACTGGACAGATGTGGACTTTCGGCATGACTCTGCCATTCCAGAGCTGAGTGGCTTGGTCAAATTGACTCACATTTCTGAGCCTCAGTTTCCTCTCTTGTAAAAACTGTATGGCAATACAAGGTTGATCATGCCATACAATTTCAAGGATCATAAAGAGGTCAGGAGGTCACCTTACTCCACCTGACATTTAGACCCAAAGGAACTGAGGCTCAGAAACAATTACTGTCCCAAGACCACTTGGCCACCAGGAGGGGGGCACCTGGGTCAATGTCTAAAATTATTTCCTCTAAAACATGTTTTTTTGTGTGTGTGATCAAAGGTGAGAAACAGTCATTGGCTGTTTGGGACCAGTGAAGGGACCAGTTTCAGCATGTGCAGCATTGAGAGGAGTTGCTGTGCCTTCCCCTGCCTTCTAGAGGTCTTTCTGCAGCCGAGACCAGGGTGATGTCAACCCCGGGACTCCATCTGCAATCTCATTCTAGTCTCTACTTTAAAACACATGAAATAGCATGAAAACATGTAATATAAAGCATAAATTAAGTACACTGGATTAATTGATAAGCTCACAAAGTAAGATTCTCAAATGAAATCATTAAGCAAATTCCCCTAGACTATGTTTAATTAGCTTACTTAGGGCTAAGATGGGCAAACATACCTTACATTTAAGAAAGCAATTAGAATCTGCTACATCTGAAATCCCACTCACACCTCCTTATTTTCAGCAAAAGAAAGAGAGGTTTCCCTTTCCCTGGGAAACTTTTTTCCTGTGCTCTTGCTTCAATTCCCTTCTTGTTTCTTCAAGGTGGTACCTCCATAGTGATCCCATCTCTCTCCAGTTCCTAGCTAGGGATTGTTTTAACAAACAACTGGTCTATAGATGTTTCTGCCTACCATGGGGTCAGCCTGCTGGAGACACTGGTGATTCAACTGCAAATTCATCCTCGTTTTCAAGGAGGTTTTAATTAATAGGGAAGAGACAGCCAACTCTAAACAAGTTGATAATATATAATTTAACATCAAGTAGTGCAAGGTGCTAGGAAGAAAATTAAAGTAAGGTCGGGGGAAAGGCAGGTGTCTGGTAGTAGTGAAAGCAATGATGGTGTATTGTTGGCAATGATAGGGGTTGCGGTGAGTATGATCGGAGTTGGGTGGTAGTAGAATTTGGGGTGCTGTTGCTGGCGGTGTGGTAATAGAGGTGCTATGATCATGGTGGTCGGGGAGGGGCATAGTGACTGTAGGAGTGGGAATGGGGATGGCAATGATGGCAGTTGATGTAGTAGAAGGCTATTTCAGATTATCTTGTCAGAGAAGGCTTCTATGAGAAAATGATATTTGAGTCGAACTGAATCATAAGGAGCTGGATCAGCAAAAATCTCAGAGGAAAACATGCAAAGCAGGGGAAATGGAAATGCAAGAGGGCCTGAGGTGTCATTGCTTACTCCCCCGCTCCCTGTTTTGGACACTGAGTTGTGACTTACACTATCTCTATGGCTCCTTGTGTGTGTGTGTGTGTTGGGGGGGGGGGGGCTGAGCCAAAGTTACCCTCTGTGGAAATCTGCCTAATGAGTACTTTCTAATTAGTCATTTACCTGCAAATCCTTCTTTCCTGGCCTCCTTCTGTGAACCCTAACTTAAAACTGTGTGTATAAATATCTCTTTCAAGGAGTGTTTCTGTCCAGAAGGAAATTGAGGTTAGGATTATTAAAGTCCCAAAGGCAACTCAAACTCAACATTTTCAAAACTGAGCCCATTACCATTTTTTTCCTAATATTAGCGTCCAGTCCAATGTTGCTTTTCTCAGAGCAAGCCTACACATATTCATCCTGGCCCAATAGCAGAAGTCTGGGTTATTAGTAACTATTTTCCAGTCAGTCTTAAAATTTTGTTATTCTTATTTTCTTTACATAATGCACTTGGAGATTGTCAAGGGCTTGACCAAGAATGATTTATGTGTCATTGGTGACAATGGGAACCACTGAAGTACATCCAAGCTTGTTTACCCAAAATAGAGCTTAAAATAACACCATATTCATTCATTTGGGCTTTGTTCTTGGCAGTCCTTTACAAACTTTGCAAATGTGTGTCATGTCAATTCTATGCAGATTTTTAGCAAAAATGGGAAGGGGATGCGACTTTCCACCATGTCCTTGAAGATTATTGCAAAAGGTGAGGGATTGCTTATTTATTGCCCTTCCTCCAGGCTCTGGAAACAAATGTAATCTGTGGGGAAATTCAATAGAAGCCTAACAAAGAGCAAAGGCAAGAAGTGAAATTTGGAGGAAAAATTAATTAAGCTAAATTAAAATTAGTGGATGTGGGTTTGAGATTCTGTGGGAGTCTGGGCTATGGAGAGCTGAAACAGAAAGGAAGCATACTGGCAAGGAGCTGATTCAAGGTCTAAGATTAATTATCATTCACCATCTAATTATGTAGTCTGAATTCCTACCATGCCCAATGAGTTACTTTCCTCTAACACAGGGGATGAGAAAATGATGTGATTCTGGAAGCTGGGGGTCTTGCTTCTAATTTTCACTTCAGACAGATAATAAGAAAGCTCCCCTTTATCTTCTTCTGATTATTTTTTATTTTTCTATCTAATTTAAAAGAGCTGCTCTCTTCCAGATTACCTTCTCCTTCCTTGTGAAATCATCATTTGCATTCTTGTCGTCTGAATATAAAAATGCCAGGTGCATTCATACTGGGTATATAATTTATACCAGTTGGCATACAGAATACAAATCTCCTTACTCAGTTTATTTATTTTTACCATCTACTATGTGAAGGACCTTTGTTAAGATACTTCAATTTTGCTAATGTATGCAATCAAGGTTTAATGTGGTCTGGCTTAAAGTCATCTACTTCTTACAGTAGTCCTGGAAGCAGAAAATTAATATTAGCTGCAGTTTATAGATATTTAAATGGGATAAGAAAGTTTAAATACATTTTCTAAACCACATGACTAGAAAATCAATGGAACCCAAGATTGAAAGCCAGGCTTATGCATCTCATCCAACCAACCTGTCCTCTTCCATGTTGATGAAGCTTGAATCTGTTACAAAGTCTAGTCACACATATAGGTTGATCTTGCACAAACAGTTCAATACCATTTTCATCAAGAACTACAAAAAAAATTAGAAGTTTAAGAGGTTGTCATTTGAACTCAAATCACAAGACTATTCAAGCTGCTGGATCAAACTCAGGTACTTTTTACTCTAGATCAGTTATTTTATATTTTAGAACTACAATTTTATTTTATTCTTCTTTATATGTTTTATTTCTTTGCAGAAATGTGTTGTTTCAGTAGTGTTTGTGATTATTGTAGCTGTCTTTAAATCCTTGTACAGCAATTCCAACATCTGTGTCATCTTGGTATTGTGTCTGTTGATTGTCTTTTCTCCTTCAAGTTGAGATTCTTCTATTTCTTGGTATAATGAATGTTTTGGACTGTACCAGAGACATTTTGAGTGTTAAAATACTACAGTTCCTGTCTATATCTTCTATTTTATCAGTGTCTTAGTCAGCTTGGCCTGCTATAAAAATATACCATAAACCGTGTTGCTTATAAACAATAGAAATATATTCCTGAAAATTGTGGAGGTTGGAAATGGAGATGAAGGTGCCAGCATGGCTGGGGTCTGGCCAGAATCATCTTCTGGGTAGCAGACTGTCAACTTCAGTATGTTAGAGAGCAGGGAGGAGAAGCAGGTCCTCTCTTTACTTTATATATATATATATATATATATATATATATATATATATATTGATTTCAGGGAGGAAGGGAGAAGGAAAGATAGAAACATCAATGATGAGAGAGAATCATTAATTGGTTGCCCCCTGCATACCTTACACTGGGGATTGAGCCTGCAACCCTGGGATGACTGGGAATTGAACCATGACCTCCTGATTCAGAGGTCAACACTCAACCATGAGCACACCTGTCGGGCTCTCTGTTAACTTTTATCGGGACACTAATTTCATTCATGAGGACTCCACTCTCATGACTTTATCTAATCCTAATTACCTCTCTTAAAGGCCTCACCTCCTAATACCATCACATGGGGGGGGGGGTAGTGTTTCAACATAGGCATTTCAGGCAGACAAAAACATTCAGTCCGTAGCAAGTAGGCCGCCAACCTGTTTAATGTTCAGAATTCTTATACTGGCTCCCTTTTGTGGTTTACATATAAAACTTAGTGCTTAAAGATTATGAAGCACTATTCTAGTCTGCTCAATGTTGTATGTTACCCAGACAAGAGGATTCTGCCCCAAAGTGTCATGGTTCTGACAGGGCAGAGGAAAGAGTACCATCTAGTTACTCAGGGGTGGGATAAAATGAGCACTTTGCCCAGAGGCTTCACCCAAGGGTGGTTCTTTGTCCTTACTCAAGCCCTGAAGTCTCTCATGACTTATCCTTTCACCAGCACCTTTCAAAGTTCTTCTACTAGATGACTTACATATTTTGTCCATTAAAAAAATTATTTAGAAGGCGAAGTAAAACAAAATATGTTTTTCAGACAGTCAGAACGAGTAGAAATTCATTTTTTTTACTCTAAAGCCCATGCTTTCTCTAGTATTTCACACTGTTCTGAGGCTGTGATATTTGAAACAGTATGTATTCTACCTATTTTTAAATTGGATTCTGAACATTAAAATTCCTTCCTTCCACCCTTCTTGTTCCCTTAAATTTCCCATTTTCCTCTACATAATACCATGTCAAAGTTATATCTAGAATATTTTCTCTCTCTCATGGGGTCCTTTCATTCCTCCTCATATTCGGTCCCTAAAGACAGGGACATTACTGTTAGCAGTCATTTTCAAATCACTGATTGGCCTGGTTCACCAGAGGGTGGGATCACAGTGTGTTGTTCAGAGGGCACATGGACAAGACATTGTCTTCTGTACTGTGAGAGCATGAGTACAGAGAGTGCTGTCCAGGAGGAAGGAGGACTCTCATCTTTGTTTCCCTCTTCAATGCATTTGGCCTCATTGATAATTGACAGAGACTATTGTGGGAGCAGGTCTAGCCATCTCTCTGTCACTCTCCTTCCCCCTTTTTATTTTGGTTTCCATGTAATTGAAGTGAAGAGAACTGGGTTTGTTACCATTGTTCTTTCGTTCTTCTTTGCAAGCATCCAATGTTTTAACCTTTGCAACTAGGCACTGAGCAAAGTGGAATAGAGCTGAAAAACCAATGGAGTATTAAGTTACTCTGTGATGCAGTCTAGGATCCCTGTTAACTACTTTGGCAGTTAGAAGTTTAATTCTAGCTTCACTTCAGCATCAGCCCTGGTCCTGCCCTTACCAGACTGTGTGTGTGTGTGTGTGTGTGTGTGTATGCACACACTTATGTCTCCCTCACAGCCCTTGGAAGAATGGGTTTGGTCAGTAAGAAGAAAAGGGTAGTAGACAACCAAAAGTGGGTACAAGAACATCTGTAGCAATAGTGTTCTCTAGATCCCTGAGGTTCTAACAGAGTAGAAGTCTCCTAATTAACAACACTAGGGGAAAGTGTCACATAAAGATGGAAGGGGTTTGTTGTTGTTGATTTTTTATTTATCTAAGGAGTAATAAGTGTGTGTTCTCAAAATCACAGCATTTCAGCCTGGGTAGTCTCAGAGGTCACATGTAAAAGGATGACCAGAGGCATGATCTGTCTGGCCATTTTCCCCTTCTCCTCACCTGCTCCCCTTCCTTTCTCCTAAATATATGTGGGGCCCTCTTAAAACGATCTGAAGATGCAAACATTCTTAGAGAAAGACAGACTTTACTTTGCCAAGGAACTGAGAACCTATGTTCTACCAGCCACTCACCTATTAGAATTGTAGAAGAGACTGGGACCCAAGGAAGGTAGACTCTACCCTCTGCCCACTATGAAAATCTTCCAGAATTTCTTTTTCCTTTTGTAGTTTCCCAGAGGTGGCCAAATGACAGCTACTTCATGGATATTGGGAAAATGGATGCTTGTGACTCTCTCCTGGAATTGAAGTCCAAACTACTGCAGTGGTGTGGGTGCTAGATGAAGCAGTTTAATTAGAAATTTAAATTAGATTACTGGTCATAGACATCAGGCCTTATCATTAAACAAGCCTGCCTCACTATTCTCCTTTTTCAGTGCATCTTCGGAAAACACAGTTCATTTACTCAGCCAAGGAAGCTTAGATGAAAAAAAAATTAAAAGGAAAAAATAACAGCTCTTAAAGTTTGGTTTCCCATTGCCATTCTCCCCAAATCCTCTGCCAGTTTTATTCTCCAGCTTTCCTTCAGCAGAGTTTGATTTAACAAGAAAACAGTGGGTTCATTTACTCAGCCAGTGAGTGCTTCTCATGTTTGAGCATTGAAATGAAAATTGTGTCTGGGCAGGCTTCTCCACAGCCCCATCTGAGAGCAGCAGGGCTGTCACTGTGATTACAGACTTGGGGGAAGGAAGCCAGACTTCAGAAGACAGCAGGGATGGTGAAGATTTTCTCTGGGTGGGACCTAGGCTAACAGCAGAAACAAAGGAGATGGAAATACAGGACTCTGATGAGTCTGGGGTGATACCATTAGATTTTACAGGCTGTAAGCATTAAGTAAATAACCTCCTAGACTTTAGATATAAATAAGACACAGAGCCAAGCCTCTACACTGGGGGAATTTAAATCCACAATGTCATGCAGCATGCCTGTAACACCATTAAAGAAAAGTGGGTAGAGGGACAGACATGTTCCTCCTAGTCTAGAGTGAATTGCTTCAAAAATGTTAATGTCTATTTTTGAGTTTCCACCTCGAGTATCAAGCATACAAACGTGGAAATCACATGTTCTTTCAGGATTTAGAACTTGATAATAGAGGTAGCCACAGAAATGAATCGTTGTCATGTACATGGTTATTAGCAATATCCTATTCAGGATGTCAATACACGCTGCAGGATAAGAGCCTGTGCATTGGACTTGCCCCCAATCTGGGTTTAATGTGAGGTTCTGTCTCTCATTAACTCTGTGACTTTGGGCCAGTCACTTCATCCCTCAGAGACTCAGTTTCCCCACCTGTGAAAAGAGAATGACGATATCTCATCTTGTGAAGATGAAATGAAGATATGCAAATAAGGCAATCTGTGTGTCTGACATGTGCAGTAAATGCCCAAAACCCAGTCATTCTGCACTGATAACTTTGGGATTTGGGGAAAAGGGACAGAGGTTCTCATTCAAGGGCTCTGAAAGGTTTCTGTTGCGAGGTGGCTCTGGAGGAAGGGTTCTTTCACTGGACTGAGGTTGTAGGAAAAGGCATTGCTGGTGGGAGCAGGCATGGAAAGTAGAGGGGAAAGTTCCTGGTGGGCTAATGTACAGTGGGAGATTATTTTGTAAAAATAGCACGGGCCAAAAGACAGAAGATTTTGAGTTCTCATCTGAAGAATATGCACTTGATTAAACAGACAATGGAAGTCACTGAAGGCTTTTGACTAGGAAAATAACTGAGAGCTTTTTTCCTTTTTAGAAAGATTACTCAGAAGGCTATGAGTGGGGTGGTTGGATTTCAGGGAGGGGGCTCCAGAAATACCTCAGGGTCAGCCCTGTGGTGGGGTGGTGGTAAGAGGGAGATTAAATATCAGAAATTATAATGGCTTAGTTTGCATACATGTGGCATGATTCTGATTTTGCTTTTAAGGGGAAAAATTAATTCTTGGAAGCAAGGATCAAATGTAAAAGCTAAGGGAGAGAGGAGGAGGGGGGTGGTGGTGGAAGGGGAGCCGGGGGACAGAATGTTCTTTCTATTCTTTCTTGTCTACTTGACACTTGGAGAGTTGCTCTAGTAACTCATTTTGCAGAGGCAATCAGCACACCTGTTAGTGAGCTTTGGCATTTAATTGGCATTAATTGGCACAGAGGCTGACAATGGATGTCACTGGTGTGTGAGTGGAACACATTTGCATTGCTCAGAATATTGAGAAGGAGCTAATCTTGTTTATCTGCAGTCATCCCATGGAGGGAGGGCACATGTGCTGGGACAAGTAGTCTCTAGGGAAACCAGGCCCTTCACTCAGCCCCTGGTGAGCCCCAATATACAGGAAGGTGGATGGAAGACCAAGCTGTACCCTCTCAGAGCTGACAAGGGGAAAAGGCATTAGGCTGAGATCTGGAGACTTTGGTACTTGTTTTGTCTACTCCACAAACTTACTATAAGTTTTGGGACTTCGGGCTATTTGACTTTTGTGTGTCTCAACTAATTTTTTCTGGAAAATGCTTCTGAAAGTAAATAATCTAAGCTGTGTACATTAGGGGTGACCTCCTGGGCTCTGGCTTGGTCAATCTGGGTATTTTCTCAGACTCTTATTGACCACTTTGATGCTCCAGGCCTCAGGACTAGCTCTAGGTTCTAGGGTACATAGTTCAGTAAGAAACTGCTCAGTTTTTAAGAATCTCACAGCACACAACGGCTAACACTTAAATAATTACATAGATTTAAATGTAGAATGTATGCCTGGCTGTGGTGGCTCGGTGGATTGAGCGTCGTCCCATGGACCAGGCGGTCCTAGGTTCGATTCCCAGTCAGGGCACATGCCTGGGTTGTGGGCTTGATCCCCAGTGGGGGCGTGCAGGGTGCAACCAACCAATGAGTCTCTCTCATCATTGATGTTTCTATCTCTCTCCCCCTCTCCCTTCCACTCTGAAATCAATAAAATACTTTTTAAAATGTAGAATATACTATGATAGAAGTGGGTGCACAATCCAACAGAAGTATGGATGGGAAGGGGCATTTCAGCTGAGCCTAGGGGCACCAGAAACATTTTATAGTTGGAAAGAAGAGGAATTTCCAGGTAGAGACAACAGCAATAGACAAAAACACAGTTATTTAGTTGTATGTTCTGTGGGAAAACAGCGAGTAGTTTAATATGTTGAAGGACTCTGGGGAACAATTGTGAGTGATAGTTTTGAAAATGGATTCCAGGTTATTGGAACTCAGAGTCCTCAGGTTAACATCACAAGGACCATTTTATATCTTTAATCAAGATTAATTTTCAATGGGAATCAATGGATAATAGTGTCCAGCACTTGCTCTGGCAAGGCCCTATGAAGGATGGAGGTAGAAGGAGGCTACCCTAGCTACACACCAGAGCCTTCACTCAGAAACAAAGAGGCCACACACAGACACACACAAAATAAACAACCCAAAGCCAGCCATTCATTTGTTTTTACTTTCATCCAATCATTGACAAACTCCAGTAAATCCCTATGATGTGCTAGGATTCTGTATAAAATAATGTAAGTGAAGTAACCGCCTTGCCTGTGGAGCTCACAGACAATGAAATAGGTGATAATACTGTCCAGTGTTACAGGCTACAACAAGGGGTCTGGGATCCAGAGATATAGTGGGAGGTTGGTGGAGGAGCTCTTCCCAGAGGAATTCACAGCAGAGTGACCCCTGAGAGGAAGACTAAGTCAAGCCAAGTTGGACAGGGAGTTGTGTGTGTCCTACAGGGCACAGAGAAAACTGTTTGGGGAAGAAGGGGGATTCTGTACTGAACAACTGAGGAGATCCTGTGACTTGAACAAAATCTGTGTAGGTGGGAGGGGGTAGACAGGGCTCAAAGTGAGCAGGCAGGTTTCAACGCCCATCCTCAGCACCAGGTGGCTGATGAGGGGCTGTCCATGGTACTGAGGAACACAGCGCCACCAGCCCCTCAGTACTGAGCGACTGCAAACCTGCAGAGACAGATTTTCATGGAAATATGAAACTTTTTAGAAGAGCTTTTGCTTTTATTCTAAAAATTTAGTTTTTACCAAATGTTTCCCCTACCTCACCCCCCATTCCAGAAGGATGGTTGTGTTTAGTGCCCGGGAAATGCTCAGAGGAAATGCACAGGGGCTGTGAATGGCTGGCTGATGGGGGTTGAAGCCCCTCCCCTCAAAGGCTCCATCTTCCTTTGGGTGGAAGGTGAGACAGAGAACAGCCCTGGCAGGGGATTGTCTGACCTGGGAGCTAGTTGGAGGTCTGAAGCCCAGCCAGTGGGAAGGCTCCAGACCCTACAGGCAATATTCACTCAGCCTCCCAGAGACTCTGTTCGAAGTTATTCCAAGGCAGGTCTTAGAGCTTTGGATTAAGAATTCACCAACTTTATTGCCTTCCTACTGAAATGCTTATCAACAGGAACCCCCAAGATCAGTGGCAGAGTAGTATTGCTGCTAAAGGATTAAGCCATACAGGGATTCTGGTTCTTCCTCTCTTTCTCTATCAAACATTTAAAGAAGTTCAATTACTGGGAGAGACCATACCAGAGGTGTTCAAGGCCACTCAAGTCAGAGTGCCTGGTTGTAAGAGGGCTTGGCGATTTGCTGGGCCAATTAACTCTGCTGTCTGTATTAGTTTCCTATGACTGCTATCAAAGTTACTGCAAACTTAGTGGCTTAAATCAACTGAAATATATTTCTTCATAGTTCTGAAAGCCAGAAATATGAACTCAATATCCCAAATCAAGGTGTTGACTGGGTCATGTTCTCTCCAGATAGGAGAGTTCATTCTTTGCCTCTTCCAGCTTCTGGTGGCAGCCAGCATTCCTTGGCTTGTGCTCACATCACTTTAATCTCCAAAGCCAGTGTCTTTAACACTCTCTGCTTTGACATCACATTGGCTTCTCCTATATGTGTAGTGAAATATCTCTCTGTCTTTCTCTGATAAGGACACATGAGTTTACATTTAGGGTCTACCTAGATAATCCAGGAGAATTTCTCCTTCTCAAGACATTTAATTTAAAAACATCTGTGAATGCCTGTTTTTGTCAGATAAAATAACCTTCACAGGTTTCAGGGACTTGAAGATTTGAATGTGGATATCTTTTAGATGGTTATTTTTTTCTGGCCTACTACAATGTTCTCAAATGTCACCTGGATCGCCCTAGCTGGTTTGGCTCAGGGGATAGAGCGTCAGCTTGTAGACTGAAGGGTCCCGGGTTCAATTCTGGTCAGGGGCATATGCTTGGGTTACAGGCTCGGTCCCCAGTAGGGAGCATGCAGGAGGCAGCCAATCAATGATTCTCTCTCAAAATTGATCTCTCTCTCTCTCTCTCTCTCTCTCTCTCTCTCTCTCTCTCCTTCTCTCCCTCTCCCTTCCTCTCTGAAATCCATAAAATATATGTTTTTAAAAAAATGTCGCCTGGATATAATGAAGGGACCTACCTTATTGGCTACATATGGAAATTAAAGCTAGTACTCCCTCTGCCCAATCTCCTTCTTCTCTTTCTCTCTCTCTCTCTCTCTCTCTCTCTCTCTCTCTCTCTCTCTCTCTCTCTCACTAATATCTGCCACAAGGTGAATGGTCAGTAAATGTTAATGATGATTGCTATTTTATAAAACAGCCACCTCTCTCCTCTTCTCTACCAAATAACTATGGGCCTCTCTCTTTTTCCTCTCATCCTTTCCATTTCTACTGTACTGTTTTCCAATTTTTTTTTTCTTTTCTCAACATTGTAATCAGCATTCTGATAGCATGGTTCTTTTTCTGTTACCATTTTTATTTTTCCCCAAGATGATCTCTCTACCAGGAATTGACCTTACCTTCTTCTATGAGAAGGGGTGAAAGTGGGACATGGAAGAGGGGAAAGGGTTATGAGCAAAGGAGGAGAGAGAAAGGGAAGACCACAAATCCACACACATGGACATTTTCTTGCCTATAATAACCCTTCCTCTTGTATCCTCATTTTATAGCCCTCAGAATTACTATCTGCCCACATGGGAAGGTTGGAAGTCATCCTAGACTCCTCCCTTCCTTTTGTCTCCCTGTTTTTCCAATACCATGCCTCACTTCTTATCAACCCAGGCCTGTAAGAGACCACCTTGGTTGGGCCTGGTCTTCAGTCTACTGCCAAACTTATATTTAAGGCTCTAATGGTCACCACTGCTTGTGCTGGTAATAAAAATAGCCTCTTAATAGGTGTCTGCCTCCTAATTTGCCCCATCTTTTACATTGCCAGAAACTCATTTTGTTTGTTTGCTCATTTGTTTTTCTCTTCAGAGAAGGTAGCACATGTTGAGATAAGAGCACCACCTTTTAACTGAGAATAGTGAGGATTCTTCTATTTACTAATTCAAAATATTTAATCTTTCTGAGCCTTGGGGACAGTCTCAAATAACAGTTATGGAAAACTGAACAGAATAGTGAATGCAAAGCATTTTTGTGGTTCTTAGCATATGACACGTATCAAACTCATAGTTCCCTTCTCCTGCTGAATAAAACAAACAAAAACTCTTCATATCATGCCCTTATACACACCTTGTATGAAGCACCTGGTTTTACTGATTCTTCCCTGTATATGCTTCACCCTCAATGAGCATTCCTCTCTGTTGGGTCATTCCAGTCAGCAGGTAGTCATGTACTATTTTTTTTCTGTCTTAAAAATAATTACTTGACTCTACTTCTCCTGTCAGTCTTCAACACAATTCTGTGTTCTCCATTGCTGCAAATCCTGAAAGAGTTGTCTAAAAACCAGTCTAAGCAGGTTTTCTTTCCATTGCCCTATGGAAATCACTCACTTCAAGGTCACCACTGACCTCCACTGCTAAATACAGCGGTCAGTTTTCAATCTTCATCTTACTTGATTTATCAGCTGCATTTGACACAGGTGATTCACTTCTCTTTGAAATACTTTTTTTAAGGATTCAGTGGGCTCTAAATTCTCATTTTCCTTCGACTTCACTGCTGGTTCTTTCTCAGCTTACTTTATTAATTCCTTGTCTTTGTAACCTCCTCACCTGGGGCTGCTCTCGGCTACATGCTTGTCCTCTTTCCTTACATAATTATGTCCTTGCTGATTACAGCCAATATCAGGCTTTAAAGAAAATCTATACACTGAAAGGTCTTGACCTTTCCCAACCTCCAGATCTTATATTCAACAGTTTACTTCACATCTCTATTTGGAAGTCTTATAGACATTCAATCTCAACCTGCCAATCATCTCCCCACCCTAACCACCACCACAACCTTCTCCACTCTGCAACCTTCCCATCACAGATGATGACACATACTCCCTTCCATTTGCTAGCTACAAAGATATTTCCTACACAATCCTCTAGGATATCCTATTTGATTTGGGGGAAGATTTTTGTGCTCTCATAGTACATTGTATTGACTGTCAGTATGATATTAGTTTGCCTATTTCTCAGTGCCTCCTTTTCTTTCCTGCTTATTTGTACTATCAACTCCTTGAAGTTAGGGACACCATGAGTTCTATATATCTGTCAAAATGCTAGATATTATAAATGTATAATAAATAAATGAATTCAATGTTTAGGATAGAAGAACCACTGTCCATAATGCAAAAACTAGTTTACAGTCCCTTAAGGGTAATCAATATATACAGGAAAATATAAGGAAGTTAAAACTAAGTGGACAATATATAAACATATGCCACTTTTTAGTCATGATGCAGTGTTAGGGAGGAAAGTAGTGATCTTTATTAGCATCTGGTAAAACATAACAGAGAGGAGAGGAAGATAGACAGATCAATTCTAAGTCCTCAATAAAATAATCTTAAGGCAAGGTATGAATGGGGATTTCTGTTTGAGTACTGGGAAAATCTAAGCTCTCAATCAGGAAGATGTGGGATTCAATCTCAGCTTTATAATTCAACAGCTGAGGATTTGGAGCAAATTATTTAATGTCTCTGAATTGAAGCTTCTCATCTGTGAAATGAGCATAATAAATGCTCAACTTAAAGATTTATTTTGAACAGTAAGTGGGAGAAAGCTGAGTTCATCATCAACATTAAGTACAGGGTAGCTATCATTGTTAGCCTCAAGGAATTGTCCCAGAAAACAAAGAGATGAAAACCAAGTGAGAATTTTTATTTCCAAATTGTTCTGGGTTTCTATCTTTCTGAAAATTCTTATTTGAATATGTTTGTGCATGCATACATGCACATGTGTGCATGTGTAGCTGTGTCTATGGCTATGGGTTTGGGAGCATGGAGAGGAATAAAGCATTTTACCAGAGGGTCTCACCATCTAGTTGTGGAACCATGTTGGCTTATTCAACATACCCTCCCAAGACCTTGCCCAACATCACCTGCTGTCAAGTCTATTGCCTTCTGCTTTGCTCCTTACCAGCCACTGTTGCTGAAGAAGCCACGTGGAAAAAGCCATTATAAGACTATATTCTCTCAACTAAACTGTGAGCTCTGTCCTTCGCTCAGCATTCTTGTGCTTTATCATGATTCACGTTGCTTTGGCATGACCCCACGTGGAAAAGCAGCAATAGCTGACCAAAGCCAACAGTCCTCATCTGTGTATCCTCAAAGACAACATTGTAGAAAGCTATCTAATTAATACACAGATTGTTATAAATATTAAACTTTTATGTGAAAATAGAAAGCCCGTGATGAATGTGGGAGATCTGAATTAATGAGGAGCCAATAAAGATGAAGGTAAGGCCAGTTCCTGCAGCCTCACCTCTTAGTTCCTTTACCTTTTCACATCTGTTGTTCTAGAATCCCCTTGCGCACTACTTCACACTCTTTTGGCCCTACCCTTTAGGCATCCACTGCTGTAGTGACCAGCTTCATGCAGGTTGCTTTGGTTCCACCAGGTGCAACCTGACAGCATCTCCCCTAAGCCTACACAGAACACCTCTCACTTCCTGCCCTGGAGATTTTCTGATGCTGAAGATTGCAATGCACAGTGCACAGAATACCTAGAAGTGTGAGGAGAAATAATGACTGTGGATCTGTCCTGGACCTGATTAATAAATGTTCTGCCACCTGTTCCCTAGGCAGACAGTTCTGAGAAGTATTTCATAAAGTGCTTTGAAAAAAATCTCTCGGGATTGATGACTAGCTGGCTCTCTGTCCTTTGTTTCATTTTTTCAACCCTTGATCCTCTTCTCTGGGATCACATTCCTAAATAAACTGCCTGTATGCAAGCTTTTGCCTGTCTCCGCTTTCAGGAAATTCTGGCTCAACCCACTCCATTAAAGCACATTGCAGTGACTGGTACATATTATAATAAATAGTAGGTGTAATTGTGTACTTCACAATAACACAGTTTGCAGTTGGAACAGGTAAAAGTCCTTCTGAGACTGACTTCCTGGATACTTTTTTCTTCCTTTTTAGTCTCTATCCAATTTATATTCTCTTATGTTTCAAACAAGGTAACCCTGAAACCCTTGGTTATAGCTGATTGACTGAAGTATGGACTTCTGACCCAGAAGGAATCAATCTTTTGTCAGGGCTGAGTCAATCATGTTTTCTCCCTAGATTTTGGTATCAGTATATGGTGACTCTAATCTATATTGTTTGAATTCTTAACTGGGAGGCACTATATCATGGGTGGGAAGATATAAGAGAGCAGTAAAGCCAGGCTGCAGATGAAGAAGACTCAAAGATATAAGATGATTGGACTCAATAAAAGTAGAAATTGAGAAGGTAGAGCTTTTCTATTCACATTTCTAGTCCTTATTAAAGAGCAATTTTACTCCATGCCCTTTGGTTCTATGAGATATATCCTTGTACTTATAATAAATTCCCTATTGAGTTTGAGGTCATTGCAGTGACTTTCTTTCCCTTGCAATTGGATGTTTTCTAAAACACTCAATAGTCCTTTAACTCCTTGGGTGGCAAGATCGTTGGCACATAGTAGATGTACATGTTTTATGAATAAGTGAATACAACAATATGTTTTCCTTATTCTTTTTTCTTTCCCCATATCTTCCCAGCCAACCTGAACACTGATGCATAGACTAATTCTATATATAGCTGCTCTTCTGAAGTTTTCCTTTTAACTTTTTACTTCTTCATTCTTATCCTTCCAACATTCTGATGCACGCCATCTAATGTCCAGTATATTGACTTTTGTTCGCTCCATGCCAGCCACGGTTGGAAGAAAGCCACACAAGCGTATGGAAAAGTTCATGAAAATCTGATTCCATTTAACCTCAGTAAGGGTCTTCCCACAACTTAATATCTCTTGATTTATCTAAAAATATCTGACATGTTTCCAAAGCAACAGTTTCAAACCTTTCTAATTGTCATTCAAACTATTTACCTATTCACTCACAGTGACCATCTTCACCCCCTGCCTCATTGGAAAATTGCTAAAATATAGTAGGAGTTATATTTGATGTGCTTCATAAATATCCTGTGTCTTCACATGGCTTCCATTCTACTGCTCTTCCTCCACTATTTGCCAAAAATAATACTTTACTTCTGCACTAGGTCACCCTCCCCTCTTCCTGTTCAAGATGTCATACTATCCCTCTACTTACCTTTGCTCCAAGCATCTTGAAAATGTCCTATACAAATTACCTCAATATCTTTATGTTCCAATGGATCCCCTTGGGATAATGATTCCATTCATGCAGCTCCACTAAATTGGTTAACTGGTAACTTGACAGTACACTTTCAGTTTCAAAATTCATTTGGTCCTCCTCCTCCAGCACATCTGATTTTTCTGAACTCCATTTTTCTTTAGGCTTTTGCGACTTCTTTTTCTGGGTCATCCTACCAATTTGATAGGTGTTTCCCTTTATATGAAAATCTTCCATAAGTTTCAATCAACTGTGCTCTTCCTTGAGGATCTGTTCCTCTGAGGCATTTCTACAAAGTGGATGACTCTCCTAATGCCAACAAAGGAATCAGCTTCTCCTGTATATTCTGGCCTGAATTTCCAATTATTTGCTGGACAGCTCCCTTGGTCAGCTCCTAAACTATTAAACACCACTTATCCACTTCTACCAAAAAGACTGAATCTGTAAGACTTTGGGACTCATTCAGGAGGAGAATCCTGGAGGAGAGGGAAAGAAAAACATCAACAATGATTCTGAGATTTTTAGCCAATGACTTACTAATGGTAATTAACAGAATTACAAACAAAGAAAACAAAAACCAAGGGGCATTCATTGGATCATCCCTCTCTTCACTCCTTTGCCCAAGACATTTGTGTAGGCAGAAGATGGTTGTTTATTGAATTCCTACTGTGTGTCAGAAGCTGATATAGGAGTTTTAAATAGCCTATTTCACTTAGTTTGCAAAACAACTTTATTTTATCTATTTTCTATTACCGATCCTATTTTACAGGCCAAGAAACCAGGGCTACAAGACATTAAGGATAAAGCACTAAGTCCATTAAACTTCAAAAACTTTGTCTTTCTCATCACAACTCACAATATGAGAAAATAAGAAAGTGAAAAAAAGCTTTAAAGTTTAGATCCTAATTAATATCTGACTTTGAATTGACACTTAATATTGGAGTCAAGTTTTTTAAGGATTTAAGCTGGTGGTCGGTTATAAGTCCTAGTTCCTCTCTGGAAAATTCTTCTCAGAAATTACAATGAGAGAGCTTTTATTTTATTTGGGGTTTGTCTCTTTAATTAGAACTCTAGAACACTCTACTACTTTCCATTCTGTACTCTTCATTGTTTTTTTTAAACACACACACATATGCAAATACACACGTGTGTCCCTATATCAGTATTTCTTAACATGTTATTGGCATTTTGGGCTGAATAATTCTTTGCTTTGATGAGGTTGTCCTGTGCGTCATAGCAAGTTTAGCCGAATCCCTAGTCTTTACTGGTACACACTAGATACCAGTAGCATCTTCCCCTAGTATGACATTTTTAAATGTCCTATTAGGGATAAAATTACTCTGATTGAGAATTATGGATCTGTGTTTCTATGCACATAGATCCACATCCATATACAGCCAGCAAGAATGTATGTGTGGTGCATGAGTGTTCATATCTCAATCCCAGTGCTAGGAACAGTGCCTGAAAAATACTTGACACAAAATACAAAGCTATTTGTTGCATAAATAAATAAATGAGAAGGAAGATGATCTACTTTATGCCAGATCCTTCATTAATAACTTTTCTTCAAAATGACTCTGTGAGGTGGATAATAATACACTATTTCCCAGATGAGAAAACAGAGACTCAGAGAGCATGATTTCCCTGATTCATACAACTGGACAGTTTGAGAATTGGCATTTCTACCTGGTTCCATCTATATACTAAGGTTCACCCTCCTTCCAGGGCATCAGCTATGATATACAATTATGAGAATCAAGAGAACCAGAGTTTAAGACTGAACAAACAGATTGCTGATTACATTTCAGCCTTTTGCAGGGAAAATGCTTTGTAAATTACGTGCTGGCCAAAACAGAATTTTTGTGTTCTATTTCCCCACCTCTCCCGGTCTCCCACTCTGGGTGACCTTGCTTCTCTCCTTCCAGAGAACATTAAAAAGTTATAAATTTACATTGTGATCTGGCAGGAATGAGTTTTTCATCTCCTTAGCCACTCAGTGATGTGGACATGACCCAAATTGTTTATAACTGATTAGTTGCCCAGATATGAAATATGGGTGACCTTGATCAGCCAGGTCTAGCTGACACCTTTGTCTACAGCTGGGAGCCACAATCTGAAAGCTAGCAATCTTCAACAAAAGTGTCTTTTCCAAAAACTTTAGGGAAAATAGGCTTCAAACTTTGTTGTTTAGATGGAGACTGGAAAGAAAGTGAACAAATGCATCAAGAAATATTTTTTCTCTTGATTAAACTTTAGACATGAGAGACATTGCCATCAGTTTTTAGGCAGTAAATTCTCTTTGGTTGGGATGGCTTCCATGTAATTAGAGTTTTGAAGTTTCCATTCTTTTCTCTTGAAAGTGAAAAGCTATATAGTAATAACTTCAATGGTAACAATAATAATGATAAGCAGGGTAGGTTAAATGCTACCTGCTTTTGAGTTGCATATAGACTAGTGGCCCGGTGCACAGATTTGTGGACATTGAAAATAAATTAACTAGAAGGTGGCCAGAGGGGCGAGACTGGGCGAGATGGGCGGGACATGCCCTGAAGCCAACCTCTTGCGGTCCCTCCCCAGGCTGCACCTGGGGTGGTGCCTGGGCTCAAAGGGCATCTGTGGAGTGAGCAGGGTCCCTCTGGCAGATGGGGTCCCTTGGCCTGGCCTGCAGGGATCAGACCAAAACTGGCTCTCTGACATCCCTTGAGGGGTCCTGGATTGCGAGAGGGTGGATCTCAAGTGATGCACCCTGGAATCAGGCTCCCTCCACTCTGGTTCCCGGGTGTGTCACCCAAGAACTGCTGCTGCCAAGTCACCACAGCTCAGCAGCTCCTCGCTCCTGATGGTCAGTGCATGTCATACCTACTGGCTGGTCAGAAAGTTGGATGGTTCCTTAGTATGTGTATATATATATATATATATATATATATATATATATATATATATAGTGTTGACATTCCTATTGAGGCAGCCAACATGGGTGCTTTCTCTCCAATGAATACTCAGGGATGCAGGCCCCTATTCGCCACTGGGTTTCCAGATTTGATGCAGAAGGGAAAAAGAGGACATAGTGAAAGTTTGCTATTCAGGGGTGGCAGACCATTTTTACTGCTAAGGGCCATTTGGATATTTAAAATACCATTAGCAAGCCATACAAATTTATCAACTTAAGAATTGGCCTGCTATATTTGGTTAAACATTTAATTAACTCACCCCTAATGCCTTGGCAGAACCAGATCATTTTTTGGGCCTAATGTCCCATGGGCCTGATGTTCCCCACCCCTGAATGCTTTGGCCTGAGATTGACACATATCACCTCTTCTCATATTTAGTTTGTTAAAAACGATTAACAGGGCCCCACATAGACTAAATGCAAGGGGATTGGGAATTATAATCCATAACTTGGCAACTACTTCCCAACAACTTTATACCATAGTAAGAGAACAGGAATTTTTCATAGTCTGAATTTGTTGTATGAATTGTATGCTTTTCAAGGTTTTTTAACATGATACTTTTTCACTGGGACTAAAAAACACACACAAAAAAACATAGTATCCATTTTTCTTTCTTCCTGTTATATAGAGTTGTAATGTAATTTAAAGAGATTAATAATTAAGAGATTAGAAATTATATATTAATATGAATTGCATCCCTTCTATTCATTGGGATGTAATACTTATGGATTTCATAATAGGTCAAGGAAGAGAGAGACAGCCACAGTCCCACCTGGGGCACAAACTCTTCAGACCTAAGAGGCATTGAATAAATGTCTGTGTAACCTAATGGACTGAACTTGAATGCCAACTTAGAACATGTAACAAAAATATTAGATAACAACCAGTATATATTGTACCATTCATTATTCTAACAATTTTGCATTATATATATACCAATATATAATTATTAATCTCTTAATTGGTAACCTCTTTAAATTATATTACAACCCTATATAATAAGAAGAAAAAATAATGGCTACTATCTTTTTTATGTTGCTAAGCAACAGGCCCAAATTCATAAGACTAATCAATCCTCAGACCAAAGTGTTTTTTGTGGTGGTGTGCCTATTGCTAGTCAAATTCACCAATTGCTGACACGTCTTTAATTGTATTAATTTCCTATAGCTGCCTTTGCACATTGCTGCAAATTTTGAGGCTTAAACAATAGAAGTGGGTTGTCTTATGGTTCTGGAGGCTAGAATTCTGGAATCAAAGCGTCAACAGGGTTGAATCCTGCTAGAGGCTCTTAGGGAGAGTCTGGCCCATGACTTTCTCCATGCTTCTGCCAGTTGCCAGCAATCCCTGGTGTTCTCTGACTTGTAGCTGCATCACCCCAAACTCTCCATCTTCCCATGACATCCTTCCTGTGTGTCTGTGTCCAAATTGTTCTCTTCTTACCAGTCATTTGATTAGAACCCACCCTAATCCAGTATGACTTCATCTTCTTCTTAACATGATCACATCATCAAAGACCCTATTTCTAAATAAAGTCAAGTTCAGAGATGCCAGATATTAGCCCATGAAAATATATCTTTGTAAAACCTGGTTCAACCCTCAACATCAACCAAATTAATTTACTGAGATTAATAATAATAAAATGGAAAATATTATATGTTTGGTATATACCATGCATTGAGTTAAATATTATATAGGAATTGCCTTATTTAATCAAACACTCCTATGAAGCAAGACTTATTATTGTTATTACTCCTGCTACTATCATCATCATCATCATCACCACCACACAATTTTTATCTGAAGAGACTGATATACAGAGAGGTAGGATACCTGGCTCTGGGTGAGATGATGAATTGGCAGAGCTGCAGTTGGAATAAAGTCAGTGTGGTTCAGAGCCTATGGATATTCCAATATCCTGGATATTCATCCAATATCCTGTAGAGCTGACATCTGTAATTGCTCCCAAAACCATCGGAAATGTACAACCTCCCTCCAGTTTCAATCCAGCATGTGGCGCCTTCTCTTGCTGCTTCTTCCCTCTTAAGCTTTTCATTTGAACCTTCCTGTCAATATGGATATGCTTCCCCCAGTTTTCATCTCCAAGTTCTAAGAAGGATCTGTTCTCCTCCAACTCCCTTAACTATAGCTGCAGATGATTAGCTGAGCTTTTTCCTAGAGCTGAGCTCTTGCTCAAGGCAAACTTTCAGATGCCAGCTACCTTCCTCAGCACCTCTGATAAGATGCATAATTGCAGAGCAGAAAGAGGCCTCTCTATCCTTCCAATTTGGCCTGAATGTTTGCAAAGGGCTTTGCAGAGAACCTGTGTTATTATTCCTCCCACATAGACAGAGATCCAAAATTACTGTTTTGGTGGGGTGAAGACTTAATGTTCGTTCTCTATTTCAGATTTTATAAATTATAAGTATTGCCTGTTATAACAAGTAGAAATTAAAAAAACCAAAAACACCTGAAGATGTATAAAGGTACAGCTAATGATCCCTCTACAGCGACACCTATGTTTCCAGACTTCTGAAGGAGCCAATGTTAATAAGCTATATTTTCACCCTTGTTCTGACACATATTATATAAAACTAGAAGCCTGGTGCATGAATTTGTGCATGGGGGGTGGGGGAGAGACCGTGGGAGATTGGCTGGCCAGGGGAGGGACTGTGGGAGGTTGGCCACTGGCCCTGAGGAGGGTGCCAGCCCTTGGGCCCCCTGGGAAAGGGGCCGAGTCCACTGCCACCCACCCCCAGTTCCCCATCCCAGCCTGGGGCCTGAAGGCCCTGGTGGGGCCGGGAGAGGAGACAACGGTTGCCAGGACAGGTGTGGAAGGAATGGACGCCAACACCACCTTCAGTGCCACACCACTGCATGGTTCCCTACCTCCTCCCTCCTCCTTCCCTCACCTTCGCCACTGTGACAGGTGGGTGGTAGCCCCAGGGAAGGGAGAGGATGGGAGCGAGACAAATCCTTGTGTCAAGGGCTGACTTTTAATAGATTGCAGTGAGGGAGCTGCTCTGCTACGTAAGAAACCCTGACCCACAGGCAGGTTGTCTATAGATGCTTTAGCACCAGGGGCTGATGGGGGCTGGCTGGTTAGGCGGAAGGACCACGGGAGGTTGGCTGTGGGAGTGCACTGACCACCAGGGGGCAGCTCCTGGTTTGAGCATCTCTCCCCTGGTGGTCAGTGTGAGTCAGAGCGACTGGTGGACTGGTCATTCCAGTAGTTCAGTCATAACGGTCGCTTAGGCTTTTATATATAGAGATAATGTAAGGTTTTATTAGATTTATTTTAAACCAAATAGAATCATACAATACATACTATTTTAAAACTTACTTTCTAAAATAATATGTCATGAATATATAACATAACTTGTGTCTATTTTTATCCAGGCCTTAGTTTTTGGACCTCTTCTCTAGCCCATTATTCTCTTGGTCATATCATTTAATTCTGATCCACTAAAAATCTCTAGTTTGCCAGGCTGATGTTCCTCAGTGTTTGAACATCAACCTATGAACCATAAGATCAAGGCTGGATTCCTGGTCAGGGCACTACCCAGATTGCTGGCTTGATCCCCAGTAGGGGGCATGCAGGAGGCAAGTGATCAATGGGTCTCATCATTGATGTTTCTATTTCTCTCTCCTTCTCCCTTACTCTCTCTGAAATCAATAAAAACATATTTTAAAAAATCTCTAGGTTGCTGACTTCTGAATTTACACCTCCAGACTGGACCTCTACCTGAATTTAAGAAGTGAATATTGCGCTGCCTACTCATCACCACTCTTTGCCTATATCATAGATACTTAAAACTTAGTATGTCCAACAGGGAACTACTATTGTTCTACTTAACAATGACTCTACCTGTGCTCTGCCATATCTTCATTTATGAAAGTGACATCATTCCATTGGCTCAGATCCCAAAAATCTTGCAGCTACGCACATGTCCTCAATGGAATACACACAGCCTTCACCATCTGGATGTACACAGACTAGAAACTGGAGATAAGTCAAGATTTTAGCATCTTGTCTCAACCACGTCCTCTGAACAGCTGGCTTCCTTTTAGTAAACTAAGACAACTTCTCAGGTTGAACCAATTGCTGAGCTTCATGCCTCCCCAACATCAAAGAGGAGATTGTGTGCAGACCAAAAATGACAAATCAGTATTAGAAAATCCAATTATACAAAAAATACTACATCTAGTTTGGGGTAGATACATTTATTTTTTGGTAACATACATTAAGTGGCATTAATCGGACAGTCACTATAAGGTAACTATCATGAAACCACAGAACTGTGACTTTGCCACAGTTACGTTAAGTTGGGCCTTTCTGGCTGAGCACTGAATCCTTCAGCAAGTCCTCTTAGCTCTCTTCCAGAGTATAATCAGAGTCCAACCACTTCTTACCTCCTTTTCTATCTCTGTTCTGGCTTGAACCAGAATTTATAACATATATTATACATAAAACTAAAAATGTATAACATATATGTATATATAAAAAAGAAATATATCTATATATAAAAGCCTAAGCGACTGTTATGACTGAACAACTGGAACAATGGGTTGACCAGTTGCTATGATGCACACTGACCACCAGGAGGCAGGCGTTCAATGCAGGTGGTCAGTGTGATTCCACAACCAATCTCCCACGACCCTTCCCCCCAGCCAGCCAACCTCCCACGGCCCTACCTCCTGGGCCCCAATGGGGGGGTCGGCCAGCCAACCTCCTGGGGTCCCTGCCCCCAGTTGGCCAGCCCTCCCGATAGGCCTCGATCGCCGGCCATGCCAAGGGACCCCACCCATGCACGAATTTGTGCACTGGGCCTCTAGTTTGTATATAATGCATAATTATATTTACATTGTATTATATGCATTTTGCTTTCAACACATATAAATATACACTATATATAATTATATATTTTGTTCCATAAGAATATAAATAAAATTATATATAATTTTTGTTCTAATTTTTAAATATTGATATTTTGCAAAAATGGCATTATACCATATATGTTGTTTCATTGTGTTTTTTTCTCTCTCTTTCTCTCATTTTTATTTCTGATTCGTTATTTTTATTGTCATACATTTGCTCCTTCTCCTATCCCTCAAACTATGCTAACAACCAGAAGTACATCTTTTTATGATGTAGTTTCTGGCTGAGCTGTGAGAGAGGAACTCTGTGTTCTTCATCTATGGAGTCTGGGGAGCCAGCTCAGATCCTGGCACATTGCAATGAATTAACCTGTGGACAATTATGAGATTAAGATGGACTAGGTCTTTGCTCTGATTGAAGATATTGATCTTATCTGAGTCCCCAGGAAAGATTATCTGCATTGACCCAAGAGGTCATGGGACAAGTCATCACCCTTCTCCTTCCCCAATCCTTTGAGTCACCTTGCCTGCTTATAAGTCAGAAATAGAACAGCAATACTCAGTAGCGGCCACTACTGCTGGTGTGGCGATTATATGCCCAATATTATGGTAATCTAATTAAGTGGATTATTTAATTTAGTATTCCTAGCAGTGGATAAGAAGGTACTGCTATTTTCCCCATTTTATAGATGAAGACCCTAAAGAACAGAAAAACTAATGTGACACCCCAACTGGCAGAGTTATGCTTCCAATCCAGACAATGTGACTCTCGTACCTGAGTCCTTAAAAGAGAGATGTCAAAACAATCCCTTCATGACATTTGAGAACATGTCTTGGAAAGCACAGGGACTTTGTTTTGGCATTAACAAGATGAGGCAGAAGGACTGGTGCTGATCCTATAGTGAGTCAGGAGTTCCCGATTCTCCTCCTGACTCTGACATCTCACTTAGGCTTCCCGGACTATAGCGTCTTCATCTGTAGAATGATAGATGGAGCCAGCTGCTCATGACAGAGATGTCACGGGCTTTGCAGTCAGACAGCCTAACGTTGATTTCACCACTTACTAGCTGTGTGTGCTAGGACAGGTGACTTAATCATTTTAAATGTCTTTTTTATCCCATCTGGAGTGGGTATATAAATTCTCCTAATAATAAAAAGCTGTCAGGGACAGATGAATGTGTTCTATAGAGAGAAAAGCTCAGGCGGGGTCAGGACTCCATGACATGATCTGGTCCTCCTGCAGGTGAGTCTGGAGATGGGATGTGGTTCCCAGAGCCCCTGCCTCTCCTTAACACCTGATTTTCATTGGTGTTCTAATCCAAGCAGACCTCATGATCTGAGGCTGTGGGGTTTGACGTCGGAGTGAACACAGAGCTTGGTTCCCTGGCAGCCAGGATCAATGCCAGGATTCTCCCCACACCTCCTCGTTTGAACAACTCACCTCTCCTGTCACAACCTTTGATCACCCTGCATGTAGAATTTCTGTGATCTTTCAATAGCCTCTCTCTGAAAGCGTTTTCTCTTCTGGGGTTCTTCATTAAGAGAGTGCCACACATAAGAGGGGTGGGGGAACCTCAACTGGAAGAAAAATGTTTTGTTAGTAACCAAGAATTAAGTAATACTAATATACAGTTCTCTGATAACTTTAAAGTAGGGTTTGATAAATTAGGGATGAAATGATATGTCTTGCCTCCCCAAATTTAAATTTCAGAACTCCTGGGCTAAAGAACACCCATAGGGGAAGGAAGATGTAAATAGGCACAAAGTTCCCTGAACTTATTCATCCAACTAAGCAAATGGGGTGGACCATCAGCCTCAGAGCTCAGGAGAGTTTATTGCTGGGGTCCAGCCCCAGCGGGTCCAGGTGTTCCCCAAAGGTGTGGACAGAGTCGGCGAAGAAGGAATGACACAGAGAGAGTGTTCAGTTGATCAGCAGCCTAGCCAGGATCTCTAGCCAAGTTTTGGTCAGGATCTCCAGTGAAGTTCTGGTTAGGATCTCCAGCCAGGTTCTGTGTCCATGTTCTCTTGCTAGGTTCTCCAGCCAGGTTCTGTAGCCATGTTCCCTCGCTAGGTTCTCCAGCCAGGTTCAGTCACCAGGTTCTAGTCAGGTTCTCTTGCCATGTTCTATCCAGGTTCTGTAGCCAGGTTCTGTCTCTAGGTTCTGTCTCTAGGTTCTGTGGCCAGTTTCTGTCCAGGATCTTTTGCCATGTTCTCTCCAGCGAAGTTCTTCTGTCTCTAGGTTCTGTGTAGGTTCTGTGTCTAGGTTCTGTGCCCTGTTGTCTTGTTACAACTGTATTTATACCAGTTGATTCCAATCCTATCAATCTCTATTCCAAAGGTTAGGGCGTTTCTTATCTCCATTCCAGGGAGTAAAGATTATGTAGCTTAAGCATGATTGTTCGTAGTTAAAGTGATTAATTGCCTGCCTGGCACTTAGTTAAGGGGTTTTATTCCCTCCCTAACTTCAGGGGAAAATCCCTACCTGGGGAAACAACCTTTCTCAGAGAGGTGACCTTGGTTAAAACACATAGTGCCAAGAAGATGAGCAAACATATTAAGAACAGTATGCCATATATGCCAGGTCCCTTGAAACAGCAAGGATGTACCGGCTCCCGGCAGTTTATTGCACCAGGAGACAGGATAAGAAAGAGATGGGGCCACCTGGGTTTCTGTCCCATAAGGAAGGCATAGACAGCCTTACCCAGTAAGCGGAACCCAATGACTCCATGGACTTTGGTGAGTCAGCTCAGCGATGCCTCATTCTGAGAGAGGAATTCAAGAAGGAGGAGAGGTTGATAGTCCTGGCATCAAAATCTTTAACATTTGAAGGAAAAGTTCTAGACGTCCCCTCCCCTACAACGTGTTCATCACAAAGAACTCTTTAATGTGTTTCCTTTTCAAACAGGTAGATAATTCACTTTAAAAATTCCTAGATTATCAAGGTAGAGAGAACCACTGAGAACATCTAATCAAGCAACCATCTGTTGGATGAATAACCAGTTAAGCTCCGGAAGAAAGTGACTTGCCTAAAGTAGAAAAATTCCAGGGCTCCAGACTGCTTAACCAGCACTGTCCCCTATCCCGTGGTCGGCAAACCGCGGCTCACAAGCCACATGCGGCTCTTTGGCCCCTTGAGTGTGGCTCTTCCACAAAATACCACGTGCAGGCGCACCTACAGTGCGATTGAAACTTCGTGGCCCATGCGCAGAAGTCGGTATTTTGTGGAAGAGCCACACTCAAGGGGCCAAAGAGCCACATGTGGCTCGCGAGATGCGGTTTGCGGAGCCGCAGTTTGCCGACCACTGCATGATAGCACACCTCTAATCCTTAAATGCTATTATATTGTTGTCTTTATTCCTTTTTTTCTCTTATGCATCTTCCTTCTTGTCTTTTGTTTTCTTTCCTTACAATCTTCATGTATACCCCACCTATATCCAGAAAGGATTTATGCATACATAGAAGACTATTAAAAGGGTAATTCATTTCTATGTATATATCCAATAAAAATAAATGCGCATATGTACCCAAATAATTATACACATATGATTTATAATATTATCAAAATAGAAAAAAAAATCATATGCCCAGCAACAGAAACATGGATAAAAAAAATTGTAATACAATGAAATACTATACAGCAATACAAAAGACAAACTCTGATAAACACAATAATACAACTAGGTTTTAAAGACATTGTATTAAATAAGATAAGCCAGGCACAGAGGATTCTATACTCTGTGATTTAATTTATATTCAGTTCAAAAGTAGCCAAAATGAATCTATGTAAAGAAGTCAGAATGATGAATTTGAAGTTAGTAACTATTGATTGGGAAGGGGTGTAAGGTAAGCTTACAGGAACATGAAAATGGAAATAGTCTATGTCTTATTTGGGTGGTGTCTACAAAGGTATGTGCATATGCGAAGAGGCTGGTTCACTTTATAATATATAAATTATACCTGTTTTAAAAAATCTTTAAAAGAGCAACAGAAATGCTAGTGGAGAGAATGCTTAACACATCCAAAACCTAGACTAGTAGAATTACTGTCCTTGAATATCAAATTTAATTTTGAGATAACAGCCAATGGAAAAAAAAATCCTAATTATTTTTTGCTCCCATTTATTTTTAGATAAAAGTTAAATTATCAGGAGATAGTGATTTTAGAAGCATTATTCTAATTTTAAAATTAACTTATCATGTAGTCTTTTAACAAAAGACATTGAAAAAATATAATGGACAAAATCTCTGACAATAACTTTGTAAAAATGTTGAGATATTTTAACATGCCCAGTTTTTCTACCAGTCTATAAGAAACCTGACCATTATGGTGATATATAACAAAAGTATTATATTGGAAAGAAAGAAGCTAAGAGATCCATAGGAGCATTAGTCACCTAACTTCTCAGAGAGGGTCATACATGGAATTTATCTGGGGATCTTGCCAAGATTCTCTGTTTCTAGCAAACCCCGGGGGTGCTGCTGTTTCTGTTGGAACAAGGATTACACTTTGAGTAACAAGGGCTCAGACCACTCAGGATATTTTAACTCATTATTTGTGTTATTTGTATTGAGATAATCTGTGAGAAGTCAGATTTTTGGGTTCCCTCTCCCCAGGAGCTGGGACCAAGGGTGATGCTTTTATTTTCTCCCGTAAATCTCAAGAAGATTATGGCATGCACTAAAATTTTGGGGCCATGGACTGAGAAGAATAGATTTATGAGATGCCCCTTACAGCAAACACTGTTCTTGCAATTGGTTTTACACGTCAGGAAAGAGGAAGGGAAAGAACATATTTTCCATGTTTTATCTATACCAGTCACTCATTGGATATGCAATTAACCTTCATTCATTTAATTCTAATGACTTGCCCATGAAGTAAGAATTATTGTCAATATTTTGGAATTAAAAATAACAGGTGATTATTACTGAGCACCTACTATGTCCTAGACATTGTACTAGATGCTTTCAAAGCACCATGTCAAAGAGCAGCCCAATGAAGTAGGTTCAGTAGCTTCGTCTCAGTTTTATAGTTGAAGCAGCAGAGACTTGGAGAACTTAAAGCACTCAAGTCTAACTCTCTAGAGTTCACACCTGAAACAGTGCAGGTAGGACCCTTCTCAGTTTACATCACACAGGAAGAAGAAAGACCAGGAAGCAACCCAGATATTTTTAATTTTTATGCTTCAACTATAACAATTTGACTAATTGGTATACATTATTTTCCTCTAAGTTTGCTTTTATTATTCCATCCTTCAATCTTTTGCTTTGATGAGTATCAGTACAGACATAAGGTCTCAGACTATAATTGATAACATCTGTAGAGTATTTTATAGTTTACAGATTGTGTACAAAATACTGTGGCTGATCTGATTTACCAAACCACATATATCCTCATATTATGAATGAGGAAACCGAGGCCAGGAAAATTTATCATGAATTCAGACTAAGACTCCTCCAAATCTGTGAGCTTCCACTAGCCAGTCTGCCAAGGGAAGAGAGAGCAGAAATATAATGTGGGAGAGTGAACAGCAATCACTTGGAAACTTGCAGCTTTGGATTCTAGTCCTGGCTCTGCCACTAGCTGGATGCAACCTGAGGCCATCTGGATGCTTTATTTGGACCATAGATTTTCAATCTTAAGATATAAGTTTAACATAAACCAATTATTTCCAAGTAGTCTTGGCTCATGTTTTTAAAGGAGATGCTATAACAGACCACTAACTCCCAAAGTAAATCTGACAGTGGACAGTTAACAATTAGAGCCCTGGGAACCCACCCCTTTCCATTTTAGGGCAGGGCATGAATTGTCCATGTTGTTCACCCAGCTCCTAAATTACTGTCTGACAATAGTAGGTGCTTATTAAATGCTTGTTGAATGAATAGTCTCCTTTACAAATTCTTGGGAGCTCCATGGGGTGCATTATAGGGACTGTTGGATCAACAGGTCTAAAAGATATGGGCATAAAGAAAGAAGTGAGTCATTGGGCCTGGAGAGGACAAAATAATATAAGCATATTCCTTTAAGAATTCTGTCTTACTGAAGCTTGATGTTGTCCAGGGGTGCTAAACATTATGCAAAACTTGAATACAGAAATCAATCAGGAACTCAGCTATTTTAATGTATTCCACTCTTTGATTTTATTTCTTGCTGTCACACACAGATTTAAATCCCAAATGTTAAGAAAACTAATTCTGAAATTTTAAAAATGAGGAAACCAAGCATTACTTAGCTTAAACTCACCACAAAAAGTATCTGTTCTAAATCTTTCATTTGTAAACAGATTTTTTCCTCCTGTTACTCTCTAAACTAAACCAAAGGCCTTAAGCCGAAGTTCTCTGGCATAAGTAAGTGAAACAAAACATAGATTCCTCCAACTGCTTTTTGGTGATAATTGTAAATATAATCTTAATTACAATGTGTGTTTATAGACAGTGACCCAAAGGCAAAGAAAAGTGGATAGATTTATTATTTGTTTTTGCCAGTAGGACATTGGTATATTTTTTTTCCATATCTATCATCTTTGTGTCAGCAAATGGTCTGGAGAGAATTCACCAGGAGTGCCCATCTGTGTGCAGGAACAATGGGTGGGAACTGCTTTCATCCTGGCCTCCCTTTGGCATCTCCACTGGCTGTGTCCTAATCATCTGTTTCCAAACTATTCTCATAACCCATTAACTGATCTTCCTGTCCTGAGATTTTTACTTCTGCAGCCATCTTCCATATTAACACAAAAAAGATACTTCTAAAAGGCAAGTCTTCTCATGCTACTCTGGGGAAAAAAGCTCTTCAGGGAAAGGCAGATAGAACATGGGGGTGGCTACACTACCCACACAATGCACTGAACTCTCATTTCCAGTCCCAGTTCACTGCCCTCACCTCACTGTCTTCCTGAGAAGATTGTATTTTACCTCCCCACGCCTCTGGCCTGTCTGAATCAGCGATACATGGGATTCTCCTTTGGAATGTCCTTATTTCCCTTTCACGACTGAGAAAATGTACTCATTTTCTAGACCCAGCATCAATGTCTCATTTCCAGGATTAGATAAGTTATATTTCCTCCATTAATAATGTACTCTATGAACAAAGGCTAGAATGAGCTTATCAGAACTTTAATGTGTTATGTGATTAGTCATAAGATTGCTTATAAAATTTATAGTTTATTTGTATAGGCAAGGCATTTACTCATTCTACAGGTAGATTCTCAGCGTGCTTTTATGCCTGGCTGGATCCCTTACCATATTTCTAAGAACAGCCCCATCTCCACCTGTGTCAGACAATGGATGTAAATACCCACTGGTGAAGGGACCCATTCAACTGGTTGCCTGTCTTCTCTAAATGTAGCTTATTGCAGAGATATGCTAACGCTAGATTGCATCTGTTCATATGGAGGGCCGATTGTGTACCTCTGTTCTCAGTTCCCCTATAGTGACATCACAATGGAAGCTTCAAGAAGACATGGTGGGAATATTTATACCATGGAAATGGGCAAACACTACACATCACACTTTTCCCTCTGGAATGCTAGTTGTTCACCAGAATGCTACTGCTCACTGCCATTTCCTCACTGTTCTCTCAAATTGGTTAAAGCCTCTTATTATGTACTATCATAACCATGATTCTCTCCTATATAGCACTCACCTTAGTTGTAATTTGATGTTAATTTTCAGTGGGAATATTAATGAAGGTAGTGTATTTGAAGGGCTTATCACAGGTCTTGGAACAAAGTGTTTCTCTATCTAAGTTATTAAGGTTATTTATTATTATGTAGTTGCAGTAAGTACTCAAGATCATTGATAGATTCTGAGACTTTAAGCAAAAAAAAAAAAACATATAGCAAAAACAATTTCATCATAGGCTGATATAAATAAGAGTTAATTTCCTATGGCATCTCAAGCATCTCATTAATATAAACAAATCGATGTTGAACGAAATGTTATTTGAGGATGCTGTATTTGATAAATGTTATTTCCCTCTCCATGTTACTATAAGTTAAATGGAGGCAGGACAGCTATCTGGTTTGGTTCAGTGGATAGAGCATTGGCCTGTGGACTGAAGGGCCTCCGGTTCAATTCTGGTCAAGGGCACATGCCCAAGTTGTAGCTCAATCCCTAGTGTGGGGTGTGCAGGAGGCAGCCTATCGATGATTCTCATCATAGATGTTTCTATCTCTCTCTCCCTCTCCCTTCCTCTCTGAAATCAATAAAAATATATATTAAAAAGTGGATGCAGGACAATATTTGTTTCCGAGCCTCAGAATCTATCACAGTACCTAGCTCATAGTAGACAAGCAACTGCAGTGTGATAAAGGAATAAATAAAGTCGCCATTTTCAACTGCTGATAACAGCTCTATGATCCACTGCACACCCAATCCCTTACATGTTTGCTGCCCAGAGTGAAAAAGTGCAGATTTTGCTTATTATCTTGTGGAGAGGGTGTGAAGGAGGATCCTGTGTTCACTACCAATGATTCTCTCACACCAGTGGTCATAGCATCTGTGTCTACTCCTGCATTTCAGTGAATTATTAATAAGAGGGCCAGTTTCCTGAGAGACTAGGTAACCTTTAAAAATATTTAGTGAGTAGGAAAACAAATGTATCTTGGGGATTTATGTCTACAAAATAGACTTAATTAGGCCTTTACCATTCAGTATTATCCTCTCCCTTCTTTGTAATCATTGGCTTTGATTTGGTTACTCTAGCTGTCCTCAAGATGTTCTTGCTTTAAGAAAATGCTTCTTTTTTCCAATTGTCAGTTCTGAGCATGTTATGAAGTATTTCAGTTGATTCATTAGTGGGAATGTAGCTCAAGTGTGGCATCATTAACTCACTCATTGATGGGAGTACATTCACATAAAACCAGGGTCTCCCAGCACTGACTTCCATCCTTGATAGGCATCCAGTGCTTCTGTTCACAAGCAGGACCCTGTGTCTTTAATAAGAGCCTCGGCTGCATAGTGGAGGCACCATGCATGGACTTAAAGGTCAAGCCAGGGAATTGAAATTGTTTTGTTTTTCAGTACTTTGTCCTGCAAACAGGTGATTTGAAGTGACTTAGACCTTACAGCACCAGAATCCAGATGCATATTTTCATGCTGCTGCTGGCTACCCATGACACAGTACTCAGCATCAATGCATTGTTAATATGGGAGAACCCCTGGGATTCTGGAAAGGGCATTTGGCTAGAAGTCAGGAGCCCTGGGCCTTCATTCTTTCCCTGCTATTAAAAATATTGATAATAGAATCCCGTATGGAGTGGTCAGTTGTTTGAGCATCATCTTGTGCTGGTTAGAATCCCAGTTAGGACACATATCTGGGTTGTGGGTTTGATCCCCCGTCATTGCGTGTGGAAGGTAACTGGTCAAAGTTTCTCTTTCTCCCTCCCTCTCTAAGCAAATCCTCAGGTGGGGATTAAAAATAAATGATGATAATAAACATAGTTCACACTCTTTGAGTTCTAATTCTGTCCCAGCCATTATTTTAAGTGATTTATAAGCATGGGGTTGAAACATTAACTCACATGGTCACACAGATAAGCAGATATAAAGTAATTTATTTTATTTGTTCTATGTTTGCTCTAGTCTTCCCGTGAAGTCCCATATCCTGGTGTCTAGGAAAACAACAACAACAACAAACATTTAGTCCAATATAAACTTTGTCAAAAAATACTTTTAACTTTTATTGTCCAATATGGTAGCTACTACTCACATATTCCTCTTTGAACACTATGAAATCTGGCTAGTCCAAATGAACATGGGCTATAAGTGTAAAACACACATCAAGTTTCAATTACTTTGTATGAAAAAATAAATCAATTTCATAATATTTTATTCATTGCATGGTGAAGTATTTTAATAGTTGGGTTAAAGTGCATTGTTCAAATTAATTTCACTGCTGCTTTTTACTTTTATGTGGCTAATACAAAACTTAAAACTATTTGTGTGTCTGTTATGTATGTATTCCTCCAGGCAGAGGAAGAGCATGTGTTAAGACTCAGAGTCCTGAAAGACATAGAGCTTTTGAGGAACTGGAAGATGACACCATATCTTGGAGCACTGTATCCTGGAATAAGACAGGGAGTATATACAAGGCATAGTGTGGGATGAAGCTAGACAGCAAGTAGGGGGTCAGATCATGCAGGAATTAGTCTCTGGTAAGGGGCTTGAATTTATTCTAAGAACAATGAAAAACGGTTGGAAGTTAGGCATCAGAGATGTGATATATGTTTTATATCAACTTTCTAAACACCAGTTCATCCATATTTAAAATAGGTATAATACTACTAATGTCTTCAAAAGATCATTCAAACAAGGTAAAATAGGTAATCACTCTGGAAGCTGTAAAATGCTATGGAAATATAATCTTATCAATATGGCTGCTGCTCAAAAATCATGATTTCCTGACATCAGTGGTCTTCCATCAATGTATATTAAAGTCTCACCTGTTGGCCCTACCTGGCCCATGCATATATTTATCTCATGTTCTGCCTCATTATGTAATCTCCAGTCTTCTCTTCATTGTACCTCCTGCTCCCTCATATGGCCTTTGCTTGTGATGGACAGGGTTCATTTGGAATGCCTCCATTGTTTTCCTCCACCTATGTTGATCCAGTTACATTTGTATTTGTATTAGTCAGGACTCTTGGGCACAAAAAACAGAAACTCCTCAAATGGGCTTGAACGGTAAAAGGTATTTATGAATAATGTAAGCGAAAAGTCCAGGGCAATGTCTAGTTCCTTCAGGCATGAATGGATCCAAGAAATCATGAAGCTGTCTCCGGAATTTGTGTCTTAGGTCTCTATCTCTAAGTTTCACTCATGAGTTGTCATGGCGATTGTTCATAGCTCCAGACTTTATCCAACTAGTTTAGCAACTCCAGTAAAAGATAATTTCTTTTCCACAAATGTTCCAATAAAAGTCTCATGTTTCACTCTATTGGCCCAAATTTATTATACACTCTGAAAAAAAAAACTATGTAATATTTATTGACCAAACCCTAGGCCAAAGTCCATCCCATGGCTTCAGGGGTACTAGTTGAACTTTGTCCCAAACCAATCAAATAGATAAAGTAGGATTGGTGGGAGCTTCCCAGAATTGGGAAATGGACACTGGACAAGCAAACAAAAAGGAAAACAAACCCCCACCACCTAGATATGCACCATAATGACAAGGCTCATGTGCCACATCTTCTGTGAGGCCTGCCTCTATGACTTCAGGCAATAATTGTCTTTTTCCTTCCTAACTTTTCTTCATACTTGATCTCTGGAGCATACATTTTTGGGTCTTGATATTTCATTCTGTACTTTATTACAACCATAAAATTTTTATTGCTTGATTAGACTTTGGTGATAATCTTGTCATAGAGATATGAAGGCCAAGAAGAAATAATAAATTTTGAATTATTTTGAAAGTATTTCTTAAGGACTTTTAGGTTATTTCTGGGGAAAAATGGTACAAACATTCTTTTGAAACTCCTTAACATTCTTCCTAGAATTTTTCTATCATTTTTTGCATCCTTAAAAAATTTACATTTATCAATTATGACAGTTTCATGGTCAAACTAAGTAATGCATGGTATAATGTTAAATTTATTACCCCCCCCAAAAAAAAAATAAATGTGTCTTTTGATCTGTAGAGGATGAATGTATGTCTTTTTTTTCTGAATATATCTATATAAATATACATTTTTAATTAATTTGTTTCTTTTTTATATTTACTTTAAACTTTTCAAGTATTCTCTCTCTCTTTCTCCCTCTCTCCCTCTCTCTTTGGATCTCCTACTTCTTTGGATCTAAATATGCTCCAATATGCCTTGCTGTCATTGCTGCTACGTGCTTGCTTATGTGTTACAGTTGTCTCTGAGTACTGAGAAGTGTGTACCTAATAACAAGTGGGTATCTGTGTTTGTTACGGGTTGCATGAGCTTCTGTGTGCTTACATATGAGCCTGTTTTTCCCCCAGATTTATTGAAATATAATTGACATCTAATGTTGTGTCAGTTTAAGGTGCACAGTGTGATGATTTGATACACTTATATATTGGGAAATGTTTATCATAACAAGGTTAGTTAACACAACTGTCACCTCACATAATTACCATTTTTTGTTGTTATGATGGGAACATATAAGTTATACTCTCATAACAACATTTGAGCATGCAAAGCAGTTTTATTAACTATAATCACAGTGCTGTACATTAGATCTATGGAACACATTCATCTTATAACTGAAAGTTTGCACTCTTTGGCCAACATTTCCCCATCCCCCTCACCCCCACCCCTCAGGCTCTGGCAACTTCCATGGTACTCTCTGTTTTTATGGGTTCTATATTTTTATATTTTACATATAAGTGAGATCATACAGTACTTGGCTTTTTCTGTCTGACATATTTTACTTAACATAATGTACTCAAAGCCTATTCATGTTGTTGTAAATGGCAAAATTTCCTTTTTTATGCCTGCATTTTGTCTATTCATCTGTTGATAGACACTCAGGTTGTGTCCATGTCTTGGCTACTGTGAATAATACTGCAATGAACATGAGAATGCAGATATGTCTTTGAAATATTGATTTTATGTCCTTTGAATATATAAATGGAATTTCTGGATCATGTTAACCTTTTCCAATCTTCTGAATTCACTGATAAGAAAAGAATAACAAGAGTTTTCAGGTTGTACATAACTGGGTCTTGAAATAATTTTAGGTAGAGAAGTAATATGATTAATTTATTTTGCAAAAATAGAATCCTGGTGGTAAAGTTGTAGATGAATTGGAGAGCAGTTAAATGGAAGTTTAATTAGGAAGCAATAAAGATCTCAAGTAGCTCAGTGAGAATTTAAATGAGGAAGTGAATTAGTGACACAATTAAGAAAAAACCTGATAAGCCTTAGTAGCCAATTATGGACAAGAGCAAGTGTTTGGGAGAAGCTGGAAATAAATATGTTATTTCTAGCTTAGGCAACTAGCAACCACTAATTACATAGAAGAGAAAGGGATACACTTTGAAGAAAGATGAAGGATTCTGGTTTGGAACTGCTGAGTTTAGAACAATTGAGTGATATCAATTGTTCAGTGTGACATCTAGCTGGATGAATCTGCTCTATGTTTGACATAAGGGTTTGGAGCTAGGAAGAGGGCCTTTGATGGAGATATGTCTCTTGGAATCACTATTATATACATAGTTGAAATCATAAAGCTTGGTAAGAACTTAGTTCAATAAGATAAGAATGTCTAGGATGGAATTTATTAAAAATATTGAGATGTTTGAATCTTAAGTTTTATGCTCACTATTGCTTCTACATAACCTGTAGTCCTGCTATGAAGAGAGAACAAAGTAGTTTTGATATCAATATTTTTATATATGAAGATAAACTATGATCACAGGTAAGAAATTGGCATGAAGGAATTAAAGTATAGTCCTGGTCCTCCTCAAACTATGTATTTGGGCCCTCTGGAACCCTTCATATTGTATCTCTGCCTTATAAAGTTGTATAATTGAAATCCCTTTAGCCTGGAATGTAATGAACTGTCTTCATGCTGCTAGAGAAAGTGAAGGCAGTTGATGACCACAAAATACTGGAATTGATCCATTGATTTGCATCTAGAGAGACTACTATGGTATCCTACACATAGCAGGTGCTCGGTTGATCACATTTCGGCAAATGCACAGGCACTATAATATGAATAACTTAGAGTTTACAGATAAGTTTTTAAAATATACTTTATTGATTTTTTGCAGAGAAGAAGGGAGAGGGATAGAGAGTTAGAAACATTGATGAGAGAGAAACATCGATCAGCTGCCACCTGCACAACTCCTACTGGGTATGTGCCCACAACCAAGGTACATGCCCTTGGCCGGAATTGAACCTGGGACCTTTCAGTCCACAGACCAACACTGTATCCACTGAGCCAAACCAGTTAGGGCGAGTCTACAGATAATTTAATAACATTTACTTTTTATGCTGGGAAAGACAAACAGGTACTCAGTTTGGCTAAACCATGAAGAGAGTATTGGGTATGAAATAACTGAGAAGTGCAGATATCTGGCGTCATCTAGATAGCACAAGCTAGGCTATCAGTGCTTATTTGATCATATCTGGCCTCTCCATTAGCTGGCTTTTCTAATGGTGGCAAAATGGCTCTTAGCCCTGCATCTTTTCACCATCAGGACCTGAGGAGAAAAGAACTGCCTCCTTTCAGAAGTCACATAATGTTGGAGCTCTAACCTGGCTATGAACCCACATCTGAGCCAATCACTGTGCCTGGAGGGTGGCCAGATGCTGTGCTGATTAGTTCAAGACACTGGGGCCTCACTTCTGGAAGTAGGTTTAACCAAACTTTAAATCTACTGTGTGGGCATGAATTTCCAAAAGTAAAAAGATAGAAAGGACACAGGTGAGGTGACCAAGATATAAACACTCTAATTCACCGATGTGACTCCTCTTTTGTAAGAATGCTACTTGTAGCTAGAAATTAGTTTTATTATTTATTATTTCTTCCTAGTTGAAGACTGAAGCAAACATTTATAGTTATAGAAAGAGACACGGCAAAATGTACAGACATTTAAGACATCAGGAAAACAATACAGCAATGTCATTTGAGATTGCTGGTGATTTGAAATGCTAGAGGCAGCTTATTTTGACTTCTTATTGGCTACCCAAAGTTTTGTGACCACATCTGGCCTATACCCAAGATCATATTCCACTGTGCCAGATTTATTTTAGCTTCTAGGAAAGAATCATTGGCCTGAAAACTTCAATTTCCAACCAACCCCAATAACAATGATATTTGGCATGAATTTTCATGTTGGCTGCATTTCAAACTATTAGCCCTTTATCAACAAAGTTTGTCTATGAGGCAGAATAATAGTTTCTGCCCTCTAAATTGTTATGAAGGTTCCCATCTCTGGGAACCTTCCAGGTGCAGCAGCTGACAACTCAAACTCCTTAGAGAGAATGACAGCATTTGCAGCTTTGAGAGTCACCTCATAAATCTGCTGTCCACTTTTTAAATACTGATCCTCATATAGACTCAATTTATTAGAAATGTTCCAAGCTACTGAGAAATTAAGCATGTAACACAGTGAAGAAATTCTATCTCAAATATAGTGAAAAAAATACCTTATTTAAAATTAGGAGAGGTGAGTGCTAGTTCATGGGTTGGCCCTGGGCAGCTGTGTGACCTTGGGGAATGTCCTTGTACAGCCTTATTTTCTTCACTTTAAAAATGGCTGAAGTTGGAGCAACTCCAATCCTAGTTATCTATTCTGTTTCTGCTTCTGTTACCAACAAGCTAAGGACAAAGGGATAAAAAGGTATGATGTAAAGAAATCAGCCCTGAATTGACTCAACACTCACCACCAAAATGAAACACAAAGGAGTCCCAACATAAAGGAGAAAAAAAGTTTTGTTATATCTTATTTTGATTGAGTTACTTAATTTCTCCAAGTAACTCCTAATTACATTTATTTAGACACTAGAGGCCCGGTGCACAAAAATTTGTGCACTTAGGGGGAGGGGGTCCCTCAGCCCAGCCTGTGCCCTTTCGCAGTCTGGGACCACTTGGGAGATAACGACCTGCTGGCTTAGGCCTGCTCCCGGGTGGCAGAGGGCAGGCCCAATCCCTAGGTGCAGCCCCTGGTCGGGCTCAGAGCAGGGCTGATTGGGGGGTTGGGGCACCGCCACTCTCACACTCAGGGCAGGGCCGATGGGGAGGTTATGGCTCTACCCCATCACACACAGAGCAGGGCCCGTGGGGGGGGGGCGCGTTTGGGGCGCTGCACCCTGTCACACACAGAGCAGGGCCGTTCAAGGGGTTGGGGCGCTGCACCCTGTCACACACAGAGCCGCAGGGCAATCAGGGGTTTGGGCGCTGCCCCCTGTCATGCTGATCCCGGTGCCGGGAGGCCTCTTGGCTCCGCTGATCCCGGTGCTGGGAGGCATATTTCCCTTTTACTATATAGGGTAGAGGCCTGGTGCATGGGTGGGTGCCGGCTGGTTTGCCCTGAAGGGTGTCCTGGATCAGGGTGGGAGTCCCCACTAGGGTGCCTGGCCAGCCTGGGTGAGGGGATGATGGCTGTTTGCAGCTGGTCACACACCCTTCAGAATGGGGGTCCCCACTGGAGTTTCTGGCCAGTCTGGGTGAGGGGCTGAGGGCTGTTTTCAGGCTGGGGGTGACTGAAGCTCCCAACCGCTCCTTTTTTTCTTTTTTTTTCTTTTTTTAATTTTGGGCCAGCTTTAGCTTCGAGGCTTGGCTCCAGCTCTTAGGCCTCCACTGCTGAAAGTAGGTTTCTGGCCTTTGCTTACAATGTTGTGATCCTGCTGGCTGAAGCCTTGCGGACTAAAGCAGGTTTCTGGGGTTTTGTTTAGCTTCTATATTTGTTACATAGTGGCTTAGAGTTGCAGCTCAGAGGCCTGCAGCGGCAGGCGGGGAACGTTGGAGTCCTCCATCTCTGAAGCAAGCAAGCCTCATGTTAGTTTCAAGCTGCTTGGCTGCCGGCCGCCATCTTGGCTGGCAGTTAATTTGCATATTGCCCTGATTAGCCAATGGGAAGGGTAGCAGTCGTACGCTAATTACCATGTTTCTCTTTTATTAGATAGAATGACTTATGTGAAATTTCATTCTAGTTCTGAGGATCTCAGGATTGTTATTATGTATCCACACAGCTGTGGGGTAGCATCCACTAACTCAGTTTCATGGCTGGGCCACCTATCAGATCACATCAGACTCTCACAGAGTAGGAACCATAGAAGACACAGAGATGTGCCAGCTAGGACTCGTTGCCTACTTTGCTCCCAGAGCCCACTGCAAAATGAAAATGCAGGGACTGGTTTTTAAGTATTAAGTATTTCAGGGGAGCAATAGCAGAGCAGTGAAGTGAGAATCATCAGCCCTTCTAAGCATGGGACACAGAGCCTCTGCAAAGGCCATGCACTTATAAAGCAGGCCCTGCCCCTGCTGTTGGCACAGTTGGTCAGAGCATCAACCTGTACACAAAAAGGGTTGCAGGTTTGATCCCCAGTCAGGGTGTGTAGGGGAGCCAACTAATTGATGTTTCTCTCTCACATCAATGTTTCTATCTTTCTCTCTCTCTCTTCCTCTCTCTCTAAAAAGTGAGTATTAAAAGAAAAGTAAAGCAGGCCCTGTTGCTACCAAAGTGTCCCTTCAACTGGGAGAAGTGCCAAGGATGGCCTCAGCTACAGAAAACCATGTTGCTCAAGATCACACAGTTTCCCGGGGTAAATCATATCCAACTGATATGGTCCGAGTGATAGAAAAGGTGGGTGATTGTAGCCCATGTGAGAGAACTTTGGTGGGCCATTTCAGCTTCAGAACTTCTTGTGGGTCTGCTGAGGCTCTTTGGTCTGCATCACAGTTTACTTACTCCACCCAGTCTGCTTTCCCAGCGTGCTCCACAGGTGTTGTTCCCAAGGTGCTCCCTATACCCTAAACCAACTCAGAGACTGTTTCTGGAGACCCCACTTTATTTGAAGAAGAAGTAATTTGAGAACAGTGCATTTTTAATTAAAACATTTATTGAAGATCTCTTACCCTGGATGGACCTGGAGAGTATTGTGTTGAGTGAAATAAGTCAGTCAGAGAAAGACAAGTATCAGATGATCTCACTTATATGTAGAATATAATAAACAAAATAAACTGACAAACAAAGTAGATCCAGAGGCATGGAAGCATGGAACAAACTAAGAATCTTCAGAAGGAATGGGGGGAGGGTGTGGAGAGAAAAGATCAACCAAAGAATACACACACACACACACACACACACACACACACACACACACACACACTAGAGGCCTGATGCATGGATTCATGCATTGGTGGGCGGTGTGGCCTGCGGAGATCAGCCCTCTGTGGGAGTGCCACTCATCCTGGTCGGCCGAACAGCTGTGGACCCGCCCTTTGAGCAGCTGCTCCCACTGTGGGAGCAGCTGCTCATCCCAGTCAGCTGAGTGGCGCTCCTTCTGTGGGAGCACACTGACCACCAGGGGGAAGCTCCTGCATTGAGCGTCTGCCCCCTGGTGGTCAGTGCACATCATAGTGACTAATGGATGGGTCGTTCTGGTGTTCCATCCTTTGGTTGCTAGGCTTTTATATATATAGATATGAGTAACCCATGGACACAGACAATACTGGGGTGCAGACCTGGAGGAGGGAAGGAAGGGAAGAAGAGGGGGGGCAATGGAGGAAAAGCGAGACATCTATAATACTTTCAACAATAAAGATAAATTAAAAGAAAAACATAAAAATTAAAGAAAAAACACTGTAGAAAGAAAAAAATAAGAATAAAAATCACCCAAATGTTCACACCCAGTAAGGATCAACATCTTTGTGATCTAAAACTTACCTCAGGTTTACCCTGGCTATAGGTGGGAGGGATAATATCTTGATAGAGAGAGAGAAGATAGAGATAAATTGAAGTGAATCTGTGAACAAACATTGAATCCACACAAGGATTTAAAACCATGCCAGGCACATAAGTGGCTACTTCCCCCAAACCCTCCCTCTCTGCTCTTTTCCTGAACTTGAATCTTAATGTCAATGCTATCATAATCCCATCTTCCCTTTTCAAATATCACTGGATGCCCACATATAAATGAGGCACTTGAGAGAAGTTCACAGCAGAGAAAGAGGACTACTTGGTGCTAAACTCTCAGGTGGACGCTGCTTAGTGGTAGTTCCTTTACTCTGGAATATAATAGCTCACATATGTTAATTGTAATAATCAATCCTTTAAGGTCAAAACTCTCAAGGAGGATAACCTTTCAAAATGGCAGCCAATGTAAGTCAACACAGTCATCATCAATGCCAATGGCCTGAATAATACCTGTTTGCAAGGTGAGAAACCTTAATCACCAATGAACATAATAGGAACAGAAATATAACTCAGAATTCTCTTCCTTGAAGTTTTCTTCACTGAACTGAGTCATAAGAAAAGTCTTGTCAGATATTATATTTGACAGAGATTGGTGCTAGCTCAGAATTGCAGGTTTCTTCGACAGCCTTAAAACTATATTTAGTGCCAGGTGGGTACTTGAAACATTAGTAGATCATTTTGTAAAGTACCTGATTGTCTGGACACTATGCTGTATAACTGAAACAAATACAAAATTGCATTGAATGTAAACTGTGATTGAAAAATAAAATATAAAAATCCACACACACATTAAAAACAAAAACTACTATATTGCCCTAGTTGGTTTGGCTCAGTGGATAGAGTGTTGTCCTGTGGATTGAAGGGTCCTGGGTTCAATTTCAGTCAAGAGCACATGCCCGGGTTGTAGGCTCAATCCCCAGTAGGGAGCATGCAAGAGGCAGCTGATCCATTATTCTCTCTCATGATGGATGTTTCCATCTCTTTCTCTCTCTCCCTTCCTCCCTGAAATAAATACATATTTAAAAAACTATAAAAATATTGGGAGTCTTGATCCCTATTAAAGTGAATTCTCCTCCAAATTTTGAGATGAGTATTGTGGATCATGATAAATTACAGAGAGCTTTGGAGGTTCTTGCTGGCAATTTATGATCATCACGTAAAACCCAATACATAACCAAACAGTACCAGACATCAAGTCTCAATTTAAAAAAAAATAAATAAACTTGTCAAAGGAAATGTGTATTTATCTGAAATAAAATACCACTTTGGAATGTAAAACTTTACTTTCTGCCCTGATGATGTCCTAGGAGAAAGCTTTCCTAGATTCATGTTTAAATATGGAAGAGCTGGTCCTTGAGCCCCAAACTAGGAATGTCCTTAGTAAAAAGATAGAGGTGTTATGGGAATTATCAGCAAACAAACTTGACAGCCCCGAGTGAGCCTTAGAGTCCAAGACCAGCAGAATTTCAGGTCAGCGTGCGTCAAAGGGGGCACTCTGTTGTGCTGATTTAGGCTCTGCATTGTGAACCAGGTGGAAGTGGGTGTGAATCCTGGCCCTGCCACATTCTATCAGTAAGAGTGGGTCTGTCACTTAACCTCTCTACACCCCAAATTCCTTATGGCTAAGTTCTGAGGAAGGCAGCCATGCCACATGTTCTGTATGAAGTGTCTGAGATAAAGTAAGTACAGCACCTTTGCAGAGCTGGCCCACAACACCTGACAGCTATTACCCTCATGGTCTCATCTTTCAGAGTTCTGGCCCACATGGGAAAAAGGGAGAAAGGATGGAAACACCAAGCCTAAGGAACATGATATCTGAAGCTCTGAAAACATTTTAAGATCCAAAGAACAATGTGAACTACAAAGTGGTCCAGAGGAAAATGAAAGATGCAAACTTGTATGCTTATAAAGCAGGAGAAGGCTTTGCATACAAATACAACTTTAGATAGAAAAATTATCTATAAAAGGCACAATACCATACAGTTATCACCAAGAGTGTCATTTTGGCATTAAATTATACAGAGAGCATGTCAAGAGTAGCAGCAATGGCTTGGGTATTGTCAAGAGCTTATTATGCATCAAGTTATGTGCTAAATACTTACTATGGCTCTTATTCTATGTGTAGAAGAATCCCATGAATACAATATAATCCACTCATTCATTCTTGGCTTTCGTATTGGGAAAGTCTCCAAACATTGAATTTTTAAAAATATTTACATTGTGATATTTTGATATTTATATACATCATGAAATGATTACCATAATCAAGCTAATTAACATACCCCTCACGTCACATAGTTACTGTTGTGTAACATGTGGAGAAAACACTTAAGGTTTACTCTTTTAGCAAATTTCAGCTACATCCTACAGTATTATTAATTACTAGAGGCCCGGTGCACAAAATTCGTGCAGGGGTGTGTGTGTCCCTCAGCCCAGCCTGCACCCTCTCCAATCTGGGACCCCTCAAGGGATATCCTACTGCCCGTTTAGCAGTAGTACATCCCTCTCACAATTCAGGACTGCTGGCTCCCAACCGCTTGCCTGCCTGCCTGATTACCCCTAACCGCTTCTGCCTGCCAGACTGAACACTCCCTAACCACTCCCCTGCCAGCCTGATTGACATCTGTTCCCCTGCCAGCCTGATTGCCCCTAACTGCCCACCCCTGCCTGCCTGGTTGCCCCTAACTGTCCTCCACTGGCAGCCTGGTTGCCCCCAAATGCCCTCCCCTACAGGCCTGGTCATCCCTAACTGCCCTCCCCTGCTGGCCCTATTGCCCCTAACTGTCCTCCCATGCCAGCCTGGTTGCCCCTAACTGTCCTCCCCTGCTGGCTTGTTTGCCCCCAACTGCCCTCCCCTGGGGGCTTGTTTGCCCCCAACTGCCCTCCCCTGCAGGTCTGGTCCCCCCCAACTGCCCTCCTCTGAAGGCCTGGGTACTCCCCAACTGTCCTCCCCTGCAGGCCTGGTTGCCCCCAACTGCCCTCCCTTGCAGGCCTAATCCCTCCCAACTGCCCTCCCCTGCTGGCCATCTTGTGGTGGCCATCTTTGACCACATGGGCGGCCATTTTGTGTGTTGGAGAGATGGTCAATTTACATATTACCTCTTTATTATATAGAATAGTCATCATGCTGGACATTTGACCTCCAGAACTTATTCATCCCACATTAATAAAACTTTCTACCCTTTGGCCAACATCTTCTCAGTTTACTATTATTAACCCTGTTTTATAGAGCTAGAAACCAAGACATGGAGGTTCAGCAATATGCTCAGTCATACAACTAAAAATTGATAGATCCAAGATGCTAATTCAAGTCCCAACTGCTCAGATCATAAACACCATTTCCTACCACAGCCTATGGAATACCATGGGCTTTGCAGTTACCCAGGAAGTGCTTTGAATCCTGGTTATCCATTAGTTTTGTGTTCTTAGAAAGTTATTCAATCTCTCTGAACTGCTGTGTTTTTATTAAATAGGAAAAATTATACTTTCTTCCTTGCAGCGTTGTTGTAAATATTTAGTGATTTTGTTATTGGGTTTCTTGTATTTTTTTTAAAAAATCATCACATTTTTGAAGCAGGAAGACTTTTCTGTTCCATTGTTTTCTATTTTCTTCCTCACCTCTGAGAATTTCCTCACGTCTACAGGGTGTGGCAAAAGTGGGTTTGCAGTTGTGAGTATGAAAACACAGAGTTCATTCTTGTATTATTTTTATTAATTACTGTATTATTTTCCATACAAACAACTGTAAAACTACCTTTGCCCCACCCTGCATTTATCCTTCTTGCATTATTATTTGTGGGTTTTTTTTTCTCTTTTAACTTGACTAATTTCAACAATTTAAGTACCTACTCTAGTTTCATCTCAAGCAATATCTTCAACATCTCAGAGCAGATAAGAAGTTTTAGTTTTATTCTAACCCATTTAAAAATAACCAAATAACTACCACAACTTAACCCCTAGAGCAGAGGTTCTCAAACTACGGCCCGCGGGCCACATACGGCCTGCCGAAAACATTTGTTTTTTTACTTCAAAATAAGATATGTGCAGTGTGCATAGGAATTTGTTCATATTTTTTTCTTTTAAACTATAGTCTGGCCCTCCAAAGGTCTGAGGGACAGTGATCTGGCCCCCTGTTTAAAAAGTTTGAGGACCCCTGCCCTAGAGTACCAGGGAGTGCGATCGTGCTCCTCCTGTCTTTCCCCAAAAGTGCCGGGAGCGCTATCGTGCTCCTCCTGCAGTGTCACTATTAGATGCTAGTAGTTGACTCTTTATTGACAGATGGCACCTAAGTGCAGATTACTTATGATGCCGAATGTTTGTAGTTCTAAAATTGACCACTGGCACTTATCTGCCTAATTTTTTACGGGTACTACGATTTTATGAAGTTTACTCAGATTTTGTAGCCCTAAGCTTTGAAATGGCGTCCAGTTGTAAGTCTGCTTTTATTAGTGATGATGATATTGCTAAATATGTCAATTCTTGCTGTGAAGATGATGATTTTGTGGAAGATATTGGAGAAGGGTGTCCCTCTATTTTAACATTATTTGTTTTGTTCAATTTTTTCTTCTACTAGTATTTTATAATACAATCAGCAAATAATATATGTCAAAGATGAAAACAAATGTAGTAAAGGTTTCCTTAAGTTTTTGAGTATGTAACTTCATTTACTTGCGATTCATAATTTTTTTTTTTCTAAACTGCTGTAAAATCAGCAAAAATGCCTTGGCAATTTTAGCGTAGTTCCTAGGATATTGATTGGCACTCAAAGGGTTAAAAGATCAACTCTGTCCTAAGACTGGCTTGTATGCCATCTGTACTTTGAAAAATATCATTTAATCAACCTTTAGTTGAGAGTTCTGTGGACCGGAGGTGTACTATCTTACTAGTCATTCATCCCTGAATGTGGAACCCACCCTCCCCAGGGCTCACCAACTCTATAAGAAGGTGACCCCGCTCCTCACAGTCAGAGTGCAGGTCCATAAGCTGAGTCTGCACAAACAGTGTGGGTGGGATTGTCACATCTGTCTATCCTAGAGGACCATGTGAGTCCCTTGTGTTACGAAATGTTTCTGAAACTTCTCCATGCAGGTCCCACCTTTTTGCTTCTATTAAAAATCACATCACAGTTTCCTCAAACAAGGCTTTGAGTTGACAGTTTGCAACTTGGCCAATTTGAAATTACTTATGCTTTGGCACTGTCTAGAAGGAGAGTTCTACATAATGCTCCTGTCCTAACAGAGGGAGATTTTCAATGCTCTTATTGAAATGTCACTGAATTGGAATCCTTTTCTGCCCATTGTGTGCAGCAAGGGAGACACTGTTTTCTTCCTCATGTAGAAATAGGAAACACATACTGCTAAGACTGCATTGCTTCTAGTATACCTCTTAGGACTATACTTATCCCTCTGCCATGCCCAAATGGGACAGCATTCCTCTATAGCTGCATACATGTTCCCAGTACTGTTTCCCCCTCCTATTCTGGGCCTGGTCTTCTACAGGTTTCACAGACCATACTGTATGTGGTGAAAGAGGCCAGGGTCTGGACAGGAAATGCAGCTCTGGCATTTATAAATTGTATGAGGTTGGGCAGGACTCAGCTCATTGAATTTTACTTTTTTCCTTTGGAAAAGAAAGAGAATAATAATGTCTGTTCAATAAAAGTCACGCAGATGTGTTGAGGTTAAAAAAAATGTGTACAGGAAAGTCATTATCAAAGGCACAATGCAGATATGAGCCATGGTGTTATTTAATTATAAAATTGGCATGCATTTTAACACTTTTGAAGTGTGAAAAATGTTGGTTAAAAAAAAAGTATATGCACATTTACAGTCTTGATTATTTTTCTTCTTCTATAAGCTATGGTATTGGCTATAGAACGAGTTGCTGGTGAGTTGCTTTGTTACTTTGTACAGAATAATAGCACATTACTTAATTCATTAAAGTATAATTTTCACTGTACTTGAAAAAATAGAGAGAAATTACTCTTTTGAAATTAAATTTTATTTCTGACAAGTTATTAATGTTCATGGTAAAAATAATTATTATCAAAAAGGCTGCAAATAAAATACAGCAGGAGTTTTGCCCATCTCTCCACAAATAATCTCCCTAGAGATGCCCACATTCTGCTCTTAAAGCCATTATTTTTGTATTTATACCCCAAACTCTACATAATAAATCTTTTTCATCATTTATTAGTTGTAAATGTTCTCTATTGACTGTATCCTCTTGGGCGAGCATTTGTCTCTCTTACATTCAGGTCTCTATTCTCTCCCTCCATTCTCTTTAATAATTGTGGTGATTAGAGATGGTGGGTGATTCTGTGACAACCCTTCCACTGACAGGGAGAATCTGTCTCCCTTCCACTGGACATGGGTTAGCCTGTGACTACTGTGAGCTTTGGAATGTCACAAAAGTGACACTAGCCCAGATCTGGACTTTTTGGAGGTTGGCTAGTTCTTTTTCGTTCTTCTTGGATTCCTTCTTGACTTTCTGTGTAGGTAAGAAGACTGTGTGAAGAATTTTAGAAATTTTGTCCCACAGCAACCTCATAGCCAAATAAAAATAGAGAAGAAACGTCATCAGAAAGATATATGGATGTGAGTACTGTCTAATGCAGAGAACTCCAGTAAGATTCAAAGAAAAGCCATGGTGTATTTTTAAATAATTTAATTGGCATATATATCACCAGCTTTGAGTAAAAAGAGACAGAGTTCAGCATAAGAAGAGCCCTCGGAGCCTCTTACCTCTCTGCAGGAATCAAGCTGGGATATGATTTATTTAAAATGAAAAAGGAAAGATGATTTTTGATGGAACCTAAAGCCCAGAGGACAGTCAAGAGCCATGGGGAATTTCCCAGAAAACAGGATGGGAATGAAACGTAAAAACTGGCAATATGCATCTGGCTAGATTTCAAAATTTCCCTATGCTAGTGACTACATCATGAACCTTAGCCTCTATCAGTTTAAACAGAAGTTTACACGGTGGCTATCCTGTCTCTGTTGCAGCATTGTGTATTGGGTGTGCAGGGGCCACATAACTGTGTGTTTAGTTTCTAGGTCTTTAGATTGAGAGGAATTGAAGTTATGGAACTATACCCAAAGAGCTTCACCATTCGTGGTTATGATTTATATGCAACACCTTGGACTTTGAGCTAATGCTATAATGGGATGCTACTTAGGAAGGAAGTCATGGATTGATTCCTGGTCAGGGGTCAGGGCACATGCCCAGGTTGCATGCTGGATCCTCAGTGTGGTGCGTGCAGGAGTCAGCCTATTGATTTTCTTTCATCATTGATGTTTCTATCTCTCTCTCCCTTCCTCTCTCTGAAATCAATAAAAACAAAAAAAACATATTTAAACCAGGGCTGACTGCTTTGACCAGTCGAACGTGGTGGATATGAGGCTTTGCCAGTCCATGCCTAGCATTTGAGAGGACCACCAGCGTTTACCTTAGTCTCTTGGATCCCTGAATATATGTTATTAGAGAGACCACATGGAGAGTACCTGAGACTACATGGCAAGAGAGAAGAATCCAGCTAAACTCAGCCTTGAGCCAACCTGAGGGAGATCCAGGCATGTGAGTGAACCCATCTCCTACCATTTATTCTGCTGGTGTTTGAAAATAAATAATGGTATGTTTGTTTGTTTTTTGGCCCATTCTCACTATTCAGGCTTCCAAGTAATGCACATTTTCAGTGTCTTATTTTCAATTACCACACTTGGTAACTCTGCCTTCAGGGCCTCTCTGGTTTTCATTTATCTGAAGAATAAACTCTAGACTCCTGCATGAGCAGAGGAAAGCAGCCTCTTCTTTATGAGGTGGGAAGGGGAATCCAGGAGTTAAGCCACGTTTGAACTCCAGATCTCATCTAAATTTTTCATAGTTCATAATAACACCAATTTTGAACATTTCTGAGATTCCTTGGGTTTAACTGACTTGCTTCTCATAATTATTTTACTTCCATGTGTTTAGGTTTAGATGTATAGTGTTATTTTGAAAGGGAAACAATATAATAAATGTATGCTATTTATACAGAGTTTCATCTTAAGAATTCCATAAATTGCAGCCATGCTCTTATTGTTGTCTTCATCTACATGGTAAAGAGATTAACTATGGTACAGAGCACAGGTTCTGGAACTAGACTGCTTAGATGTAAATTTTTATTCTGCTATTTTATAGTTATGAGACTTTGAACAAGTTACTTCTCTCCTTTTTTGCACCAATACCATCATCTGTAACAATGGGGCCCATTTAACCATCTCAGTGGGTTGTTGTGAGGACTATATCTGATAACCCATATAACTTGCCAACCCCCTAGAAAATATGACATAAACATTAGCCACCTTTATTAATAATATATCTAAGTTCCTCTCCAACCAAATCATTCTCAAATGAATTATCTCTATAATTACATTTATTTGATCAAAATAAAGCATTGAGTATGACAGCAGACTTGCTGTTTATTCATCTCCTTGACAGCTCATTCATCATCTCTGTGGGTTGTTTGGGGGCTGGCTTTCGAGACCTCAGCTTCTAGGTCTTTTGTCCTCTCTTTGAGAGGCTACTGTGTACAGAAGACCCCCAGACCAGTTTCATTTCCAGTATCTTTTACATTAAGCTGAGCTATAGAGTTTTCTCCCAGAGATCTGACAGGACATTTTCACATTGTTATGCTGCCATGGGTTTTATAAATTATGTGTTAATTTGCAATGGAATGAAACCTGATCATTGTCTTCTTTAGGTAGAACTTTATTAGCCAACAAAACACATTCCAAACCACAGAGTGTTGCCCTTTAAAAGGGGTGGGATCTTGAAAAGGGAAACACGAATTTATCATCAGTTCCAGAGTCAAATTTGCTTCTGGTCAACGAGTACATAGTATGAGTGTACTTCCCAGGGATCTCACAATCTAGTAGTGAAATGAGCACAAAAGCAAATAATACTCCATGATACCTCCTGGGTAATTTGTCCATTTTCCTTTATTGACTCAATCCTCACTTCTTATGTGGCTGAATCTGCTGCTGCTCTGAGATTTAGCTTGCTGGCACCATCTCCTGCCTGGCTTGGACAGTCTCTGCCTCTGATCCTTCCTGTGGAAATTGCCTAGCAGGCATGCATGCGCTCATGCTTAGCCATCTTCATCCTGGAGCATGGCCCATGGAAATTATTCAGCTCTGCTCCATGCTTCTAGAGATATCAGGGAAGGAATGATATCTGCCTCAAGAAGTTCTGTGTCCAGTCAAGCTATGACACCATGCCCACCATCTCAACCTTGACCAGTAGAATGAATACATTCAGTGGTGCTGCCACTCTCAGTGACCCTAGAAAGGAAGAGGGGACATATGAGTCCTTAGCTTTCAAATTTTCAATCTTCAAAACAGGATTTTCTCATATCTCAGGTGCTCAACACATTTTAACTCCTTTTCTTCTTTCCCTGTTATACGGTTAGTTGCCAATGGAAGAAGTGGTTATTTTTATTTGAGGTGCCAGATGTTAATGCTGGGTAATATCATATATTGAGCTCTTAGGGTGAAGTTGGACAAAATTCTCTAGAAATAAGACCTAAGGAACCATATAAGGCCTCTAACTCTTCAGGATTTCTGAGTTCATGCATTTTAAGAAGTCCATATAAATTATAAAAATGGTGGTAAAGCCCACAGAAATGTTAACTTGTAAAGAAATTTAGTATCTGTGAGACCAAATTAAGAAAAAATCATGTTGTGACTGCCGTGGCTTAATTGTACCTGGATTAATTAGGTAATTAACATAAGATTGTGATTTTTATATTAACTCTCTGTATATTAATAATAGAACTGTTTATAAGCTGAGAACACCAGATATTGAGAAGTGCTAAGTAATGTAAGAAATATAATCTTTCCATGCTAAAGTATTTACTCTCTTTTTTTTTTTCAGAGAATTGACATAATATACTATTTGCTAAACCATTTTTCTCCTTGCAAATTGCATTTTCTTTTTAATATTTGGTTGTTATTTTTTTTATTTTTCACATTCTTTTAAAAACAAACATAAATATAATCGAATATATTTTCACACACCTTTCATAAAATAATGTACATGAATGCTGCCTGGGGTTTCTATAAGGAATTCTGGTAATTCTTTGCATCTCTATTAAATTGTAATACTCAATGAAAAATAATTTATTTCATGGGAAACATTTGTTAAGAACAAAATATAGCTTTGGATACCTAGAGTACCAAAAGTCCAGTAACTTAAAGTTACTCTCCTTTAAGTAATAGTTCACCCAGTTTCATTTCTATTCTCTCCTCTTGGGTAAGTTGTGCATGGTTAGAAACCTAGTGAAGAAGAAGAAGGCCTTTCCCAATCCACTTGTATTGAAGTGCTTCCTTAATACAGAATGGCACAGTTGTGTGTGTTTTTTTGTTGTGGTTTTGTTTTGAGGGATTTTTGCTTTTAGGGTTGGAGCAGTAGTTGAGGAGGATTCAAAGAGAACCAATAAACAACATTCTGTCCATTGTTCAAGTTCTAAACTTATTTAAAAAGAAAAAGGTATAAGTAATCAAAATATTACTTCTATTAGTGATGAAGGCGGTATTGGAGATAGTGGCTGATACCTGTGAACAGCTGGAGTTTATTATGCCGGACAAAAAAAATTTGTGGGTAGTGTCTGTCCCTCTACTGGGCAGATTCTTGCTGGACAGATTCCACAATCCACATCTCAGGCACCATGATCCTATAAAGTGCTCCACGTAGATCATTGTCATTATGTAACCTCATTTCATGGACCAAGTAAAACATTTTCTGAAGATTTAATTAATACCCAGCATGTCAATGAGCTAGAAATGAAGACTCAAGACTGTTTATGCCTTGGGCCTTTAAATCTCTCTCTATTCACACAATGTAATAACAGGGAATGTTCTCTTGCTGAGCTACAGTGGTCCAGTTCTGATCAACGCAGCTCTAGCTGTGTCAAATAGTACATAGTGAAATATTGGATTTCACAGAAAGACAGAGGCTCAATTTATTTTCCTGCCGGTGTGCCCATCTAATCAGAAGAATAGGCCCAGCGCAGATTTTTCTTTAGACATGATACCTAAGGAAGATGAAAGTGCAATTAGACTCCGCCGCTGTGTGGCAGTTTGAAAGGAGTTAGAGCAGGTGTGTGAGACGGAGATCTTGAGACAATGGATGCCTCACAAACAATGAGTTGTAGAACGTGGAGCTGGAGAGAGCGATGGGTGTTTCAAAAATGATGACAAGCAACAATAGGCTTGGCATTCATTTCGAGTGTCTGTCAGGCATCAGTCAAACAATAATTCTGTTTGTTTGTTGGGAGCCAGTGAACTTGCCGAGAAAACGCTTTCAACTCGACTGAACATAATTGCTTCCTGAAAATAGATTCTGATGAATGACTCGAGACTACTCCCTTCTAGCTGTTACCTTTTATCTTTTATTTATTTTATTTTTTAGAATTTAAAAAGCATGTTCCCTCACACTGTCTTGAGCCCTGTGCCAGCTGCTGGTGATGCCACATTGAGCAAAATCAGATGTGATTTGTGCCTTTGGAAGGCGATAGTACAGTGGGGCAGACACAAGCAGAAATGCTGTTGAGATTCTTTTCACTACATCCATAGTTTTTAAATTAAGTCCATTAGAGGTGCTTCGGAGGCAGTTGTGGGGATAAGGGAGCTTAAAGGAACGTTCTAGTCCCACCTCTGTTTCAGTTAACAGAATTCATTGCTTTTGATATATCATCGCTTGTAATAAGCCTTTGCTTGAAAAAACAAATGCATTGCATACAAAATGCCAAAGATTCCTGAACTTTAATTTATGAGAATGGGTAGTAATGTGCTATATGCTGAAATAATTGTATTTTCCATGGGTTAAAAATGCAATTATTTTAGCATATAGCACATTACCCATTCTCATAAATGGCACACCACCCAACAGATGGGGTTGCTGTTTCCAGGCATAATACTTAGTGTTTATCATCTTGAATGCCACTCTATTAAGCTGGGAAAAGTGAAGGTCTGTGCTCTCAGACCCCCAGTTGTCGCTTCAGCCGGGTGTCAGTGTGGGGCAGCCAACTGGCTCACCGATGCCCAACAATTCTGGGTCCCTGCAGCCTTAACTAAGCTTTTCATGCCCAGAGCACTATTTCTGCTGAGAGGAGCATCTGAGCTTTACAAGAAAAGTCATTTCTCCTTACAAAGCTCTGTACAATCTGATCACCCTTGTAAAAGTTTACGGTTATTGTCTTGGTCTTTAGCTTGTCTGACCTTTGGCTTTCCCCAACTTTTTTCTTCAAGGTCAGTTGCAAGGGTTAAATAGAGTGAGAGGCTAATTACATCCAGTGGGCCCTGGAATTCAGGATTGGCATGGTCACTCTGAAAAGAAGATGCAGTAAGTGAAATAGCAACCCCCTATGCCTTTGGCACTCCCATCCAAATCAGTTTCTGCCATGGGTCCCACAACCTCCCAAGGGATTTCATGCAAGAAAATTGAAGACAATCAATCATTTAAAAAGCCATTTGAAACACTAAACAGACATTTGGGCAAACTTGGGCAACCGATGAGATCTACTTTGTCCTTTTATCTTTGTCTGAAAAATGGGCAAATGAGCCATGTGATCCTGAGATAGCTATACCCATAGCAAGATTCTGAGCCTCTTCGGACAAACTTTAACAATCTAGTCCTCATATCTTCAACTTAACCCACTGAATTTATCGTACTTAGACCCTTTGGCTATTAGTCTCTTTATGTATGACATGAGTTATAATCCAGGTTTCACAGAATTGAAAAAGTAATTAAAAGGATGTATATGGGTTTTTCCTCCTTCTTATCAAGAGCCTTGTCTTGGTTCTTCTTGCCTTTGACCTCTCTTCACTCTGTTACCCCTTTTCTCCTCATCATTCACTACACTCTGCTCTCTCTACTTTTAATAGTCTCACCATCCTGTTTAAGTCTCTAATAACATGACATTTAGAGCCTATATCATAGGATTTAATTTCTGACTAATTCTTAGGTCATTCATTCCCATATTCAATCATTCATTATTTATTTATGAAACACCTTCTGGATGCATGGCCCAGGGGCAAGCCTGGGGATATAGAAGGAAGTAATGCTTCCTTCCAAGAGCTTATAATCTTCTAGGGTGGGCAGCTTCTGGAGTGTACCTTCCATAATGAATAAAAAAGAATGTTTGACAGGATATTTAGCAAAGGGAATCTATTGCTGTTTATAGGTTGAGGTCTGAATGATGCATTCCATGTTAATTTAACAGTGGAAGAGATGAGGCCTGAGTTTGGCCCCATTTCAGAGTGTGCTGAGTTCCAGTTAGAGCCACCAGATGGCTACATAGCCAGGCCATCTGAGTCCCTTTCAGGACTCCTTTCAATTAGTGGTGTTTTAAAACTTTGCATTATTTCAAAACCATTGCTGCATTTGCTGTGAAATTATCATGGAGGGTGGAGTCATTCATTTCACTGAAAGGACCCAGGAAAATAATCCAGTTGGAAATTCATTTTGAAGTTTGAGAGAGCAAAACTTTGTCATGGCTGGGCAACTGGGGTTTTTCTTTCTGTGCTAATGAAATCTGGTAACCTAGTATCTTTCCCTTTTTGCTTTGACTGCCAGACAGCTCAGAGACAAATTAGTTATCATGTGTTTCAAATATATCAAATGTTTCAAACACTTGCTCTTCCCTATTGGTTTACTTTAAATTTGTATTTTGGTAACATTGGAACATGAATGCACTTTTTTGTAGTAAGTCTAGACCTCAAATATAGGCTCCAGTTAGAAAACTGTCAGGAATAATGAGGCAGATCTTTCTGGGCTATTTGCACTCTATTTTATTATTGACATTTTCCTTTGTTCTTATCTTTACTTTTCTCTCTCTACCAGCTGACTGTCTTTGATTCTTCTTGCTTCCCTCTCCCTGCTAACTTTGTGTTTCTTATGTCTTTGTCCTCCTATTTCCACCCATATCTGACTCTTTCTTCTAGTAATTCTCAATATATTCAATTGGCTTTTGTTCGTATCACTCACTATTTTGGTCCCTCTGTATTTCATTTTTTTAAATTAATGAGTGAGACATCTTTTCATTTTAGTTCACAGGTCATATTTCAGATGTCTGATTTTTCTGCCCATAGGTCCAATTGGCTGTGGCTAGCTGAGGTCAGGCCATGTGGGGAAAGATACAGTGGCTGTTCCTTACCATGAATAGAGAAGGTATCTTTAGAAGGAGCAGAGAGTGGAGCAGGTACAAGAATATCTCTAGTTTAGTGGCTTTCCTGACACAGACTAGGATACCCACAGAGAACCTTGATAAACTTGCCCAATACCACGATGCTCTTCCATGGGTTGTGCTCTCTGCTTTAACCTTGGAGTCCTCTTTCTTCTCATACCTCCTGTTGTTGTTTTGTTTTGTTTTGTTTTCAGTTTTCACTACTACTGATCTGGTGCCTTCCTTCTTATTTGGCTCCCCGACTAGGTCTTGATAACCCTAACAGAGTTAGCTTCTCATTTCTGTACCTGTAGTTCCTGAAACTGTGCCTATCCTATACGAAGACTTTTTCCCAAGTCAGGAAAGAGAGCCTTTTTCTGGAGAAGGTGTTAGGTGGTACTCACATCTGTATAACAACACTACAAAAAGGAAGTTAAAAGTCCTAGCCAACACAGTGAGACCACAACCAAGTGTTCCTTTCCATGGAATGGATTTCCTTGAAATTTCTTCTTTTGTTATTTTTCTTATTTCTTGTCTAGACCCACACTTATGTCAACTTATCCCACACTTATCACCGTCTTATAATTCATCAACACACTCCTATATATATTATCATATCATTTATATAACCCCTATTGATTTCTGTTAAAATTCAACCTTTGTTCTTTACTTGAACATCTCTTGACACAACTTTGAGAATATTTACTTCAGAAAAGTTGGGGATTTAGAAACCATGGGTATGATAACCAGCTCCACATTTCTGTAAGTAACTGACTGCAAACAAGTCACCTAAGGTCCTCATCACTAAAATGGGAAACACAACCCCCTTTCTGCCCACTTCAAGAACTGCTGAGACTATCCAGTGAGATAAGCACAGAAGAGTTTTTTTTAAAACACTTTGCAAATATTAGTGACGATTATTATTCAACTTCTTTTTCTTGTTCCGTTCTATCTCCAGGCTTTGTGGCTTATTTATGATCTCTGACTTCCAGAAAGAATTTGAGGCAATTGTGTTAGCAATATACCTTTCTAAAACTGTGTGAATTCAATTTAATAAATATTGATCTTCTGTTATATTAACTTTATTGAGCACTTGCTATGCCCCGGGAGCTTCACAAATCATACAACTAAAACCACACAGAAAAAAAACACTCACGAGGAAAATATTTTATTTACCTTTGCCTGAAGATGACTGTACAGAGACTTATGGTTGTTAAATCACTTGATCCAGGTTGCACATAGAAGTTGTGGAGTCCAGATTAATCCAGATCTCAATGACCTCAAAGTCTATGCACATAATGGTTATTATATACCACCGGTCACATCCTGTGGCCTCAAGTGGACTACTTTCAGTATCTGACTAATCTTTTACCATCTTTTTCAAGCACTATTTTGGAACCTTTCCTGAAATTCTGGTCCTATTAGTGAATGGGGTTTGTGTTCATAGATTCATAGCACTCACTGAAATTGTCCCTGGGCTGGGTCTATGTTCCTTAGTTGATGACTCATTTTCTCCCTGTAATTGTCACCTCACTTGTCAGTCTATCTAATTGAATTTTAAGCTACTTGGAAAAGATGAGGAGTGATATTTACATATGGTATTCTCTTCCTAGTTCACTTTGGGCACAAGTTAATGTAAAAGGTGATTAGAATGGAATATGAGGGTTAGAAGTCTATTATGTCATGTATCACAATGTTCAATTTTAAAATTCAGAATTTTTAATGCTTTTCCCTTGGTGGCAGAAACCATTGACTCAGAAAATGAAAATTGAATTTCCTGGGTTTTGAGGGGATTGAGGATGTACCATAATCCAGACTTATCTATCTTTTTATTATATTTTGAACTCATAGAGTTTGGAGGTGAGAAGATAGAGCTGCAGGAAAGAGAAGTTACTCATGTTGAAGAGCTATGGATTTTGACTGTTCAAATTCTTATCTTTCATAGGATTCATTATAGTGCATCTAAGAATGGCAACATGTAGAAGAAAAATGAGAATAGACCAGAATGGGTAGAATGAATACTGGGTCCTGCTCTGTGCACCTGCTCTTTGATGCTGGGTGGACAACTTCATGACCATTCATTTAGCTTCTCTAGAAAATTGACAGCAGTGTTTAGTGTTAAGGTGATCATTAGGGGCTACCAGGCTTGAATATTCTGTTCTAAAAAGTGGAGAATAAGCATAGAAGATTTAATGGTCTTTGCATTCAAGGACACACAGACTCACATTTTGTGAAACCAAAAACATACTAATTTTATGCTGAAAGGTATGAAAATAATAACTCATGTTATATAAATCCAGAGCTATAGAGAACATTGGAGGTATTATTGTTAGGTCAGTTCTTGTAATAAAAGCAAATCATTAAAGTAGCCCTTGAAGGACCTCATAGATAAGAGAGAGAATTGTGGTCCAAACAGAAGGACTAGGATAAGATAATGTGGAGAAGTGGGGTTGAGCATAGTTAGGAAAGGAATCAACATGAGATCACATGTGTAGCATGAAAGCCAATAGTGAGAATGGTGATTCAAATTATGGAAAGGAATTTTCACTTTGGTGCTTATATTTAGCAAATATTTATGGAATTCTTACTATGTCCTGGGTTTTGTGCTTCGATATGGTATTGAGCAGGGAAGCTATAGTCTTTGTTTGTATGGACCTTCCACTCTAGAAGGGGACATTAGTTAAAAACAATTAAAAGTTAGATTTGGTAAGTACTGTAAAGGGAAAGCCCCAAAGACTAACCTATTCAAGCTGTTCTCTGTAATATCTGCCACATTATCTACCCCATCCTTTACCTCCATATTATTTAAGACTCAAAGATGGTCATTGTGCCTGGCCTGTGTGGCTCAGTGGTTGATCATTGACTTATGAACCAGGAGGTCAAGGTTTGAATCCCTCGTCAGGACACATGCTAAAGGTGTGTGCTTAATCTTCAGTAGGGGGCATGCAAGAGGAAGCTGATCAATGATTCTCTCTCATCATTGATGTTTTAAGTCTCTCCCCCTCTCCTTTCCTCTCTGAAATCAATAAAAACTAAAGAGCGCTTTTCTGCATAGCTCTTAAATATATAGCTTTTTAATTACATATTTTTATTATATTTTGAACTTGTAGAGACCAGAGATAATGCTTATACTCTCAATTCCTAACCCAGAGCTTGGAATATAGTAGGTAGAGTGAAGAAATTAAGTATCATATTTCTTCCTCTTTGAAGAGCATATTATCATGCACAGTTTTTCTCTAAATAAACTCTGCTATGATACTTGCAATTCTTTTGTGAACTGTCAAAGCAGGATATTTTCATATAGGGGCCGGACTTCTGTGTTCCAATATCATATGCATATTTTTTCTTAGCAATTCTGTGCAGAAAATATTACTTGATCAGCAGGCAAACACTAGCTCAGATTGAAATAAGAGCAATAGTTTGTGTGTCCATTAAAACGTTGGGCTACACCATGCAGTAACATCATTAGTTGTAAAGTGTGGAGAAGCAAGAGGTATCTGAGAGTCTTTGATTATTTTGGAAGGATGTTGCATTGTCATCCCTCCTTTTACTGACTCAAATTTTAGCTTTAAAATGAAAAGTGGGTAGGATTTCAGAAGAAGGATTAAGTAAATAAGTCATAGTAAAATAAGAAAAAGTATAAATAGAATATAATGTGGAATAGAATGCAAATTGGATTTAGGCAAACACTTTTATGTAGCATTACTTTCAACCCTATCCAACTGCTACTTCAGATTCCTTTGGTGGCTTCTGCATGCTGTTCTATTGAATGTTGCCACTCAAGGGCATTTGATGTTTTCTCTCTCTTGATATTCATTTGCATTTAAATGATTTGAAATAATCATAAAAGCCAAGTGCTATGAAGTCTGAAATTAGTTACTGTCTATAAATTGCGATGCCATTAAAAGATGATTGTGGAGAGCTTTTCTATCTCAAATGTAGGCAGATTAAAATCTAACAAAGTACACCTTGTTACAAACCTGTAAAGAATGATGGGATACAGAGTTAAATTGATTTGTTCTCCTACCACTGTCTATAAACTCAATGCACTTGAGTTTATTCTTGGAGTAACAAACTGTTTGCTCTGGTCTATATCTGTCCTCTTTTAGTCTATAGGACTTTTATGGAACTTGTTAGATTTCATCCTATCCTTTATGGAAAAATGAAAGTAGGGGGATTGGGTTTTATTTTCTTCTTAAACTGAAGGATCTGGGCAACATGTTTCAGAAGAGAAGCTTGGAAAACAGCAGGTATGTGTTTGAAGGCCTCAGTTCAGAATTATCTCCAAATAATACCTCCTCTCTAACCATTTTGAAAGACCTGTGTAGTGGTATCGCAGTGGCTAGAAGTGCCGGTGCAGAAGTCAGAAATTTTGGTTCCAAATGACAGTTTTGTCATTAACTATATGATGCTAGATTTTTCTGATTTCAAACTGTGAAATTATCACAACAACATACTAGTATACATTATGGGATCAGGGGCAGAGTAAAAAGATAACAAGCATGGAGTGCAGGGTCTAGGGGGCATGGTATGTACTCCACAAGTGTTACCTGTCATCTTTTACAGGGCGTAACAAAAATGTTCCACCTTTGACTTTCCTTCCTGGTCTCAATGCTTGAGATAACGTTTACACATAGCCTCAAAATTATTTGTTTGTTCCCCAAAATAATAAATCTGGCCTCTTGTTTTTTGAGCAATAGAGAGGCAATGACATGGTGATAATGGCTGGACCCAAGCTGGAAGAAACGGCAGTTTCTGCTTTCTTGCTCCAGGAATGCTCACACTTGGAACACACAGCTAATAGTGTGGGGAAGTGAAAATCCTCCCACGGAGAGGCCCATGTGCAGGGAAACTAACAGTTGGCTGTACTGGTTTCCTCGGACTGTTCTTAAAAATTACCACAAACTGAGTCACTTAAACAACAGAACTATTATCTGACAGTTCTGGAAGGCAGAAGTCTGAGATCAAGGTGTTGGTATCACCTTGAGAACAATAGGGAATCAGTGTTGATTCCTTGTGAAGATATAGAGAAAGCCCCTGTCCGGACCTCTCTCCTTGGCTTGCAGATGGCTTCCTTCCTGTGTTTACTCCTGGATGCCATAGGCAGGCTTTATAATCCAGGTCTAGCCCCCAGGAACTAAACCCCAGCTCTGTATAGAGTTAAACTATACAACCTGTTTCTCATATCCCTTCCCTTCAAAAGTTAGAGTTTGGATATCTGGCTATATACCAAAAGTTCCCTTGATGTCACTTAAAGATACAATTTGTCTGTGACAAGAAGGTAGCAATGAGAGAACTCTTGAAGAAGACAGACTGTAGTATCATAGAAGTATCATAGAAGTGGGATTAAGGTTACTTTTGCAAAATGAGCCATTGCTACTTCTGACCTTTGCTATCCTCATGTGTACTAAAGCGAGTTGATATAACTAGCCTGAGCAATATAACTCCCACGGAGATGACCTCTGGTGAGGACATGAACCTGAAGGCTCTTCAACTTCATTCCTGGAAATTTTCCATCACCTTTCTTGTTTATTTATTACCAATTATTTTTATATTTAAATATCACCCTTATGGTGGAGTAATATATATCCTATCTAATAATAGACAAACATGGTAATTGACTGTACCTTTGATGCACCTCCCATTGGCTAATCAGTGCAATATGCAAATTAACTGCCAACAAAGATGGCGGCTAACTTGCATACAGCAGGCAAGGCGGGACAGCACCATCCTGCCTGCCCTGCCACCATCCAGGCCTGCTATCTGCCACCCGAGGCAGTGGGTGTCCCATGTGTGACCCGACCCCGGGCAGCCGGGTGTTACAGCAGCGATCGGCTGGCCCTCCTGGCCGCCATCTGGGCATCCTGTGTGCGACCCGGCCTGGGGTGGCCAGGCAGGGCAGCAGTGATCTGCCGGCCCACCCAGGCGCCCTGTGTGAGACCCGGCCTGGGGCGGCTGGGCGGGGCAGCGAAGGCTTGAAGGCGGCTCTGGCCAGAGGGAAGGCCTGAGTCCCAGGTGCCGGAGGAAAACCAGTGCCACAACCAGGGGAAGGGATAGCCTATTGCATGAATCTTTTTATCCAACAGGCCTCTAATATATATATATATATATATATATATATATATATATATATATATATATACTGGAGGCCTGCCACATGAAATTCGTGCATGGGTATGGTCCCTAGGCCTGCCATCAGAGCAATCTTCCCTGGCTGCCTGCAGCCAGCCCTGCCCCTTCTGCAGGGTCATCCTCTGGGGTTACCAGTGGGGTGAGGGCCTTGGCCTGGTGCTTCCCGTATCCCCTGCCACCCACCCCTGGTTCCCCATTTGCCATCAGGAGATAGGAGCCTGATGGCCAGGGAGAAGGACCAAGAGGCGGTTAGTGTGCCTCATAGTGGCTGACTGAGTAGTTGTTCTGGTCGTTCTGCAGTTAGGGTCAATTTGTATTACCCTTTTATTATATAGGACATATGTGTACATATATAATAAAAGGCTAATATGCAAATTGTCCCCTTGACGGGGAGTTCAACTGGTTGTTCGACCAGGGGGTGGGGCCCGCCAGCCAACCACCCATGGCCTCTCCCCCTGGCAGGCCCCACCCCTAATTGCCCCCCTCCCCCAATCAGGGCAGGCTGGCCGGACCCCATCCATGCATGAATTTGTGCACTGGGCCCCTAGTATATATATAATTGCCCCCAAACAGGAATGAACATACATTCTTATGCCTGAGGCAACCAGAAGTGGAACATTGATGGCAGATATGGCCAGAGTCTTTAGAGAGCACTGGAGTGGAAGCTGAAAAGACCCAGATCACATGTCAAGTTCAAAAGACTGGACCAGAGTTAAACTAGAAGAAACAAGGCTAGGAGCTGATTACACCTCCACTATCTTTTTGGTTTTCATTGTCTTACAATCAATTTTTCTTCCAGAAATAGATGCTGAGAGAAGTTGGGAAAATCCAATTTGCTTGGAGGGCCTGGGCCCAGGGCTCCAGGCAAAGAAATCCTGGCACCTCCAGGTGCAGACACTTTGATCAGTGACCTCCTGGGGTGTCTGAGCACTGGTTCAGCAGCAGGGGATGTCAGAGAGAGTCTATAAGATCAAGAAGTGCAGACAGGTTTAACGCACTTCACAGAGTGGCTCTAACTATAGTTACTCACCAGAAGATAGAACTTTGAAACCAAGGAAAATTTTTTTTTGCAAAAAATGATGTATTCTTAAACTCAAAGAGTGGGGTCATTGTGGGAGCAACATAATGAAGTGACTCACAAGCATAGGGCTCTGTCACAGGAAGGAAAGAAGAAGGTGGTGATTTTCCAGTGATGTTGATCACTTAGGACAAACAACCAGATAATCTGGACCTCAAACCTCCCTCTTTGCAATGAGCAAGTTAACTGCAGAACCCAAACTCTACAAATTAATCTCTGCTTAAAAGACATACTCTCAGTTCAAACTGCCTTTGCTGTGTAGAGGATTTGCATAACATTTTTTTGCCTTAGTGAGTGTTTTATTTTACTTACATGATCTCCCAATCTAAGATTTAGCAGTTGTTCCTGTGCCTGAAGAGCAAAGAAATTCTTCATTTTTTTTTATTAAAAAGGATTTTCTGACGCATGCTATCACACTGATGAATGAAAACATTATGCTGAGTGAAATAAACCAGTTACAAAAGGCAGATGCTGTATGATTCCAACTCTATGAGGCTTCTAGAACAGTCAATTCATAGAGACATGTTGGCCACTGCTTGACACCCAGGACAGTCAATTTACAATGAGGGGAGAGAGAAATGTGTCTACTAGCTCCTGTGTTCCATGGGTAAAAAGTTAGCCCAATATACATCAACTCCCTTGGACTTTCAAGCTGAATATGTGGGGTTACCTAGCAGTCCCTGGCAGGCAACAGGAAACCCCTAGATGGGAGCAAAGAGGACAGAGCAGAGAGATGAGGGCCTTGGGTTGCACATGCCTGGGATCATTTGTGTTTTCACAGAATAAGTGGTCACCAGTTAGAGAAATGGGTAAGACTGGGAGGATCTGATGTGGCTCGACAAATAAAGATGATGGGTTCTATGAATAAAACAGAAAATTGGCAAGTTCCACTTCAATGCCTTAAAAAAAACCCTTACCTGTAAGATGGTTACAGTATATAAATTGCATTCTGCAATTCAGCTGTCCCTATTTTTTTCCAGTTTTCCAAACTTTTATTTATGAATTATTTTTTACAATATACAAAATGAATCTATTACCAGATTGTAGATACAAAATAATTAGCCATTTACATGCAATAAACATTAATATTTCAAGTGAAACTATTTGAAATATAATAATGTTACATGCAATAATCATTAATATTTCAAGACAAATGATTTTAAATATAATAATATTACCAAAACTGTACTAACACAGTATATTACAAAAGTTGTAGGAAATATTAAAAATCTGTAAATAACATGATTAATTTTATTATATTTTAAAGTATTTTTCCCCTCTGGCTCTATTTTTGTTCATCAGTTTATGTTGTTCATTATATTCCACAAATGAGTGAGATCATGTGATATTTACCTTTCTCTGACTGTCTTCTCTCGCTTAGCATAATGCTAACCAGATCCATCCATGCTGCTGCAAATGGTAAGAGTTCCTTCTTTTTTACAGCAGCATAGTATTTCCTTGTGTAGATGTACCACCATTTTTTTAAAAAATATATTTTATTGATATTTTACAGAGAGGAAGGGAGAGAGATAGAGAGTTAGAAACATCGATGAGAGAGAAACATCGATCAGCTGCCTCCTGCACATCTCCTACTGGAGATATGCCCGCAACCCAGGTACATGCCCTTGACCGGAATCGAACCTGGGACCTTTCAGTCCGCAGGCTGACACTCTATCCACTGAGCCAAACTGGTTTCGGCCATTTTTTTAATTTAGTCATCTGCTGATGGGCACTCAGGCTGTTTCTAAATATTAGCTATTGTAAATTGTGCTGCTATAAACACAGGGGTGCATATGTCCTTTCTGATTGGTGTTTTTTTATTTCTTGGGATATATTCCTAGAAGTGGTGTTACTGGGTCAAATGGGAGTTCCATTTTTAATTTTTTGAGGAAACTCCATACTGTTTTCCACAGTGGCTGCACCAGTCTGCATTCCCAACAGCAGTTCAAGAGAGTTCCTTTTTCTCTACTTTCTGGCCAGCACTTCTGGTTTGTTGATTTCTTGATGAAAGCCATTCTGACAGGTGTGAGATGATACCTCATTGTCATTTTGATTTGCAACTCTTTGAGGATTAGTGACTTTGAGCATGTTTTCATATGTCTCTTGGCTTCCTTTAGGTACTCTTTCAAAAAGTGTCTATTTAGGTCCTTCATCCTTTTTTTTAGATTGTATTGTTTATCTTCCTGTTGTTAGGTTGTATGAGTTTCCTGTAAATTTTGGAGATTAAACCCTTATCAGAGATAACATTGGTAAATATGTTCTCCCATGCAATGGGCTTTCTTATTGTTTTGTTGATGGTTTCTTTTGCTGTGCAGAAGCTATTCTTTCTTTTTCTTTTTTTATGTAGTCTCATTATTTTCTCCTTAGTTTCCATTGCCCTAGGAGTTGTATCAGTAAAGATATTGCTACGACATGTCTAATATTTTGCTGCCTATGGATTCTTCTAAGATTTTTATGGTTTCTGGTCTTATATTTAATTCCTTTAACCATTTGAGTTTATTTTTGTGTATGGTGTAAGTTGGTCATCTAGTTTCATTTTTTTGCATGTGTCTGTCCAATTTTCCCAGCACCATTTATTGAAGAGACTGTCTTGACTCCATTGTATGCTCTTGCCTCTTTTGTCAAATATTAATTGAGCATAATGGCTTGAGGCTATTTCTGGATTCTCTGTTCTGTTTCATTGGTCTATATGTCTGTTCTTGTGCCAATACCAGGCAGTTTTGAGAACAGTGGCCTTATAGTATAGCTTGATATCTGGTATTGCGATCCTTCCAACTTTGTTCTTCTTTCTCAAGATTGTTGTGGCTATTTGGGGTCTTTTATGGTTCTATATGAATTTTTGGAGAGTTTGTTCTAGGTCTGTGAAATATTCTGTTGGTATGTTAATGGAGATTGTATTGAATCTTTAGATTGCTTTTGGTAGTATGGACATTTTAATGATGTTGATTCTACAAATCCATGAACAAGTTATATTATTTTATTTGTTTACTAGAGGCCCAGTGCACAAAATCTGTGCACTGGTACAGTCTCTAGCAGCTGCCAGCTTCCAGCTGGGTACTTCCTCCCTTCTCCCGGCCCCCTGGTCAAACTTCTGGACTAACTCCAGGTGGAGGGGACAATTTGCATACTGTGCTTTTATTTTATAGGATGTCTTCTTCTATCTCTTTTTTCAATGTCCTGCAGTTTTCCAAGTACAGGTCTTTTACCTCCTTAGTTAAGTTTATTCCTAGGTATCTTAATTTTTTTGGTGCAATGATAAATGGGATTTTTTTTTTTTTTTTTTTTAGTTTCTCTTTCTGTGAGCTCATTATTGGTGTATAAAAAGCCATAGATTTCTGTATGTGTTAATTTTGTATCCTGCTACATTGCTGAATTAATTTATTAAGTCTAGTAGTTTTTTGATGGAGTCTTGGGGTTTCCTATGTACAATATCATGTCACCTGCGAATAATGACAGTTTTACGTTTTCTTTTCTAATTTGGATGCCTTTTATTTCTTCTTCTTGTCTGATTGCTATGGCTAACACCTCAAGGACTATGTCAAACAGGAGTGGTGAGAATGGGAATCCCTGTCTTCTTCCTGTTCTTAGGGGAAATGGTTTTAGTTTTTGCCCATTGAGTATGACATTGGCTGTAGGTTTGTCATATAGGGCCTTTATCATGTTGAGATATGCTCCCTCTATTCCCACTTTGCTGAGAGTTTTTATCCAAAATGGGTGATGGATTTTGTCAAATGCTTTTTCTGTGTCTATTGATATGATCATGTGATTTTTATCTTTAAATTTGTTTATGTGATGTATCACATTTATTGATTCGTGAGTATTGTAACAGCCTTGCATCCCAGGAATAAGTCTCACTTGGTCAGGGTGTATGATCTTTATAATATGTTGATGGACATTATTTGCTTGTATTTGTTGAGGATTTTAGCATTTATGTTCATCAGGGATATTGGCCCGTAATTCTCTTTCTTTGTAGTGTCTATCTGATTTTGGAATTAGGATAATGCTGGCCTCATAAAGAGAGTTTGGAAGTTTCCCTCCCTCTTGGATTTTCTGAAATAGTTTGAAGAATATAAGTGTTACTTCTTTGAACATTTAGTAAAACTCCCCTGTGAAGCCGTTTGGACCTGGGCTTTTGTTTGGTGGGAGTTTTTTGATTACTGCTTCTATTTCATCAGTTTTTATTGGCCTATTCAGGTTTTTTTTTTATTCTTCTTGATTCAGTTTTTTGAGATTGTATTTTTCTAGGAATTTGTCTATTTCATCCACATTGTCCAGCTTGTTGGCATATAGTTTTTCATAGTATTTTCTTACAATCCTTTGTGTTTCTATGGTGTCAGTGGTTACTTCTCCACTTTTTTTTTTTTTTTTTACTTTATTAATTTGTATCCTCTCTCTTTGTTTCTTGATGACTCTGGCTAATAGTTTATCAATTTTTTTTTCATCCTTTCAAAGAACCAGCTCTTGGTTTCATAGATTTTTTTTTGTCTCTGTTATATATTTTTGCTCTAATCTTTATTATTTCCTTCCTTCTACTTTGGGCTTTTCTTGTTTTTCTCTCTCTAGTTCTTTAAGTTGTAGGGTTAAGTAGATTATTGCTGATTTTTCTTGTTTTTTGAAATATGCCTTTAGTGCTAGGAACTTCCTTCTCATGATTGCTATTTCTATGTCCCAGAAATTTTGGGTTGTTGTGTATTCATTTTTATTTGTTTCCAGGAAGTTTTTTATTTATTTCTTGATCTCATTGGTAACACGTTCATTATTTAATAACATGCTATTTAGCCTCCATGTGTTTTCATGTTTTGGGATGTTTTTACTGTAGTTGATATCTAATTTCATTCCACTGTGATATGAGAAGATGCTTGATGTGATTTCAGTCTTCTTGATCTTGTAGAGACTTATTTTGTGTCTTTACATGTGGCCTATCTTTGTGAATGATCCATGTGCAGTTGAGAAGAATGTATTTTCTGCTGTGTTGGGGTAAAATGTGCTATAAATGTCAATTAAATCCATCTGATCCAGTGTGTCCTTTAGAGTCTCTGTTTCCTTGTTAAGTTTTTGTTTATAAGATCTATCCAGTGAAGTCAGAGGGGTGTTAAAGTCCCCTACTATGACTGTATTGCTGTTTATCTCTCTGTTAAAGTCCTCTAGAAGTTGTTTTTTTAATATATTTATATTTAGGTGGTCCTATATTGGGTGCATATATGTTTACCAGGATTATATCCTCTTGTTGGATTGATTCCCTCAGTATTATGTAGTGACCTTTGTTGTCCTTGTGATGGCCTTCATTTTAAAATCTATTTTGTTTGATATGAATATTGCCACTCCAGCTTTTTTTTCTTTTCCATTTGCTTGGACATTTTTTTTCCCATCCCTTCACTCTCATCCTATGTATGTCTTTTCAAGAGACCCTGAAAAGACATACATAGGATGAGAGTGAAGGGATGGGTCTCTTGTAGATAGCATATAGTTGGGTCATGTTTTTGTATCCATTCAGCTACCCTATGCCTTTTATTGGAACATTTAGTCCATTTACATTTAGGGTTATTATTAATAGGTATTTATTTATTGCCATTTTAATTCTATATGGCTAAGTTTCTCTCTCTATTTCTTCTTCTCATTACAGCAATCCCTTTAGCATTTCCTTTAATGCTGGCTTGGTGGAGATGTACTCCTTTAACCTTTTTGTTGTCTGGGAAGCTCTTTATTTGACTGTCTATTTTGAGTGATAGCCTTGATGGATATAGTAATCTTGGTCTCAGATCCTTGCTTTCCATTACCTTGAGTACTTCATTTCATTCCCTTCTGGCCTGTAGAGTTTCTGATGAGAAATCAGGTGTCAGCCTTATGAGAACTCCTTTGTAGGTAACAGTTTTCTTTTCTCTTGCTGCCTTTAAGATCCTCTCTTTGTCTTTAATTTTTGGCATTTTAATTATGATGTGTCTGGGTGTGGGCCTGTTTGGGTTCTTCTTGTTTGGGGTTTTCTGTGCCACCTGAATTTGTGTGACTTTTTCCTTTACTAGGTTAGGGAAGTTTTCTGTCATTATTTCTTCAAACACCTTCTGTAGGCCTTTCTCCCTTTCTGCCTCTTTTGGAACACCTGCTCTTCTAATATTGTGATATTTCACATTGTCCCACAGCTCCCTTAAGCTGTCCTCCTGTTTTTTAATCATTTTTTTTCTTTTTGGTTTTCTGATTGTATGATATTTTCAACTCTGTCTTCTAATTCACTGATTTGATCCTCAGCTTCTCCTAATCTACTGTGTATTCCTTCTAATGTATTCTTTATTTGTGTTATGTCATTCTTTATCTCAGACTGTTCTTTTTTCATAGTTACTATATCTTTTTTCATGTTGTTGAGCATTTTTACCATCATTACTCTGAACTCTGTTTCAGATAAATTTCTTATCTCTGTTTCATTTATCTCTTCTTTTGGAGAATTTTCTAGTTCTTTCATTCAGGCATTGTAACTTTGTCTTATTTTGGCTTTCTGTTTGGGTTTGTGACTATGTATTAGTTAGATCCTCTACACCTCTCAATCTCTAGTGCAGGACAGGGTTGAAGGTTGTTTATGACTAATTAGATCAGGTATAGATTCAAAACCTATAGACCTGCCTCTGCATGCAGACTGATGGGATTCCGAGATAATTGCCCCCTAGACAATCATCCTCAGGTGTGGTGAGAGAGAGGTTTGCACAACTGGGTGAGGCAGTTGCCTCTGCCTGGAAGCTAATTGTTATTTTTAATCTCATAAGTAGCCTCAGGGCAAGGTGACATACCCAACAGGGTATGTCAACTGTCTTCCCCCTAGGCAAGGCAGATGTCTATGTGGGAAAGATGTCCTCCACTGCATGAGGGAATGACTTAGCCCAGGAAACTTGGGGTGTCTGCCTTCTGAGCTCTATCACCCAATTCCCCAGTCTTGACTTCTGCTCTCACAGCTCCAGTCAACTTCATCCTCCCTCTGCCAAAGCACAAGGTGGGTGGCTTCACAGGGAATTTTGTGCATTGGCCCTTTAAGAGGGTGCCTGGATTTTCCGCTGTTACTCCCTGGTAGACAGCACTCTGCTGCTTTTCACAGCCAGATGTTATGTAGTTACCCTCCTTAGTTTTGGTGCTCTCTGCTGGGGGTCCAACTTGGGGATTAGATCCCAGAGTTCTCAGTGGCAACCCTCCACAGCTGAGATATCTCTCTGGGATTTCAATTGCTGTCTGTGGGTGCCCAGCCAGCCCTTTCATACCTCCGCCCCTCCTACCAGTCTGTATGCAGTCTTCACTTTCCATCCTTGGGTATCAGAGTTCTCTCCTATGAGTTTTTCGTTGATTATTCAGGAAGTTTTTCTATATTTTAGTTGTAATGCCAGTTTGTTTCTGGGATCATGTCCATGCAACATCCACTTACTCTTCCATTTTTAATCCTTGAAATTCTTCATTTTGATAGTTTGGGGTTTCACAGTTCATTATCAGAACCAAACTCAAGAGATTTATATTTTGACAGATGGCATGATTTTACTCAGTAAATGGGTTATACTCCTATAAATTTTTTCTTAAAAATCAGATGTGCCATCTTGTGTGTGATGGAGTAAGCTCAGGGATAAAAGAAAAGGGAACCAGTGTTTGTGTGCACTTTCTTCAAGAACTTAACAGAATGAAATGTGTAATTATAATAATAGGCTACCTAATGTGCATTTGCATTCACCAAAGAGTTAGTGCCTATCAACATGCAGAGGGATAACATAGCTGGTTTAAAAATGACCTTGTGGCATTGCATCCAGAAGGAATAAAACAAGAGCAGAAATATCAATTGTTTACAGAGTAGCTAGCGTTTCATCTATTAAATATTTACTTGTGATATTTGTTGACCTGTGATTAGAGGCAGAAGATTAAATCATCTGACCAGAGTTATAGTTAGGGATGTGATTATATATAGGTTATATGTGACTGTGTAATTTGAATTCACCAACTCACAATAAAATAAAATAAAAGCTATAAACCTCTTCCAGAAAACTTTGTTTCTCTCTACCAGTGGGGAGGATATTTATTCACTACAAAGATAAGACAGACTTGTATCAGTACTATAAGAGAGGTATTAAAAAAATCCATGAGAAAATGGAATTGATCTATCAGATATAGAGGAGTTGACCACAGCCTGAAAGATTGGAATTAATTTTACACTTAGAACCCAGACTGTGAAAACTCTCAAAGACGTAAAACTCCTACAGGGCAGGACTTAAGTCACCTTTACTTTGGTTTCTAACCCATGGCACTGTGTCTGGTTCATGGTAGTTGTTTATATCAGCAATGGTTATTTTGGCTGCAACTAACAGAAAACTGAACTTAATTGACTTGAACAATAGAAATATATATATATATATATATATATATATATATATATATATATATATATATTAGTTTATGTCTATGTTTAGTGTGGCTCCAGAGTTGGTCATTGAGTACCTCAGCAATTTTATCAAGTACCAAGGTTCTTTTCATCTTTCAATTTTACCATCTTCATTAATTGACTTTGTCCTTAGAACTCTGAATGGTCACTTTAAGTGGATAAAGAACTAATAAATTCCTACTATTTATGTCTAAGAGTTGTAGGATTTTCATGGCAGGCCATCTAGTGAACCTGTCCCTTATAACTCATTGACTAAAACTTGGTAATAGACCTCTATCAATAGAATAACTATTAATGGGAAAAGAACTGACATATTTGGGTGAAATAAATCAGGATTGATCTCTGAGTCAAAAGGCAAAAGGGTGAAACAAAATCAGGTATTCTTTTTGAGTGGGCAAACAACAGTGCTTGATCCATTGTTCACAATTTATTAATATTAAATTCAAAATAGCAATTACATTTCAAATTACCTAGTTACCAATCCTATATAATAAAAGGCTAATATGCAAATCGACTGAACGGCAGAATGACTGGTTGTTGTGATGTGCACTGACCACCGGGGGCAGATGCTCAATGCAGGAGCTGCCCCCTGGTGGTCAGTTCGCTCCCACAGGGGGAGTGCCACTCAGCCAGAAGCTGGGCTCATGGCTGGCGAGTGCAGCGGTGGTGGCAGGAGCCTCTCCTGCTTCCACAGCAGTGCTAAGCCATCAGTTGGACATCCCCAAGGGCTCCTGGACTTTGAGAGGGTGCAGGCCAGGCTTAGGGACCGCCCCTGAGTGCACAAATTTCAAGCACTGGGCCTCTAGTTAATAATAAAGGTCTAAGATTTTGACTTTGGTGAAGAAAACTACAAAATTGTACAAAAGAAAACATAATTGATTTAATTATAATAGTACTAGATAATAAGAGTTCAGTACCTACTATGTTAACTCTTCCTAAATTTAAGTTTAATTCTATTCCAATCAGAATTCCTATTTGACAAATTGTTTATATGGAAAAATAAATGCATAATTATATCCAATAAACTCTGAAAAAATATTATGTCATGGAGGGTTGTGTAGGGTGACTTGAGAGATTTCTTTCCCTAAAGGTCTGCTATGGAGAAGTATAAAGTAGAATAAAGAGGTAATGGCATGGATAAAGATAGAGGCAGGTAAATTGACAGAAAAGAGCAGAATGTATATAAACAGGTTTTTGTATGTTTAAAATTGGGCATGTTATGACATCAGTCATTTGAAATTCCTGAGAAAAGAGGGGATTTTAAAATGGTGATGAGGCAAAAAGCAAAACCAATTCTATCACACCCTCTTTTAATATAAATTCCAGATGGATTTAAAGTATGAATCTAAAATGAAATAAGCATTAAAAACTACTTCATGAAGACATGGAGATGATATAGATAGAGGCAGATATGAATATAAACATAGGTATATATGCAGATCTTTCCAGCCCTGGAGTGGAGAAGATTTTTCACACCCAAAAAGATGCAAGTCCAAGGAGTGGTGAAAGCAGACACCACAAACTGATGGTGTTTGGCTCAGGTACTGGCCACAGAGGCATTCAGCTTGAACAGGAGAGATAAGAAAGGAAGAAAGGTGGGAAGGAAGGAAGGAAGGAAGGAAGGAAGGAAGGAAGGAAGGAAGGAAGGAAGGAAGGGGGAGAGAGGGGGCAGAGAGAGAGAGAGAGAGAGAGAGAGAGAGAGAGAGAGAAGGAAGGAAAGAAGGGAGAGAAAAGAAAGGAAATAACTGCAATGGAAGCCCTAAATGTTAACCATTTTTCATTTATCTCAGTAACAAAATATTATGTGGCCTTATATAGTCCTTTACACATTTCTGTTACCTGCTTGGCTTCTGGAGGCTTTTGATTTTGTGTGACCCTCCCCCAAATCATGAAGAAACAGATTTAAGTATTTTAGCCCAAACAGTGTGTATATATGCATAAGACATAAAATGATAAAGTTAAATACAAATAACACTCAGTGAAAATTTTAATATGGCCGTAACCAGTTTGGCTCAGTGGATAGAGCATTGGCCTGCGGACTGAAAGGTTCCAGGTTCGATTCAGGTCAAGGGCATTTACCTTGATTGCGGGCACATCCCCAGCAGGGGGTGTGCAGGAGGCAGCTGATCGATGTTTCTCTCTCATCGTTGTTTCTAACTCTCTATCCCTCTCCCTTCCTCTCTGTAAAAAATAAATAAATAAATAAAAATAAATAAATGAATAAATAAAATATAAAAAAATTTAATATGATGACAAACCTAATATTAATATCCTTAATATATAAATAGTATTTACTAACCAATTCAAAAAATTCAAACATCTCAGTAAAATAATGGGCAAAAAATGATATATATATATACACACACACACATGACAAATAACATAAGCAAAAAGTTTGTTATCAGAAGCATTTAAGAGATGAATAAAGTGAAATAATTATTTGATTATGATTTTGGCAGCAGCTGACATACTGACAATGTCCAATACTGACATTGTAAGGAAAAAACAGGCACCTCTGGATAGTATTGATGGGGTTGTATATGTGTATAAAATTTTTCTGTATCATCTTTTTAAAATATATTTTTATTGATTTCAGAGAGGAAGGGGGAGGGAGAGAGAGATAGAAACATCAATGATGACAGACAATCATTGATTGACTGCCTCCTACATACCCCACACTGGGGATTGAGCACATAACTTGGGCATATGCCCTGACCAAGAATCAAACTGTGACCTCCTGGTTCATTACAATCACTGCGCCATACCAGCCAGGCTTTTCTGTATCATCTTAACAATGTATGTTAAAATATAAACTATGCATGCTCTCTGGCTCAATAATTCCATTTTAAATTTTTAATTTAATCAACAAATATATATTGAGATTGTATTATGTGCTAGATCCTATAGTAAGACCATGGGATAAAAAGATGAACAAGAACTTTCTCTCTCACTTTCTCATGAAGTCTCTATTTTCATGACAATTTATCCTAAGTAGATGATTAGCCAAATTTATAAATACAAAGGTATTTTTTTCATATACTTAATAGCTAAATATAGGAACTCAAATGTCATCAATATGGATTAATATTAATTATTGCATATTCCAGAAAAGTAGATCATGCAGCCGTTTAAAAGGTGAGAGTGGATCTATATGAATTGACCTAGAAAATGTTCATGATATATTGCTAATGGACAATGCTGATTATAGAACTACAGTATAATCTATGTATCACTTATAATGAATTATATCCAAATATTATTTTAGTGACCTCTGGATGGTGGCATTATGAACAGTCTCATTCCCCTCTTTCTACTTTTGTGCACTTGGTATAATAAAAATAATTACATGTGTTAAATATCAAAGGGAAAACTTAATTCCACTAAAATTACTCTCATATAATAAATCATCCACTTCTTCCCATAGCATAGTATCTTCCTTTTAGAAATATGCCAGGTACATGGCTAGTAGGCAGAGAGAAGTGGCATTTGCTCCCACCAGGCCTTGATATAGGCTGGAGTTGATGTGAATACTAGCCAGGGACAGTCCGTGGCTGAGTTAGGTGTGGTGGCTGGCATCAGAGCCTGCAAATTGAAGTGGGGCAATGTGTCAAGGCTGATAGAAAAATCTACCAACCAAGAAGAGAGAATTCTGTGGGGTTTTTTGTTTGTTTGTTTGTTTTTTTGTTTGTTATTGTTTTTTAAATGATAATGCCAAAATGAGCCGCCCAGAAGCCGGGAAGTCCTAGGAGAGCTTCATCACTTTCTAGATTTTCAGACTGAGAAGGATTTTGGGGGAAAAAAAAAAAAAAAAAAAAAAAAGCTCAACAATTTGACTTTATCATTGAGGAACCCGAGGCTGGTGAAGGGGTGGGTGGACAGAGCGTGCAGTCATTGTGATTAGTATCATGAACTGGATATGACTTACTATATTTCACATTCTCCTGAAAACTGCTACAACCAGGTTGCTGGGAAAAGACCTGGTCCCATTGTCACCCTCTGTTCTCTTCTCTGGAGAGCTTGCCTCAGATAATCAGGGCCTGCGCTCCCCAAATTAGAGTTCCCATGGAATCCTTAGCCCTGATTTTGGCTTTGTCAGTTTAGGAAAGGGTTTCTCAAACTTGGCATTATTGACATTTCGGGCAGGATAGTTCACCGTGGTTAGGGTCTGTACTGTGCATTGTTGCTCGCCTAGCAACATCCTGACCTCTACCCACTAGATGCCAATGGCACCCTCCCACAAATCATGACCATCAAAAATGTCTATACCTTAACTGGACTTATGGACATATATTTATTTAATAGCCATTATATTTACTTTGCTTATTCAATTTAAGTTGAGTTTTCTGTCATGTTATGCAAATCATCAAAGCGGGTGTACTTTTTGAGTGTATTTCCTACTAAACGGAAGCGTTAGAAGGGAATAAATTAGGTCTCGTTATTAATTCTATTACTAGTGCTCAGTTTAGTACTAGTTACAAAATAAGCAAATGCGTATTTGTTGAATGGAGAAATGTGGTATAATGTCAAGCACCAAGGGGACTCCAGTCTTCTCCAGATGTGATCTCACTTGCTTAGACAGTTCAGAGTGTTAACGAGGCCTGAGACGGTTGGTTTGTTTCACAGTGGTGACCAATGGAACATTCAGAATGACAGCATTAGCGAGCAGGGTTTTAGAAGATGTGTGTGCCTGGACGGATCTAAGTGAAGGCTGTGTGGCAGGGCAGGTCCTGAGCTTGCAGGGTAGGAAAGGAATGCCTAACTTCACCAGAAGTCCTGCAAAATCACTCTGGGACTGCTGACACCATTTTAAATTAAACTAGAACCAAGGGATTCTTTAGATCTCATTTTAAAGATGCAGAAACTTATGCTTATATAGTTAAAATATTGCTTGGAACACTCAACTCATTGAACTGGTTTATGAAAGAAGAATTAGTACTAGAGTGGTCAGCCAGTCCACTATACTTCACTCAACGCCTTTATTCTTTATTGCCCTTTCCTTCTTCTCCTCGTCCTTTTCCCTTTCTTCCCCTCTTTCTTTCATTTGAAATACCTTCATAGGTGACCTTTCCCTGCCAAACACATCTGTATTCTTAAGACTATCCTTATGAAGGCAGATTTAACATGATCTTTGCTCTTAACTATCTCGCAATCTATTAGAAGATGAACAAAAGGCAAAAGACAGTTATAACAACATGTGGTAACCATTGAAATCTGTGGATACTCATTTGCAGGACACTGTTTTCAGTCCACTGGCTGGGGTGGGTGAGTAGTGGCGATTGGTGGTCAGAGAGAAGGTTATGGAGGTCTTAGAAGAGGAAAAAACATCAAGTCCTGAACTTTGCCTCAAGCAGAGGTGATCCAAACAGCAAGACAAGGGGAATGTTGACTTCAGGAAGTATAGTTTATCAGATGGATGGTGTTGAGAGATGAGGCTACAGAGCCACGTGAGAAGAATCGTGGTCAGATGGGTGTTATGGAGTGACTACTCTAATTGCCCAGATTAATGGCTGGATAGGACTGATGACAGGGAGAGGAGTTAGGAGGCTGTGTCAGTAAGCTGGGGGTGGGTTGGGGTCTGGTAAAGGCTGGCGAAGGTGTGACAACACAGACTGCTATGACAAGACACCCTGACACTTGGTTGCTTCCCTCCCTCTCCTCCTCCCTCTTTCCCTCATCTTTAATGATTTCTGGATGTTCTGAAGTGGAACTTGGCAGATGGCATTTTAAGAAAAAATGACTCCACAGCCTCAGGTTCCAACCTGATTTATATATTTTTTTTCTACAAGGAAGGGATGAGAATGCAGCACCTTCTTAGGTAATTAATGATTCAACATGGTGTCTTTGCAAAATGAAATTGAAGCAGCTGGAAGCCTCATTTGCAGCCATAAGAATTCAAAGGATGTGGGAAGGCTGATTTGTGATTGTTGCTTTTCCTCAATAAAAATTAAACTGATTACAAAGAGCTGACAATGAGACAATGTCTTGCAGAAGTAATGATTCTGACATTTTCCTGAGTGTTTACCACAAATATTCAAATTTATCATTCTTGATGTTTTTAGAAAAATGGGAACAAAATATTATTTTGGTCCTGCAATATTTTCTTGAATGCAAATTAATATGCATACATAATTGTCAGAAAATTAAGACTTCTGAGCTTCCTATCATATTCATTTTTTAAAAATTAAGTGTTCTGATGGGAGATCATGGAATTAAGCCCAATGAGCTTTTATTTTATATATAAAAAGCATTTAAAGAGTGACAATATATCTTTTCTGTATGGAAGCTGTACCCATCATTAAAATCCTGGGGTTCTTTGGTGAATTCAACTTTTAATGAAGAATTATTGACAAAACAATACTAGATAACATTTATATAGCCCTTAAAAGCTTATGGATATCACTTACTTGAATATTTTAATAACTATATTGATAGTATGGTTGTTCTATTTCACAGATGAAATTAGAATTCCCCTCAGTTTCTTTTTTTTATTGTTTTATTGCTTAAAGTATTACAAAGAGTATTACATATGTGTCCTTCCCCCCCCCCCCCCGCCCTTGACAATCCCCTGGCCTCCCCTACCCCCCAGTGTCTTATGTCCATTGGTTATGCTTATATGCATGCATACAAGTCCTTCGGTTGATCTCTTACCCCCCTCCCTCCTGCCCCCCAACCCTCCCTGGCCTTCCCGCTGCAGTTTGACAATCAGTTTGAGGCAGCTCTGTATCTATTATTGTTCATAAGTTTATAATGGTCTTTATCTTAGATATGTTCCTAACTGTTCTTAGCTTATTTCCTTGTCTGTGGGTGAAGCTGACTATTCTGTGTCATGGGTTAGGGCAGTGGTTGGCAAACACATTAGTCAACAGAGCCAAATATCAACAGTATGATTAAAATTTCTTTTGAAAGACAAATTTTTTAAACTTAAACTATATAGGTAGGTACATTGTTATGAACTTAATTAGGGTACTCCTAAGCTGGTCTTTGCTAAAAATGTCCTCAATCTGATTGAGGTATGTTTGCTGAGGTCGACCCCTTCCAACTCTCGCATCCACACTCGTCTTGTATACTTGTTTCAGATAGATGAGTGTGGATGGGAGAGTTGGAAGGGGTTGACTTTAGCGAATGTACCTGAAAACAATGTACCTCCCCCGTGCTGCGTATACCACAGCCCACATCTCCCAACCGACCCACACCCCCCACTTCTTCTAATGCCACTTCTTCAAAATAGACTCGCCCAGGCTCAAAACGGACTTCTGCACATGGACCACGAAGTTTCAATCGCACTGTACTGCCCACATGTGGTATTTTTGGAAGAGCCACACTCAAGGGGCCAAAGAGCCGCATGTGGCTCACGAGCCGCGGTTTGCTGACCACTGACTGGGTTAGGGTGAGGATCATGGGATACAAATAAAACTCAGCACAGCCATATGCTAGTAATGCTTATTGATGTTATTACCACAACCACACTATTTACACTAGGCCTGCTTTTAATCCTGTCTTTCTTATTTCTAGTGTAGTAATCTTGGAGTCATCCTAAATCTCATCATTTCAATGTTATATGTGTCCTTCCTTTATAATGTACTCTACCTAATATTTTCTCCCTTTCATTCCCTCTATTTTGCAAAGTGTCCATGATACCCATATCCATATAATATTAGTACAAAAACATAAGATTCCCCTGCCATAGCTTATTGGAGGCTTGTTTAATTGTGTTACACTGGAAGTATTATGGCTCTGCCCAATGGGGAAGTGTATTTTATCTTATATTCAAGAAAAAAAAAGTGACTGTTTTTATATGGGGCACATGCCTATCAAAATGGCTAAAATTAAAAGAAAGCCTGACAGTACAAAGTGCTATTAAAGATGAAGAATAAATGACCTCTCATTTATTGCTGATGAGAACGCAAAATGGTACAACTCCCTTAGAAAACAGTTTGGCAGTGTTTTTATCAAGTTAAGAATGCATTTTTTTTAAAAAATATATTTTTATTGATGTCAGAGAGGAAGGGAGAGGGAAAGAGAGATAGAAACATCAATGATGAGAGAGAATCACTGATTGGCTGCCTCCTGCATACCCCCCATTGGGGATCAAGCCCACAACCTGGCCATATGCCCTGACCAGGAATCGAACCGGTGACCTCCCGGTTCCTGGGTTGACACTCAACCGCTGAGCTACACCCGGCTGGGAAAGAATGCATTTTTTGTATGCCTCACCATTTCTACTCTGAGTATAATCACAGAGCAGTAAAAAGTTTCACACATAAACCTTGTTAAAAAATGTTCAGCCTCATTTATAAAAAGTAAAATAGCAGCTTTGTTTTTAATAGCTCAAATCTGGAAACAACCTAAATGTCCTTCATGTGGTGCATGGCTAAGCAAACTCTCATAAATCCATGAACTGGAATACTCTGAACAAACTAACAAATAAACAAATAAAAAGAAAGCACCTTATTGATTTATGCAGCCACTTGGATGGCTCTTAAATAGTCAATTTACTTTTAGAAAAAGCCAATCCTAAGATGTTGTGTACTATATGATCCTATTTATTTAACATTCTCAATGTGCCAAAATTATAGAAATGAAGAACATATGAGTATTGTCAGGAGGGAAAAGGGGGGCATAACTTTATAGGCGGAGCATTAGGGATTTCTATGTGGTGTTGGAACAATCCCATATCTTAATTGTGCTGGTGGTTATACAAGTTGTGAAATGTCAGAACCACACACACACACAGACACACACACACACACACACACACACAAATGAGTGCATGTGAAAACTAGCAAATTTTGAATATGGTCTGTAGTTCAGTTATTAATATGGTGTTGATTGTTACCATGATTATGGAAGATGTTATCATTGGAGGAAACTTCATGAAGAGGACATAGGACTTTCTGCACTATTTTGCAACTTCCCTGTTTCAGAATTAAAAAAAAAAAAAAGGTTTGTAAAATGTGAGAGAGGTACTTATAATGTTTCAATGCCATAACAAAGAGTGAAAAGACAAGTTATGCAGAGGGAATTCAGACACAGAACTCAGCCTGGCACAGAAGAAGGCTGTGGTATTGTCTTCATTTTCATTAACAGGTAGAACAAGGACCACAGTATTGAAAGGAAGCAACACTTTTTTTTTGGAAATGAAGTGATAATAAGTTTTTAAAGTCTGTTTTTTGAACAAACACTTAAGTGTAGCCTAAGAGATTTCTAAAGCAAGAAGTAGTTGTTTACACACAACTTGTGTAATAGAAACCGGACTGGAAAAAGCTAGAAAGGTGGTGAGCCTACACTCCACTGCAAAAGATTGGGAGCTGATTTACAAGACTTATCTAGAAACTATTTTTGAGTTCTTGAAACATTAGAGAGGACAAAAGCAGCACACTCATACTCTGGTACAAAGCAAGTTGGTTCAAGAGGCTAAATAAATCCTAGCCTCTACTTTGGTGATAGAAGTCATAGACAGATCATTTCTAAAACCATTTTTACAAAGGAGAAATCAGAGGCTACCATGACTTACTATATCCTCTAGAATTTGTAGTGTGTAGCTTTGTACTATAACCCACATGAAAACAAGGTGAGTGAACCTCACTCAGTGGATATTTTTGCAATAATGAATTAGTGAATTCGTTCATTTATTAAACCTGTTTTAGTTGCTTCTTTATTATGTGCCATGAACTACATCAGTGGCTAGGGATACGACAATGAACAAGATAGCAAAAACTCATGAAGCCATTATAGTGGGGAAAATATTGTGTGTGTTACCTCCCATTGAGTAGGCTCAGACTCTCGGTGACCTTATGAATGAGTGAGGTCTACAGTGTCCTATCTTCCACACCCTGCTCAGCTCCTACACCCTCATGCCTATGTCTTCTTTTACAGAGTCAATCCATTTTATGTTTGGATTTACATTATATTTCCTGCTGTCTTCTATTTTTCCCAGCATTATTCTCGTTGTCACTTCTGCCTCCAACAATGTCTCAGGCTACATTTGTTCTAGGACCCACTTATTCATCTTTCTGTTTATCCAGGGTATCCAGAGAGCTCCCCTCCGACACCATATTTTTCAGCCTTCCTCACTGTCCAACTTACACATCCATCCTCTCTAATAATAGACAAACATGATAATTAACCATACCTCCGCTACACTTCCCATTGGCTAATTAGCAGGATATGCAAATTAACTGCTTACCAAGATGGCGGCCAGCAGCCAGGCAGCTGAAGCGAACATGAGGTTTGCTTGCTCCAGTGATGGAGGAAGCCAAGGTTCCCCGCCTGCCGTGGCCGGGCTCTGAGCTGCACTCTAAGCAACAATGTTGCAATTATAGAAGCTAAACAAACCCCAGATACCTGCTTTCAGCCAGCAGGCCTTGGAACTGGAGTCGCAACAAAGTTTCAATTACAGAAGGTAAATAAATCCCAGAATAAAAAAAAAAAAGAAAAAAAGGAGAGACTGGGAGCTTCAGTTGCAGGCTTCACCTGCCTGAAAACAGCCCTCAACCTCTCATCCAGACTGGCAAGGCACCCCAGTGGGGACCCCCACCATGAGGGGGGTGCAGGCAGCCTGAAAACAGCCATCAGGCCCTCATCCAGGCTGGCCAGGCACCCGAGCGGGATCCCCACCCTGATCCAGGACACCATTCAGGGCAAACCAGCCGGCCCCTACCCATGCACCAGGCCTCTATCCTATATAGTAAAAGGGTAATATGCAAACTGACCCTAACAGCAGAAAGACTGGGAATGACTGGTCACTATAACACACACTGCCCACTAGGGAGTAGATGCTCAATGCAGGAGCTACCCTCTGGTGGTCAGTGAGCCTCACATGGAGGAGCTCTGCTCAGCCACAAGTCAGGCTGATGGCTGCCAGTACGTGGTGGTGGTGGGAGCCTCTCCTGCCTCCTCAGCAGTGCTAAGGATGTTCGACTGCAGCTTAGGTCTGCTCCCCACTGGTAAGTGTACATCCCCCGATGGCTGCTGGGCTGCCAGAGGGATGTTTGATTGCCAGCTTAGGCCCAATCCCCTGGGGAGCAGGCCTCAGCCAGCAGATGGTCATCCCCCGAGGGGTCCCAGACTGTGAGAGGGCACAGGCCAGGCTGAGGTACCTCCCCCCCGACAAGTGCACAAATTTTTGTGCACCGGGCCTCTAGTATATAATAACTGGGAATATGAGGGTGAGTATCATCTTGGCCTTGGTCTCTAATGGCACATCTTTGCACTTGATAATCTTTCCTAATTCTTCCACTGCTGCCCTTCTGAGTCTCAGCCTTCTCTTGATTTCTTGGTTGCTGTCGCCATTAAGAATTTCTCTGTCTTTATTGTCTATGTTGATATCGTGTATTCCTTCTGGGGTTATGATTCTTGTCTTCTTGCTGTTCAAATGCACTACTGCTTTACCACTTTTTTCATTTACAAGCCATTTCAAATCATTGCTACTTTTTGCCAGTAAGATGGTGTCATCTGCATATCTTAAGTTATTGATATCTCTTCCACCAAGTTTCACTCCTTCTTTCTCCGAGTTTAGCCCAGTTGTTTGTGTGTTGTTGTTTTTTAATATGATATTTTAGTAAAGATTAAGCCAATAGGGAGATAAAATGCATCATTGTCTGTTAACTTTGCCTGAAGAAAATCATTCTGTCTCTCAATATTCTGTATTCACAGTGGCTTCCTGTCCACACTGCAGGTTAAACATCAGGACAATCAAGTGTTGGGGTACAAGCACTTCCTTCAGAGCAACCCAGAGCTTTCATGATCCTCAGAGTCAAAGGCTTTACGAGTCTACAAAACAGACTAACCAGAAATTCTTCAGAGCACTGCAGTAGCCAACAAATGTTCACAATTAGTTATCCAATTAGTTCACAATTAGTCTCCTCCTTTACTGAATCCAGCTTGAACATCTAGAGTTTCCTGCTCTGTATAAGGTAGAAGCTTTTATTGGATCACTTTGCTTGTATGGGAAGTTAGAGCAATGGTCCTATAGTCATTGCATTCCTTGGCATCTCCTTTCTTGAAAATGGATGTATATTGAACGTTCCCAGTCTGTAGACCATTGTTTTGCTTTCCATAGTTGATGACACATATATTTTTTAAAATTATTTTCTTTTTTATTCAATACTATGTTGTATTAGTTCTAGGTGTACATTATAGTGGCCAGACAATCATATACTTTACACAGTGATCTCCCCTGATATTTCAGGTACCCACCTGGCTCCATACAGAATTATTACAACTTATTCATCATACTCCCCCTGCTGTACTCCACATCCCTATGACTATTTTATAACTACCAATTAGTATTTCTTAATTTCTTCCCCATTTTTTACCTATGCCCCACTCTCCTTCCCCTCTGGTAATCATTAGTTTGTTCTCTATATCTATGAGTCGGTTACTATTTTGCTTATTTTGTTTTTAATATTCCACATATAAGTGAAATAACATGTGATTTGTTTTTCTATGGCTTATTTCACTTAGCGTAATACTCTCTGCATTCATCCATGTTGTTAAAAAAATGTTAAGATTTCATCCTTTTTTAATGGACTAATAATATTCCATTGTCTATATGTACCACAGCTTTTTTATTTGCTCATCTATTTCTGGAAGTTAATTTTGATCCTCAGTCTCTGTGGCTCGAAATAATTCTATCAGTATCCCACCTACCTCCCCCTGATGGTTTATTTATTTCTAATACTTTCGGGACAGCTTTTACTTCACTTTTTAGATTTATAGGTTCTTCCTCATAGCAGTCTTCTTCACAGGTATCTGTCATTCTTTTGTCTCTTCTGTGTAGATTTTTAGTTTACTGTTTACACCTTCACTTTATCAATACCAGGCTACTGTTTACACCTCCCCTTTACTTTCTTCCATTTACTTTGGTTCATGCTACTTATAGTCCATCCTCTGATTACATGTGCTGTGCAGCATTTTACTTTATTTTTGCCTTTGTGCACATCAGCCTCTAGACATCCATAGGGTTTGGTCTAATTGTGTTATTAGCAGCAGTGCTATTTGCATTTGTTCTCTGCTCTCCCCAAGTAACTGTTTGGATCCTTTCTGACCTGGGAGTTTCATCTTTTTTAAACACTTTCTCATATTTCATTTTGGACTGCCTAAATGTTCACAGGCACTTATCTGCATACATCCAAACACACCCTCTACCTTTGTAACTCCTCAGTGCCATCTGAGGTAGTGCATCTTCATTCACTGTAAACTCAGTCTCTTGCTGTGTTGATATTCTTCCTCATGTTCTGTAATAAGTGATAGTTTTAGGTAAAGCAACTGACATTTAAAATAATCATTATCTTCAGCAAAGTGGTACTAATTTTAACGCTTTCAATTGCTGCTCCTTTTCAAGGCACAGAGCAGCCCGGTTTCCTTTCCATTGTAGAGACTGCTGATGTGATGACATCCAAACCATCAGCTACCTCCCACAAAGATATTGACAGCTGGGGTGCTTTCAGTATTCTCTGCAGTTATTGTCCCCTCTCCATGCTCTTCTCCTGCAGATTAGATTGAAATGGTAGCATTTCACTGCAGTTGAGATGGTGGGTTCTGCAGATTGACAGATATAATTATCACATTCACTTCCAGGCATGTGGTATCTAAATAATAGTCTCCATATTTATCCAGCATTAATCAGGAAAGAGTTCAATCAGTTAGAGAGGGATTTTTCAAACAAAACCTTGCCAGCAAACTCATCCAGTAACAATGTTCTCACTTCTGATATGAAGTTAGAGTCTTTCCCCAGCTCTAACTGCAATCAACAGTCATCGCCCAAGGACACCAGGCCTGCATGAACATTGGCTCAGTAAAGAGGGACTGCGAAGAGGCCCAGCTCCATTCATTCCAAGGAGATAAAGCAATGCAAGAATTTCCATTTTAAAGGGAGTAAACAGAGAATGATGAATGCAAGAAAATAAAATACAGTTTGTCACAGTTAGGGAGTTTAGTCAGTAAAAGCAGTAAAAAGGTATACCAGTACAGTATTTTGTAGTTCTTTTGTCTGTTTGCTTATTTATGACAAAGGAATGAAGATCATGGTTGTTTAGTACTCTGCTAAACTTTAAAGATACCATAACCTGCCTTCTTTCTTCCCTCTCATGATGGGAAAACATCAAGCTTTTCCCGCTAGCCTAGTCAGTCAATTGGCTAGTTAGGGGGAGCTCAAAATTTGCACAGAGGGAGAAGCCACAACATGAAGGAGATGTATTGGCAGTACATTTGTCACCATTGTTTAGACTTATATTGTCCTTGAGTTGGAGAGGTAAAGGGGACCTTCAATCATATGTGGTACAACTCCCATTCTCCAACATCTCTGAGATGGGCAGTCAATCCCTCCTTGGATGTTTTCCATGAAGGTTAGCCATACACACATCAGGAAGAGTCAAAGACTGAAAAGCTAAGTGACAAGGCTGGGCCAAGGGGGGAGCTCACCTGGGTGCTGCTCACAATAACGGTAATGGTTATGGTGGCAATAAGAACAGTAATAATGATTCAGAATGATGGGAAGGAATCTAATGTTGGACCATGGCATATTACAGACCAGGCAACTTCCAAGGGTTTTACATGCATTATCTTACTGAAACCTTTGCACAATTCTAAGAGTCAAGGGACCTTTCTTTCGTTTAAAAATGTGGCTTAAAATATTAATAAACTCCTTCTGGGTTAGGCAGTCATCAAGTAATAGAGCTGCAATGATCTGATTGCAGCTTTTTTCTTAGCCACAATGCCTTGCTGACTTGCATGTCCTCCTTCATATGTTTGGATCAGAAGTTCAAAGAGAACATGCAGGAGAGAGGGAGTGAGAAAAAGGGGAGTTGCATCCTGGCAATTCTTTAGGAAAAAGTCCATAATAAACAGTGAAAGATAGCGTGTGTTCAGGCAGGAATGAAAGCTCAGCTCAGATGTTCAAAGTGAATAAACACAACCAGTTCATTTTGATTATCCCATTGTGGTGTCTTCCCGGGAGGGTCATCATATGGCCCACTGCCTCCCTTTTCTGTTTATTTTATTGTGCTTGTAAGCTCACAAAGCAGAAACCAGTGTCTTCTCTGTGGCAATCCCATAAAAGTTAAATAACACTTCTATTAACAGACACATTCTTGTTTTGGTTGGAGACTTATACACTGTTATCCTACCTCTACAGTGATCATTGATCAGCTTTAAAAAATTCCATTTTCCCAACAGGTATATTAAGTCTCTTTCAATTACTTGGGTTTTTTTCCCTAAATGAGGAAAGTGGGCAATCTGCATTACACCACAGTTTAAGCCATACCTGGGAAGGAAAAGTGAATGTGGACGCTTCTTAAAACAATAGTTCATCATGTGCCACCCACTAAACTAAGTATTCACTGGCATCAATGCATTGGATGCCCACAGCAATCTGTTGAAATAGGTGTTATGATCACCCATGGTTTATGGAGGAGGACACTGCAGTGCAAGAGGTTATACACTTGAACAAGGTCATGGTTCCAGTCATGGTGGATCCAGCATACCCGTGATCTTTCCTGTCAGATACAGGACCTATAGGGAGAATGACATTTGTGTATAAAGGTGGAGACAGAGCCCTTTCTCAAGAGGAAAACACCAAGCTGAGACCTTAAGGGTGATGAGGGGCTGAAAAAAGAGCTTCTTGAGAAGAAAGAACAAGTATAAAGGCTCCAAATGAAAAGAATTAACACTTTCAAGGAAGAGCAAAAATGTTATGACGACCTGAGCAGGATGTCTGAACAAGTGGTGGAGCTGAGATGTCAGTCCCTGCAGTGTGGTTTCAAACCCCCACATAAACCACTCTCTCAATACTAAATGGACTCTCTAATCCTGTTGAGTGCTACAGACACTCCCGAGTAAGACAGAAGCACAGAATTTCCCACTGATTTTGCATTCTGGAGACTTTAACAAGAGTAATACCATGGCATGGTGGTTGGCAGAAACCAGATGGGAAAGCTGGTGAGAGTAAATAGGAGACTGAGAACAGATAGCAAGTGTCAACAAATACTTCAGAAGGTTTTTTGTTTTTTTCCTTTGCTGAAAATTCTAGGGGAGAATATGAAGTTAAGGGAGAGCTTATAAAAGGAGAAAAAAATGAACAAACATGTGAATGCTGATAAGATTGATACAGGAAAGAGAGGAAGAGCTATAATAACACAAGAAAGAAATTGATTATGTCTAGAAACATTAGTGTATGATTTGATTCTTAGCCATTGGCTAAAAGGGATTTATGAACATCTAGGCACACAGTGTGTTCCAACCTGTTTGTCTTGTTTCTATACTGTGTCTGTCCCTCACTTGAATGAAGCCAAACACAATCAATATATAATAGGTTGCATGGCCAGCATGGCTCAGTGGATAGACCATCAGCCTGCAGACTGAAGGGTCCCAGGTTTGATTCCAGTCAAGAGCACATGCCTGGACCTTACCTGCAATCCCCACCCCATCCCCACCCCTCCCAAGAAACGGAAGAACTGGTTCAGTGGAGCAGCCGTGGTCGCAGTGGAGGCCCACTGGCCTTCGCAAGGAGCAGAGCTGACCAGGTCTTTCCATGCAGCGTGGCCTCAGCCAGGATCCCATCCAGGATACCGTATTAAATTTTAGTCATCGACATAGAAGATGGCGACTGGCAGGAAGGTAGGGAGAAGAGTGTGAGAGCACAAAGGAGCGATAGAGGAGTGTGTGGACGTGTGTGGTGTGTGTGTGTGTGTATGAGCTAGGGAGAGTTAGATTCTTCAGGTCTTCTAAGGGGCTGCCAAACCGGGCAGTCTGAGACAGCAGAGACCAGCTCTTAGTGCAGACACTCCTGGGCGGCCAGCACGGGCACAGAGACCACGCCATCTTGAGAAACAGAGCTGCTGGAGACTAGGATCCTAGCCTCAGCACCACCCAGTCTGGTCTCAGACGCAAACTAGGACCCTGCAGACACTGGGGACAAAGACCTGCGACCACAGCTACAGACCCACAGACACCAAGAATCCAGACATCCCCTTGTCAGATTTCTGTGAGTAACAGAGCCCATTCCCCTCCCCAGGCTCCCAGGCAGCGCCATAGTAACTGATAGACCCGCCCCTTGCACAGAGTGCACCTCTGCAGGAACTTGAGCCTGAGAGCTTGCAGACACTGGGAATCTGTTCCCCTCAGCACCTCTGCAGGAACTTGAGCCTAGGAATGCTCAGACACTGGGAATTTGTTCCCCTCAAGGCAATCGGGCCACCAAGCCCGAAGCCCATGCAGAGCTGTAGTGCCATCTGACTTTGATTCTGGGCAAGCGCTCACTGAAGTCCCCCAAGCTGACTGGGACCCCTATCCCCCAGGCAGGAGGCAGCACTAAGCACCAGTGACTGGACTCTGTTCCTTATCACACACACCTGAGATCCCTGATTCCCAGGGCATTCATACTAACGGCCAGTGACTCCAATTCTTGGTGCATGCACACACAGGGACCCTGAATCTCAGCACGAGGCTGAGATACTGGATTCTTGGGGAACTCTGACTCCTGGCACACGCTAGGGGGCTCTGATTTTCAACACATGCCGGGGGGGGGGTCTCTGTTTCAGCACGGTGCAGGCGAGGTCCCTGATTCTAGGTGCACACATGAGGCCACACTGAGCACTGGTAACGCTGCCTCTGGGCGAGCCTGGTTCCCACCAAACCACGACAGTCACACATCTTAGTGTCAGAGCTCTTCAGTGACACTAGGGTGGTGCGAAGCTCCCACTGCACACGGCCCAGGCCCACACAACTCAACGTTTGAACCTTCTGGTGATAGTCAAAATGGAGAGATGACACAATCCCCAGAGGAAAGAAAATGAGGAGTCACCAAGAAAGAAAATTAGTGACATTGAAGCATGCAACATGATGGAAAAAGAATTCAGAGTAATGGTTGTACAATTCATTCACCAGATGGATGAGAAAATCAACAAACCATGCAAGAATCAGGAAGAAATGAAAAGTGATATAGCTATGATCAAAAACACTATGGAAGGTTTCAACAGTAGACTAGAAGAAGCAGAGGACCGAATTAGTGAGTTAGAAGATAAGGTAGAGAAACAAGCTCAATCTGAACAGCAACTGGAGAAAATAATTAAAAATCAGGAGGAGAGCCTAAGGGAGCTTTGGGACAACATGAAACGAAGTAACATACACATAATAGGGCTGCCAGAAGGACAAGAAGAGCAGCAAGGATTAGAAAATCTATTTGAAGATATAATGACAGAAAAATTCCCAGATATGGGGAAGAAAAAAGTTACACAAGTACAGAGAGTCCCAAGCAAGATGCATCCCAAAAGACCCACACCAAGACACGTCATAATTACAATGGCAAATCTTCATGACAAAGAGAGAATCTTAAAGGCTGCAAGAGAGAGACAGAGAGTGACCTACAAAGGATCCCCCATCAGATTATCAAATGATTTCTCAACAGAAACACATCAAGCTAGAAGGGAATGGAAGGAGGTATACAAAGTGTTGCAAAGCAAAGGTCTAAATCCAAGAATACTCTATCCAGCAAGATTATCAATCAAAATTGAAAGGGAAATCAGGAAATTCACAGACAAAAAAAAGGCTAAGGGAGTTTACCACTACCAAGCCAGCAATGCAAGAAATACTAAAGGGAATGCTGTAAAAAAGAAGAAATAAAAAGGTAAGAAAGAACACAGGCACAAAAATAGAAATGACTACAAACAAGTAACTTTCAATAATAACTTTAAACGTAAATGGACTAAATGCTCCAATCAAAAGACATCAAGTGGCTGAATGTATAAAAAGACATGACCCATATATATGCTGTCTACAAGAGACCCACCTCAGAACAAGGGACTCACACAGACTGAAATTGAAGGGATGGAAAAATATCTTTCAGGCAAATGGAAATGAAAAAAAAAGCTGGGGTAGCAATACTTATTTCTGACAAAATAGACCTCAAAGTGAAGGCCATAACAAGAGATAAGGAAGGCCAGACTAGAATGGGCACTGGAGAAGTTTCTGATGGAAATGGTCTAACTACAATTTGGGTAGTGTGAAATGAGTATAAAAAAAGTGAAAACTCATCAAATAGTACAATCATTCAGGCAAATTAATTTTTAATAAGAAGCACAGATAAGAAGCCGAGTTTGCTTATTAAATGTGGAGTAAGTGACCTCTTCTTCAACAGCTGACGAGGTATAAGAAATTGATATGACAAACACAGAGTTCTTAAATAAAGCTCTTTGCACTACTAGAAAAAAAATAAGAATATTTTAAGGACCTCAATATTTTTGTTTCTGTAAACTTGCTCTCCTCCAGATTTTCCATAGCTAACATTTATTGAGCTCTGACTGGGCATCAGCCATTATTTGAAGCACTTTCCATATATTAACTCACAGAATCCTCACAAAAACCTTATGAGGTAGGTAGATATTTCCATCACCTTCAGCTTACAGATAACACAGTTCAGGTAACACATGAAGCAGTCTGCTTTTAACCATAATGCTATATCTTGTCCCATAAACAGTAGAGTCATCCTCGTGTTTTTCTTCACACCCAAATTCAGTCCATCAGAATGTCATAATAGATCTACATCTAAGCATATCCCACCCTATTCTGAGCTGCCATCATATCTCCTCTGTACCACCATCTTTCTGCTTCTGACATTTGCTCTCATCCCCCAGGGTCCACAAGTCTGTCTCATCAGCTCATTTCTCCCCCCTGTTTAGAACCCTCTGCTTACTTCCAGGACACTTAGAATAAAGATCTTACAATAGCTTTTGGAGGACATTTGACAGTGTCTGAAGATATTTTTGGTTGTCAGAAGTTTTTATTTATTCATTTTTATTGTTGACACTCTTACAGATGTTCCACAATTTCCTCCCTTTTGCCCATTTCCACCCACCCCCACAACCCCCATTTTGGCCTTTGCCACTCTATTGTCTGTGTCCATTGGTTATGTATGTATGTTCTTTGGCTACTGTCTTCACCTTCTTTTTACCAGTCCCCACTAACCTTTCACAGAATCCCACAGTTAGTGATGGTTGGTGGCTGAATGAATGAAACCCCTTTAATTTTCATAATAAATATATGAGGAAGGTGCTTGCAGATGGCCATCTTTTCTCTGTTTTTCACATGGCATAGAATGTGAAAGAGCAAGCTCTCTGGTGTCTCTTCTTATAAGGCCACTAATCCTATTGGATCAGGGCCCAACCCTGATGATCTCATTCAACCTTCTTTACTTTGGTAAAGGCCCTATATCCAGAAACAGTCACACTGAGAGGGCTTCAGCACATGGATTTTGGGGGACACAAATATTCTGTCCATAGCAATTCCATTTCATACCTAGAAGATTAGATTGGGACAGGAAGTCAGCTATGCTTTGTCTCAAATGCTGAATCCCTCTGGTTCGTAGTGGCTGCCTGGAGTCTGGAGAGAGACAGATTCTAGAACCACAAATCAGTTATCTATGTGTGTGTGAGCATGGAATAGGAACCAGAGGCATGTGTGCACCTGTTTGCCATCACTGTGCTTACACTGAACAATTTTATCCTAATCTTCAATACTCACAACCTGGAAGGCAACTTTTTATTTCCCATCTTACAATGACCAACTTAAATATAGGGAATTTAAGTATTTTACCAGAGAGTAGTGAAAGGCAGACCTTCTATTTGAACTGGATTCAGTGGCTGTTTATGGGTACAATTGACTTAAATTCCTCTCACAATGAGGATTTTGTCACTTCCTCATTTCCAAATACATTTGGAAACTATGTATTTGTTAAAATCACAGTGTTACAGGAAGTAGAAGTACAAATGAGACTTAGAGATCATCAGAATTGACTATTTTGTTTTTTTCTCAAAGCATTAGTGAAAACATTTTGTCAGTGAGATATTATTAGAACTCCAAATATATAAAATAAATAAAAAACAGAGTTGAAGAGGACAAAGACTTCACCACTGCCACAGCCTTGGAAATACCCACCCAGAATCCCTAGAATCCCATGGTTTAGAAACCACTGATTCAGCTCACTCTCCTTATTCAGTTGAGAAAGGCACATGTGTCCTAACCAGTTTGGCTCAGTGGATAGAGTGTCAGCCTGCGGACTGAAAGGTTCCAGGTTTGATTCCAGTCAAGGGCATGACCTTGGTTGCAGGCCCATCCCCAGGAGGAGGTGTGCAGGAAGCAGCTGATCAATGTTTGTCTCTTATCAATGTTTCTAACTCTCTATTCCTCTCTCTTCCTCTCTGTAAAATATCAATAAAATATATTTTTTTAAAAAAAAGAGAAAGAGAAAAGCACGCATTGCTTGCTGAAGGTCACGCAACTGATTAATGGCAGAACCAGGAGTGTAGCTCTTGCCTCTTGCTTCCTAATCCAATGCTACTTCTAATATACAGGTGTTGGGATATTTTTTTAAAAAGTATCTGTGACTTTGAAACACCAGGCTTTTCTGGAATCATAACTGAATTATGTAGGATGCGTGGGGTTCCCTGAAAATCCCAAAGAAAGCAGAGGAAAGTTGAAAAAGCACTGTGGGATTGACTTCAAACAATTGAAATTCTTCTCAGTTAAATGTCGAGATAAAATGGCCAAGACAAGCACAGTTCTGCAAAGAGGAGGAATAAAGTCAAGTCAGGAAGCTTTACAGATGTCGATATTCTGCTAAGAAGACTTAGTTCCAGAAGGAAGGAGAAGCTATGGTTACTGAGCACATGCCAGAGTTTGGTTCCAGTATAAATGCCCAGTCTGACTCTGGCTCACCATGGTGTGTGTTAATGAGTATTTCAGAGGTTTCTACAGAGTTGAAGGACTTTAGAGGTCAATGAGACCATCCCCTGCTTCATACAGAGATAATCCTCATAACAACTGACATTCAGTGAGCACCCCCAATTTCACACCTTGTTGGACAGCTCTGAATACTAGCAAGACCATATATATATATATATATATATATATATATATATATATATATATATATATATTATATATATATATTTTTTCCATATATATATATATATATATATATGAAAAAACACTTTCTATGAGTTAAATTTCCCTCATTTAATTTTTCCAACAAGCCATTGAGAATAGAATAGTTATTTTAGATGATATAAATGAAGCTCAGAAATTTAGACAATTGATCCCTTTATACACAGCTAATTTTATCACAACTGGAATTTGAATTCAGGTCTGTCTAAAGCAGTGGTTCTTAACCTTCTGGCCGTTTAAATACAGTTCCTCGTGTTGTGACCCAACCATAAAATTATTTTCGTTGCTACTTCATAACTGTAATGTTGCTACTGTTATGAATCGTAATGTAAATATCTGATATGCAGGATGGTCTTAGGCGCCCCCTGTGAAAGGTTTGTTCGATGGCCAAAGGGGTCATGACCCACAGGTTGAGAACCGCTGGTAAAGTCTTTCTACTGTGTGACAGAAACCACTAGTTAGTACAAATATCTGTTTTCTTCTTGGGCAAACAGCTGGACTACATTTTTTAAAAATATGTTTTAATTACCCTAGCTGGTTTGGTTCAATGGATAGAACATCAGCCTGTGGACCAAAGGGTCCTGGGTTTGATTCCAGTCAAGGGCATGTACCTTAATTGCAGGCTCTTCCCCAGCCCAGGCCTGGTCGGGGGTCGTGCAGGAGGCAACCTATCGGCATGTTTCTCTCACATGGATGTTTCTCTGTCTTTCCCTCTCTCTTCCACTCTCCCTAAAAATATATGGAAAAATATCCTCAGGTGAGGATGAACAACAAAAAATGTTTTTATTGATTTCAAAAAGGAAGGGAGAGGGAGAGAAAGATACAAACATAAATGATGAGAATCATCAATCAGCTGCCTCCTGTATGCCCCTTACAGGGGATCAAGCCCACAACCCTGAACATGTGCCCTGACCTGGAATGCAACTGTTACCGCCTGGCTCATGGATCCATGCTCAACCACTGAGCCACAGCATCCTGGCTGGACTACATATTTTAGACTCTCCTATTTATCTCAGGTTAGCCTAGGACAGTGGTCAGCAAACTGCGGTCCCTTGAGTGTGGCTCTTCCACAAAATACCACGTGGGGGCGTGCCCGCACAGGGCGATTGAAACTTCGTGGCCACACTCAAGGGGCCAAAGAGCCGCATGTGGCTCGCAAGCCGAAGTTTGCAGACCACTGGCCTAGGAGACTGACTTATGGCCAATGTGAGCAGAAGTGACTAGAGCCATGTCCAGTGTTGGTCCTTTGAAGCACCTCCTTCTACTGATAAAAAACAAACAAACAAAAAAAGGCTCAGAACATCTTTAAGAGGATGGAGCCAGAAGATATAAGGAGCTTGTGTCCTTGAATTCATTCATGGAGCTAAGCCTCTCCCCCAGTCCACAGCTCATTCTGCTTCTTGCTGAGCTCTGCTCCAGTTTATTAACCAGTCGTTCTTCCCAAGTTGTGACAGCAGAGAAAGGGTCCAGGAGGTGTTTGATGAAAGCTCCAATAGCTCCTCCAATAAACCACTAGGAGAAGGTAGCCAAAACCATAGCTCTGAAGCTCTCCTAGCCCTCCCTGTGGCATTGCCCTCCAGGATAGAACTGTACCAGATCACCTGACATATACTTATGAAATGAAGTGTGCATCTAAATTACTCTCAGACTCTTATGTAATTGGCCAAAAATGTGAAGGGGGGATATGCTGAGCTACCAGTTGCCACCCCACTCAATACTGAAACAGTCATTTTCCCAAGTTGAAGGAAGTGTTGACAGCTCATAGCTTGCATTTGCATCTTCCTCAAGAAACGGCTCTTGGGTGAATACATCCACTTCACATAAGATCATAACCTCTTTCTAGGCATGTTGTTTATCTAATGACTGGTCTGATGCTGGGTTATAAAGGCCCTGTCCCCTTAGTAGAATTCAGGACACTTGGGTAGGGCTAGCCCAGCTCCAGAGTCACTTTCTTCCCCACCCCATGGAATTGGCAGAAACATTTGTTGTCATTGTATTACATCCTAATATCTCTCTTTCCTCAATCCTGGTGCAAATACCAGAAGAATCCAAACATTTATAATTTAAAAATATGATCTTTTTTAAAATTTTGTTTTATTGCTTAAAGTATTACAAAGAGTATTACATATGTCTTCTTCCCCACCCCCCTTGACATTCTCCCGGCCTCCCCTACCCCCCAGTGTCTTATGTCCATTGGTTATGCTTATATGCATGCATACAAGTCCTTTGGTTGATCTCTTACCCCCCCCTCCCGCCCCCCAACCCTCCCTAGCCTTCCCCCTGTAGTTTGACAGTCTGTTTGATGCTGCTCTGCCTCTGTATCTATTTTTGTTCATCAGTTTATAATGGTCTTCATTATCCATAAATGAGTGAGATCATGTGGTATTTTTCTTTCATTGACTGGCTTATTTCACTTAGCATAATGCTCTCCAGTTCCATCCATGCTGTTGCAAATGGTAAGAATTCCTTCTTTTTTACAGCAGCATAGTATTCCATTGTGTAGCTGTACCACAATTGATCTTAAATGGTCATATATTTTTAGAAGCATGTCTTTAGGATACCTGAGATTGAATTGACTCTGTGAAAGGAGGAAGATGGTGGTATCTCAAAGCGATGTGACCCCCCAGGGTTTACCAGAACTGCTTTAATTTCCCATGTGATATTCAGCCCACTCATTGCTGCCTGTTAATGATGTGTTTAGGTTTTATAGGAAACTATCATTCTATCTCAGATATGTTTTGACCTGTGACCTTCTCCTTTTATTCTTTATCATCAGAAATACCTATTTCCCCTCTGAGAACTTTTCTGCCTCTGGTATAGACTTTTGACCATTCTTTACATCATATTGCTGTTTATATCATATCATCACAATCTACTGATATAAATTGCGATCATCTATTTACATGTACTTTTCTACCAAACCAGAAATTCTTCAAGGACAAATGAGGGTACTGGCTTACTTATTTATGAATGTCCCAGTCCCTAACATCAGGTGCTCCTCAAAAATATTTTCTTTTTAAATAAAGAGTTAAAAAATATTTTTTCAGTGTTGACATAATGACATCCTGTGTGAATGAATTCACACTATATCTCTTGACACATAAAGGCCAATTCCAATGGATGTTTATTAATCACTATTTACTTGTTAAAAATAATCACATAAAATGGAAAACTTTATAAAGCCCAACCTAGTAATAAAGTCAGGCAGATAACATGAATATAAAAGTACACTCTGTCCAACTTAACAAAAAGGGGTGCCTCCCAGAAGAATAGAATTTGGCCTGGAGGAGGAGTTCAAAGAAGAAATTTTTCCTCTAATTTTGTGCTGAATAGGTCTATTTTTCTCCAGCACCCCCATCCAAGTAACGTTGTCATTATCTTACCCAGGGCCTGGTGACCTAGCCTATTAACTGGTCCAGTCACATCCAATTGTGCCTTTCTCCAGCCTGCCTTTTTCTCAGTAGCCGGAACATAATTTGCAAAACACCTGTCTGTTCTTTTCAGAGATCCCTCTTCTCTTCTTTAGCATTGTGTACTTTCTTGTTTGGCCTAGGCCAACCTTCCAGAATTCATCTCTTTCTATATCTTCTCAGTCTCAAGACCCAGTCACATAACTGTTCTAGTCTTTCCACAGGATTTCTTGCTGATTTCTCTACCAGGAACTTTCTTCTCTCAGCTATACTGCCTTCATTGGTCTTATTTAACAGATCTCAGTATCCACAGAGAAACCTACCTGCTATCTCTGGAATGATTTGAACCTCAATACAGTGGTATTGTCATCTCATGCTCTAAGTTTATAGAATCCATGATGGAAAATATGTGGTTTACCTCCTCATGCAAACACATGGCCTACCACATAGCAGGTTCACAGTAAATATGTGTTTAAGGAAAGAAAGAAAAAGAGAAAGTAATGGAAAAACAAGGGAAAGAAAAAAATAAAGGCAGAAAATAAAGAAGGAAGGAAAGAAGAAGGAGAGGAAGAAGGAAAAAAACTTCCAAAGATATCAAAGTGAGTAAATTGAGGGATATCTCATAGCTTTCTACTTTAGTCATAACAAACAACAGACTTTCCATTACTCCAGTGATTTTCAACTGGTGTGCCACAAGAATTATTAAAGCATGCAATACCTGATTTTTAGGCAGGGGTACTGGCCTTTTTCCCCTTATATTACAAAAATAAATAATAAAATAATATAAAATGACAATAGCCACAATAGCCATCCTGTGCGAATGAATTAATACTACTTATTTTTTGTCCAATTGGTAAAAAATTATATTTTTGGTGTTCTGAAGAATTTTATCAATTAGTTTAAGTGTGCCATGAGATAAAAAGAAAGATTGAAACCTCTGTATTACACCATACCATCTCTCTGAGAGATTAAATCTTATTTGGAAGTATAATACTTATGTACCGAGTCAATTCAACTGAGATACATTCAATGGAGCTGAATCTGGGGATCTCACAGAGTCACCCTTGAGGCTTCAGTCTTCCTGGAATCTGTGGCCTCTCCTTGACCCATGGTCTGATTCCCACTCTTGAGCAGTTGGCTACATGATGAAACTGTTAATAATATGGATTGTCCTTTAAACAAGTTAGGAAAAGAACCAAAAGGCCCATATGATGGGTGTGTGAAATTAAAACAAAACCTTAATGAAAAGATACTTTAAATCCAAGTAAAATAGAACAGAATCTGCTATAGCAGAAAAAAAGGCATATTAGTTCATCATTAGGGCAGACACATACGGCAATATAGAATCTGGTATTTCAAAAAAAGACTTCAAAGGTCAAAGTTACACAAATAGACAGCTGTATCAAGAATGGAAAATCTCGTGACTTGGTGCTCATGTTATTCATTATTGAACTCCCAGTTACCCTAGTGAAACATTATATAATTTCTGCTCTGGGCATGGATATGGCAATGCTTTAAAATAAATAAGACAGTCAATTAGACTTAATCTGTTAAAAATTACTCTGCCAAGACAAGCTGTAGAAAGTGGAAACAAAAATAAAATAGCATTGAGGAACAAGGGATACATTTCTGGCTCTAGCAGTCATCACTAATATAACAATTCATAAGGGCCAATTGCAAATATGTCCACCCATCCAACTTTCCACCCATCAAGCCTGAGTTCTTCTGTTCCTGGAGATTAGTTATACAAGTGAGGGCACTTGCTACTGGATAGGGGCTTGGCCGCAAAATTCTGAACGAGGACTGTAAATGGTCCAAGATGTACTAAGCGAGATGCCGAATTAAACACTAATTCCAAAGGTGAGAATACAGCATCATGATGAAGTCCCTCCAGAAAAGTATCCAGTTGCTGGTGAGGGTCTTCCTACAATTATGAGTGTCTTGGTTTCTCTTTAAGGTCTGTCACATGTGTATTATGTGGCCTTGAGTGGATTCAACTACTTTAAAAATCAAGTGTGGTGTATCTATCTATTAATCCATTATTCTGCCATCCATCCATGTTTTCAGATATCCAACCACCTATTTATCTCAGTGAGTTAGATTAAGAGTAATGGATGGAGGCACAGCAAAATGCCTATCGATCCAGCCCCCTGTTCACCTATATTCATGTAGCACATGCCACCAACATTTAGGAAAAGATCAGCTGTTAGGTTTGTTATTATCATCCAGTAGCTAATACCATACTCAAAGAGGAAGAAAGAGTTTTCTTCATAATTATACAGGGTAGTTGATTTCCTCACCTATAAAATGTAGCTAAAGCTAGAATTTACCTCATAGGGCTATTGTGAGGATTAAATGAATTAATAAATGTAAATAATACCCCACACAAGTACTATTTTTAAGAATATAATGTATTAGATAAATAACATTTTATATTTTAAAGGGTACCATCATAGATAGTATTGCATTTGATTCTCCTAAAATGCAAATGGAGTGCATTTCTTCTCGTTTCAACAATTAGAAAATATATGACACCAATTTTCAGTTTTTCTAAAATAATTGAGCTCATCAAGGACAGGACTGCCTAGCAGGCCTTGTACACAGTAAATAAACAGTAAAAATTGCTTGAGCAATTGAAATTGCCAATTTAAGCTGCTGCCTTCTCAGCATCTACCCTGCCACTACCCTGGTTTTGGTCTCATCATCTCTCTCTGGATTTTTGCCAGCTACCTAGCTGAACTCCTGATGCCACACCTATTTTTCTATAATGTGTTCAGAGTTATCTTATCAAAATTAAATTTGACCAAAGCCCTCTATGGCTCATCTCAACAGGATGTAGTCCTTAGACCTCAGTATGGCTCAGAAAGCTTTTATGGAGTACTGACCCACTCACTGTTGCATGAGTCTTGTCTGTCAGCACAACCCAGGGCCTAAGGCAATACCAGAGAGGGATCCAGCCATCATGAGGTTTGAGATTATGGCATGTTCACAAGAGATTAAATTTATACTTTTAATTTTTTTTATCTACAAATGGAGGTCACTATGTCTGTGACTATTTTTCATAATTTAGTCTTGACATTTCTTCAACTTTTAATATTTTGGAATCTTGAAAATCTGGGCAAAGCCCGAGTCACCAAGAGGACCTGGGGCCACAATACCTTATAAATCAGTGGTCCTCAACCTTCCTAATGCCACGACCCTTTAATACAGCTCCTCATGTTGTGGTGACCCCCAATTTCATTGTTACAAATTGAACATGATGAAAGCATAGTGATTAATCACAAAAACAACATGTAATTATATATGTGTTTTCTGATGGTCTTAGGCAACCCCTGTGACAGGGTCTTTCGACCCCCAAAGGGGTCGCGACCCACAGGTTGAGAACCGCTGTTATAAATTGAATGGGAAGGACACATCCAACATGCATTCAAAGCAGAAAGGTCCAAAGCTCTTCTTCCTCTGGCCCCAAACGCTCAGGGGGCATGAGTGTTGAACTCACTTTCAAATCTCAGCTGCCACGCTTCTCAGCTTTGTGAATCATTTTACATCTTCAATCCTCAGTTTCTTCATCTATAAAATGGAAATGCAAATTTAAGTCCATGATCTCTTTTCCACAATTCTGAAATCTAAAGAATCCTGGAATCTGAAGATGTAAAAAAAAAAAAAAAAAAAAAAAAAAGATTTTTTTTTTTCTTTTACGTTTGGAGCAAAGACTCTTTTGGCAGCACAACCTTTGTTGAATTGACATGCAACAATGTGCTAAGTCATCATTTGTCACACTTGGTCTCCATATGCACAATGCTAGAGGCATACACATTATTGAGCTTCTGCGGGCATGTCTTGTAGGATAGAGCATATGCCCTGGTATATCTTTGTAGAGCCACAAACTTCTGAATTTCAAAATCCAGCAGGCCTCAGGAGCTTCACGTGAGGGACTATGGGCCTATTCCCACTTGATGTTGCTGGATTTAAACAAGATAGAGCCTTGGGCTCATAGTAAAAACTCAACATGTGGTAGTCCTTATTTACAAGGTATCTTTTGGTTCTCACTCCAAAAATGCAAGCAACCCTGCCCCTTCTCTGGCTGTCTAGTTAGTAACATGGTTTCAGATCAAGACCCCATTCTCCTTTAGCATATGCTTTTTCAGCTAGAAATTGTCTGAAACCCATGGAGTTTCTTCTTCTGCCAGACCCAGGATATTTCTGATCCCTAACATAACCAGGACTCCCACCATTATTGTTTCAATAAGATTCCTACATCTGCTCCTTTTTTCCATGCATAGTAAAGAGAGCAGAGTGGAAAATTACCCCAAAAATCTATGGCTTTTCAAAAGTGCATTTATTATTTGATCAACACTGGCTTCTTTCTAGTAAATAGGTATGTAACACATTCATTCACTTATTTAGCATTCACCACTCTTGTTTATTCATTCTATATTCATTAATTCACTCACTTATTTATTCATGATTTTGTTCATTGGATAGTTTAACAAATGTAACTAAAATCTTTACTGATCTTCATTAATTCTGTTTGTAAGATGACCCCAAGGATTAAACAGAGGACTAAAAAGTTCAATTTATCTGATTTATCAGGTTATTTTTCTTTTATTCGTTTGGTCATTTTGATGAAAGTACATTAATGAAAGAATTAAGTATTTAGCTTTTATATATCAGTCTGTAAGCACTTTTGTAGGGCAGAAGTCATCATTTAATAAATTAGAACATATTAGTAGGGACTGGCAGGACTTACAGTCAAGGCATGATATACATAGCCTATTTGAATTCTCTACACTTTCTGGAAAGTTAAAATTTTCATCAGCAAGGTTTATGGATGTGCCCTGGTTACTAATAAGTTTCAAATCTAATTCAGCTTGACCTCACTCTCCCCATGGACTTCCAGTTATACTCAATTCCCTCCCAGGAAAGACCCAGCATAGAAAGAGCCAGTTTCAAGGGAGATGAACTGTACTCACTTCACAACTTTGCTGATGGTCAAGCTGAGTAACTTTCAAAATACAAAGTACTTGTCAAATCTCAAGTAAAAAGTAAGCTTAGGAGAGAGGAAATACTTCTGATTCAGAATTGCATCCTCAGCACCTGGCTTAGTACCTGGTACAAATAAACCTTTAAGACAATGAGATTTGTAGTTGAATATCATTTCAGCATTAATCAAAAGAGAAGGACAGGAAGAGGAAGAAAAGGAAAAAGAAAGAGAAAAAGAAAAAGAAGATAGAGTAAAGCATCAGTGACAATGGAAAGAGTAAAACAAAACAAAGGACAAAAGAAGCAATGATTTAAGAATGATTGAAACATGCCTATTGCCCTAGAAATTGGATTTCCACTCATTAGTCCAGTAAAACTGCTCTCTCTCTCTCATTTCTCTGTTGACATACATGTAATCAAACCCAATAGAAAAAGAATTGAGAGGAGTATACAAAGTCAAACATTCTGTTCGTCATGTAATTGTTGGGGGACTGTGATGGACAGACCCTAAACAATCCTCCCTCCCTCAGTGATCCCCGTCTTCTGGTACTCACACCCTTGGCTTTGAGTGCAACCTGTGACTTGCTTTTAACTAGAATATGGTAAAGATTAGGTTGTTCCTCTCATTAAATCACATTCTGTAAGACCCCTACTTGCTAGAAGACTCGCTCTGGATGAAATAAACAGCCATTTTGAAGAATCCCACATGCCAAAGAACTCTAGAAACTGCTGCTTCTAGCCAACAACCATCAAGGAACTAACTGATTGAGCTTAAAGCAGGGTCTTCTGCATGCTAGCGTCCAGATGAGAACACCACCCAACCAAAACTTTGAAGATAGCCTTGTGACTCTCTAGGCAAAGGTCCCAACTAAACTGTGTCTGAAATCCTGATGCATGAAAACTGTAAGACGATAAATGTGTGCTTTGTTCGAGCTGCTAAGTTTGTAGTAAGATTGTTATGCAGCATAGAAAACTCACACAGTGACTTTGAGTGACGCCTCTCTATGCCTTAGCTCCCTGTTCTATAAAATGGAAATAACAATGCCATCCATCCTGGAACATTGTTGAGAAATAATGTGATGATAATATGTGTAACACAGATTGGTACTGGCACATGGAGAGTTATGCAAGCTTAACCATTATAACCCCCTATGACATATTACTTTGACAAGATTAATACCTCCTTTAAAGTCTTTTCTTCCTTGGCTTTTTTAATGTTTCGTTCTCTTGGTTTTCCACCTAGTTTTGCCCATTTTTATTTTTTATTCTCATGCATGAACATTTCTTTCCCTTTATTCTTCTCTTTGGATCCTGACTTCTAGTCTGCTCAACCTTCAGTATCCCCCGGAGTGCTTCAGGAAGGAAAAATTTCTTTCTTTCCTCCATAGTATGTTAATCAAATCTAGAAGACTAGCTTCCTGCAGGCCCTGATGGAGTGGTTTCTTCTGGAAAAGAAGAGAGAGAGAGAGAGAGAGAGAGAGAGAGAGAGAGAGAGAGAGAGAGAGACTCCCAATCCAAGGTGATGAATTCAACTAAAAATAGTATTTTAGACCCCAGTTATACCCAAGGTATTGGGCCAGGCATATTCACACTTTGAAATTAATCTACATAACTGTCCCATGGGATTAGCATTACTGGCACCAAGGAAAAGATAAAAGGGAGGCACAAAGAGGTGAATGGCAGTGCAAGTAATTGAGATAGCTCTGTGACCTTAGACACATAGTTTAACTCTCCTAAGCTTTTGTTTCTCATGGGTAAAAAATGGACAGTAATATCCATCTCAGAAAATTATGAGAATCAAAAACACATGTGCATCACAGGAGCTCAGTAACTTATGACTCTATCTGTCTCAGTACACACAGCTAGTTCTGGGATTCATTTACCTACCCAATTGATGATATATAGACTATAGATAGTTAGGTAGGTAGATAGGTAGATAGATGATAGATAGATAGTTACTTAGGAAAAAGGATACATGATAACAAAAATTCAATAAAAGAAAGATAAGGTCTAAATTCTTATGGAATATATAAGGTGATGCTTTATGTTTCTGGGTGGTTTTCAGAGAAAATGTCATGACAGAGTTGAGGGAGCTTTTAAGACTTCCATGGTTTATGGAGAGGGAAACAGGGCTTAAGAAAAACACCTGTATTCCAGACAACCTCAAGATAGTCTGTTGCTGCTTACTTTATGCATAAAGAGGCTGCAATTTAAAAACCAAATGGACTTTGAAAGCAAAAGTATTGGTATTTCAGCCTTTGAAGGCTTAAAGTGTGTCAGATTCGTGTGTCTACCCCAGCACCTGAGGACACCAATGCTTCTATTCTAGGATTTAGGCATCTCTTGGCCTGATGGAGGGCCAAAGAAAGGAATCTATAAGTAGTATGGGTCTGAGAGTTCCACAGAAAGAACTTAGTCTAAAGGAATAAGGAGCTAGAATGCAAAAGTGGGGTCTAAGGAAAGGAGGTGAGTAGACGAAGGAGGGTCTTAGGAATATAGTCTAAGGGTAAATTTTTTTTAATGTCTTCTGTAATGAGGATGTACAGACTTGAGATAGAAGAGTATATCAAGCACCCCTTAAGGCATGTTGAAGCAATTGTGAGGATTGTGAAGAAATCTGTATTACCAGCAATTCTTCAGGTAAGAGTGAAGGTGGCCCAATTTTGTTTTCCATATATAGAAATTGTGTGTACCTTTAACCATTTTTGTGTATAATTATTTTTATTTTAAAGCCATTAAAAAAATCTCTGGGTTAGAAACTTCCTCAAAACATTCTGACATGTGAACTATCGGAGCAGAGAAGAGTGCAATTATATTAGTCAATAGGGTAGCTACTAGGTAATGGTATCTGCTCACTTTGTAAAATGGCTAATATGACAAGCTATTGGCAAATGAGTTACAGGTCAGGGAAACACTCTTTGGAGGTGAAGGTGGTGACTCCAAAAGCAAGCACCATAAAAGACCTAGAGTTGGCCACCAGTTAGCACTTCTGGGAGACAGCATGCTGCTTATCCAAGAATCTTACTGGCTGGCCCTTTAAAGAAATTCCTTGCCAAGAGGAATGTTTTCTTGAATTAAGTCAGACAATGTCTCACATCTCATTGGTGAATAGACAGGCTGAATGGCTATTGCAGGCCTGATTCTTACATTTTCCTTCTTACTATTGTGAGATTTCTCATCCATGGTTCCAACTTTGATATATTTTGCATTGGATTCTTTGTGCCGCATGCCCTGACACCTAGATATTGACTTGCCTTCAAATCTTACCCTTAGCCTTGATTCCTAGATTGTGGTTGATATTTGCCAGCAGCTCAGTTGGAATGGTGATCTTGGACTACTCTCTCACCTTTCAACTCTTCATTTGGAAGTTCATGGATTATGTATACATATCAGTACCAAGATCTTCATTAAAACAGATGGAAGTGACTATTCCTCTCACCTTACCTTTCTCTTTAATATGCCCTCTTTAACTTCTTAGTCCGTAGAGGTTAATAACACATATTCTGCTCCTCTGATTTTATAACACACATGCAAATGAAAGTGGAGGGGCAGAGTGATTTTTCATGAATTTCAGAATAAAGTCCCCAATGGTAATTACTAAACAAAAGAGGCTATTATGAAATATATTATAACAACACTCTCCAAAAAGGGAGAGACTGAAATGGGTTTAAAGGCAAACAAAACCAAGCCAATGAAGGGGAAACTGCAAAGAATGTGGAACTTAAGAATGTGGTCGGATATAAACTACACTAAGCCTATCTAGTTATCTATTGGAACCAGGGCATTTTGCCCCAATGATGGCTCACTGATACATACAGATCCCTAAAGCAATAAATGCCCTTTTAAAAAAAATGTTTCATTGGTTTTTAGAGAAAGAAGGAAAGGGATAGAAAGATAAAAACATTGATGAAAGAGAAACATCATCTATAGGCTGCATCCTGTATGCCCCCTACTGGGGATCAAGTGTGTAACCCAGGCATGTGCCCTGATGGGGAATTGAACCAGTGACTTCTTGGGTCCTAGGTCAAGGCTCAACCTCTGAGCAACACTGGCTGAGCTGAGTTCCCTTTTTGATGAATAAGTGTCATTATTAGCCAGTGACAAACCAATTTTAGCTGTATCTGATATCTCCAGTACTTCCATATGAACATCAGTAAAAAGACATTTATTTCCATGTCAAAAAGCCCTAAAATCAACCAAAGTAGTATAAAAGTTATGGTGGGGAAAAAAATGTGATTTTCAGTGAAACATACAGCACTTTAAAGAAGACTAAAGACCAAAGAGAGATCTCCAGGGACTCATATTTCACTTCCAAGTCTCCAAGGACCACCAATAATGCTCAGTCCATTGCAAGTTATTTCCTCAACTATTACTTTTCTAAAGTCTATAAAAACACTCTTTCCTCCTACATCTAATATTTTTATTGGAATTGATTTATGCCTCAGCAAATTAGATGGGTTTGGCATCTGGCTCTAGTGGTGTCACTATTTTCTTAAGAAAGTCAGAGTCATGGGAAACATCTGGCAGATTTTTTTTTTGAGGGATATTTTTAATAGGAGACCATGTAACCATTAAGACCTCTGTAAAAGAGGTTGTAAAATGTCCTCTCTTCTGCCCTAGCTGGTTTAGCTCAATGGGTAGAGAATCAGCCTGAGGACTGAGTGGTCCCAGGTTCAATTCCTGTCAAGGTCAAGGGCACTTGCCAAGGTTGCAGACTCAATTCCCAGTAGGGGGCATGCAGGAGGCAGCCAATCAATGATCCTCTCTCATCACTGATGTTTCTATCTCTCTTCACTCTCCCTTCCTTTCTGAAATCAATAAAAATATATTTTAAAAATTTCTTCTCTCCTGATCATCACCCTATAGATGTAAACATTTTTCCATTTTTTTGTTATTGTTATTATAAAGTGTCAATAGTCTTTCTCTGTCACTGTCACTTTACAGAGTGTGTTGAAGTTTTTTTTTTTGTTTTTTGTTTTTTTTTAAAAAAGTCTGCTCATATTTTCATAGGGAAGGGGAGGCATAGCTAAAGCTGGAATGAACTAAAGAGCCCCTTTAATCCAATGGATTTCTTTGCCTAAATGAGGAACCTGGGGCTCACAGACACTGTGGTATGTATACATTATTCAGGTTGAAAAAAAAGAGATTGAAAAATTGATGTTTCAGATATCACGGTGGAGATAATAAAATCACTCGTATTTTTATATTTCTTACTTTGAACCTCAGAGTGTTCCATGCTGTCTTTTTTTCCCATCTAGTGGCCAGGCACACCCTCTGTACACATACACACATGCACATTTACTTAGCAAATAACAGTTTTATCCTCTCTTATGCATTTGTGCAAAACAAATCCTTAAAGCCCGAATATTTTTTTCTGTTTTTTTTTTTTTTTTTTGTCTTGTTTCAACACATGCTGGAGTATGTTGTTTTTTTGTTTTCCTGCCAAGTCAAAAGGAGTGTGTGTTTCCGCAGCCCTGTCTCTGGTCCAGAGGCTGGGTTGTCTTCCATGAGTGATTTTTCTTGGTGCCCACAGTATTCTCTGTTTACATCAATAGAGAGATGGGCATTTTAGTGCCATTTTAATACAGCCCTGCTGGTGCGGCTCAGTGGTTGAGAAGCTACCCATGAATCAAGAGGTCACTGGTTCAATTCCCAGTCAGGGCAGATGCCCAGGTTTTGGGCTCTATCTCCAGTGGGAGGCATGCAGGAGGCAGCTGATGGATGATGTTTTTCTCTCACTGATGTTTCTATCTCTCTATCCCTCTTCTTTCCTCTCTCTCTAAAAATTATTTTAAAAATGTATTTTAAAACCATTTTGATACAAAGACTTGTTTATTTCTTACATTCTGAGCTAAAAGTTAATTTTTTTCTTAAATTAAAAAAAGGCATTACAATGATATTTCCAGTATTCGCACCATAAATAGCAGCCTTTGTTTCCTCACTGACCTAGAACAGTAATAATTCAAGATGTTTCCGCTTAACCACATTCTGCCCGTTACCATGTTAAGTTGGATGGAGCAGATGAACTAACTTAACACACAAAATGTATATGGCAAAGAAAACAAGGAAGAGAGCTTTATATGTCAGGTGTGAACATATGGCTGTTCAGTTGTTCCAGAACCATGCATTGAAAAGACTCCATTGCTTCTTGGTATATTTGTTCGATATTTTTTTCCAAACAGATATAGACCAAAGGAACAGAATCAAGAGACCAGAGAGAAAACCACATACATATGAGCAAATCATTTTTTACAAAGGAGCCAAAAACACAATGGATAAAAGAAAGCTTCTTCAATAAACGGTACTTGGAGAATTAGAAAGCCACCTGCAAAAGAATGAGACTAGATTACAGTTTGTCCCCACGTACAAAAATTATTCAAAATGGATCAAAACCTAAATATAAGATCAGAAACAATAAATCGCATAGAAGAAAGCATAGATACTAATCTTATGGAGCTTGGTTATGGAAAACATTTTATGAATTTGACCCAAAGGCACACTGGTTGAAAATTGCTGCTTAGGTAACATTGCTAAAATCACAAATTTTATTAATTAATGCCATCCCAATAAATTAAATAAAAAAATAAAATTGTCTTGGCTATCCGATTGTCTCATTTTACCAGAAAAAAATAATAGCAGTTGTTGTATTTTTGGAATTTAAATTTTGCTTTTAATGCGCTCTAGTTAATTAGATCCAAACCATGTCCCTTGGACACCTAGGGATCACCCTCCCACAAAAAAAAATACTACATCTAATATGGTGTCATACAATGTCCACACTACCCACTGAGAAATGTTTTATTTACTGTACTCTTATAAAGCGTAGTGGGGGTTTGAGTCTCTTTTATATCACTTAGTAGCTCAGTTATCCTAAGAAAATGGATTTACCTTTTAGTATCTCTTCTGTGAGATGATAGTAATAATGACACATATTTCATAGACATATTGTGAAGATCAAATGATCAAACAGGTGTGATGCACTCACCTCAGATTCTCGCCCATAATAAGTACTACACCTATGTTGACTTTAACTATTATTATGATTAAGCTTAACCCCTTCACCTGTGTTCTGAATTATATCTAATTTTCTTAGTTGTTTTCTCCTAATTCATCATTTGTCTTTGATGAAATAAAACAAAACCAGTCCCTTGACCAGGGGCCTCTCTGACTATTTCCCCAGGCTCTCTCCTATCTGAGCTATGCAGCCACCATTCTAGGATTTCAGTACTTCTGTTTTCTCCCCACTCCTAACCTCACCTCTAGCTATTTACCCTTTAATCCTAAGTATTCAGTCCTCCTATCTTCTCAGAATCCAGTGTTCTATTTTGTTTGTTGGCTTCATTGTTCCAAAGCTTTCTGATTTCATTCTCTAAGGTGGAGGCAATGAGATGTGATATCAGTGAAGGACACAGACTCATCTATTTTTTATTATTTATTTTTTAATTGTTTTATTGCTTAAAGTATTACAAAGAGTATTATATATGTCTCCTTTTTATTTCTCCCCTTGACCTTCCCCTAGCCTCCCATACCCCCCAGTGTCTTGTGTCCATTGGTTATGCTTATATGCATGCATACAAGTCCTTTGGTTAATCTCTTACCCACCCCTCCAACCCTTCCCAGCCTTCCGGCTGTAGTTTGACAGTCTGTTTGATGTTGCTTTGCCTCTGTATCTATTTTTGCTTATCAGTTTATAATGATCTTAACACAGACTAATCTTAATCTATCCCTGTTTATCAATCCAGGCTCCAGCTCTGTGCCCCACCTCACTTTCCAGAAACACATCATGTGGCCCACTCCCATCCTTTCATCTGTGCTGTTTCCTCTATGAGAATGCTTTCACCACCTTGGACAAAGGTCATATCATCCAGTACAACTTGCTGGGTTAGATGTTCCTTTTCTCTGCTTATCTATATTTCACTTGTCACAAGCCAGTATACTTTTCCAATTGGGGCTCTTCTTTATCCTCTAATGAATGAGTCTGTAAAAGCAGGGATTGGGAATTACTAATATTTGTATTTTGAGCACTTTGCTGGTTTCAGAATCTAGTATGTGTTCAATAAATGCTTTTAAAATGTATGATCCCACTTCTAGGAATATATCCCAAGAAACCAGAAACACCAATCAGAAAGGATATATGCACCCCTATGTTCATAGCAGCACAATTTACCATAGCTAAGATTTGGAAACAGCCTAAGTGCCCATCAGCATTAGAAAACTGGATTAGAAAACTGTGGTACATCTACACGATGGAATACTACGTTGCTATAAAAAAGAAGGAATTCTTACCATTTGCAACAGCATGGATGGAACTGAAGAGCATTATGCTAAGTGAAATAAGCCAAGTCAATGAAAGAAAAATACCACATTATCTCACTCATTTATGGATAATAAAGACCATTATAAACTGATGAACAAAAATAGATACAGAGGCGGGCAGCATCAAACAGACTGTCAAACTACAGCAGGAAGGCTAGGGAGGGTTGGGAGGGCGGGTAAGAGAATAACCAAAGGACTTGTATGCATGCATATAAGCATAACCAATGAACACAAGACACTGGGGGTTATGGGAAGCCAGGGGAAGGTCAAGGGGGGAAAAAAAGGAGACATATGTAATACTCTTTGTAATACTTTAAGCAATAAAACAAAATTTTTTTTAAAAAAATAATATAAAATAAAAAAATAAAATGTATGTATATGTAAACACCTTAATAAGTTATATTGAAAGTATAATGTGTGTTCAAGTGTGTAACATTTTCACAACCAAAATTATCTGTCAAAATACCTATAAAAAATGAATATTGTCTTTCTGGTGAGGACATTGATCCTGAAAAAATAAATTTAGATAATTTTCTCAAAGTCCATCTAGTTACCAAAGAGAGAATGCAACTTTGAAACCTAACATTTTGCTTGTTCTGTGATGCATAGGTGTATGAAAATGGGTTCTTTGTCTAAGTAAGTCTCCACTATAATTTTCTGTCATTGTGTTCTAGTCATTTCCTTCACAGTGACTAGCCTGAGGGTAATGCTGTGATATTTACATGTTTGCTTCAGCATTTTCTACCTCTGGCTGCAGATTTCAAGCTTTTCTTTTTCATGATTTGATTTAAAGAGCACAGTCTTTTCTTCACTGATGTACCACCAACACCTAGCAGAGTGCCCAGAACACAGCAAATCCTAAAGAGGAAAGCAAGTCTTATTTACTCCCCTTCTTTTTATTCCTTTAAAATGCAATGCCATTTCTAGGATGAGTGCAAAAGACCTTTAAGCCAAATTGAGCCCAAATAGCTTTTCCACCAATTTCACCAACTACTCTGAGCAAGACATTTAATCTCACATTTTCCTCCTGTAAAACGGTGCTAACAAAGCCTAAATGTCATGGCTAGTATGAGGAACCCATTAAAATAATAAATGTGAAGGGATAAACCTGAGTTTCAGAAAATCTTTTATTCTCACTCATTCTAGGATATTTCACTCACACATTACAATCATTGTGGAAAGAGATTTCTCTTAAATTATAAAAACAAAATTGTTATTTTAAAGAATAAACACAGTGATCATTAAAATCATCCCCCCAAAAAGTGTAGCCTTTAAGCTGAATTTGTGCAAAGAATGTTACCACAGTTCTCTGCCTGTGGACTTGCCAAAGTTAGTCAAAAGGAGGACATTTTAAAAAAGAAAGAAAAAACTCAGCTGGCTGAGATTTGTAAGTTGAAAGAAAAGCATGCCAAGAGCATCTGGTGATTAATTTAGCAAACACTAGGGGACAACTATTATGTGCATGGTGCGGTAATATGTACTGGAAGATGAGAAAAGGTGATAAGTTGTCCCTCCTTCAAGGTTGATTGTCCTGCCCTGGAAAAAGTCTGCATTTTACATTAACTTTCTACATGGTTTTGGGAAAATCTGTGCTCTTGTGACTTTAGCTTTTAAGAAAAATAAAAGTATATAATTTTCAGGCCATCTTCACAAAATCATGGAGAAATCCAAGAGAGAGGGATGTGAAAGAGCCATTCATCCATTCACAGAACAAAGATTAACCATCTGCCTTCTGCATCATAACTATGGGTAATGTGAGGACTGACCACACATACAGGTCCCTGATATCACATGCCCTATGAGTTGGAAAGTTCTAGGCAAGTCATGAGTGCGGCACAAAGGCTAGAAGATTTTAGCAGAGTTGCAATGGTGAAGTAGCAGTGGCAGCAGTTGTCATTGATTTGCCCAATTTGAGGGCCCATTACGAAGCAGCATTTTATTAACAAAACACTCTCCAAGAAATGGCACTCATTTCTCAACTTAGACATTTAGTTGGTACAGTTTAGTTTCCAATGGGCTGTTCTAATGTCTCGGTTAGAATGAGCCTTCCTAGATTCAAAGTATCCTTCAGATTTATTCAAAATTAGTAAGACTCTTAGTATTGATGTGATTTTTAAAAATATATTTTTATTGGTTTCAGAGAGGAAGGGAGAGAGAGATAAAAATATCAATAATCAGAATTATTGATTGGCTGCCTCCTGCACTCCCCCTACTGGATATCAAGCCTACAATCCAGACATGTGACCTAACAGGGAATCAAACCATAACTCCTGGTTCATAGGTCAACACTCAATCACTGAGCCACCCCAACCAGGCAGCACTGATGTGATTTTATCAGGAAAAAAAATTATTAGCCAGGGTCATCAAAGCACAGTTCTCTAGACCTAAGGATTTTGCATAAGTATTATCCAATGTCCTCCTGGTTTGGCTCTTGGGATTAAATCCAAATTGGGAGTATTTATCAATTATACTACAGTTAGCTCTCCTGTACTTAAAGTTCACATAATTTGGTATCTTAACTGATGGTTTTATGAATCAGCAATCTTGCCATTTAATGATGGCCAGGCTCATTTGCACATTGACATATTTCCATATTTGACTTCCTACATAGGCAAAATTTAGTTTCTGCCATAGGCAGTATAAGGCTGTTGCAAATAGGCATTTTTTAAAAATATATTTTATTGATTTTTTACAGAGAGAAAGGGCGAGGGATAGAGAGTTAGAAACATCAATGGGAGAGAAACATCGATCAGCTGCCTCCTGCACACTCCCCACTGGGGATGTGCCCGCAACCAAGGTACATGCCCTTGACCAGAATCGAACCTGGGACCTTTCAGTCCGCAGTCCGACGCTCTATCCACTGAGCCAAACTGGTTAGGGCTAGGCTTTTTTTTTTTGATGAATTAATTATATTTGCTTCATTTTCTGCTCCCACAACAATCTCTGCATGACTCTATCTCAAACTTTATCCCACTGGATTATTATAATCTAGTGCCAATGTTGTCATTTAGATCCTATTTCGATCATTGACCGTCTGTGCAACCTCCCTCTCTTATAACCTCAGTTGTGAAAATATATCTCTCCCAGGTTGGTGACCATGAAATGATATATAAGGTGTCCATAGAATTATCACCATTGATATCTCTTTCTTTTTGTTGTTGTTGTTTTACATAAAAATGGCTCTAGCTAAACCCCGTGAGTGTTTCCACATGGTAGATTCTCCCCTACTATGGACCATCATCTTCCAGTTAGCCAGGGCTGTGTGTGTGGTTAGTGTTCAAACTCAAGGATTCAGAGCATAAACACCAGGAGGAGCCAGCTATTTTGAACCCTTTGAAAGTGTGAGAGCTCTGGGTCCAGACTAGGTTTGTTCACCTTAAAACTCAGTTCTTGGATAAGCCTGGCACATAGTTTAAACTCTATAAATATTTATTAAAGGGGTAAAATAATGAATTTCTTATTACTATAAGATAAAACAGATAAAATGCAACTTTAATGACCATTTGGACAAATTTAACGGTAATATACTATACAGTGGGGCCTTGACTTACGAGTTTAATTCGTTCCGTGACGGAGCTCGTAACTCAAATTACTTGTATGTCAAATCAAAAGTGAATGAGAGAGACACGTGATGCTGGGCTGATGTTGTGGCATTCACTGTGACGTTCGCTGCGCCAACTAGCGGTGGGGTATCTGAAGCTGTCTTGTAACCCGAAAAACTCGTTAGTCGGGACACTCTTAAGTCAAGGCCCCACTGTATTGGAGAAACCAGTCTATGCTGGTAAGTTGAACTGGTACATAATAATTGAGTTTACCAAACCAATTCATTTTTATGCAAATTTCACTGTGCAAGATCAAGGTCATATCTATTTTGTTTATTTTTGCAATTGGAAGTCAATGCATGCTCATTAGCATGAAAAAGCAGTAATAATTTGACAACTAAGTTAATTTTATTAGCTTAGCAAAAAGAACAAAAAAAACCAAAACCTTGGGCTTAGTGATAAATCGATGTTTGAAATTCACTGATTTGCCAAGTGCTATGTGACAGATTATTTGGAAGGAGAGAAATGTACAGGGGAAATATGGGATTTGAATTTTGAAAGGCCAAGAATTGAATTTCCCTAAGTCTCCTTTTCCTCATTTATAAATGTCATAGTGATTCCTGCCTCATCGAGTTATTAGAAGATTAAATAAAATAATGCCTTGTAAAATAGATTAGGCAGTAAATAATTTATCCCTTCTCTAAGAACAATTGTCTGCCTCTATAAAATAAAGTTAACATTTCTATTATAGCTTTATGGGTGCTGAAGTAATGTATATGAAGTTTAGATAATGCCATTATTAAAACTGAAATTATTAGTAGAGCTGAAAAGTTTTCATTTTAAATATTCTAAAGGCTTTATTTAAGACACTTTAACAACTGCTTTTGGCCAAACATTGATTTATTCTAGAAATTTAAAACTAGAACCAGTGTAAAATTAGACTCCTTTTACTATTTTTAGAGCTCGCAAAACATGTTCTTACTGACAAGGTCTATGCGCAGAAGTTTTCATGTATCTTACACTTTCTGGTTTTTCTCAGAAGGTTGTTTGTTTTACAGCAACCTAAGTGTCATTGCCAGAGACCTGCCTTTCATTTTTCTTTGTGAAAAACCTGTCTGCATAATGTTGGAAGTTCTAGGACTTGGATACCCACCTTTGTTTTTCTTTTTCTTCCCTACACTTTTCTCCTAGGTGATCAGTTCTAGTTCACTGCCTTTATACTGATTTATCTTTGTCCTTTTGTTTTTCCAAAAGTATTAAATGATAACAACAAGAATCAGAACACCAAATAAGGAAAACAGTTAATGAACTTCCTTCAAATCTTTATCTCCCAATTCCTCTGAAATAAAAAATATTATTAGCTTTGTCTATAATATTCCAACATGTCCTCATGTTCATACACATATACAAACACACATGCCCCCATGCACAGCACCCACAAATATAATGAATTTTGGAGTTTTTCATTTTTACAAAAGTTGGCTTCTATAAGTCTTATATAAGTGTGATAGTGTATATCTAACTTTTCTTTTACTGATTAAAAATGCATCCTGTATTATGGACAACCTTCCAGGCCATTATATGAGGTCTAGCTCATTATTTTCAAGAATAGCATAAGGTTCCACAGTATAGACATATCACACTTTTTTCAATGACTACCTTCTGAAGACAATCAGTGTATGTTCATGTTTCTGTCATGATAATGCTGTAATTCCTACTTACATACATATTAGAGGCCTGATGCATGAAATTCATGCAAGAGTAGGCCTTCCTTCCACTGGCTGAAGACACCAGCTTCCCTCTCATACCCAGGACCGGGCTTCCCTCTGGCACCCGGAACCCAGGCTTCCCTCATAGTACCGGCTTTGTCCGGAAGGTCATCTAGAAGGATACCCGGTCTAATTCGCATATTATGCTTTTATTATTATAGATACCTACTAGAAGCCCAGTGCATGAATTTGTTCTTGGGTGAGGTCTCTCTGCGTGGCCTGCGGGTACTGGGCTGAAACCTGCAATTCCACCTACAGATCTTACCTGCTGCTCTCGCTCATCACAGCCCCACTGCATCTGCTGCGGGCTTGTACCCAATCTGTCCTGATTGGGAGAGGCTCACACTGCTGCAGCAGCACTCACCAGCCTTGAGCCCTGTGTCTGGCACCCTTCTGAGGGAAGTGGCCTGTAGGATTGGGCTGAAACCAGCTCTCCAACATCCCCTGAGGGGTCCAGATGGCAAGAGGGCACAGGCCAGGCCGAGGGACCCCACAGGTGCATGCTTGGGCTGGGGAGGGACCCCGGGAGGGCTCCAGGGCATATCGGGCCCATCTTGCTCAATCCCAATCTGCCAGACTTCAGCAGCAAACTAACCTACTGGTTGGAGTGTCTGACCCCTGGTGGTCAGTGCAGGTCATAGTGAGTGGTTGAGCGGCCTTAGCATATTATTAGCATATTACGCTTTGATTGGTTGAAGAGTCGACTGGTCACTGGACAATCGAACACTTAGCATATTAGGCTTTTATTATATAGGATAGAAGAGTTACAGTAGGGTTACTGGATCAAAGGATCTGCATATTTTAATTGCAACATGTATTACTCAATCACTTTCCCAAAAGTTGATATCTATTAACATTACCATCAGCATTATTTATGAACCCACAACTCCCCAAATTATCAGCTGTCTGGGACATTTTTGTGCTTTTTAAATTTCAAACAATCTAAGGATGAAAAGTGTTCCTCATATTTCTAGTTTTCACTTCTCTGATCTATAGAAAACCACTAGAAACTGATTTTATTTATATATGTAAGTATTTTTATATATCCAATTTTTTGAGTCAATACTATCATTTCTAATAACAATACAAAGTCTAAAATACCTACTCTGAAGTGCCAAGAACATTGCAAGATGCTTTCAGGATAAATCTATAGAGAGATCATTAGAATGTCAAAATGAAAATTTAAAAAGTCAATACATGCTGAATGTACTGACATCTGAGACTGACTCATCATCAAGTTGAGGGAGAATAAAAGATTGTCAGGGGAGGTTTGCAAAGATCAGGTTAGTGAGTCAGGCTAAGTTGAAGGCACAAAAATGTCCCCATATCAGCTACATTATAAAACTATGACATTAAGATTGAAATCAAATGTACAAGACCTCTCTCCATTAGGGATTTAGTCAATGTAATGTTCTTACTGTAGATTTTTCATCTGTCACTCATCTGAAATGAGTAGCATTCTCAGATTGAAATGTATTTTGCTATTTCAGAAGACTCCAAGGGAATTCTCCCAGTCTTACACATGCCAGACATCTGAACTTTTTCTCTAATTACCAGATGCAATCCACCCAAAGTGGCAATTTATAATAAGTCTAAAGTATTACTTAACTCAGGACTGTTATTATTAGAAATAACTAAGCCCATATTATGTAAGGAGAACCCTTTATTCCTTACTCTAAATACTAACATATAAGCATATGCTTGTATAAATTCTATAGAGAGTTCACATCAGTTCCTTCATCATCATTAAATAATTATTGATATTATTTTTAAGAGTGGCTAAGAAATTAGTTTCTGCACGGGACAGGTTTATTTATTTTTTCTTGATGACTTATGATATTCTCATCTGACAATCTGATCCATTAGAATGGCCAAACTTGTTTCATGGCCTTTATTTTTTATTATCTTTGCTTAAAAATTTTCTTAAATATTAAATTTTTGATTACCTCTCTTTCCTAAATATTTAAACACTTTCCTTGTCCCTGTTATTCACATTTAAGCTTTCTCAAATCTTTCTAATCATGGACAAAATTTTAAAAACTTCCCAAATCACATCTGACTCTAGTTTCCGCTCTTTCCCACTCACTCAACAATAAACTTCTAAAAGTTGGTCTCTGTATCTCCTTCCCTTTCTTCCATTCATTCCTCAGTCTACTCCAGCCTAGCTTCACTCCCTTGATACAATTCACGCTTAGACAATGACCTCCAGCAGTACCCGATCATTCAGAGGACACTCTTCATCAATCCTTTTCCTTTAAAAAAGAAAATAATCACTTTCCCCACAGTGATGACACCATATGTCCCATTTTTCATTCTAACACTTTAGCCTTTCCATCATCCAACTTGTAGGATCATTCTCTTGAAGCTGCAGGTGTGCAGAAAGGGACTCCTCCCTGAGCCCCTCCTTTGCACTCCCATACCATTGCCCTCTTCCAACACAGGATAGCTGGAATATGTCCAAAATTAATACCTGATCATGTTATTTTTCCTAACAAAGCTCTTCAATGGCTTCCCTTGGTTCTCAGGATAAAGATCCCAATTCTCTACCCGTTCTGCAAGGCCCAGCATAGTCTGGCTCTTGTCCCCTCTTTAGCGTCATTTGTTCCACACTCTTCACACTGGTCCCCACATGCCATGTGCCCTCCACCAGAGTCTTGGTACATGCTTTCCTTCTGTCTGCAATACTTTTATCTCCTGTCCAAGTCTAGTTCACACCTACTGATTCTCCAGATCTTAGTTTGATCATCCTCTCCTTGGGCACCCCATATGACAACCAAATCTGCTCTCTTCTCATTTATGTACCTTTTTAGCCCTATGCACCTTTCCTTCATGCCACTCATCACATTTTCTAATCATATATCACTTGGTGTGATTTTTCTATGTTTTCTGGATATCCTATATAATAAAAGGCTAATATGCAAATCATCCCCTTAACAAGAGTTCGAGCAAGAGTTTGACCAGTGGACGGGGCTGGCCAGCCAACCGCCCATGGCCCTTCCCCCCTCTGCCAGCCAAGCCCGATCTACCCTGATCTGGGTGGGCTGGCTGGACCCCACCCATACATGAATTCCTGCACTGGGCCTCTAGTGTACCATAAGTACCTGAGCACAGGATTCGTGTCAACTTTTACTCACTGATGCACCTAACATGATTCCTTGCATATGATAAGTACTAAAATACTGAACTACTAAATCTTCTTCAACTCATTTTAATGGATGACCTTTTCTCTCAATCTGCTCTAAAAACAACACTATACCTGTCCAGTGCTACAGCTCTCTGTCTAAGCTTTCCTTCCTTTCAATTCCTCTCAGGACATTATTGAGATTTAAGTCAATACCTACCATATAGGGTTGTGGGAGATCACTTTAAAGACCCCAATTTATCTACCTACACCTACTCACTTCTCCATGAGACTTGGTCATTCCTTCCATTTCAGAGTAAATGTTCCCTCCCTTAATTTGGGGTTCAGAATTAAGACTTCCTTTGGCTATTGGAACATTATCTGATGGAGTCAGCAGAAGTCTGGGAGGGATTATAAACGGGCTTGTTTCTTTACATTGTTGCCATCACATTACAAGATCATGCCCAGAATGTCTCTTGATCCCATGAGGAACATGAAAAGCAACTGGTCAGAGGCAACTCCAGATGAACCCTGGTAAAACCGACCAACCCCTAGAGCAGTGATGGTGAACCTATGACACGCGTGTCAGAGGTGACACGCAAACTCATTTTTTGGTTGATTTTTTTTTGTTAAATGGCATTTAAATATATAAAATAAATATAAAAAATATAAGTCTTTGTTTTACTATGGTTGCAAATATCAAAAAATTTCTATATGTGACACGGCACCAGAGTTAAGTTAGGGTTTTTCAAAATGCTGACACACCGAGCTCAAAAGGTTCGCCATCACTGCCCTAGAGGACCTGCAGACTTAGAAGCTAAATAAAAACTGGTTATATGTTTCTGAGATTATTGTGACCACTTATTATACAGCATTGTTGTGGCCAAAGTAAATGATACAAGGTACTGGGAAGATTAAATGAGATAAGGGTGCCAAACATCTGAAGCAGAGTCTACTCTTTCCCAGCTCCTCCCTTCAGATAAGTTTGCTTGAAATGACATATTCCTAGTAGCTTTGTACTTTCTTAGACAATATCCAGCTGAAACCTCAATATATCTTGATAGGATAAGACAGAAAGCTAGTTCCAATCAGTTTGACAGAGCCAAAGGCAGAGGGTTGTAATGGTGTAGGCAGAAGTTACTATTTATTGAGCACCAGCTCTTTGTGGACTTTCATTGATTTTTTTAATGGTGCCTTTGCTTATTCTTTCATTACATTTCACCTGTTATCTTTATTATTTCCTTTTATATCTTTGAGTTTACACTTCCTTTTCTTCTGACTTCTTGAGTTGAGGACTTCCATTTATAATTTTAGTCTTTTTTATTTCCTTACATGAATACTTATGGCTGCAAATCCCACCCCACCCACCTCAACAAAGATCAGTTTTATTGAAATCCCAAGGTTTTTACATGTGGCATTCCCTTTGCCATTTATTCTGAAATATTTTGTAATTTTCATTATTCTTTTTGTCAATTTTATTTTTAAATATTTTATTTTTACTATAATTGATCCTAGTTTAAAATATATTATTTCCAAGGGTAATTTTGGGGGCATATATTTCTAACTTTATTGCATTACATTCATAGGATGTGGAATATATATTATAAACTCTAGATTTGTTTAAGGATATATTGTAACTGAAAGATGATTGATATCATATTCTATATAGTTCATTAGTTCACTATTGTTAACTACTCCTTTCAAATATTCTATATTGTCACTTTTAAATGTTTGCTTAGGCTCTGAGACAGATACAATTTTTTTCAAAGTTTTTTCTGTAATCTCTTTCTAGTGATAGTTACAGAATTTTAATCATAAAATAATAATAATACAGATAATAATAGAGTAATAGAGAATTATATCTTAAAGTATATCTTATTAGAATTTATGTTATTACACTAATTTCTTTTGCTTAATATTTGCCTAACATACATTATTATTCTCCTATTTACTTTAAACCTGTTTTATTAACTTGTAGAAGTCTCAGCATAACATCATTAAAACTGTTCATAATTCAAATCCCATGTTAATAGCATAAAGCTATATTTTGCTGTTTGTAAATTGAATGTCAGAATCTCTCTTTTAGTAGGTATTCTTAAAAAAGGTTTTGTTCCTTCATTTGTTTGAAAGTTATGGATTTTTAAAAATAATGTTGTTATCTTTAAATTGTTACATGCATATCTAACTTCAAATTTAATATTAAGTCAATCAAGGAAGTCTTTGTTAAGTTTTGGCTCACTTCTTTACAAACTTCATAAAAGTTATTTTGAAGCTTCTGTTTATGTTTTAGAATAAATATTATTGAAATATTTTTTTAAAAATTTGCAGAATTTCCCTATAAAACTGTCTGATTATAGTACTTTGGGGAAGTGGGAAATAGCTCTTTCGAAACTTACTTATTACTTCTATTATAATTTGTTAGTGATATTTCCTAAATATTTTGAAGAAAAAATTAAAGGAGGCAAGAACATACAATGGAGTCAAGACAGTCTCTTCAATAAATGGTGTTGGGAAAATTGGACAGATACATGAAAAAAAAAATGAAACTAGACCACCAACTTACACCACACACAAAAATAAACTCAAAATTGATAAAGGACTTAAACGGGAGACGGGAAACCATAAAAATATTAGAGGAATCCACAGGCAGCAAAATCTCAGACATATGCCGAAACAATATCTTCAGCAATACAACTCCTAGGGCAATGGAAACTAAAGAGAAAATAAAAAAAAAATGGGACTACATCGAAATAAAAAGCTCTGTACAGCAAAAGAAACTATCAACAAAACAACAAGAAAGCCCACTGTATGGGAGAACATATTAGCCAATGTTATCACCAGTAAGGGTTTAATCTCCAACATTTATAGGGAACTCATGCAACTTAACAAAAGGAAGATAAACAATCCAATCAAAAAATGGGCAAAGGACCTAAATCGATACTTTTGGAAAGAGGACATAAGGAAGGCCAAGAGACATATGAAAACATGCTCAAAGTCACTAATCATCTGAGAGATGCAAATCAAAACGACAATGAGGTACCATCTCACACCTGTCAGAATGGCTATCATCAACAAATCAACAAATGACAAGTGTTGGCAAGGATACAGAGAAAAAGGAACCCTCGTGCACTGCTGGTGGGAATGCAGACTGGTGCAGCCACTGTGGAGAACAGTATGGAGTTTTCTCCAAAATCTACAAATGGAACTCCCATTTAACCCAGTGAGCCCACTTCTAGGAATATATCCCAAGAAACTAGAAACACGAATCAGAAAGGATTTATGCATCTGTATGTTCATAGCAGCGCGATTTGCCATAGCTAACATTTGGAAACAGCCTAAGTGCCAATCAGCTGATGAGTGGATTAAAAAACTGTGGTACATCTACACAGTGGAATACTACGCCACTATAAAAAAGAAGGAACTTTTACCATTTACAACAGCATGGTTGGAACTGGAGAGCATTATGCTAAGCAAATAAACCAGTCAGAGAAATATAAATATAACATGATCTCACTTTTTTGTGAGATATAATGAACAACATAAACTGATGAACAAAAAAAGATCCAGAGACAAAGAAACATTGATTAGACCATCAAACCTCAGAGGGAAGGTAGGGGAAGTGGGGATAGGAGGAGAGATCAACCAAAGGACTTATATGCATGCATATAGGCCTAACCAATGGACACAGACACCAGGGGAGTGAGGGCATGAGTGGGGGGCTGGGGGACAATAGGGAGAATAAGGACACATATGTAATACCTTAATCAATAAAGAAAAAAATAACTACAAAAATTACCACTCTTGGTATTGTCTATTTTATTCATACTTAAAGCATAATTCCATATAATTGAGAAAAAATATTATAATTTAGAAAAAAAATTTCTGCAACTTTGGGTTATTTTACTTTTATAATTTATTTGATGTATTTGTGTTTCCTTTTGATTATTGAAGCATTCCTATTTACTGGTTATTCTTAATTCTTGGATCACCGATTCTATTTGGGGTATCTGCTGACTCTCATTCCTCTGTGGCCGCTCTTTCCCTTGTACATTGTGATTGTGAGTTCATGGTCAATGAGCTTATTTTAGGTTCCATGAGAATCCCATAAGTGAATCTATAGAGCAATTCTTTGTTGGATGTGGGATTCCTACAGGTTTCAAATGTCCTTTACTATTTTCATGGTAGTTTATTAGTTTGGGTTCCTGGTACTAAATGTGGCCAGTAATTAACCCATAACCTTGAGTAGCACAGATTTGGGATTTAGATTTCTCATGAGGGACTGATCTTTAAATTTTATTTATACAAGATTCTGAACACAGGCACGATTCTTCACTCCATCTACACATAATGTGGTAGAAGCATTTTTTTCAATAGTTATGATTAGAGAACGGGTGATACTTTAACATTTATGGTTTAGGTTCCAGTTTCTCATATTTCATAGACCCATAGCCTTGCCTTTATCTAAAACTTTTTATATAAAATTTGTAATGCTTGTACCCATTTAAAATATTCACCAGAATTTCTATAAATTTAGTACAGAATTGAAGAAGGTGGTTCTATGAAAGTTTATTTTTCCATACTCCCAGAAATTGCTTTGATTGCCTTCCTTTATAGGTAAGAAGATAGAGGCCAGGCTGTATTGAAAAATTTTAAAAACACATAGCTACTAAGCAGCTGCATCAGGACCCAACCCACATTACCACCGTGCCTAGCATTGCATCTGACGGATGAAAGATATTCAATACATGGTGAATGATTAAATGCCTAAATTAAGCAATGGAAGTAAGAGTCATTTTTTCTTTGGCATTGCAAGTAGATGGGAGAAGGTGGAGCAGTGAAGCTCTTTCTTTCTGCACTTCACAAATGAAGGACACTCTCAGTAGGCAGAGATGTCTGGACCTTTCTGAATTTGAGACTCTGCTACTAAGACCCCAAAGGTGTACCCAGATGGTGTGGCTCGGTGGTTGAGTGTCGACCTATGAAGGAGGTCAAAGGTTTGATTCCCGGTCAGGACACTGCCTAGGTTGTGGTCTCTGCAGGAGGCAGCTGATCAACGATTCTCTCTCATCATTGATGTTTCTGTCTCTCTCTTCCCCTCTGAAATCAATATATATATACTAGAGGGGCCCGGTGCACAAAAATTTGTGCACTCGGAGGGGAGGGGGTTCCCTCAGCCTGGCCTGTGCCCTCTCGCAGTCTTGGACCCCTCAGGGGATGACCACCTGCTGGCTTAGGCCCGCTCCCTGGGGGATTGGGCCTAAGATGGCAATCAGACATCCCTCTGGCAGCCCGGCAGCCCTCGGGGGATGTCCACTTGCCAGCGGGGAGCAGGCCTAAATGCAGTCGGACATCCTTAGCGATGCTGAGGAGGCAGGAGAGGCTCCCACCACCACTACTGTACTGGCAGCCAGCAGCCTGGCTTGTGGCTGAGCAGAGCTCCTCCCATGTGAGAGCGTCCTGACCACCAGAGGGCAACTCCTGCATTGAGCATCTGCCCCCTGGTGATCAGTGTGTGTCATAGTGACCAGTCATTCCCAGTCCTTTTGCTGTTAGGGTCAGTTTGCATATTACCCTTTTACTATATAGGATAGAGGCCTGGTGCGCGGGTGAGGACTGACTGGTTTGCCCTGAATGGTTTCCCGGATCAGGGTGGGGGTCCCGCTTGGGTGCCTGGCCAGCCTGGATGTGGGGATAATGGCTTTTTGCAGCTGGTCACACCCCCTTCAGGGTGGGTGTCCCCACTGGGGTGCCTGGCTAGTCTGGGTGAGGGGCTGAGGGCCATTTTCAGGCTGGCGGGTGACTGAAGCTCCCAACCTCTCCTTTTTTCTTTTTCTTTTTTATTATTCTGGGATTTATGTACCTTCTATGGCTGTTACTGGTGCTGAGAGCTGGCTTTAGCTCTGAGGCTCGGCTCCAGCTCTGAGACCTTGGCTGCTGAAAGCAGGTATCTGGGCTTTGTTTAGCTTCTATAATTGAAACACTGTTGCAACTCCAGCTCTGGGGCCCAGCTGGCTGAAAGCAGGTTTCTGGGGTTTGTTTAGCTTCTATAATTGCAACATAGTTGCTTAGAGTGCAGCTCAGAGCTGGGCAGCGGCAGGTGGGGAACCTTGGCTTCCTCCATCACTGGAGCAAGCAAGCCTCCTGTTCGCTTCAGCTGCCTGGTTGCCGGCCGCCATCTTGGTTGGCAATTTATTTGCATATCACCCTGATTAGCCAATGGGAAGCATGTCAGAGCTACGGTTAATTACCATGTTTGTCTATTATTAGATAGGAGATTTTATATATATATATATATATATATATATATATATATATATATATATATTTTTTTTTTTTTTTTAAAGACACCCAAAGGCAAAATGATTACTCCCCAATGCTACTTCAGTTAAAGCAAGGAGGTCTGAGAAGTGATACTGGCATTTCAGCCCTGCTCAGTATTTTATAACTCCGGTCCTTGCAAAAGGACTTGTACATTTCTCTCCCAAATCATCCCAATGCTTCATCTACCCAGTAGTCATTTTCAGAACAAAGCAAATATTAACAGAGAACAAGGCATCCAGCATTTTAATACAGTTAGAAACGCTGGCTGCATTTCAGATGATTTACCAAGAGCTTTGAAGAAGAAAGAGCTATTCCCTGTACGATTTCTAGAGAGGATTAAAAAAAACAAAAAAAACAACAACAGCCTTAATTCAGTGGAGAAAAGAGATTTATAATCTCAAAACTAATATTTTATTTAATGCCACTGGTAGAAATTTTAATTATATACTATGTTTATAGTATATTTAAAATTACTGTCCATTCCCTAAGTTATCTCACTGGTTCTGAACTCATGCTCCTTCCATCTATTTATAGCTCAGTACCCAGGCTGATGCTGTTAAAATATAGGTCAGATTGTGTTCCTCTTCTGCTCAACAATAAATAGCTCCTCAATGCAGCAGAGTAGGAGCCTGCATTCTAACAATGGCCAGCAGGTCCTATAAAATCTGGCCCCTCCAAGTTTGCTGACTTCATCTCCTTTAACCATCCCCTGCCATTTGGCTATATCTACTCCAGCCATACTGACCTCCTTGCTTTTCCTTAGATACAGAGGGTCCTCCTTTGGGGCCTGAGATTTAGCTCTTCTCTATGCTTGCAGTGCATTCCCCTTCAAAATCTCATACTTTGAACACTTTTTCTTCCATCCAGCCTTGGTCACTCTCCCAGTGATCTTCCCTGGGCAACCCATTTAAAATTAAGAACTGTTCTATCTCCTCCTACCCTGGCACTTATGATTTACCTTTCCAGTCTTTTTTTTTTTTCCTTCTAGAACATTTACCACAATCTAATATGCTACAGACTCACACATACATTTGAAATGTATTTATCTATTATTTAAATGCTCTGCTACTATGTCAGCTCTATGGATTTTTAATTTTTTTTTAATTTATTGATTTCACAGAGGTAAGGAGAGAGAGAGACAGATAGAAAAATCAATGATGAGAAAGAATCATTGATCAGCTGCCTCCTGCAGGCCCCCTACTGGGGATCATGGGATCAAGCCCGCAACCTGGGCATGTGCTCTTGGTCAGAATTGAACCTGGGACCCTTTAGGTCGCAGGCTGGCGCTCTATTCACTGAGACAAACCGGCTAGGGCTATGGATTTTGTTTTGTCTTATTTCTAATGAATCCTCAATTCCTACAACATTGAGTGCCTGCATTAGGCATATGATAAATATTGGACACTAAGTAAGTAAATGAATTCATAAAAAAGACTAGACTACTTATTGAAGCTTTACCATGAGAGGCACTTTTCTAGGCATTTACATATATCACTTCATTTAATATGAGGTAGATTCTCAAATATTCCTCATATAACAGTTGAGGAAATGGAAGCACATGAAAATTACACAGCTGTTGCAGGATATGTAATGGGCTTTTAAATTTCTATGTTCAAAATCATTGACTAATGTTCCAATCACATTCTCGACAAAGTACAATTTTTCTACCTTTGATTTTAAGACTGAAGTCTGACCCTTGACCATCCTCCCAGAAAACTGTAAATTCTCTTTTATCCAATGTTATTGGGAAGTTCCCACAGAAAGAAAAAAAAAAAAACAACAACAACAAAACAACAACAACAAAACAAGAAGAGGAAGATGACCTAGTGCAATGATCTTTGAGCTCTTAATCTGTATCATGTTTCATGCAAATCTGTTTTATGTACCATCTTATTTAGCCTTCACTACAACCACATGAGAAGACTGAGGCTTGGAGAAATAGTTTTCCCACATGCACACAGATAGTCAAGAACAAAGCCTATAATTTGGTCTGGTGCGCTCTAACCTCAAAATCATGTTAGACTGAGTTGGAATTCACCTCTGCAAGGGGCAAGCTGCATAATATTCTGGGAGCATATGACCCTACTTGGGGTAAAAATGCTATTGCAACTTTAGCTTGTCCTCTGTATTAGTTTTTTAATTGATGTGTAACAAATTTTCTCACATTTAACAGCTGGAAACAACAACCTTTTATTAAATCACAGTTCTGCCTGCATATAGAAGTCTGACATAACATAGCAATGTGCTCTGCCCTGGTTATCGCAGGGGTGAAATCCAGGGGTTGGCTGGGCTCCATACCTTTCTGGAGCTTCTGGGGAAGAATCATTTATGATCTCATTTGGTTTGTTGAAAGTATTATTGTGATTCTAGGACTGAGGTCTCCATTTTCTTGTTGGTTTTCAGCTGGGGGTCAACTTTTAATGTCTACAGGCTACCTACATGGGCCCCTCGATCTTTATAACTAGCAAATGATACTAAAAAGCCTTCCCATGATCTAAATCTCTGACTTCCTACTCTTCTGACCTCTAGATCCTTATTCAAACATCATAGGATAAAATCAGGTCATCTCATATAGTCTGCCTATTTTAAGGTCAACTGATTGTGGAGCTTAATTCCATCTGCAGTATCTCCTTTGCCATATAACATGCCATAACCATGGGAATAATGTTCTATCATATTCATAGACTTGAGGATTGTACAGGACATGTATACCAGGAGGTGGGAATATTGAAGGACATCTTAGAATTCTGCCTATCACAAACTCCCCTTGTATTTTCTCCTTTTCTTCTAACCATTCCCATGATAATTACTTTGTCTCTCTCTTAAAAAAATATCAGTCAGTAGACCCATGTGAATCTTGCCCTTACTCAAAGAAAATCTGCTATTGGTCTTAGACCCTCCATTCAACATTATTTTTCAGGGATGTGAAGGTAGGCAGAGAGGAAGGCAAGAGCCCAAACAGAATATTTTGCATCCCATGTACATTGGTTTTCTATGTCTCACATAACAAAATAACACAAACTTAGTGGCTTGAAACAACACAAATATTTTATGTTGCATTTCTTTAAATCAGAAGTTTGGCATGCGTTTCACTGGACTGAATGCGAGGTGTCTGCAGGGCTGCATTTCTTTATGAAACATTGATGGGAGAATCTGTTCCTTGCCTTTTCCAGTCTAGATACTGTTCATATACCTTAGATCACAGCACCAGTTCATCCACCTTCGAAGCCAAAGTGTTGTTGCATCTCTGTCTCCCTTCTTCCATCATGAGTATCTCTCTAACCATAGCCAGGAAGTTCTCCATTTTCAAAAACATATTTGAGCTTAGATCAGATGATCCACTATAACCTCAAGGTCTACATTTGTGATCACATGTCCAAAGCCCCCTTTTTATGTCAGTTAATGTATTCCCATGCCCCAATGTTACAGTGTGAATGTCAAAATGAGGGATGGAGAGTGTGCATTATTCTTTGTACAACATCATGTTAAGAATTTTGGGCCTTCTTCTGAAAGTGAGCAAAATAAGTGAAGGAGTAGAAAATGGCTAAAACATATTTCTTCTTTAGAAAGAGTCCTTGGCTCTATGATTCAAACTAATGATAGGAGAATGGTTATATTAACTAAGAACAACTTAGTGTGAAATATTAACCCTATTATTGGCACTGTTTGAAGTATGTTGTAACCCTCAAGACATTTAACTCTAACAATATCCCCATTCTGTAGATGATAAAATATATGCACAAAGAATTTAAATTACATTGCCCAATATTCTTCAAGGAGCAAGTGCTAGAGCCAGGATGCATGATGTCCAGGTGGTCTGGTTTGCACAGCTAGTGTTCTGACCACCACACAGAACTGCCTGTAATAGTGTAGAGAGGATCTCTACCCATACATTGAAAATGGAGAAAGCATGGTCAGTTACACTTATCAGGGAAAGCTTTATCCATGCTCTACGGCATGCAAAGAGGCTATAAAAGAAAGGAAAGACTTGCAAAAGTAGAGAGGAATGGAGAAAGACTTCCACAAATACCTTAACTACAGTCAAGTCTATGTCCTCTCTTTTCTATAAAAACTGGCCCCAGTAATTGCTTAACTTTCAGTGTTTGAAAGAATGATCTGTGTCACCACAGAACAATTTGTGCTGATGGGGGTAGCCTTCCCTTTTGATTGCTACTTTGCAAGTATCACAAATAACTAGCCACCTGAGAGCTTGTCCCCCTCATGCTGGATTCTATTTTGATTTCTTCATCCTTCTTGATTCTCATCTCTTTGTACCAAAATTGTATTTTTCCAAAGATGTTTTCAAAAGTGTTTTTGTTCTGATTTAATAGGCTCGGTTTTCAGTGTTTGGGCTGAAACTGAGGAGATGCTTTATGAAAAGTGAATGCATTTGAATGGTGAAGTTTCCTGTGAAGAGAGAAACAGTATTGTTCCACTCTGAAGTTCCCAAGAGCCAGCCTCTATTATTTTATTTCTAGATTTCCTTCCATCTTCTTTAAAAACTTTTCAAAATGACATCAAACAGTCTTCCTCTTGATATGAAATTGAGAAAGCCCTTTCACTGTAGGTAGGCTAATGGTGCGAGGATTATCAAGCCGGGACAACCAAAGCTATTGTTCTTTTTTTAAAAGTATATATTTTATTGATTTTTTACAGAGAGGAAGGGAGAGGGATAGAGAGTCAGAAACATTGATGAGAGAGAAACATCGATCAGCTGCCTCCTGCACACCCCCCACTGGGGATGTGCCCGCAACCAAGGGACATGCCCTTGACCGGAATCGAACCTGGGACCCTTGAGTCCGCAGGCTGACGTTCTATCCACTGAGCCAAACCAGTTAGGGTCAAAGCTATTGTTCTTATAAAATATATTGACTTAAGTAAAAAGAAAGCCCCCTTTCTAGCTATTCACTATGAAGTTTTCCTTTAGGTCTATAATCCTTAAAATAAGAGATAGTTACAGACAGAGACAGCCCATCACATTCTCCAAGGAAAAAGCAATCATGCCAAACAGAAAGGGAAGCAACATTTATTGATCACCTATTATGTGCCAGGAAAAGCACTGTGTTACTTTAAGTCATAAGCATTTTTGAAAGCCCTCTGAGAAAACTATTCTTATGCCCAGTCTACAAATGAAGAAACTGAGATACGGAGAAGCTAGGCCACTTAGTAAAAAATTATGTAAGTGACAAGGCTAGGTTTGAATTCAGATATTTCTTGCAGTGATAAATTACATCATTTACCTTTCAACTAAGTATCATTCAGAGAAATGATTATGTGTGAATGTTTCTGCTGCTTATGAGATATATAAGAAAATAAGAAGTTAAGTAAATATACAGAGAGAAAAATAGTAATTTATTGTACATTAAACATGCCTGAAACATCTAATATATCCCTGGACCTATACTTTAAAGCATGACCTATATTTGACATATAAAACCATCTCCTCAAAAAAATTTTATTGCCCTAGCAGTTTGGTTCAGTGGATAGTGTCAGCTTGTGGACTGAAGGGTCCCTTGCCCCAGGTTTGATTCTGGTCAAGGGCACAAGCCCAGATTGCAGACTCAATCCCCAGTAGAGGGCATGCAGGAGGTAGCCAATCAATGATTATCTCTCATCATTGATGTTTCTATCTCTTTCTCCTTCTTCCTCTCTGAAATCAATATCTAATCTATATCTATATCTATATCTATATCTATATCTATATCTATATCTATATCTATATCTATATCTATATCTATATCTATATCTATATCTATATCTATATCTATATCTATCTATATAAAAGCTTTTATTATATGTTGAAAAACTAGCATTTCATATTGATGCTAGAGTTAATAAAGAAGAAAACATTTAATTGGTACCCAATGTTATAGCCCAGACAATAATATTCTCTAGTATTTCTTCAGTACTTTTAAGTTTGCAAACATTTTCTAACGCATTATCTCATAGAGTTTCCTATGCTTACACGAGATGGGCATTACCTGACCTGTATTCTTATTAATCTGAGCCTCAGAAGCAGTTCAGCAGAATGAGAAAGATAACACACCTAATAACTCGTGAAACCAGACCTAGAGCATTGTTCTTCAGTTTCCAAGACATAATTCTTTAGGCCTTGTTGTCTGACATCCTAATTAACCTATGAATAGTAACAGTGAAGTATTTTAAATATAAAGAGAAGACAGTCTTTGTAGGACAGTCTAGGACACTTTGCCCACTCAGAAATTGTTCACCTTCTACTCTTAGAAAAAGATTTTCTGCACCTTTCCCTTTATTAGTCTGATCTCTTGTTACTCCAACTTCAAACTCACATCTTGACCCCTTTAGGATTGCTATGTGTGGACTCTTATCATAATATTTTAGATTATCTTTCTTCTACAGTGCTCAGTTTGGTTTACATCTTTCCATACCAGTGCCCCCTACAGGGTTAGAATTTTCTGCTATGGAAACTGACCCTCAGAATTCAAATTCCACATGTGTAGGCCAGTTGAAGATCCAATTCCAGCAACAAGTAGGACCAAAAACAGTAATAAAGGTAGAGATCCTAAGGGGAGTCTTGTATAAGAGGAGAAACTTGGGTGGGTTTTGAAGTATGGGTAAGATGAAATGAGATAAGAAGAGGAAAATGAAGCGACAGCAATGCAAAAGGAATAAAGGTTGAGTGAATACAGTGCGTGTGGGGAAAGAGAGTGAGGCAAACCTTTGCTCAGTAAATTCCAAAGTTACCACACTCCAAACTTATTTTCAGTTTTGTTTTCTGTAACTCTTGAATTATGTGTAAGTACAGACACACACACACATGCACAGATAGCTGTTACTAAAAGTTTACAGAATTTCATGTTCTACTTTAGAAACACAGGAGCACAGAGGGCTCTGGGGTATTTTCTAAAGATGTAATCACCCAAAATGCACAATTTTGCCAGTTTGCTTTTATAATCAAAGCACTGCATGAATTTCAAAGTAAACACAACGTTTCTTATGTTAGAAAGCTCTAAAGCCATGTTGTTAAAATATAATATAGGGACAGTGTCACCAAATAGTTGCAAACCTCAAAGACCTAATATTTTGATGTATGATTCCATTAGTAATGTTCTTAAGAAGTCATCATTAATGGATGCCATTCATTATCTTAGTGACACTTTATGATGCATAAAGATAAAGGGGGAGAAGGAAGAGATCTGGCAGCTATTGACCACCCACTAAGTGAAAAAAACGAAACATGCTTCTCAATATTTTCCTTGTCATTACTTTCCCACAACAGTTCTCTGTTGTAAATATTCTGTACATTTGCAAGATGACAAAAAATGAGAAACAGGTGAAATAACTTTGCCAAGGTCAGATGACCTTGTGCTCAATGACCACACTAAATAAATAGTATTTTTTGGAACCATGCTTTTAGTTTAAGTATGTTAGTTCATGATCTTTACACATTCTCAATTGCAGGATATGATTAGCTAATGTATATATTGCTTTCACCTTGGACAGTGGTCCAGAAAATGAGTATAGCATGATGTTGTTTGACTTATTCAGTCATTCCACTGATGTATTTATACTTAGAAGTAAGTGCTAGTTTTTTGTTTGTTTGTTTTGTTTTATTTACATTTAGAGATGTAATGTACTTGTATATATAACATAATAAGCTTTGTCATCTAAATATCATAAAATTAATTCCATAAGTTGTCTTTACAAAAAAAATCACAACAATAAAAATACTTTGCTTTTACTGTGTTAGTCAGAGTAGGCTAACTTATTTAATGAAAAATCCCAAGTGTCAGAGAGTTAAGAAAATATGTTTATTGTTCTCTTACATAATGGTCTAAATGGATTGGTCAATAACACAGTAGGTGAGGGAAGACTTCGTGTGCAGTCTTCAGGAATCAAGGCTCCTTTCTTCCTTCTTGTAATCCAACCATCTTTAGTTAATATGATCCAGCAGGAAGAGACCATGTGTAAGGTATGTAGGGCACATAACAAAACCTCCACCAGAAGTGGTGCATGTCAATCCCGCTAATATCACATTAACCAGAGGTGGTCACCTGGCCCCACCTGATAACAGGAGATGGGGAACATATCCCTGGATGAAACATTTTTCCATTAATAATTCTAAATCATGAAAATAACAAATGAAATGTTAAGGGTCTGCAAGCCATCTCTTTCACTGTCTATCCTTCTGGTCAATATGCAATCAGCCTGTATTAGGTTTCTTTAACTACCTAACAAATTATAACCAACTTGGAGAGGTAAAACTACTATCTCAAATTTTCTCTAGGTCAGGAGTTCATGCATGGTCAGATGGGATCTTTGTCTAGATTCTTACAAGGCTGCATTCAAGGTGAGGATCAGGTCTGAATTCTCATCTGGAGGCTCAACTGGGGATGGTCCACTTCCTAGTTTTCTCAGGACATGGTGGAATTTATTTCCAGTGGCTTTAGGATTCATAGCAGCCTCATTCTTCAAAGCTAGCAATGGAGAGGTAGAAAGAGAGAAAGAGAAAAGGAGAGAAACTAGAAGGTGTCTGCTAGTAAGAGAGTAATATATAGCAAAACATAATCATGAGGACAGTATCTCATCACTGTTGCCCTATAATATAATGTAGTAATGGGAACAACATTTCATCACCTTTACTTTGATGACTGATAATTACTATTGGTCTACCAGCTAGAAGCAAGTTACAGGCCCTGCCCATACTTAAGCAAAGGAGATTACTCAGGGTGTGAAAACCAGAATAAAGGGACCATAGGGCCACGGAAATTTATTTCTTTCAATCACAGAACACATTCAAGTCTTCCCAAGGAAGAAAACAAACAAACAAAAAATGCCATTCAGTTATTAAGTCTAGGTTAAAGTCCAGGATTTCCAAAGATAGTACTTGCCATCATATCTGAATGGGACTACTCTTCTTCCAGCCACCTATAAACTAAAAATGTAAATTATCTGTCCAGCATACCAACACATATATCACAAAAATACAATACTGAAGTCCAGAAATGACCACAATAACACATTTGCTTCAAAAGAGAGAAGAAGAAAAAATCCACAACAGACACCAATTGACAGCAGCTATAGAATCTTGGTTGGTGGACATTGTGAAGATTGTCTGCCCTATAAGAGGGAAAGTTACTTGTCTAGGTACTGCTTCTAACCCCTAAGCATGGGTGAGACCTCTGTAGGCCATCATGCTCTATTGTGCCAGGCTCTGCCTGCTTCCTACTCTTGTGCCTCTTTGGCACAATAAAAATGGTCATGGGTTATCTTGGGGGAGCTCTCAAGTGAAAAGGGAGGTCTAAATGTTCCTTTTGGTCTCAACTAGTTAATGACTTCTTTTATGTTTTTTTAATATTAATAAAACATGATTTTGATTCAGGATTTGAATGACTCTGCCACTTGTGAACTGTGTGATCTTGAGTAAACTACTTAAAATTTTGAGGGGGTTTTCCTTATCATCAAAGATGGGCAGTTCCCATATTTCAAAGGTGAAATTGGAATTAGATAAAATTGTTAACACGAGTGTCCAATAAAAGTTAGAACTCTACATTATTGAAGGAGGAATGGAAGAGAGGTAAGAGAAAGGAAGAAGAGGGAAATTAAAAGAAAGGATAAAATAGGAAGAAAGGATAAATTAGGAAATCCTAAATCACAATGTAAGTTAGTGTTCCTGGCATGTGGGCCCGAGATAAGTTTAATGCCACTTGCTTGTTGATGGTTCCCTATATTGCCTATGCATGTTGTTGACTTCTTTAACAATACCTTTCTCCAATTCACTTCCATTTCCAGTCCCTGCTGGCCACAGGCCATGCACTCCATCAGGCATTGTGAAGCAGGAGGTGCTGGGGGGCTGGTGTTGGGGCCTGAGGCAGATGTTGCCACAGGCAGCTCCATGAATCTCAGCTCTAGGATTCTCTCTACAGGGTAATCAAAGCATAATGCCTGCTTGACTGTTGTGAGTAGCCTGCAGACTCAGGAAAACAGGAAAGAATAGCTGGGGGATTTTTTTTCTCATTAACCAAGTACTCAGAATCAACAAGATTGCCAACATGTGGAAGTCCCTGTCAGAAGGCCCACTTTAGAAAGGTTAGCAAAAAACATACTACTTTAACTATAAGTTGCTAAGAATTTTCAGTTTTTGAATACAAAATACTATCGACTTTGACAATCACAAAATTAAATAAAAAGAATGTTTTTATATTAATTTCAAAACTCAAACCTAAATAGTTCTTTAAAAAACATATTTTTCAGTTAGATTTTAAATTGAATATTATTTTGTAGTAGTTTTAGGTGTACAGCATAGTGATTAGACAATCATATACTTTACAAAATGATCCACCCAACATGCCAAGTGCCTGCCATACATCGTTATTGCAATATCATTGACTATATTCTCTATGCTGTACTTTACAGCCCTGTGACTATTTTGTAACTACCAATCTGTACTTCTCAATCCCTTCACCTTTTTCACCCCGCCCCAAACCTCCTCACCCCTCCATCAGTTTATTTTCTATATTTGTGAGTTTGTATCTATTTTGCTACTTATTTTATTCTTTCAGTGACAAAGTATTTCCCAATGGCTTTAAGGTATGCTTTAAATGATAATAAAAATCCTTATTTTAATAAAACTCCCCATGGTTCCTCATAAAATATATTCTGGAAAGTTTATTAACACTACAAAATTGTTTTATTTCCAAAGCCATTCTTTCAGAAAATGCTTAAGTGATTCATGAACCATGCAAAAATTATTTCCTATTTGGAGGAAAAATTAAGATGTAATGAGCAGTTTTTGGTTTTGGACAAATCTGTTTTCAAATAATTTTTCTATTCACTACCTGAATGCTCAGATATTTTCCTTAGCCATTAATTGTAAAATCGGGGGAATGAGGTGCTGGTGATATTGAAAGTGATAATAAATACATGGAAAACACCTGCCACAGTGTATATGCTCGATAAACAGTAGCTGTTTTTACTATTGATCTGAGCCTGAGTTCTGGTGCCTACTCTGCACTTCTCTCACTATGCTACATTCACTAAGACTCATTTAAAAAGAGATCAATAAAATGGTTAATATCCCTCCTCAGTGTGGCTCTCTGTTTGTGTCTTATCTTTTTACTTTCTGTCACACAAAACTCATTTCTTTGCTCATCTCTAGCAGACAATGGAGATAAACAATCCCAGTCCCCATGGCCCAGAATAATTTGGTTTGGAAGAGAGATAAAAAAAAATAAGGCATGCTGTGCCATACATGAGACCAACTCTCCTTATTGGACCATAACAAACAACATTGGGAGTAAAATTGGAAATGGTTTATGAAAAATAAGAAGGAGCTTATCTTTGTTAGATGAAAGTCTTTTGTAGATTTGTCAGACTCCTAGCATCTAATTGTGTTGATGAGCACCAAATCCGCTGAATCATAGAGTCGTCAAATAGAGCATCACTTTTTCATTATCTTGACTGGGTACATGGCTTGCCCTTCATTACACACTGGAGACAATTTTCTCAAATAAGCTACCAGCAACTTTTATTAGAAAATGTAAATACAGAAAATATAAATGGCTATTTGATGAGAAATCCAAGCTTCAACATATTCAGGAGGGCTTCTTCCCATCAGTTGGCAAGTAGGCTGTTTCCCCCCTCTTTTTCCTCTCCCTCATTAACAAACTTTTTAGAAAATCAATTTAAACACACGGCCTCAGCTTCCCCACATCTTTCTGAACTTTTTTTATGAGGATTCTTTGCCCTGCATTGCATAGAAACTCTTAGTTTCCCATGTGTGACTGGTTATTTCCCAGTTTGACAAGCTCGTGAAACTATCCCTTTCTTTGGCACTCATATTTTTGTTTTTTAATTAAATTTATTGTGGTTCCATTGGTTAATAGGATTATATGCATTTTAGGTGTGTATTTGTATGTTACAACATCTGTATATTGCACTGTGTGCCCACCACCCAAAATCAAATTGTCTTCCATCACCATATATTAGGCCCCTTTCACTCCCAATCCCTTTTCCTCTGGCAACCACCACATGATGCTTATATCCACCAGTTTCAGTTGTATATCCCACATATGAGTGAAATCACACGGTTCTTAGCTTCTCATGACTGGCTTATTTCACTTAGCATAATATTCTCAAGTTCCATACATGTAATGGCAGTATTTTGTCTTTTCTTATGGCCCAATGGTGTTCCATTGTATATATTTGTTCCTTTCTGATTCTCTTCATACATTTAAAAATATTTTTTCTCAATCTTTGCCAAATTTCTTTCTTTATTTCTTTGTTCTTTCTCATGGCATGTTCCCATATTCATTTGTCTATACCCTAAGATCTCTGTCCAAGCTCCTTCTCCCCTCTCATTTGGCCTTATCATCTCCTGGCAATGTTTTTGTTTTGTTTTTTACTTTTAATTTCTTTATTGATTAAGGTATTACATATGCGTCCTTATCCCCCCATTACTCCCCCCCTCTCATGCCCTCATCCCCCTATTATCTGTGTCCATTGGTTAGGCTTATATGCATGCATACAAGTTCTTTGGTTGATCTCTCCCCCTTACCCCCACACTCCCCTACCTTCCCTCTGAGGTTTGATGTTCTGATCGATGATTCTCTGTCTCTGGATCTTTTTTCGTTCATCAGTTTATGTTGTTCATTATATTCCATAAATGAGTGAGATCATGTGATATTTACATTTCTCTAACTGGCTTATTTCACTTAGCATAATGCTCTCCAGTTCCATCCATACTGTTGCAAATGGTAAGAGTGCCTTCTTTTTTTACAGCAGCATAGTATTCCATTATGAAGCTGTACCACAGCTTTCTCATCCACTCATCTGCTGATTGGCACTTAGGCTGTTTCCAAATCTTAGCTATGGTGAATTGTGCTACTATGAACATAGGGATGCATATATCCTTTCTGATTGGTGTTTCTAGTTTCTTGGGATATATTTCTAGAAGTGAGATCACTGGGTCAAATGGGAGTTCCATTTTTAGATTTTTGAGGAAACTCCATACTGTTCTCCACAGTGTCTGCACCAGTCTGCATTCCCACCAGCAGTGCACGAGGGTTCCTTTCTCTATGCATCCTTGCCAGCACTTGTCATTTGTTGATGTGTTAATGATAGCCATTCTGAAAGGTGTGAGATGGTACCCCGTTGTCATTTTGATTTGCATCTCTCAGATGATTAGTGACTTTGGGCATGTTTTCATATGTCTCTTGGCCTTTCTTCTGTCTTCTTTTGAAAAGTATTTATTTAGGTCCATTGCCCATTTTTTGATTGGGTTGTTTATTTTCTTTTTGTTAAGTTGTATGAGTTCCCTGTAAATGTCAGAGATTAAACCCTTACTGGTGATAACATTGGCTAATATGTTTTCCCATGCAGTGGGTTTTCTTGTTTTGTTGGTGGTTTTTTTGCAGTGCAAAAGCTTTTGACAAAATCCAACGCCATTTCTTGATAAAAATGCTCAGCAAGGTGGGAATAGAAGGATCATACCTCAACATAATAAAAGCCATATATGACAAAACTATAGCCAACATCACACTCAATGGGCACAAACTAAAACCATTTCCCCTAAGAACAGGAACAAGACAGGGATGCCCACTCTTACCACTCCTGTTCAACATAGTACTGGAAGTACTACCATTGTGATCAGACAAGAAGAAGAAATAAAAGGCATCCAAATTGGAAAAGAAGTAAAACTGTCCTTATTCACAGATGACATTATACTGTACATAGAAAACCCTAAAGATTCCATAAAAAATTATTAGACTTACTAAATGAATTTGGCAATGTAGCAGGATACAAAATTAACCCCAAGAAATCTATGGCATTTCTCTACACCAATAATGAATGTACAGAAAAAGAGGCTAAAAAAGAAATTCCATTTACCATTTCTCCAAAATAATTAAGATGCCTTGGAATAAACTTACATAAGGAGGTAAAAGACCTATATGCAGAAAACCACAGGACACTGAAAAAAGAAATAGAGGAAGACATAAACAGATGGAGGAACATACCGTGTTCATGGATTGGTAGAATCAACATCATCAAGATGTCCATACTATTCAAAGCAATCTATAGATTCAATGCACTCCCCATTAAAATATCAATGGCATATTTCACAGACCTAGAACGAACTTTGCAAAAATTCATTTGGAATATAAAAAGATCCTGAATAGCTGCAGCGATCCTGAGAAAGAACAAAGTAGGTGGGATCTCAATACCAGATATCAAGCTGTATTACAAAACCACTGTTCTCAAAACAGTCTGGCATTGGCACAAGAACAGACCTATAGATCAATGGAATAGAATAGAGAACCCAAAAATTGATCCAAACCACTATGCTCTATTAATATTCGACAAAGGAGGCATGAACATACAATGGAGTCAAAACAGTCTCTTCAATAAATAGTGTTGGAAAAATTGGACAGACATATGCAAAAAAAAAAATGAAACTAGACCACCAACTTACATCATACACAAAATTAAACTCATAGTGGATAAAGGACCTAAACATAAGATGGGAAACCATAAAAATACTAGAGGAATCCACAGGCAGCAAAATCTCAGACATATACCGAAACAATTTTTTCACTGATACTGCTCCTAGGGCAATGGGAACTAAAGAGAAAATAAACAAATGGGACTACATCAAAATAAAAAGTTTTTGCAAAGCAATGTTTTCATTATTACTTTTTTATGCAGATCAAACTAGTATCTACATCTTTAAAATTTCCTCTTTAGCTGTAGATGTTTATGTTTAACCAAGTTCTCATTATCTTCATCTAGCTCACTCAGTAGTATCTGATATGGACCTTTTCATTTCTTCCCTGATCCGTTTACCTCCAAAGGGGTAGTAGGCCAGTCTGCTGGTTGCTTAGGCTCTTATGCATATAAATTGTGCCTCAATAAAACTGAAAAAAAGTAAAAACAGCGTAATATAAAACATGGTTATAAAAATGTGTGGGTCTTCTCTTGCTTCATATATACCCTAAATTCTATAATTATCTTTCCTTGGAGAAATAGTTGAGCCTTTTCTGCTTTTGTCTATTGGTTGTGTCAGCAATGTGTTCCTTAATAAGCAAGCTTTACTCTTGAAATAAATTATCAAGACTATTGTTTTCCACCATTTTAGTTATGGCCAATGTTTGGGACACAGTGCAAGAAAATTTGTCAAATAAGTCATGTTTTATTTTTGCTTTTCTCTCTGACTAAAGCAGGTAGCATTGAGCTACATGTGGCCATTTTCATAATCAAGGAAACAAAACAATAATTTCTTCAATTATGAGGCACATTTGAATTAATGAAGTGATTTTTAATGATTGGAAGATAAATAAACCCTGCAGGGGCAAATCCTCCCATATCATGAATTCTTTCACTCTGTTTTGAGTGCCTACAAAAGAAATGTCAAGTATTATTCTAGAATATGAGACTATATCAGTGAGTGAAATACATCTGATGTGTATGTGAGGGATTTTATAGTCTAGTGCAGTGGTTCTCAACCTTTTGGCCCTCTAAATACAGTTCCTCATGTTGTGACCCAACCATAAAATTATTTTCGTTGCTACTTCATCACTGTAATGGTGCTACTGTTATGAATCATAATGTAAATATCTGATATGCAGGATGGTCTTAGGCGACCCCTGTGAAAGGGTAGTTCAACCGCCAAAGGGGTCGCGGCCAACAGGCTGAGAACCACTGGTCTAGTGGGTATTGTAGATAAATATATGTTGGCAGTTGTAATGAATATAATGTTAAGGTATCTTTAGAGCACCAGTCTGCTGTGACTAATCCTGTGTTGACTTTATTTTCTTTTGCTAAAATATCAGTATAAGGAGCCAGGTCTGTACCATGGAAAATAATGCAATGAAGAGTGATAAGAAACATTCCAAAAGCTTAACAGAGGTCATCTCTGCATAGTAAAATTATGAGAAAATGTTATCTTTTCCTTCTTCTTTTGAATATATTTTATAAACTGTTCAACCTGGGAACCAGAAATTTAGAAAATATACATATAAGCATTTGTTTATCTCATGCTATGAAAATTAAAGAAGGTTAAATAGTGAAAAGGTTAGACTGTCATTTTCCATGCACTCTTTCACTTTGATGTCTTTTTCAAATTTTTGAGATTACTATGTATTATTTTAAAATAAGGGAGAAATATTTTATTTATGATAGCTTAAAGAAGAAAATATGAGTTGAAAAATACTAACATTTTATTTGTATACCATTCATCTCTTTTTATTTTAAATGCATGCGTATGTCTAATTTTATACTTTTAACGCTTTTACATGAGAATTTTCTAATTTTAATTAAAAACACTAGAATGTCATTGAAAGTGTTTTCATACAATATCTCTATGGACATTCCCCCATCTACTTTACCATTCCTTTAGACATATAGTTATGTCAGCATTCTCGCCATTGCAAATAGTGATTTCACCCTAAGAGCAATTTGTGCCTGGATCCCTTGTCTGGATCTCAGACTATTGCCTTCTGATGTAATCCCTGACCTGGGAATAGTGCATTAAAAGTCATACAGTTAGCCCTCTTGAGATATAGCCAGTTAACTGTTTATGAATGGTTTATGTTTTTATAATGAGAGAGAGAGAGAGAGAGAGAGAGAGAGAGAGAGAGAGAGAGAGAGAGAATCTTCTCCAGATAAATTACAGCCTCTATGAACCTGTTTCTTTACCTAGAAAGCAGGTCTAATGCTAACTCATCATCCAGAGCAAAGATTAAATGAGAGGATACATTCATAGGATTTCACCCAGTACAGAGCAGATGGTCAGCAATTCTTGTTTTCTCTCCCCCTGGACTGGAGGATAACTATCTCTGCTTCAGTCCCACATTTCCACCCCCAGTCCTCTCTGCAACTAACTTTTCATCCAGAAATCAGCAGCACTCTGAGCTCTGCTTTTTGTAGCTCTATCTTCCTTTTTACATGTTTTATTCCCAGCTACACTGCCTGCATCCCATCTATATTACAAGCAGCTTATCTTATTTCAACACTCTATAAATAACAGCCTGCTGATAAGAATAATAATGGAAAGTCAGATTGTGGCAACACAGAATCAGGGAGAAATAAAGGTAACATTGAGTGTACTTGAAAGGGGAAGAAAGGAGGCATAGTGGATAAATTACTCCATACCAGAGGTAGGGATGCCATCAAGCAATAAACACGCAGGGGAGTGGGTATTAAAGGTCAGCATGACTAGGAAGGAGTGAAAAAAATCAAGTAATAGCAAAAAAGCCAGATAGGGTACAAAAAGACAAATCTTAAGCTAAGAGAGTGGGAAAATGGATAAGGTCATAGATCGGAAAATGAAGGGCAGAGTGTGCAGGGGTGAGGGAAGATGGAGTCCCTTATGAATGCTTTTCAGGCACAAAAGGGAGAGAAGGTCTGTGAAAGAACCTGTGATGCCAGCAGTGAGCAGCGTTGATAAGGTATTGATATTTCAGTCCAAGGGAGACCAGATAGGACTTTAATCACCTGCAGGTGGACACGAAGAACAGAGGAAATATTGAAAATCAATATTTAAAAACAACCATGAGTTAGTGTGAAGCTAGTGACTGTATGTATAGCACCTGGTCTAATGGGCCAAACCACAAACAAACTAAGTCTTAAAATAAATACAATTTTAGCCCGACCAGAGTTGCTCAGCAGTTGTGCCTCAACCCAGAACCCAAAAGGTCATGGGTTCGATTCAAGGCACATGCCCAGGTTGTGGGCTTGATTCCCCCATCCCAGTGCGGGATATGCAGGAGGCAGCTGATGAATGATTTTCTCTCATCATTGATGTTTCTATCTTTCTCTCCCTCTCCCACCTTATCTCTATAAAAATCAATAAAAATATTTTCAAAAAATACAATTTTAAAAGTGTGTCGAACTCTGAGGTGTGTCCAACTATAAAGTGGCTGGTGGCCCCTCATTGCCTCTGTAAGTGGTAATTCTGAATTTTTTATGGTTGGCTTATCCCTCTCTCCCTTAGGTGGAATCCTACAGCAAATTTGCACTTGGTCCCTCTACCTGCAAAGGTGGCCTTTGAATGGATCTTCTTGAAACACAAATTGGAGAAAGCCTCTTTACTCCCAAATTTTCAATGGCTTGTTACCCAAGTTCTAGTTCTGGCACCAAAATCTCCACCACATGGCATCAACTGACCTTTCCAGCTGGACTCCCCATATTCCAGGTTAGGTGCCTTCACCCCTGGATACTATAGTCCTTTCACTTGTGTGTAAGCAGATGGATCTCTATCATTTGAATATATTGCTAAGCAGGGCTGGAAGCTCAACCTGACGGCTTGACAGAAATATTCTGTAAGGACAAGATGACTCATCAGGCTCACTTCATGTACATGAGCCTTGAAGATCCATGACAACAGTCCTCATCATAAGTGCACACACATATTAGTACTATCTTCTATGATCTTCACAGCAACTCCATGAAATAGAAATTAGTTTATTATTTTACAGATGAGGTAGGAATTATTATCCTTATTTTATTATCCACATTTAAGTAATGTGCCCAAATCAACTGTAGTCAATTCTTGAGCCAGTCTTTGTCGCCATCTTAAAAAGTCTATGCTTTAATGGCAATGAATTCTCTTCTGGTTCCCAACCAATTTGGTCTTGAAATGTTGTATGCTGGCTCAATTTGTTGGGTCTTTGCTGATTTTTTTTTATCCTGGTATTGTGGCTATTTGGGCATGGTTTCCTTCTTGTTGAGTTTTTAAGTTTGATGTTATCATACTCCGTTTGGGAATATTGGACTGCCTTTTGAAATATCCCATGCAATTCACCCTAGAGAAGTATTGTGTGCATTTTATTTCTACAAAATGGAAGAACTTAACATTCTTTTTCCCCTTGGACTTTGGAGTCAGACAGAACTTAATTTCAATCTCAATTGTGCCATTTTCTAGGTTGTATATACTTCAGCAAGTCATGAAAATTATCTACATCAAAGTTTCCTTACCTGTAAAAATAGAATGACAATATTTCTCTGCCTACCTCCAGGGATGTTGAAAGAATCAGACTACGTAATAAATAGGAAGATGAAAGTGACTTGTAAGATATAAAGTGCTATTTAAATGTTCAGAATGATTATGACATCATCTTGCCATTGTCATTTTTGTTCCTCTTAATCCCAAACTGTTAATCCAAAACTGTTTGTAATCCTTTATTGGCCCTTTGAGGCATTCAGCTATTACTCAAATACCATCAGGTCTTGTAATAATCTTCTTAGGATATTGAAAATCATTTCTGAAATGCTTCAATCCTGGATTGAATTAAAGCTCAGGGATTTTCTCATCTGACCGAAAGGTCAAATCATTATTCCAGGACTCATGTGACTTTATACTTTTCTTCACCTTTGGTGTTTCTATCTCTATAAATTTGTAGCGAAGAAGAATGCCAATAAAGAAAAGACAAAACAATGCCACACAAAATGATTGGTTTCCAGATCCAATCAGCGATTCTGTGATACAGAAAGAATGCAGTTTCACTGATCTATTGCTCTGCCAATTAAAAAGTAATTTAGTCAGGTTTCATTACAGGCTCTCCATTGTGAAGAAGCCAGGGGAAAAGTTTTAATTTTTTAAAGGCTGACCTTGCTCTATTTCATCTAAAAAAGTTGGAAAACACCAGACTTTTCTTTTAAAAGTTTGAAAGAAATCTTCAGGCCCCAACCTCTCTCTCTCCGTCTTCTTTTTTCTCTCTCTCTAATTTGTAATTTTTAACAGAATTAAATGTTAGAGTGGGACAACTTTCCTTTCCTTGGCTGTTTTATATGGATCTAGAATATAACTAAGTTATCAGGGAGGGACATGAATAAATCTATAATCAAACACTGACAGCAATGGTGTTCATTTTCCAATCCCTTCCATTTTCTATTTATTCAGATGAATAAATAAATGTAGGCTCATAGAGTGAAATGGCATGCTGAAGGATCCAGAACTAAATACCCCAAAACCTGAGAAAATACTCTAAATATTAAAGCGTATAGTTGTATGATGTGACCCTTTTATACACAGTATTTCCTTTCTTTTGACAATAGTTTGAGTTAAGACCAATAAATCCCTTTTTTGAGGATGTTGAAATGGTAAGAATTAGGCAGCTTCCCTTTGTTATCATCCAGTGAGGAACAAAGCCAAGGGATGAATCCAGGGATTTCTGCCTCCAGAGTCTTGCAAGGTCCATGTGGCCACATACATGTTCTTCTTGGAAATCAGGGTGAAATCCAAAGATAAGACTCTTTCTGGATGAGACTGGGTCACTGTGGCCACAGCAGGACATTGAAGCCAGGTCCTTAGAGCCCAGGTCTTTAATGAGGGCCCCTGGACTCTCTGAGCAAACCTGCTATCTATGACCCAAATGCTTTTGAACACAGAGAGTTGATGCGTCAACTCTACAGACCTCAGAAAAGCTCATGCATGCTACCCCTGAGAAGTCCTGTGTGCATAAAGAGCCTTTCCATGTAGGGAAAGGGGAGAACTGGATTATGTAAGTGAGTAAAACATATCAACTCCCAGCCCATATGGAGATGACATGCCAGTGGAGAAAATGACAGTGAAGAATACTTATGATAAATAAGCAAGTTGCCATTTGTTTAAGAATGATAAATGCTGTGGGGTGGGAAAAAAAGGAAAACTGGAACAGAGTAAGGGGTATTGATGGTAAGGCTGAAAAAAAAACACTACATGAGGTTTCACTGAAAAGGTTAAAATTTGTTCAAGATTGGAGAAAGTGAGAGAGTTAGGCATAGAGATACGTAGGCCTCTGGAATATTCTGTGGAGAGAGAAGGCTAGAGAAGATTGTGTGGCATGTTCAATTGAAAAGCAGTGGACAAGAGAAAGAGTCCTAGGGAATAAGGTCAAAAATAGGAAAGAGAAAATAAGGGTTAGATCCTATTGGATAGGGATCGGCAAACTGCAATCCCTTGGACCCAATATGTACTACCACCTGCCTTTATAAATCAAGTTTAATGGGAACACCATTAAACCCTCTTGTTTATATTTTGTTTATGGTGATTTCACACTAAAATGTTAGAGTTGAGTAGTTGTAATAGAGACCATATGGCCCCCAGGTCTAAATCATCTGCTTCCTGGCCCTTCAGAAAAGCTTTGCCAATCCCTGACATAGAGCCTTCTAAGCCATGTAAGGCCTTTCTCCTCTGATGGAAGTGGAAGCTGTTGGAAAGGGACTTTTCTAATGATCACCTGGTTTGGGGTAAGAATGGGCTCTAGGGGGATGTAACGGTAGAAGGAGAGAGAACAAATAAGAACCACCATGGCAAATCCAAGCAAATGATGGCCTTTTGAATCTAAGTAGAAGCAATGAAATAGTGAAAGGTAGTGAGAATGTGTATATATTTGAATAGTTTAACAAGCCTATGGGTTCTTCAGCTTCTGAAGAGCCCCACGTAGTAGTATGTTACAAAAGCAAGAATAAAATAGAAGCACATCTGTAACCATTTGAGTTGGACACTAGGACAAATACCAGGACCCGGGGAAACCAACTCACCCAAGCTTACCCAAACCCTTGGGAGCAAAAGAGGATGTCCAGCCTAGTGACCCCACAGTGCGAGCCTGCTTCCCTGACCTTTGCTCTATCTCCACATCTCTTTTAGCACCTGATGCAGGGGGTCACTGGCTGCCCTTGGAGGGTCTTTTCTTCCTTTTCATCAAGTTCAACTCCATCTTCCATTAATCATGGCCTTGCTCTTTGGCTGTAGAACTTTACTCCCTAGAGTAAAGCATGCCTTTTCAGCCAGTAGGACAGGGCCCAATTGTATCTATTCCACTCTGCTGTTATGATAATCAAATAGCATCATTTCTATTTAGAACTGACATAACGGTCCGCAACTGCCACACTGTACTCTTTTCATCCCTATGAATTCATGGATGGCTTTCTTTTTCCAGGAGGCATTCTCTGATCTGTCACCAGGAGGATGTTATTGGCTCTACAGCCATCGAGGCGTCCGGGTGTCCTCAGCTCACCTTGGCTGGCGGATTATTGCTTGCCAGTTGGAAACTTTTGCAGACTTGCTGTGAGGAGGGATGAAATAATACCCAGGCGGGCCTGGAGATTGTAGGGACATCCTGACGGATTATTCATGAGGTGCTGTCTAATCAGGGTCTGCAGACAGAGATACCGCGCAAAGCGAGCAGGTTCAATTAAAGAGTGGCTAGGTGAGACAGGCGCTGCTCCTGCTCAGAGACCCGGGGGCGTTAAGTTTCAGGAAGGTGATTTGGGGGATGGCTGCAGTCACTACGGAGGGGCTGTATAGGAAATTATTTCGGGTTGGGAGACACTGGGGAAACTAGTAGCAGGGAACGGAAAGTGTTTAATGGGAGGAAAAGTTACTTGCTGTGCTCTCTCTGTTTGAAAATGAAATTTCTTCCAAGCTTTCTAATGGTACAGCCTAGACAGTAAAACCAAACCGCAGTGTGAGCCAAATTGCGTGCGCCTGCTTTTCCCTCGTCGCCTTTGAGAAGCTCCGAGGTGTGAACAAATCAGCCGAGTGTGACTTTAATTCCTATGACTTTGGCACTATATTCTTTTCCTGTTTTCAAGGCAGTGCTCGCTCCAAGAGAATTCAGGATTGCAAAAGTAACACAAAGAAAAGATCCTCTCTGCCAACCCATATATCACGGCTGTTAACATGTTGCTGTTTTCATTTCAGTTTATTTAATAGGCATAACCAGCAGACACCAAGCTCATAAATAAAGGTTTTTGGGGGTTTCCACAATCAGGTTTCTGCCAAGCATCACATATTTCTCGGAATTCTCCTCATAACAAATTTAGGCATTTGTTTAAGTTTCACTGAACTTTCATATCTCACTGGAGGATGACTCTTTACTCAAAGAAATAAAGTTATTTACTCTTCAAAAGCCATTGCCTTGAGCAATAAGTTGACAATAGCAAACCTTTGATATGGAAGCAGACATGTCGGCTGTGTTTAATAATCTTTGCAAAACTCATGATTTTAAGTCATTCTTCAGCAACATTATGGAGTAATACACAATGTGATTTTGCTATTCACATGTCAACAAACATCTACCATCATTTATACATATTTGTAAGTATACACACACAGGTATGCATGCATAATTAGAATATATATATATATATATATATTTGATAGTATCAATTGTATATCAAGTTCCTCTTTACCATGGCTGCAGGAAAGTTTTCTTGGTAAAATTATTCAAAAGCTAAAATTTTACCAATGAAAAGTATGTAATGGTCATTTATACAATCATTAATTGCTAGATATTTAAAATGCTTCAGATGTAGGACACTGTAAATGGCATTGGGTGCATTGCTATGAATGATATTTATTGCATCTGTAGAGTTTCCTTAGGATAGATTCCTAAAAATGAAATTAATTTCTTAAAAGGTATAACTATTTAAAGGTTTCTATAGCGAGCTAGCTAACTATATAAATAGGTTATATATTACTTTCCAGAACTATTACACTGATATTCCTCCCTAACTCCTTGAGCCCATTGCCCGCCCCCCCCCCATTCAACATTATTATGGGACATTAGACATTTAAAAATTTTGACATGGACATTTTTTCCATTGTTTCTTCACTTTTTATTCATGTCACACTGGTAAGATCAAATATTGTCCTTATATTTATTAGTTATTTCTTTCTTTGCAATGTACTGTTTAAGTTCTGCGAGCATTGATCTTCTTGAAGTTAAGTGCTTTTCTAATTGATTTGTAGGAGCCATTAGGACACTAATGATATTTTCAGTTTGCACTTTTATGACAAACTCTTTATGAGGTTATTTCATTTTAATTTTGTACACAGTATCTTTGACAATTCAAATAAGCATTTATTCAAATCCCTTATAAATCTTCTTTGTGATTTTCCCCAGAGTTCTGAAGACTCTCAGTCCCAGACCACTTAATTATTTTACCTGTACCTACAAAAACCTTACTGCTGTGTTTGGGTGTATGGTGATGAGTTGGGGAGCTAAGGTGGGAGAAGCTGACAGGCAGGCAGGGGCCTACGTATAAGAAGATATTGAACACTGATGAAAGAAGTGCAAATGGCTAAGACTGTTTCACTACTGTGAGTCACCAGTATGAGGTTTGTCTTTTGTTTGAGTAACAGTTATTGGTTTAAACTAGTTCCTTATCACTTCACTCCTGGATTATTGTAAACACTTCCCAATTTTGTTTGCTCATCTCCAGTGTTTTTTCAACTACAATCCCTTTTGCACATTGAAGACAATGTAATCTTTCCCCCAAAAAAATCTGATCTTATCACTTTCCAATTAAAATCTTCTCCCTTAGCTTTAGGGTGTAATCTCTTAACATGGCATCCTGGACCCCAACTTCTGATCTCTATCTCCCACTCCAGCCTCCACATTTGCCTTTTTCTTCTCAGATTTTACACTCCCAGGTTATCATGCTATTTTAGACTCCATGTCTTTGCTCATGGTGTCCTCTCTACTTCAAGTCATTTTCTTTATTCTCTTGCACTCAAGCCAGGCAGCATATCCTCCAGAAAGGAGCACCTTAAGCCCACACTCTGCTATGTGCCCCCTTCTTTCTGTTTGTGGCACCCTAAAAAGAACTGTATCTTAAAACAACTGTTAGTTTGAAATCCGACTATGGGAATGTATCTCCAATTAGACCATAATATCTCAACACCAGGGACTCTTCTTCTATTGTATTTCCAGTGCCTAACATAATCCCCATATACCTTAGCTGCTTACTATTGTGTGACTCTCAAAAATCGCCATCCATGTAATGCCTATCAGAAGCCCCAGGATAGAACAAACATCTTCTTAGTGAACTCCAATCTGTTGCTGCACATTCCTTTGTGAAATAGGAATGCAATTCCCTGCCATACCTTCTGCCCTGGAAAAAAATAAAACTGAAAGCAGTAATGAATGTAAATGATTTTGTAAATTGAGGAATTTGTAGGTATGCAGGCATGCATGTGTGTATAGTTATTACTACTGGTATAATTATAATGATGAAAATATGGCATTAAATTACAAAATCACAACATTTTAGAATGTTAGATGTACATGGGATCTTGACTGAATGGGAAAACTGGTTTACAAACTGTATTCTCAGGTGTCCTTAGGTTCCTTAGAGGTGTTTCCATTTCCATTTCTAAGAGGGGCTAGATAGGGGGAAACAGATCTGGCAGGGTTTCCAGAACCCGTTTCGGTAACTATCACACCAGCACCGGTGTTAATCATGTCATATATTGATGTTCATATATGGCTTTTGTTTAAGTGTTTAAGTAAATATTTGAAAACTGCCAATAGCCTCAATGCCCTATGTCACAAATAAAGAAGTTAGAGCTCAGATAGTCAGCAAACTTGTCTAAGATCACACAGCTTGTCAATATCACACCTGGCTCAGTGTTCTTTCTGCTATACAATATTGCCTTAGCAAACTCCCCTCCCCAACCCCAGGACGTTTTCTAGTCATCATTTCCCCCATGGAATAATTAGTAGCCTAAGACCATGTTGCTAGCATTCTAAAGTGGTGTGAGTTCTGCACAGTGCCAATTCTCATCTGTACTTGTATCTTTCAAAACAATGTTGAGCTCATTCCTAACACTTGTCATTTTATCATCCACACTTTCAAAGACTCTCTATCTTTCTCAGATATTCCACACACATTTCTTATAGGCCACCAGGCTGTGAAGTCTACTTCCTAACAAAGGTGTCACCAATAGCAATCGCTTCCAGTTTTGTGGGTTGTTAATCAACACATTTTCATGAATTGTTCAATAAGAGCTTGAATCTGAAAGATGGTCAAATTACTCTTTACCAAGCTCTGGAATTACTGGAGATTGGTTTGCTGGATGAATAGGAAACCTGCCACTATTTGGAAATCAGAGCATTGAATCAACACATTGGCTGAGCATCTCTTGCATGCTTTTGCCTCTTGAGGTGTCAGGACCACAATGGGTATTGCATATTGTCACTTCCCACCAGAAGCTTCCTTTTAGGAACAAGAATACAGGTAAATACTTATAATTCAGGACAAAACATGCAATTAAAATGTAAAAAGTGAGAGCATGAGTCATCTCTTCTGGGTGTTGTCAAGAAATATTGGCAATGAAGATGAAGACTGGGCAGATTTTTTAACATCCATATTGATATTAGGAGACACAGAGTAGAAAGGTATTTTATGTATAGAAAATGGCATTCCAAAGTTATAACAATTGTTTATTCAGTCATATTTTTAAAAATAGCTTCCTATGTGCCAGGAATTGGGCTTCGGACCAGAAACAATAATCAGTTCTTAATTGTCATGGCAGCATGAGGGAAATAGGTCAACCATTGAAATTTTGTGTAAGTACTTCGAAAAAGGGAGAAAAATAATTTAAGTTTTTTTAAACTAGAAAAATGTTAAAAAACCATGCCAGGTGACAGAGACAACTAGAGAGGAAGTCAGTGGCCAGAGGATGGAGAAAGCCTTGCATCCCATAGTGAGAACTGTGGGCTCCATCCTGATGACTAGGAGGACTTAGTGGAGAATTCTGAGTTGGGGGATGCTATGTCTTTTCTTTGTAAAGAAACTGATCTAACATAGCATGGGCAGTAGACAAAAGACTATAAAGTCCAGAGATAAAGCCAGTCATGGCAGATGGAAGAGTCAGGGCAGTTGATGTAGGGGAGATGGGTCTTGAAAGATGGGTAGAACACCAGGTGAAGAAGATGGTGTGTGTGTAAACACATACATTGTGTTCCTGAGTCAGGCAGTCAGGAAAGCAGTTGAGAGTGGGATTTTGTGTTAGTCATTTTTTACTCAACAACTATTTGCTGAGTGTGAATTATATGCATGGTGTTCTTCTGAGCTGAATAGTACAGAAGATTTAAGATGCTGTCTCTATTCTGGAGGAACTTTTGTTTAGCTGAGAATTTAAACAAGAGCTCAGCTGGCAGTGAACACTCAGCTAATGTGTATTGTGTGTATGCTTTATGGTGACTTTTCATTAGTTCTCACAACAATCCAGGAATTAGGTTCTATTATTCCTCTATGACTGTCATGTCTCCACACTATTAAAGGAGGTGTTGTGAGCCTCATGAAATAATAATGGGACTGTTTTGATACCAAATTCCAAACTCTCACCCACCATCTAAGGCTGCCTCCCAAATAATTATGGCACAAGATGATGGAAGTATTAAAGAGCTGCTCAAGTGAAGTGCATTGGAATTACAACAGAAAAGGGGTAGAAAAATATGGTCAGAATCTCAGAGGTTGAGATTTGGAGGGACTACAATATTTGAGAGAAGGTAGAATGGTTTCTGAGCCTGAAAAAAGAATGTCATGGTACAAAATGTTAACCCAAAGCAAATATCGCCTCCTCAAATCAGATTGCTGGCCTTCCCCAAATTCCAAGGGCCAGGATGAAAGAGAATAGTTGAAAGTTTTCAAGGCTGTTGCCCTGGACAATGTGAAGGCATTCAAACTTTAACATTAAATTATCAGGCAAGGCAGAAAATACATGAAAGTCTATGGTTTTAAATATTAAAAACAAAATCAGCAATACTACATAAACAAAAAAGCAAACATAAAATAAAAAAAGATAACTCAGGCATTTAAAGGCACCAGGCATCAAATTACAAGTCTATAAACTTCACACAGTGGAGCTTTCCAGTAATGAATTCCATAAACTCTTAACTTGGTGGGACTTCTGTCCCCGTTGCTCCTCCCACCTTATTAAACTCAAGGCTGGAGTTTTATAGGCTTCGCAGTAAATGTGAGCCTTCGTGACATTCCTGGTATTCTCAGAAAAGTTCCAGCTGTCATAATGTCACAGCTAATAGATGAAGATGGTCAGGAGACAGAGAGGGAAGGACTTGATTTACCGCTGTCCTTGTTCCCAAAGTGTCCTTGACAGTATGTATTAGGATGCTCCTCATACAGCCACGGAAACATCTGCCAAATACTCTACTTCAGGGCAAAATCACAGTTGGTTTTATGGGCTACTGGATCAATGGCCTATTTCTCCAGATTGTAAAGTGGGTTCAGAGTGTGCTAGAAACTTAAGAAAAAAATAAGAAGCTTATTTGATGGTGGTTGCATAAAAGTCAACACCTGCTACTTGGATTTTTTTAATGCCTGGTTAAGGGAAAATGTCAAGGGCGTTTCAAATTTGCATCAATTTAAATAAAACCTTTGTTATACAGTTTGCAAAAATATCAAAACACTTTTGGGAAAGTTAGAACCTATTTTTTTTTTCTTCCTGCAGAGATTGGCATGAAAGCAAAACTTCAGAGATCTTAATCTGAAGTAATCTTGCGAGAATTGCCCAGGCTCATATTTGCCAATTAAATTCATGTTCCAGAAGATAAAGCATGTGCTGAATGAGAGTATATAATTTGGTAGATAAGGGAATCTCTTTCCTTCATAAATATTTTATCAGGAGCTGAAAACATGCAAGCTTAGCCTCCCGATAAAACCATGAGTATAAGGAAAAGTGATCTTCTAACTTGTTTTTCAAGGGAAATCATTTTAATTGAAAATTTGTGTTCCATAACATGTTTTCCAGTCAACAGAAAGCTATGTATATATAAACAAAAGAATTTCCTAAAAAAATGAACAAAATAGTTGCAAATGGGTTTTATATGAAAAGTTAAATTAGAAAATAAATGTAGCATGTTCTTTTTTCTCTCTAAATGATACATTGAACCTGAATATTCTCAAATATCTCCAATTGCCATTAGCTTCATAATTAGGGTTCCGGCAGATTTTTGTGGTCTTCGGTCCTCTGCGATGAGCACCATGGTGTGTGGGAAAGAGTTCCACAAGTAGACTTTGCACTCCTAGCCTTTATGAAGTTAGATAATGAAGACAGCATTAGAATGGGTACTTATATTGATAAGGTTGATTAGGAAAGAGTAATTAGATTTTTTTCAAGATGTACATGAGTCATTTAGGCTATATCTAGCTTAAAAAAACTGAATTTTAACTGTCTCATCTTAGGTCATTAAATTTGCCTATTAATGAGTCCTACTAACTAATATCTGAGAGCAATTAATGTGAATGAGTTGACTCTTAAATTAAGTTATATATTAAAATGGGTAACAGATAAGCCAAGAAGGTTTTACAAATTTTTGGTGGGCTGCTAGATTTTTCCTACTTAAGGAGAGAGGGATTTAATGAAATCCTCAGGGCCACAAGGCTCGCTGATAGAGCTCCCACTTGTGGGAGTCGAGAGACTAAATGCTCAGTTTTAGGGCCAGAGAGACTTTTTTGGACTGGAAGTGAGGAACAGAAGGAATTACTTCATCTTTCTCATCTTACTTTTCCTCCTTTATTGCCAGCACAATATCCAGACCTGTGACTCTTCCTCACCCTTGATATAACAGAACCAAAGAAGGTTCCCAGGAAGAGTGGTCAGCAGCCTAGGACCACTCTGTTCTGGGCATAAGGGAAAGCCCTATTCCATCCTCAATTACTATATCTTCTGGCTCTACAAAATTATTGAGTTCCTACTGTATACGAGGCTAACTGGTAAAGGCTATAGGTTGGCAACATTCTTCATGTGCATAAGGATCCTCTGAAGTAGGCATTACCACTACTTCCATTAGAAATGAGGAAACTGAGACACATAGCAGTTAAGCAATTTCTATTGGTATGCAGAGCTAGGATTTTAACACAGGCAGAGGATGCCTTCACAGCTCTCACTTTTAATCACCACACCCTGCTGACTTTCTAATTTATGTTATGATATGAAATGATGTTTGGTACAAAATCTCTGAAGGCCAGAATCAAGAGTGGTTTATTTCATTTTTCTTCTATTTTCTTCTTTCAAGAAGTTTAATCTGTTGTCATTATAGACAGAATTCACAATTATGTGAAATATTAGATTAACCAGAATACAAAATATCAAATCTGTCTTCCATGGCACAACAATTATTGAATATCAGAAAGAGTTATCACTTTTTATCTTCAGCTTTTGTTCTGGTCCTGAAGCAAAGTCACATAATTCAGACCTGGTTTTTCTGCTCATCCACAGTGTGAGCCCTCAGTATGCCTCTGGCTCCTCTACCTGGTTATACTTTCTATTAGTTTTTTTTTTTTTACCCTCCACCCTGGGTTTAGAAGGCTGAGACTACATGTTACTACTCTCTTGATCCACTCCCAGCACCCAATATGATGCCTGGCACGATGAGTTTTGACTAAAGGATGGGAGAGCTTCAGTTTTTACTTCCTTTATGAGGACGATAATATTTGTATTTACTATCTTGGAGGGATGTTATGAAACTTGGATGACAATGCATAGGAAAGTATTTGGAATTAAAATGTAGTATGAGGCTAGAGATTCTTTCTCTTGGGTTATATGCAATCATGCTCATCTGTAGGTGAACTTGATTTGTCTGAGGGAGTCACACCCAAGAGAAACAATTATGGGGAAATTTTTTTCAATGTCATTCCAAATGCCAAATCACTCCATCCTTCACTCCAGTAACTCTTGATCATGGGTATGAAAAGAAAGAATAAATATGATATTTTTGGTTTCAGAGATCCCAGATGAGGCAGAATTTATAAAACCAGAAGAAATACAGCTTCCAAAGCTATCATTTTGAAGGAAGATGCTTCAGCTGTAACCCATTGTGAGAAATACAGAGTACCTACTATGCGCAAGTTTCCATATTAGGCATTTCTATGTAAATTTTCCCCAATGCCCATCATTATGTGAGGCATGTGTTCCAATTTTGTACATAGAGAAAGTAGAGGCTAGAAAGGTTAACATCTCACCCACAGAGAATAGGAGAATAAGGATTGAATTCCTATTGGATGAAAAATTTTAAAAGCTTATGCAATATACAGATGATGTATTATATAATTGTAAACTTGAAATCTATATAATTTTATTAAGCAATGTTACCCCAATAAATTTAATAATTTTTTTAAAATAGTAACTATTTTAAATATTTAAAATATTTTAAATGTTTTGACACTTTCTTCGCTCCCATATGCCTCACTAACAATAACCCTCCTGTACCCCACACCACTCTCTCTTTCTACAAAGCCCAAAGGTGTTGTGAGCAGGTTCAAGAAGCTCACATTGCTGTGTTTATGCATAAATTGAGGTTATTATACCTGCAAGTAATAAAAACCTAAGTCAAATTAGCTCATAAAAAATAAAAAAAGGAAATGTTTCATGCATACTTGAGTACCCTACAGAATAGTTAAGCTGTGGAAGGAATATGGAGCAAGTTGACCAAAGAAACATCTAAGACGCAGGAACTTAAAAGCCATGAGAGCTGCTTCTTTGTCTCCTGGACCTGCTTCCTATTCTCTCCTTGCCAACCTCCCCTCAGACAGGACCACAGACAGCTCCTGAGCATTAAGAGGTTCATTACCCAATGGAATAACATGTGACCCTGAGTCTTAGATTCAAAATCTCCAGGAAGGACCCTAATTGGCCTACTAAGGCCCTATGTATCCCCTGCACTAGCAAAGCAAGTCCAAGGCAATAGAGAAGAAGAGAACATTTCACAGTGTAGCAAGTCAGTAGACACAGGCCCCCTCTTCTTCCCAGTACCCCAGTGCTCTAGGATTGAATCAGGAGGGAAGGGCAGGAGACATATTTGAAAGGAAATGATTCTCAGAGGTAGAGCAAGTCAAAGTCCCATAGGTCTCAGGGCTCATATTTGTTTTTTCTGTAAGTATTTTTGCTATCAAAAATGTCTGGCCTTTGAAAGCCTTGCTTCACTGGCATTTTTGCCTGGCCAGTAATGTAAAAATGAGAGAAGTATTTCTACTTTATTGTCATGGAATTAGCGTTTTATTAAGGGTCACCTGGTTTGAGCTCATTCAGAAAAAGTTAAGTGTGAGACACAAGATAGACTTGTCAGTTATAGAGTTGTCATATTTTACTGATGACTAGGAATTTCAGAATTTATGATATCTCATTTATTAACTACATAAATTCTACAAAAAATGCACCACACAGTAGTAATCTATTAAAATGGTATTTTCAAGGTGTATCTTTTGGAATACATTTAGATTTCAAACCTACTGAATTAGGATATTTATAAGTGATCACTGGAGCTTGGGTATAATAAGATGCTTACATGATTTTTATGAACACAGTCCAGTGGCCTCTGGTCATATGCAGTAACTGCTCAAGACATGTGCTTGGGACTTGCATCTTGGCATACAGTGGTACAACCTTTCTTCAAAGCAACATCACTATATGTGCCAAGATGCCTCAGATGCTCATGACCTTTGTTCTTAGTAATTTCATGGCTGGGAATATCTCCTAAAAAATATTATGAGATATAAAACAAATAAAGCTCTAAGTAGAGATAATAGTCATTATTTAATAGTATGAACAGAAAAAAATAGAAATCATAGGATGAGAATAGTTCTACAAAATTAGACTAATATACTTCAAGGTAATATTCAGACATTAAAATGGTTGTGCAGAGAGTAATTTCACAAAATGCTTAAGTTATAATTTATTTTTATTTATTTTTTTTTGAGGCTGACCAGAGATGCCTTTTAGTCCACAGAAAGTTATCCTGTTATTCTTTCAGAGTTTGAGAAGGCTTATCAAGAGCTAGGCACACATACACAAAACCTTATTCCCTGTCTCTTCTCCCCAATTTTCTCCAGGGAATATTTCTGAATATTAGAGACATGGAAAAAAACGACATATTCTCCTTTTCTCTCTCCTCATGTAGGGATTTCACAATTGAACTACAGGGGCCTTGTAGAATTCGTTCTGTCTCAGTGATCAACAAGAGGCAAATGTGAGTGCTTTAACCTCAACAAGTCGTCTTAGTTGAATATACCAGAAAAAAGAAGGTGGTTAAAACCCTCTACTTTAGGCCCTATAAAAAAGAGAAGAGAAGAGTGAAGATTGGTTTGGCTCAGTGGATAGAGCATCGGGCCTGGGGACTGAAGGGCCTGAGGTTCGAATCCATTCGAGGAGAGGGAGAGGGAGAGGAAGAGGGAGAGGAGGCGAGGGAGAGGGAGGTAGCGCCCCTGGGGAGGAGGGAGGGAAGGGGGCGCTGCCTCTTTTCCTCCCTCCCTCCTCCAGCAGGAGGGAAGGAGGCACGGCAGGAAGAAGGGAGCTTAAGTTATAATTTTAAATGAGAACAAAATAGCTTATAAGTATAATTATAGTCATATATATCAAAGTTACAAAATAACATTATATCTGGGAAAAGACTAGAAAGAAACACATTTACATGATAATGGTGGATCATTGGATTATGAACAAACTTTTTCTTCTCCAATTTACTTTTTAACGCTCTATAGTAAACATATCACAATTGTTATAAAAATAAATAACATTTTAATGCTCAAAAAGAAATTTGACAACAAATTGCTGCAACATGGATGGATCTTAAGAATATTATGCTAAGTGAAATAAGTCAGACAGAAAAAGTCAAGAACCATATAATTTCACTCATATGTGGGGTATAAAACTGAAAGCAACAAATAAATAAACAAAAACTCATAGACACACAGACAACAGTATGGTGGCCACCAGAGTGAGGGGGGTTTGGAGATAGTAAAGGGTAGAGGGGATCAAATGTATGATGATGGAAGGAGATTTGACTTTGGGTGGTGAACATACATTACAATATACAGATGATGTATCATAGAATCATACACTTGAAACCTAAATAATTTTATTAACCAATGTCACAATAATAAATTTAATTTTAAAAATCTCCACCTCCACCCTGCCTTTGGATTTCTGGATGTTATGGATCTTCCACCTCATTAAGTGGCTTCTGTAGTGAGTCCTTCCTCACCTTCTCCTTCATTATCTTTGCCTGGCTGCCTGAGTAACCCTGTCCAGATACCTTTTCTTACTCTTACCTGTCTTCCTCAAGTCTTCAATCCTACATCAACATCTTGAGACACAAAGCTGAGAATCCCCAATACCTACTTCCATAAATTACTAACAGCAACCTCCTTTATGCTTATACTAGAGGCCCGGGGCACGGATTTGTGCACTGGTGGAATCCCTCAGCCTGGCCTGTGGGGATTGGGCTGAAACCGTCTCTCTGACATCCCCCAAGGGGTCCCAGATTGTGAGAGGGCAGTTCTCTGGTAATGCACCTGGAATTGGGCTCCCTCCTCTCTGGTTCCGGGTACATCACCCGAGAACCACAGCTGTCAAGTCAATGCAGCTTGGCAGCTCCTGTATTGAGTATCTGCCTCCTGGTGGTCAGTGTGCATCATAGCTACTAGCCAGTTGACCAGTCAGCCGGTCTCTCAGGCTTTTATGTATATAGCTATCTCTAACCATGCAGTCCACAACTTTATTCTACACAGCTTAGTATTTCAGCCCTCTTTAGAACTATATAGACATGCATGCAGCTTATTTCAATGTAAAACAATACTGGAGAAGTAAGGTAAGAATCTGGAATGAGTGTTGCTAGTTGGTTGTTTTGTATTTTTTTTTATACATCTCTCTAGGTGTAACATTTGAAGTTATTTTTACGCTGAATTCTCCATCATTCAGAATATCATAGTACCTTTTTAATATAGAAGGTTCTTTATTTTTCTGAGATATTAGACACATAACATTGTGTAAGTTTAAAGTGTACAACATTCTTTATTGATTTGATATGTTTATATATTAAGAATGAATAACAGTTAGGATACTAGTAATTAAAATTTGTATTCACCCTCCTCTCTGGAAACCCATCAAAATACTTTTAGAAATCATAAAAACAAGAATGAAATTCCACCTTCAATAACAAAAGGAGATAGTTTGCCAAAACACAACACAAAATATTTTTTTAAAGTCAAAAATAAAGTATTTTAAAATGGAGACAATGAGAGCTTGTTCATATTTATGGATAGATGTATAAGTTCTCTGAAATAATCATTACAGTTTTGAAAGACCCATGCAATGATCCTTTCACTAACATACATCCATGATGACAGTGCTTCAGGGGACCAAATGACTAGAAGAGAATAAACCCTTACAGAGACCCCCAAGCAGCTTGGGGAATGGAGCAGAAAGAAGAACCATGAAACCATGCATCTTTATTAGTAGTAATAATACTGAAGCAGCCAGGTAAGGACAATCTGGAAGAAGGAAGAGAAGCAGATAACAATACAGAGAACCTGAGATTTCTGGAACTTGACTGTAAGCCCTAAACCCCTTGAGTACACAAACCATGGGAATGTATGTTCTCAGGTTAGAGACAATGATTGGAGAATGACTGAGACCATTAATCATGTGAGGTGTTGGCTTCCTCAGCCTTCTGCCTCTGCCTGACTCAGAGGAGCTGTCCTCTCCAGCTTTCAACATAGGTAATCAAATAGACCTGGCTCAGCGCTTAGGCATATATTCTGAAATGAAAACAATGATAATGTTGATGAAAGGAATATAAGAAAAAAAGAGGAGCTAAATTTTTTCAGACACCAGAATCACGGAAATATTGTTTCTCTGAAAAAAAATCTCAAAAGATAGTAAATCTTAGAGATCAAAATAAAAAACTGATAATGCAACAGAAGGAGGTTAAGAAGTGAGAGTAGATTGGAAAAAAAGATTAAAGTAACAATAGGCCAGAAAAATAAAACCACTGCAGAGTTGAGAATTCTACTTGAAATAATAATGGCAACACTAACAAAATTAAATAAACACAACTAAAAACATGACCTGGGACAGGACAATAGGCTTGAAGAAATCACACACAGAAAATAGAAAAAATAATCTAAAACAAATTGACAAAAGATAATGAAATATAAAATAACTTTTGGAGCATGCTTCACATTGACAATGTCTTTTGAAGTGTCATTCAGAACTGTCTGTTACATTTTAATACAATTGCATTTTCAGGGCCAAATAATACAAGCTATGAGGATGGGTTGTTTTTAGGAATGAAATGGACACGTATCCTCTCCATCATCCCGGGAAATTGAATATCCTGAGTCAAGAAATCAGAACCAGAGAAGATGACCTTGAAATAGCCAAGATAAAGCATTATTTCCTTTCTTCTCTGTGGCTTCTGGATTTGGGTCTGAATAGGACTGTCATTGAACTAACCTGTCTGAGGATGCTCACGCCTGGGGAAGAGGAGGTGGCAGCAGTTGCCAGGATGCTATGGAGTCAGCCTTTGCAAACCTCCAGAAGATGACCTGAGGATGCTAAACCCCAAGCACCATCCAGCTGCAGCTGTAAGTTATTTTCTATAGTCCTTTTCTTTGTTTCTCTATTATTTTTAATCTAAACTTTCACTGAAGTTTTATTGTAAAGTCAACTTCTCCTGAGTTTCACAATAGAAATGTAAAGACAAGGCATATACTATAACTGTTATGAACTGAACTATGTCCTCCCTAAATTCATGTCAAAGTCCTGACCCTAGCACCTTAGAATGTGACTGTATTTAAAGATAGGGACTGTAAAGTTATGAGGTCATATGGGTGGGCACTAAATCAATATGACTTATAAAAAGAGGAGACTAGGGCACAGACACACAGAGGGGAGACCATGTGAGGACACTGGGAGAAGATAGCCATTTGTAAGGAGAGAGGCCTCAGAAGGCCTGTTGACACTTCAATCTCAAAGTCCTAACTTCTGAAACTGAAAAAATAAATATCTGTTGATTAAGCCACCCAGTCAATGGTACAGTAGCACCCCCCGCCCCCCTGGCCTTATCTATGAGGGATATAGTCCAAGACCAAGACCCTCAGTAGATGCCTGAAACCACAGAAAGCACCAAACCTGTATATATTGTTTTTTTTCAGACATACCTACCTAGAATAAAGTTTAATGTATAAACTAGGCACAGTGAAAGGTTAACAATAATAACTAATAATAAAATAGAACAACTATAATAAGTTTACTCTACAAATAAGAGTTAAGTAAATGTGGTCTCTCTCAAAATCTCTCACTGTACTGCACTCACCCTTCTTCTTGTGATAATGTGAGAGGACACAATGCCTTGCAATGCAGTGAATGATGCAGGCACTGTGACATAGTGTTAAGCTACTCTGGACCTTCTAGCAATAAGGCTACTGCTTGACTACCTGCGGCATAGGGACACTAGACAAAGAGATGATCCGCATCCTGGGATGACAGAGCGGGACAGTGTGCAATCTCATCATGTGACTCAGATTGGTGCACAATTTAAAACGTGTGAATTGCTGAGTTCTGGAATTCTCCATTTGATATATTCAGACCACAACTGATCACAGGTAACTGGCGCCCTGAAACCACAGATAAGGAGGGACTCCTATACTTTGCTATGGCAGCTCTAGAAACTAATAAGACAACCAAACTGGAGTTGGCACAGTTCAGTAGTAGGACCGTCTACAGAGCATGGACAACATTCTTCAAAGTCCTAAGCACTTGCCTTTGTTAGTGCCCTTTATCTTTACCCAAATTCCAAGAGAAGCCTTACGTGAGTGGGCACTTGCTAAATGGTTGGAAAAGTACCTGCATAGAATGAGTGTTCAGTAAATGTTATCTATTAATATTTTCTGTATTTTAGAGGTGAGGAGGCGAAGGCTCAAGAAAGTTACATAATATTTTTATGGTTTCATGGGTGGAGATATTAGCACTCTGGTCCGCATCCCCAAGGGCAGGTGGGGGTGAGACAGTGACCACTGGGACCTCATAACACAAGCCATGAGGATGGGTTTGTATTATGTTTAGGAGGACGGAGGTCCTGTGATGGGCATCCGTGGCATATAGGGCAGGTTATAGATGATACCAGGTCCTGCACAGAGAATGATGAGGTGGTTGTCCCTGTGTTAGGGAAGGATTTGGGAGGATACTGAAATTGTGCACATGAAATCTATCCACCATCTACCACAAACATAAACCACTTCTCAGGTGAGCCCAACGTTTTGAGTAACCTCCTTACCTTCTTTAAAGTCTCAACAAATAGATGGGGCATTTCTTTCCACATTTCACTCAACAGCAGAGTTATCTTGGAATCTATATCTAGCCATATTCTTCAGGGATTTTTTTCTCACCCTTAAGGAAGCTTACCTTCCAGGGAGAAGGAAAGAAAAAGAAAGAAACTCACTGCGTTTTTTTTGTTGTTGTTGTTGTTTTTTAATGACAACTAATCAAAAGCATAGCCATCTGCTGGAGTCCAGGAGGTTCTGTACCTGCTTTCAGTGGCTTACCTGAGCTTCCCAAGGGTTAGCTTCAGGAGATATCATACTATATGACATTTTTTTCACCATCTGAGAGCTATGTGCTATCCAGAACAGGCTGGCTCTGCTTTCCTGTCTCCTATGAGGATATTCAAAGGTATAGATAAACAGAGGACCAGAGAAAGGTGGAATCAACAGAGACAATGCCTGTCAAGGTCAATCTCATACACAGCCCATTCCTTCTTGTGTTACATGTAGCATCCTAATTTCAGACTCCAAAGAGGAGATAGAAAGTAGCAGCTCAAGTGTGTCAAGTGTATGTATGGGGGGTGGGGGACGGGTTTCCTAATTCCATGAGCATCTTCATGGTCATGGCCACTGTGATCACCACCTGCTCCGAGCAGATGCTGCCATCATTAATCCGTCACCACTTACCAATTTATTCCCCATGCCCTCAGCATGCCTAGCAGGAAAACAATATGGTTTCTCCTGTGACTACTTTTCTTGCATCAATTCCTGATGCAATTGCATTCTGAATTTTTCCTCCAAATACCATTTTGCCTTCTACTTCACTGATTGAGTAGTTACCTGTATCTCAGCAGTTAACAGGGAGAACAGTGTGGGCTGGGACCATGTGGATATTGGTGTGAGGGGCCAGACTGCTTCCTCAGGCCATCAATTATCAAATTTATTTGCAGGGATAAATATGGATCTGTGTGTGTGTGTCCATGGCATGTGTGTGTATGCGTACGTGCATATGTGGAATAGTCAGGAGAATGACACAGAAATGGAGAATGGTGTCTGTTCCATTAGAAAGAATTTGAAGGGGCCATTTAGAACCTATGATACTCAGAGACAAGTCATGTCTCCTCAGAGCCCAGGTAACAAAGGGTGACACAAAATGTGGAGCAAGGGTCTCCTCTGTCACACAGGGGTCACAAGGGAATGCAGTGCTGTGTGTACCATCCTCAGCTTTGCAGCTATGAGGCCAAGTCTCCTGGGAAAGGTTTCTAGGGAGGCAGCAGCAGTGGGGATACTAAAAAGGAAAGGCAGGTGACGTAGGGAGGATCTGGCACATAGGAGCCCAGGACGGGGGATGTGGCCATGTTTGCCCTTGAGAGTATGTGAGCTAGTGGAGAAATCTCCTGGTAGAGTTTGGGGTGCAGAGGTCTGGGGTAGGGAGAAGGATGATGTGCCATAGTGAGTAATGTTGACATGCAACCTCCTTTGTACCCCACGGAGGCCCTAAGAATCAGCCTGGCTGTAATTATTTGTGCTGCACCTGTTGTTGGAAAGTGGGTTTTGTTTCTGTTTTTTGTTTTTTGTTTTTTGCTGTGTATATTTGCATGTGCGTGTACAGAGTAGAGATCATGGTCTCCAGTTCAACCTTACACTCACAGTAATTTATAGGACTGGGATGAGCTGTTTCATAGGTTTTTGTATGCATTCTGAAAATGTCTGTTGAGCACAGATATTTTGTATTAGAGGCATTTCTGCAAGAACAGGTCCAGCTTTGGTTTAGTCTCCTAGTCAGAAGAAGGAGGATGCTGGGAAATATTAAAAAAAACACACACAAGAAGGTCTATTTAATGCTGTACATGTGTCAGGCCCATTAAAAAAGTAGTTGCTCTGTAATGACTAATTTAAAACCCACCATGACCCTGTGAGAAGATCACTGTTATTGTAATTCCCATTTTACAAATGAAGAAATGGCAGTACAGGGAAGCTACATAGCTGGAGGAGCTCAAATTTGATGCAATGCAGCCTTGCTCTAGAATCTTTGCTCTCAGCTAATAAGCCAGTACAATGTAAGATTGAGTAGAATAAACCAGTGCTCCCCTGCTTTTTTCTTTGCATGCACATAACACATGATGGACAAGTGTAAGGCACACTGGGGGAAACGGAGGGTATGCTCCTGGTTGGAAGTAGTTGTCCTGGGACTTCAACTGCAAGCGGCCTTGATGTTTGGGCGCTCATTGTCACTGCTTAGCTACAACCCAACAATTGGAAAACTGCACAAACTTTACTATTCTCTGAGAAGAGCACCACATAGTACTTCCCCTGAGTCCACACCTGGCACCCTGCTCATCCACTCATTGCTCTCCTAGTGTTTCTGCATACAAAGATTCTTAACAGAGGTTTAAAGGGCTGAACTCAGCATCTCTAACACGTTCAAGTAGACTATGATCGCAGTCATTTCAAAGCCCACAGACACCATGGTGGACCACAAAACACTCATTTCTCTCTCCCCATTGTATAGCCATCATGTGAAGTTTAGGGGGAACTGGGGGCACGGAAGTACTTCTGATTAGCTCAATCTGCTAATTGCATCATTCTTCTTTATTATTGATTGACTAGAGGCCCGGTACATGAAATGTGTGCACTGGGGGGGGGGGGTGTCCCTCAGTCCAGCCTGCACCCTCTCCAATCCAGGACATCCCTCTTACAATCCAGGACTACTGGCTCCCAATCACTTGCCTGCCTGCCTGCCTGATTGCCCCTAACCACTTCTGCCTGCCAGCCTGATCACCCCCTAATCACTCCCCTTCAAGCCTGATCGATGCCTAACTGCTCCCCTGCCAGCCCGATTGCCCCCAGCTGACCTCCCCTGCAGGCCTGGTCACCCCAATTGCCCTCCCCTGCCAGCCATCACCCCCAACTGCCCTTCCTCCCCTGCAGATCTGGTCATCCCTAACTTCTCTCCCCTGCTGGTCTGATTGCCCACAACTGCCTTCCCCTGACAGCCATCTTGTGGCGGCCATCTTTTGACCACATGGGGGTGGCCATCTTGTGCGAGGGTGTGATGGTCAATTTGCATATTACCTCTTTATTATATAGGAAGAATAGCCATGTAACCAAATTCTGGCCAATGAGACCTCAGGAGAACTTGCTGGAGACTTGAATATTTTTCTGTCACTTGAGAGAGAAAGCAACAGACTAGTGGTTTTTCTATCTCACACTAGATGTAAATAAAGATGATGCAAGTAGCCCAACTGCTCTTGCAACCAAGTCCTGATGGTGAGGGAACCAAGTTGACAGTGTGGGTGGCAGAGTGAGGACACCAATAGAACCTAGGCCACTCAGGTCATTTATGAGCTATTGAACAAATTCACCCCAAAGCCAACCCTACCTTAGGTTTAGTGTCATTTGATATAATATGAACTCATGTTGCTAAATCAGATACCGGCTTTCTATTTCTTATAGCCCAAAGCATCTTGACTATTCTATTCTGTCCCTGGGAGCAGCTATACAGTTCTCCTATAGTCACCGAACTAGGAGTTTTTCTCCTTTTATACCATGAATCCCTTTTTTTTAAAAAAAAAAAATTATTGATTTTCTACAGAGAGAAAGAGAGAAGGACAGAGAACTGGAAACATCGATGAGAGAGAAACATCGATCAGCTGCCTACTGCACACCTCCTACTGGGGATGTGCCCGCAACCAAGGTACATGCCCTTGACCGGAATTGAACCTGGCACCTTTCAGTCCGCAGGCTGATGCTCTATCCACTGAGCCAAACCAGCTAGGGGCATGAATCCCTTTTGAACTATGATTTATTTATTGGATTCTTTCCAAGAATAATAATTTTCCTGCATTAAAAATACTAAAAAAATTAGAATCAAAACCAATTATGTTGAATTTCCAGTTATCAGAGCCCTAAAAATAACAAAACTGTGACATAGTAATGTATGTGTGTCTGTTAACATATTAAATAGCATGACCTAGTGGTGGATTTCATAAATCCTATAATATAACTGCAGTTATATTTTAAAATTTGAAACAACTATAATGTGATGAAAAGATCTGTGGTTTCTATTGGTGACCAAGCCATAGATGCTCCTATTTGAGCATGGTTTGGGGCCTATGGAGTCTCTTGGACCTCAGGTTAAGACCCTTGAACTAAGGAGAAGATAGTGACATTCAAGTCCATGGACCCCCAATGTCCCTAGAGCTGACCTCTGCTCAGAAAGCTCTTTGCCTTGAATCCTCTTCTAAGCAGCCCCAAGGACCTTTATTACCTTTCCTGCTTTTTAATGTTTTTCCTGAATCTTCCTGCCGAAGAAGATTCTCTCCCCCTTTTACCCCTGAGGTCCACTGTGATTTTTTTCATTGTACTCTCCTGAAGTCCCAGAAAAGAATCACACACACACACACACACACACACACACACACACACACACACCACACATTCTCCAGCATTGCCAGCCTCTCTTTGTTCCCCAGTCCTCTTCCTGGGCCACTGAGCTTGCACCTGGTGAAATGATTATTTAGACACTTGATCTGGAAGCGTAGGAGCCCTGTTCCTATTTGTTTACAAACATGTTGAGACAGGAAAACATACATTTCTCCCCTTGGGAATTTCTCCTTGAATATGCAGTTCAAGGACTCATACAGAAGGATCAGTCACGCTTCCTTTAATATCAGGAACTATGTGTCCACCCATTTCCCTTCTCTGCCTTCACTCTCCCCCATCCTCTCTCAACTGGTTTCCAGCTCTCCTGGAAAGGCAAGCAGAGGGTTATTCAACATGAAAAGCAGATCATAGCACACTGAACATGCAGAGACTATGGGAGAAAATACACAAAGCTGTTAACAAGATGACATGTGCAGAGTGGGGTAAAAAGTGTCTTTGCTTTCTTCCCAACTTTTTTCTTGTTTTTAAATGAAATACTATGAAGGTGCATTGCTTTTTAAATAGGGAAAATGTTTTAATATAAAATATTCCAAAAATATATGTAACTCAGATCGGAGGGAACAGCTGTACCTAGAATCCAGGAAAATTCCCTTGGCACTTCTACTTTTCTCTTTAGTGTCTCTTCATGTGGATAAAGTAGTGTCACAACCATTGCCTCATTTGGCAATCAGAAGTTCAATGAGACAAGTAGACCTGGCAGTGTTACTTTATTCCCATTTTACAGATGGGCAGCTGAGACTCAGGGTTTAAATGACATGGTTAATTTATGTTGAAGATCATGCTCTGGCGGAGAGAAGGCAGAACAGAGGGTCATAGACATACCAATGGAGCACAGGAAAGAACAGAGAGGGGCTCTGGACACTGCGGGCGAGGAGGGCAGGAAATTGCAATGGCTATATCCCCTTCTGTGTAACTGCACCCCATGCAGGCCCTTCACACAGATCGTTCTCACAACTGCATAGTATAAATATGCCGTGGTCCCATTCATACTTGTTAATTTTAAAAATTTATTAAAATATATAGGATGTCCCTTCAAAAATGTATACACACACTTTTCATAATTGTAAAGGCAGTGTTTATTAAAATACGTTTCATTTTCAACATTGAGCTATCAGCTGTTAAAGTGTGTATACATTCTTTGGTACACTCTCTATTTGACATATAACATTGTGTAAATATAAGGGGGACCAACATGCTGATTTGATACATGTATGTGTTATACTGTGATTGCCATTGTAGGGATAGTCAGCACCTCTATCATGATACATGATTACATTCCTTGAGGGTGGGATATATTGGGAAGGCGAGATTGTTTAAGCCAGTGGTTTTCAACCTTCTGGCCCTTTAAATACAGTTCCTCATGTTATGACCCAACCATAAAATTATTTTCGTTGCTACTTCATAACTTTAATGTTGCTACTGTGATGAATCATAATGTAAATATCTGATATGAAGGATGGTCTTAGGCGACCCCTGTGAAAGGGTTGTTCGACTGCCAAAGGGGTCGTGACCCACAGGTTGAGAATCGCTTGTTTAAGCTATTGTCCCATTTTCAGAAGAGGAATTGGGAACTCAGAGATATTAAGTCACTTAGCCACACTCAGAAGCTAGTAAGTGGGGGAGCTGGGATTCAAACATAGGATTGCCTGACCCTCACCCTAACCCATTTCACCCACTACTTTCCTTGGAAGTATTGGCAGAGGAAGGCCACGGTACTTTGCAACTCTGTGTTTCTCTGCCTTTCTTGCTAGACCCAGGAAAGTAGATGCTATAATTCCAATCTGAGTACAGAGCCAGTGCAGTGTGTGGCTCAAAGCAGGCACTTAGCTTAGGAAAGAACCAAAAGCAAAGGGGTTTGCTGCCCTAGTGACGCCGGGGCCCCAGCAGCTGAATCATTTCCTCTGGCCCGTGGCATTCAGGAAGACCTGGGCTGGCATGCCCATGCTCCACATTTTTGTGTTTGCTGTAGTGGGAACTGCAGGGTTGCCACTTTTAATCAGGCATCAGTTGTCTAATAAACCCAGGCACAAAGCACCCGATGCAACATTTGCAGAAATTGGCAGGGCCGGATGGGGAGTCTGGCATGGGGGCCTACCTGTGAGGAATTCCGCCTCCACCACCCATCAGTGCCAGCCCCAGGCAGGGTGCAGGAGCTGAAGACTTCCTTAGAGAAACTGAAAGGTTAGAACCTGTGTTTCAGCAGCAGGCTTTGTGCAAAGTGGCAGCCAGTCTGTGGATTACGTTTTTCCCTGACCTTTCTGGGATGGAGAATTCTTCACAGCTGTCATTGCGTCAGTTCACAAGCCCAGAAATATAATTAGGAAAGACGTATGAGCTGAGAGTCTGTGCCAAGCCTAGGGGAGAGTACTGAGGAAGCATGACCAGAAATTCAATAAATGGAGCTGAAACCAAACATAGATGCAGTTCCAGGGACTGAGGGAAGAAGCCAGGATGCAGGGAAGCTCATCTGGTCCTCACTGGTTTGCCTTGCAATCACCCATTTTCATGTCACATGGTAGAAATTCAATAATCATTTACAGAGGTGGAAGGAATAAAAAATGATCTGATAGAAAGGGCTTAGAATCAACTCAACTATGTTTGCTCTAGATCTCCCTAAAGCAGAGCCTGAGACAATGATTTGAACATAGGTTTTTAATTTGAAAGGCATATTACTCTGGATTATCCAGAGAAATATAACCAATAGGAGATGATAGATAGATAGATAGATAGATAGATAGATAGATAGATAGATAGAGATTTACTCTAAGGAGTTGCCTTGGTTAAAGTAATTATGGAGGCTAAGAAGTTCAAAATCTACAGTCAGTAATATAGAGACCCAGAAAAGTGAATGATATAATTTCAACCTGAGTACAAAGACCTGAGAAGCAGCAGGTATAATTTCTAGTCTGACTTCAAGTTCGAAGGCAAGAGAACAAAAATGTTCCAGTTTGAAGACAGTCAGACAGAGAGAGGATTTGTTTTTGTCCAGCCTTTTGTTTAATTCAGGCCTTCAACAGACTTTATGAGATGTACCTACTCAGTGTATCAATTGAAACGTTAATCTCATGCAGAATCTCTCATAGGCCAGTTGACACATAAAATTAACCATCAAGAGAGGGTATCCCATGAAGCAGGGACAGGGAGAGAGCAAGCAATACTGTAGAAGAGCAGTTGATATAGAGTGGGATGTTGAGCTGAACATTGAGGTGAGCAACTGGGGCTTGACCCCCCAGGAGCCATTTGGGAATCTTGTGAAACATCTCAGAATTGTCCCACTGAAGCCTAGAAAGCTTTGACATTTGTTCTTTCATTTCTGTCCACTACAGGTGTGGACAACGACTACTCCTGTATTCCTAAGCTGAAGCTGCTCTGGGATAAGAAGTCCTCCAGACCTTAGAGAAAACTCTAGCCAAAAAAAAAAGCATAGGTTGAGAGGGTAGTACAGCATTGAGATATCCATAAGAGCTTTGCTTAAATTATGTGAGCAAAGGGAATGGTTTTGGAGGAAATGGATTGTGCCTGCTGCACTTCGCATCTCATTTCACAGTGTCCTGAGCCAGTGGACCATCTCTCTTCATAAAGTGCTTCAGGACTGGAAAAGCACTTTCTCCTTTGTTACCTCATTCAATCTCCTCAAAACCTTAGGGCATTAGGTAAGGGTGGTATGTCCTCCCCGCTCATGGAGAAGGTATGAACCTCAGAGGGCCTGCGTGCTTGTCCAGGGCCATTCAGATTTCTGGAGAGTTGAGACAGAACTGTTATCTCTAATTTTCTCTCCAGTTTTCCTTCTTTACCAACACTGGGGGATTTCTGTCTCCTTTCCTCAGCCTTAGGACTTGTGAAATAAAAATGAGGAACCACTGAACAAAACATAGAATTAATGTCACCCCAGGTTAGATTTACAGGAAATAAGCTAGGATTTGTGAATGTCATAGGTGAAAGGCAGGTGGGTAAGGAAGAGCCCAGTACTAGAATTCTAGACTGATGCATTCTCATTATAGCTCTAAAGCTAAACAGCCTTGCAAATGTATTTCCTTCTCTGCATACTTCATCTTATCCTTCTGTCAAATGAAAAAGTCCCATTAGATAATCAGTACTTTTAAATTTCTGTTTTTGTTTTATCTTTTTGTCCTTTTATGGTATTGTCAGCTGGGAAACAAAACCCATTTGTTATTATAGGGGCACCAATCTGTTGAAAAAATGTTGGCTGTGAAGTCAGAGAGATCTGGTACTATCTTGGTTTCTCTAGAGTAGTATGATCTTGGAAAAGTGACCTGACCTTTCTGCGATATGATTTTCTTATATCTTAAGTGAGCTTAATGTTTACCTTGCAGCATGAATGAGAGCTTAGGAAAAAAAATATGTGTGCAGTTACTACATCATTGCCTTACACATAGACACACACTAATAGATAATTGCTGTTGTTATAGTTGCCTATATTATGTTCAATAAGCTAACTTATTTTATCTAACTTTTTTTCACGAGTTGGTCCACTAATTAATGAATTAACAACCCATTTAACATCTACTTATAGCATACGGGTACATTTTATCACTATATCATCCTTGTTAAAAGAATTGAGAAGGTGTAAATAATCCTTTTATTTTTTCCTATTTTCACAGATATGTCCAGATGTCTATACGTAGCAATTTAACTAATTTGACATGAATGCAAACATCTTTTGTAAGGGAAAAGAATGTTAGATTGGATGATTGATAATGACCCTTTTATTCTATTTAGTTCAGTGTTAATATTTTTTCTAAATATATGGATATAAAAACATGATTAATAAGTCTTAGAAGAGTTCCAGTTGTTTTAAATCAATTATCACCTTAAAATACCCAATAAAGGAACCATGCCATGAGTACTAGAGGCCGATGAGAAGTCACATAAAGTTTATTTAGGGTTGTAGTGATGGGTATTATCACCTGCACCTCCAATTAATGACACATGGTTGAGAGTCAGAGCCATACATAGTTGGAGGATAAAAAATATAGAGTTTTTAAAAAAGAAAAAACATGTATAATTATAGAGTATTCTCTAACTCTGTAAAAATAAACAGAAACCTTCAATTCAATTTTTCCCAAGAAATGCACATACCATGAGCCCAACGACTAATATAGGCAAGAGCTGGGTGCTTCAAAGATGTTCAAAGTCATTATGCCAACTCACCACTCAGTCTCTGCCCAAGCTTACTTGGACTCACTTCACCCCTGGCTCCTGGTTCTCATCTTCTTACATTTACATTCCTCTTTTTAAGGCATTAAAAAGTTCTGGGATTTGCTTCTGGTCTCTTCAGCTACTGACTTTTGGCTCCAACTAAGAATTGGCTTAGCTTAACTTTGATTTAAGGACCACACTAGCAGTTGTTGCAGTTTCTAATGGTGAGCCCATTCCTGTCTGGCCCACTTCATCTCTCAATATTGAAGGAGTAGAAGTGGGTTTAGACAGGTGGGAGGAAAGATAGGGTAGAATGTATTAAAATTAATCAGGATCGCCCTAACCAGTTTGGCTGATTAATCAGGATCGCCCTAACCAGTTTGGCTCAGTGGATAGAGAGTTGGCCTGCGGATGCAAGGGTCCCAGATTCAATTCCAGTCAAGGGCATGTACCTTGGTTGCGGGCACATCCTCAGTGGGGCATGTGCAGGAAGCAGCTGATCGATGTTTCTCCCTCATTGATTTTTCTGATTCTCTATCCCTCTCCCTTCCTCTCTGTAGAAAATCAATAAAATATATTTTTTAAAAAATTAATCAGGATCTTATGAATCATCAGCTAAGGAATATAACAGTATAAGGTTTTCAAAATAGTTCATTCATTCTGCTGAATATTTGTAAAAGACTTCACCAAGAACATGGGGACTCCTACAGTCTTTGTGGGGAACGGACAATTTATATTCCACATTCTACTTGCTGGTCATCTTTCCCACCCCCACCAGCCCAAGGCTGTTTGCTGGCTCTCATAGAAGATTAATAATACTCTGATTTGAGATTGACAATTTCCAGCACCACATTATCTTCAATGGAAAGAAAAAGCCTGGAAGCTTATGTGGACAGGCTTAAATTCTTAGCTCTCCCTTTATAAGTGGCCACAATTCTGCTTTACAGTGCCTGTGAGCAGAGATCATGTAAGAGACTACCCACAAAACAGTAAAAACGTTTAACTAACTGACAAAAAGAACATTTCTTTTTCAACTCACCTACAAAAGAATTTCAGATATACTAACTCTTACTAAATCACCTCTTAAATAAGTTAAATTTAAGTTAACAGTACAGGCTCTGAACCCAAACTTAATAAAAAATGGTGCTCAATAAAAAAGAGAGGGGGGACAGATTATAAGAAAGAGGAAAGTTTATAAGATGAAAGAACAAAAAAACCCCTATTAGGTGAAATAGAAATGTGTACATACTGTTTGAGCCATCACTGAAAACATGTATTAATAGGTGGGTCCATACCTGAGATAAATAGTTTGACCCAAACTAACTAAGAAAATAAAACCTATTATAGAGGACAGACCAAATCTCTTCCTCAGAGATCTATCAGAAGCAGGTAATGAAGAAACAAACCAATGACTTAAAAAGTCTTTTGAAAATGCGAGTTGCTGTGAAGCAAAGAAACAAGAATAAAAAATATTAGGAGGGCAGTCAACTAAGGCTCGCTGAGAGGATGACATTTAAGCTGAGATCTGAAGGCTGAGCAAGAGCCAGTCACGCAAAAGGCAGAGCAGAGCAGGACATCTAGGACAAAGGCTGTTGAGCTTTGAAGGTAGAACAGAAAGAGTTGTGTCTGAGGCTCTGAAAGAATGAGCTATGTCTGGAGGGCAGAGATAAGGGTGGGGAGGTCTGAGATGAGTCTGGAGAGGTGAACAGAGACAGATCAGGTTAGGCTTTGAAGGCCAGCTTAAAGGGTTTGGATTTACTTTAAAGCATGACAGAAGTTCAGCAGATGGCTTCAAGCAAGTTTATAACAAAACCCAGTCACATTTGTAAAAGACTTCTCTCTCCCCTCTGTGGTAATGGATTGGAGATGGCTAAAAGTGGAAACAAGAAGGCCAGGTAGAGGGCATTAATAGCAGGCTCAAGATCAGGAAGTTGACATCACAAGATATGCGTCATTCACATGGAAGCTTTGGGGATTTACATCTCCTTTGTGGTGGCTGCTTCCTGCAGTTTGTGTGAGCAGGTGGTGGCTGACTGGATTCCAGAACCCTTGGGGAGGTTCAAAATACTGAGCTAAGTGAGTTTTCTTTGGGATATTCATAGAAGCTGATTTTTATGATGCTGCTGACTTTTAATCATGAATTGCTAGGTCTTAATGCACTGTAGTCATGGTGGTCAACTACACTGGCGGTCAGAGTGAACAATCTATTTAACTATCAGATGGTACTTGTTAGATTTTATTGCAACTCTGCATCCTCCCCTCTCTCTTTCAACCTCTCTCAATCTCTCTCTTCTCTTTTTTTTTTCTCTCTCTCTCATTAATAAAAAAAACATATTCTTGGGTGAGGACTTAAAAAAAGTCTGTTTCTGTTGCTCTGAAACAGACTGATGTTTGAGAGCATCTTTGTGCAGCAGGGATTTACGTAAATTCCTGTTTGTCTTTGCTGGTCTAAGATACTGACTTGAGCTGGGGATAGCTTTCTCTGATTTTTCCTTCAAGGAACCCTTTGTCTCCATTTACTGATACTATGATATGCATTCTGTTTTAAAGTGATTTTTTCACTATTTTATGAGTCTTCTAATTCCTTATGTTTTTCATTAGTCTGAGCCAAGCCTTCTTTCTCACAGGAAGACCTTTCTCACCGTCCATGCCCAACTACACCTTCACCTCTGCTTGTCTCAAAACTCAGCTTTATCTCCTTAAAACTTTCTCTTTAGAGTCTCTCTCTTTTTTTTTTCCTTTCAAATCTCCTGTCCTCCTCTTTCCTGTAAATTTATTCAATAGACATACATTAGACTGGGCTCTGTACTCATTGTAAGGAATTCAGAGAGGTTTCTATATTGAGAAAGATCAATATGCTGATAAATGTTTAACAACTGGCACTAAAAACAAACCAAAAAAAAAAAAAAGCCCTGATTCATACAACTTGCAGGTTTCAATGCTGAAATACTTCCATCATGGCCAATTTCAAGCTACCCATTTGACTTCTGCAAACAGAAGGCTGGAAAGAAATATACACAATGGGCTCTTGCCAGAGCAAGTGGGCTATAGCTAAATACACTCGTTCTGACATGGCATTTACTGGTAGACCCACATATATTTAAGCAATATCAATAATGTAAAGATATGAAAATCACGTTTTCCTTACATTCACATATCTCAGTTAGTATATTACTGCTGCACATATGTAACTACAATTGGGGAGTCCTGGTTAACCCCAGACCCCTCCTCACCCTGGCATTGGGGAACACTGGCCAGAGGTCTCATGACTAATCATCGTTTGAGATCTTCTCATCTTTCCTTGGACAGGTTCCAAGTCATTCCAACATCAGAGTTTTCGGTGTCCCTGTGGGCCACATCTCAGAGTGCTCTCTTTGAAACACATAGAATTTTACTAATTTTATTGCACAAACCTAACCTCAGTATCTATTGTTCTATTTGCGCCCCCCCTCATTGTTGTTATGTAAACCTGTGAAAAGTAGGGAGGTTTGAAATGTAGGGAACTCCTACCCTAGATCCTCTCCAAAGGTTTTCTATTCTGGGTGAGTGTGATACTCATGGCCTTTCTTGTCTTATGCAGTCCAAAGTAATCATCCAGGTGGAAAGTTGCAGGGAAGTGTCTACTTTATTATTTAGGAGGTAAAACACCTGTTTTTTGTTTCCCTACTAAAACATCTCAGTAGCCCAGAATCTGAAGTTAAAAGGTGTTCACCTGTTAGCTGGATGAGAATTTTTATGTCAGTAATTCTATGAGCCTCAAATAATATCTTCACGTTCCCTGCATCCATGCTCTTCTGTCTCGAGACCTTATTGTGCATATTTAGATAATCCTGAAAAACTTCGTTTAAGAATGTTCCAGAATTCTCAGGGAGATAATTCTCAACACAATGATGGGATGCTTTTCATCTTTACAATAATAAATAGTTTGGATAAGATGTAAGGAAAAAAAACTCTTCACAGCCAGATTTAAAATCTGAGTTCACAATCCATCATAGTCCTTTCCCATGCACAGCTTTATCATGTACACACACCTCATTTTCAGCCTTACAGCCATTATCTTAGAAACCCACTTATGTCCTAGGAACACTTAAGAGTTACAGCTAGTTTCTCATACTTACAATTATATAATTCCCATGCTCAAACACCAATTCTGTCTGACTTTGTCACTGTGGTGGAGCAGAGATGATCATCTCTATTGTAGCCCCTAACTGGATCCCTAAACTAGCATCATCTCTCTGCAGCCACCGTCTATACTTGAGATAGGTCCTCATCATTCTTGTCTCAAGCTTGGTCTCCCCAACTCTCATAACATCCTCACTCCATTTCCAGAAACTTTCAGCAGACAAAATTATTTTACAAGATTCCAATCTGACCAATAACCTCCACTGTTTACATAACATTTATAGAACCCTCTCCATCCCCAGGATTAATTCCAGACTACACAGCTGCAGGTCTCAAAATGTCATCCTCCAGTCGCTCACATATGCAACAAATACACCGTGACTATATATGCCTCAGTATTCATGGTGAGCCCAGTCATGAAGCAGGGTCAGAGGAGAAGGAAATGCAAGGTGAGGAAATGAAAAAGGGGAGAGGAGATAAAGGCGAGTCTTTAGCAAAGATGCAAATCTCCTTATCTATTTCACTAAGAGAAAGAAAAAAGGAGAGTGGTAGGTAACAGAGTGTCAGAGAGTTAGCTTAGATGTGTGGGAATGTGTGTATGTGTGTGTGAGTGTGTGTCATGTGCATGCTTAGTGAAAAGTGTGTGAAATTACTTTAGTAGAACTGCAGAAAGAGAAAATGGAAGGAGAATGGGATTGTACAATTCTTTTTGGCAGAAGAACCTGAAGGGCCCAGTTAATCACTTTCCCGTATTAACTCAGAACTATTAACTGTGGACAGCTTGGTGACTGTTTTTCGATTTTGGGGGGTTTCACTTTTTTACCCAGAGTGATTGTAACGAGAGAACAGGAGCCTAGCTGAGCATGTAGAGCCCAAGTTTTGCAACCAGGTTGAAAGGCAGTGTGAAACTTGCTATTGTATAAGGAATGCTTATGCATGGCTAGTTCTCAAATGAGTAGTGAGATAAATGTGATAAAAATGGACATCTGCAGGCCCGTTTATAAACAAGGACTTTTATCTTTCTATCCATTCATGGATGGAAAACCTGATCTACTAAGAAGACAAGTAAATTAGCTATTAGCAGGATATTGTGGGACCTCGTGACAAGTAAGGGAATTGGGACATACCCGGGTGGGCTGCCTGGCTCAGGTCACCAAGTGGAAAGAGATGGGAAGGTCTCCCCTGGCAATAGAAGAGATCTGAGTCTTCAGGAACAAGCAGCTCTGTGTCTGGGGTGTGGGTGAGGTCCCTATCACTTTCAGAGTACAGCAGGCTGTTCAGCAAAGAAACATCTAGAAGATCAATTTGTTTTTTTGGTTTTTGTTTTTCTCCCAAGTGAGCTGAAGCATGGTTGCCTTATCTCCCCTTTCCTTCCCCGTTCCCTTCATTTCCTTTACTTTGGGCTTCTTTTTGTTTTCTCTCCTGTTCATACTATCCTTTCTTCCCCTTTCTTCCCAACTCCTTTCATAGCACCACCATATTTTAGAGTACAACTGAGTGTGGTTTTTAGCCCTAGTAAGCCTCACTGTTGCTCAGTCCTCACTCATTGAAACTGAGGTGACTGTTGCTTCAGGGAAAGCAGAAAATGAAGATGAGAAAATAGAAAAATTATTTCATGTTTTGCTTTTTAAAATAGACTCTTGAAACACACTTAAGCACCAATACTGTTCAGGCAAAGGCTTTTGCTTGGAAGAGTCAGACTCTTTTGGAAAACAATAGAGTTTTCTAAAATTCAAAAGCTTTCTTCTAAAGGTCAAGAACCACAGGCTGGCTCATGAAGATCGCAGAGTCTTACCATGAGCCATGGAAGAGGAAAGAGGGAGGACCAGTACTAGGACCTGTTCCCTTCACGCAGAGAGTGACACCATTCTGGGCTGGTTGGATATATTTACACAGCTGGAGGGAAGGTGCTGCTGACCTGGGGTGACTGACCACCACTAAGCTCTGAGCCTCTTCTAAGGTGTCAGGAAACCGTACTTAGAGAAAGAGAGTCTGAAAGGAGAGAGGGTTCTACCCTCTCCCCTTTTGGAATGCTCAAGGGTACACTTTGTAGGACATCCTGTACTCACCTGGAGCAGCCTCTGGAAAGTAGGCATGGTGCAATGACTTTATTGGACAGGAAGGAGTCTGAGGTTCCTTTATGAATCCCCTGGTTTGTCCCCATAGCCCTTTTAGCTTCTAGGGCCTCCCATGTTCCTTACTTCAGGGCCAGCACATTGCATCACTTTCCCCACTCTTCCATAGTCACATCTTTCTCAAGTTCCTCTCTTCTCCTCACTCTTCCATTTTAAGGACCTTTGTAATCATAATAGGTTCACACAAATAACTCAGGATCATCTCCCATCTCAAGGTCAACTCATTAGCCTCCTTAATTCCATCTGAAACCTTAATTCCCTTTGGCATAAAGTAACATAGTCACAAAGTTCTAGGGATTAGGATGTGGTCATCTTTTAGGCATCATTGTCCTGTCTACCATAGAGGACTCTAAGGCTGGAGTCAATTCCTAGGGCACAAGAGACCACTTATATCACCATCAGAAGCAGCAGGGCCCAGAAATAGGGATTCAGGCTGGAGATCTGCATCCATGTCATTGGCATCATATAAGCTTCCTATTGGGAGAAGGGAAGAGAGAAGAAAGGAAGTAGAAAAATTCAAGAATAGACTGAACTAACCTGAAGAGAATCTATGATTTAAACTGGAAGAGACAGATAACCTTAAAATGACAAGATTAAAATATTTTGCTGACATTGGTCAAACTGGAGAGCTTATTATCAAGTTACTTGAGTTATAGGAAATACAGAATATTACAAGCATGCATGTGAGAGTAACAGCATATACATTTTAATACTACCACTCTTTTTTTATTTTTTTTTCTGCTACCACTTATTTTACTCATATTTTTTCCCTCTCTGCTTCTCTAATCCCCTTTATCCTCTTCTGATTATTTTACTTTTTCCTCTTTATTTTTCTCTGGTTATAATTTCATAATTTCTCTTTCTCCTCCTTTCACCTTTTCCTTCTCTTTCCTTATACCTAAACCGGTTACAAGAAGAGAGAAAAGAGGTGAGGCCATGTCTTACCCACACTTTTGTCCCAAGGCTTAGCATGAGGCCTAGGAGATAGATGATGCACAGTGATTATGTATTGAATAAGTGAACAAATATATTGAATCCTGAGCCATGCAGTAAGAAAGGGATGCTGGGAAACATCAAAGAGCACCGCTAGTGTCCTGAAAACACAGACAATAGCTAGGTGGCGTTTCTCCCTTAATGATCCCACTTTCTCCAGCTGTCGAGTGAATTATCACCTTTTAAACATGTCAGTTTGAAAAACAATCACAAACTTTAAATTATAATCCTAAAATGGCAAAGAAGTTAGTGTAATTGGAATTAAATTTATACGGAAGAGTCTTCCTTTTTATTGTTTAAATAGGCTCAAATAAATTGAAATAGCAAGAAATGTCCAAATGGTTAAAGGCAAGAAAGTGTGATTGCCTCACCCAAAGCTAAAAGCTGGAGATGAACTGATCAGGAAAAAATTATTCTCAGAAAGAGCAAGTTGGTGTGCTCTCAATTCGTGGGGATAAGCAGGTTTTTCCTTCTGAAAATAACCTGCTCTGAAAATAGTGCACCATTCCCTGAAGGGCAGTCAATAGCTCCAAATTATAGCAGTGTCCAAATTACAGGCCGGACACCTCTCGGTGATTGTGTTCCTGAAAAGGTCACAAGAAAGGCATTTTTTATTTCATGAGTGTTTGCAGGGGAAAAAAAAAAAAAAAAAAAAAAAAAAAAAAAAAAAAAAAAAAAAGCGCTGTCTAAATGAGACTGCAAGGCAAAGCCCTGCCTTCTAGTTGAGATCAGTACCTGGTGTTACCTGGCCACAGAGGAGCAGATAGAAAGCATCAAGGCAGCCAGGCAATAGGACACAAGTCAGTTTTTTTTTGTTTGTTTGTTTTAAGTTGATGGAGAAGAAAGTATATTGAACACATCAGTGCATTTCATCTTTTCTACAACTTTCTACCATTTATAGTGCTATACGCATTTTTCAAAATAGGAAACCAAAATCGGTAATATTTCAATCACTTGACCACATTTATACAACTTAATGCGGACCTCTGATTTGAACTTGAATGTGTATTAATAAGCTCAAGTGTTTTAATCCCTTTGCTACATGAAAAAACTGTCTTTCTTTTGTATAATCATTTTTAAATTTGTTTGCTGTTACCTGTATCCATACAGATTGTATGTTGGCTCACACCAAATTTGCATGTGTCCACTGGAACTGTAAGTTGAAGCACAGACCACCCAGTCACAAAGTGGGGGTCAGGAAACCAGTGTCAGTGACCATCATATCATTACAATTACCTTCCTACATCCAGAAAACTGCTCCTGGAGCATCAGGTTGTGAAGTCTGGATGCCACCTCTTGTTGCAAATTTTTCTTAAGAGCTCCAAAGCAGGAAAGAAAGGATGTGCAGGAGTGAGGAAAATTGTTTCTGGAAAACAGCCTAGAGCAGCAAGAAAATCGTCTCTAATTTGCTAACAAATATTAGGTATGTACATGTAATTGGTAAAACTCTGATTTGCATTCTAAGGGCAGCTCTAAGGGCATTTTGTAAATGTAGTTTTTAACTTTAACAGTCTATGGAATTAAAAATAAAAGGCACAGTAGAAGGATATGAGAATAGATGCTGAGTGCCAGTTTTTTTAAAAATATATTTTGTTGATTTTTTACAGAGAGAAAGGGAGAGGGTTAGAGAGTTAGAACCATCGATGAGAAACATCGATCAGCTGCCTCCTACACACCTCCCACTGGGGATGTGCCCACAACCAAGGTACATGCCCTTGACCAGAATCGAACCTGGGACCCTTCAGTCCGCAGGCCGAAGCTCTATCCACTGAGCCAAACCGTCCAGGGCCTGAGTGCCAGTTTTATATATCCAATGCAGGCAGAGAATCATCTTGCTTTCCAGCCTCTTCTGTAGAGAAAGACGAGGATCAAAGGATGATCATGGAGCCTGACCTGCCAAGGAGAGTGCCTTTCTCAGAGCATGATGTTGTCATCCAAAGAGAATTAACTTGGAGATCTTCATAGGAGTAACCTGAGAAGTTTCACTACTTCCCACTGGGATTGAACTTGGAAGCACAGAGCCCTAAGTGCTTCTGGGGGTCACCTTCCAACCTCAAAAGGAAATAAAGCTAAGAAATGGAGTGAAAGCAACAAATCCAGACTTACATTATTCAAGTCCCTTTAACCAACCACACTTGAGGCCACCTACCCTTCAACTATTATAAGCTATTACATACCATTTTCAAAAAATCAGCCTTGTAACCTGTCACCTTCAACCAGAGTCTTAATTGATAGGCTCTCTCATGATGTTAAAAATGGAAGGAGGCCTCAGTTCTTCATATCACCAGTTATAAAACAGAGTAAAGACAGTGTTAGAACATGGTTTCCAGCTTGTCAGAAAGGTAGGTAGCTGTACAGTTTCACAGGGCAGGGTTCTGTTTCCAGGACTCCTTTCCTGGGAAGAGAGAGAATTCATGACTGGACAGGAAGTCAATGGGCAGCATAATGTCTCCTTGTAGAGCACTCAGTCCTGTTAAGGTGGGCATCTCAAAGGAATTAATGAACTAGAACTTTAACAGGATTGAGAAACACTACCCAGAGAAGACCAAGACACCGCCCAAACCAAATCACATATTAGTAGCTTTATAGGAAAGTAACAAGAAAATTCTATTTTTGCTTTGTTATGCTTTGCATTTTTTGGAGGGTAAGCCTAACTAATATTTACCAATCATTTATTACTTTTTCTCTTCCAGGCATATAGAGGATTATACCTTCAGGCTCGCCTGCAGCTGGTTAGAACAGGAAAACTGTTTTAGTCAATACAATATGACCATAAATGGCATGTGTTCAGTTCTGGGAAGAGACCTAGAAAAAACACTTGCATTATTCTCTAGTCTCTTTCTCTGACTGAGAAAGGCATGGTTTTTCTATGGGGAAATTACGAGATGGCAGAGCTTTTGAAAATTTTGAATCAGAAGCTATCATCAACTCATGAGAATCATGTAATGAGCCAAAAAATCAACTTGTGTAGTGTTAAGACATTGAGATTATGGGGGAGGGATTAATGTCACTGCAGCATTATCTAGCTTAAACTGGCTATCACTGGGGTACTGATGTGAAATGAGAAATCCCTCATTCTGTTACTTTTTTGTTCAGGAACATTAATTTCAAGGCAGAGCTAGAGCAGGCATGACCATTCATTCAGATCATTGAATAAGTTTCAGGACTGATAAGACTAAATTAGACATAGTAATATCTTAGAAAGGTCTTCAAACAGTAGAAAAGTGACATGGTAGAATAATGAACCATTACCAGGCACTAGAGCCAGATCAAATCTGGTTTCAAATACCAGCTTTGCTACTTATTAGCTGAATGCTATTCTATCAAATTTTAATTTCTGAGCATCAATTTATTTATCGATAAGGCAGAAATACAACTGCCATTCTTGTAGGAATATTTTGAAAATTGATTTAGAACACATGAAAAAAAAAGACATTCAATATATGCCCTTTTGTAGGTAAAGAAACCTGTGTTCTCAAAAAGTGAAATGAATTAATCAAGGCCAAGCAGTGATTTTCTGAAGAATCCTGTAATAGAACCCAGATTCACAATCCCAGAATAGTTACCCTCTTCTCTACAGATGCCTCTTAATGTAACTGAGGAAGGGAGCCACGCATTCATATTTATGTATGATTAGTGTTCAGTGCAGTCAGTGCAGCTGTGTTGAATAACCAGACTTAAATATGTGATCATTGGAATCCTTGCTTTTTGTAATCCCCTTGCTCCTGTATATTCTTCAATATACTGGGAAAAGATAGCATGTACAGTCTTCTGTTTGCTTTTACATAAAAGGTACATGTATTTAATGTGGCTGATATGAAGTGACACATGCTCTTTAGACCTTAAGTCTTCCCCAAGAGAAATGAAATGTCCCCAGCCTAATAGGATAGAGAGTGCATCACCTGTAGTTCATTGGTTCAAATCATCCGTGATGAGGTCAATAATGAGTCATTACTATCTGATGCCTGTTCAGTGACCTACGTAAAATGAGCTGGAAGTCTTATTTCCTTGCAGAGAGGACAATGTCTTAGATGAAGTGAAAAACAGCATTGACACCAGCATCACAACAAAGCTTGGTGTCATATGACAACCTGAATGGGAAGATAAGTGTTCACACTCTGTTTAGAGGAAAGAAGCAAATAGACCAAATATTGTTTTCTGGCCATTGGAATTGGGTCATCTCAGGAAGAAAGGAAGCTGACATAGAAGTGTGTTTCTATTTGGCCTAGGGAGAGATTGTGCTCTTAATACCTTAAAATTCTTTATTGTACACATAGTAATTTGTTTTTTTTTAAATAACCTTATATACTATAGTGGATTGATATGTTAATTATACCCAATTAATCATGTTTCCTGGTATCCACACACTGTACAATTCCCTCCCACATTGACTCAGTGCTTAGTCACATGATTTGCTTTGACCCCTGGGGAAAGCAACAGATATAACACAAATAGTAGCTTGATAAATAATTGTGAATTTCAGACGTGCCTTAGCTGGTTTGGCTCAGTAGATAGAGCATTGGCCTGTGAACTGAAGGGTCCCAGGTTCGATTCCAGTCAAGGGCACATGCTGGATTGCAGACTTGATTCCCAGTAGGGGTCATGCAGGAGGCAGCCAATCAATGATTCTCTGTCATCATTGATGTTTCTATTTCTCCCTCTCCCTTCCTCTCTGAAATATATATATATATATATTTTTTAAGAAGTTCTATTGTGTTTGGGAGGCCACATGGATACAGCTGATAGCCCCAGCCATGTGAGTGAGGGCACTCAGGAGCAGCCTGTTTTCAGGCCACCTGCCTCCTGAATACAGATTCACTAATGTTCTCATCAAATACCTTCATGGAGCTAAAATAAACTGTCTCAGCTGATCTGTATCTAATATGTCATTCCACAGAATTATAAAAAATAATTGATTGTTGTTATAAACCACCATGTTTTGGGGTATTTTGTTATGCAGCAAATACTAACAGAAATTAATATTCTGACTCCACTTCAGATCAAGTTTTACAGTATACAGGTGTCCCTTGACAATCACAATTCACTTTTTTGTTTATTTATGTAACAAATATTTATTAAGCACGTTCCACTTATTGTAATGATTATAGTAATGTAGTAGTAAAACAAGTAAACAAAACACCAGATGAGACATTTTTCCTCATGTAAAATTGATGACCTATATACATATACTATTTTGTCCACAAGTTGCTTTTTAAAATATTGATTTAAAAATGTGAGGCTTTGCCCTAGCCGGTTTTGCTCAGTGGATAGAGCATCATCCCACAGACTAAAAGGTTCTGGGTTTGATTTTGATCAAGGACAAGTGACTGGGTTGTAGGCTCAATCCCTGGCCCTGGTCAGGGAGTGTGCTGAAGGCAACAAATCGATAGGTCTCTCTCACATCGTTGTTTCCACTCTCTCTGAAAATCATTGGAAAAAATATCCTTGGGTGAGGATTAATAAAAATAAAAATGTGTTAAATGTGAGGCTTTTATGTTAACATTGGAAGGTACAGCTTGTTTTTCACACTCAGAAGAAATAGGATCTTTGGGTCAGCACTTCCATAAGGTACAACAGGATGAACAAAGAAGAGGCTGCCCTTCTCATCCCAGGATGGGGCCTGAGCTCTCCAGATCACAATTCTCATAATTTCCTGTGTTCTCTGAGAATGGGAAATTAGTGTTATTTATCTTTATATGTTTCTATTTTTGTAGAAACATTTCATCCTGTTTTGTTTTGTTTTGCTTTGCTTTGTTCTCTGCCTGTGTGGTATCTGTAGGCATCAAAGTCTAAAACTTCCTACATCCAGGATCTAATGGAGTAGACAGACATGATCATTCAGAAAGATGAAAAATGTAAATATAGAAATAGCATTAGCCATGATGTTTTACAACAAATAAATGAAGATAACTAATTCAGTCTCCCCAAAATCTAATAACCCACTCCCTTAACTCTGCATTGAAGAGATTTAGTACAAGCAACATATCACCCAGAGTATTAGATCCATCAGGTTATAGGACCATTTTTTAGGAAAGAGTATCAATTTCTTTATGTGCCCATAGATACCCTATGTCACAAAATACTTATGACCTTGCAAATGTCCTCAGAAAATCATGGCTTGCACTGCAGGCTGTTCAAATCTAAGTGTGCAGGGCCTACTCAGGCAACATATAAAGGAGAAGAAATCAAGATTCTTTAAGGAATTAAGCTCCACGAGGAACTCAACTGGAAAAGATTTCCCACTGACCTTGTGTTGCTGGAGTATTCAATCTATCTTCTCCCCGCCCAAATCTGAACCTATTTCAAGATTAGAACCTGACGAAAACAAATGCATATTTCATTAAAACTGATTTATAGTGTGCAGAGCTTCTATTCCACAAAAAATAACCTTCTATATCCCCTCAAAATCTGAGTTTTCTAGTTGCTCAGCAGACATTGTCAGCTTTCTGTGGTAGCGGGCATCATGCCTACAATCATGTCACTTTTGGATAATGCTTTGGTTCTATCTTCAAATTCTGTGGAAGATAAATTAGAAATAGAAATAATGGAGTAATAGGCGATGTGAAATAATGCCATCATTATCCTTTTATGTATTATGCTGCTCAGCACAAAATACCCATTATCTGCAGTGCCTTTGCCTGTGTGCTCATAACTGTTCAGATTTTGTATATTAAAGTCATATTTTTAAAGACTGAATTGCCATTATTGGGACCAGGGAAGTTTTCTTTTTCTTTTTCCCTTCTTAAGATTTTGTCATTGTTGTTGTGACAGATATAAAAACATCTGTTGGCATTTGAGTGGAAGCTACCACATGTTGGACTTTTTCAGAGATTGACAACTATAGCCTGTGGGCCCAATCCAGGATTCCACATATTTTGTACATAAAGTTTTATTGGAATACATCATGCCCATCCGTTTACGTATTATCTATGCCTGCTTTCATGCTACCGGTGCAGAGTTAAGAAATTGCAACATAGACCCTATGGCCTACAAATACTAATATATTTATTACTATTTATCTGATCCTTTACAAAATAAATTTGCTGACTCCAGGACTATTTTTGATTAAGATAGGAGGAAAAAGTCAGGTCATCTGTACAGATTGAAGTAAAGATACAGATAAAGTAGAAAGTATCAAAATCCTCTAAATAATTTAACCAAGATAATTTTTTGGAGTAAGAAAAAAATACAGTCAGAGAATCTGGCACAGTTATCTCAATTCCATATGACAAAACCATGTTAACTTGTCTCCAAAGAGCACCCCCCCTCCAGTGATTCATGCCTCCCAATAGTTACTCTCTTACTAGTCCCTTCTCCCTCTCCCGTAGAATCCAGATAGTTCTGTGACTAGTTTTGGAGTACTAGATGCAGGCCACAGGTCAATGTGGCCACCTGTGACTGCAAAGCCTTGCAGGTATTAACCCCACTCCTCACCCTATACACCCCCCTTTCAATTTTCATTCAGTGTCTCTTCTAAGCAGCTATTCATTTAGGCAATAGATATATTATTGAACACCATTTTTAAACAGCACCTTAACAGACTCAGGAAGTGTGGCCAGGTTCCAGAAGCTCTGTTTGGTAAGAGAAGAAGACGTGCAAACAATTATGACACAATGTTGTGTTCTAGAGAAAGCATGTCTAATACTACAGGATCTTTCTTGGCAATTATCCTGGAAAGTCAGGGAAATCAGCTGACCATGAAATTGAGTCTTGAAGGAGAAGTAGCAGCTTGCCAGACAGGTCGATGAGAGGTGATTAGTTTGAGAAAAGTAGATGACCATGAAGAGCTTTCTAGGCAAATGGAAGAAAGTTAGGGAAAATGACAAAGTTTAGTTTTTCAAATGGTCAACACTTCATTTTCTTTATCATCTATCATTAGTCTTGGTACTACTTGTTGAAATGAACCAGGCAAAGTCTAACATATGCTTCACTATCTCTAGAGAGCAAAGAACACTTTTCTATAGATATAGATATAGATATAGGTATAGATATAGATATAGATATTTAATTTCTTTATTGATTAAGTTATTACATATGTGTCCTTATCCCCACATTACCCCTCCATCTACCCCCACTCATGCCCTCACCACCTGTTGTCTGTGTCCATTGGTTAGGCCTATATGCATGCATATAAGTCCTTTGGTTGATCTCTCCTCCTACCCCCACCCTCCCCTACCTTCCCTCTGAGGTTTGATGGTCTGATCAATGTTTCTCTGTATCTGGATCTTTTATTGTTCATCAGTTTATGTTGTTCATTATATTCCATAAATGAGTGAGATCATGTGATATTTATCTTTCTCTAACTGGCTTATTTCACTTAGCATAATGCTCTCCAGTTCCATCCGTGCTGTTGCAAATGGTAAGAACTCCTTTTTTACTGCTGCATAGTATTCCATTGTGTAGATGCACACAGTTTTCTAATCCACTCATCTACTGATGGGCAGTTAGGCTGTTTCCAAATCTTAGCTATGGTGAATTGTGCTGCTATTAACATAGGGGTACGTATATCCTTTCTAATTGGTGTTTCTACTATCTTGGGATATATTCCTAGAAGTGGGATCACTGGGTCAAATGGGAGTTCCATTTTTAGCTTTTTGAGGAAACTCAATACTGTTCTCCGCAGTGGCCGCACCAGTCTGCATTCCCAGTAGCAGTGCACGAGGGTTCCTTTTACTCTGCATCCTCACCAGCACTTGCCCTTTGTTGATTTGTTGATGATAGCCATCATCAACAGGTGTGAGGTGGTACCTCATTGTCGTTTTGCATCTCTTGGATGATTAGTAACTTTGAGCATGTTTTCATATGTCTCTTGGCCTTTCTTCTGTCTTCTTTTAAAAGGTATCTATTTAGGTCCGTTGCCCATTTTTTGATTGGGTTGTTTATCTTCCTTTTGTTAAGTTGTATGAGTTCCCTGTAAATGTTGGAGATTAAACCCTTAGTTGTGATTAAAAAAAAAAAAGACCCCAAATAGCTGCAGCAATCCTGAGAAAGAAGAACAAAGTAGGTGGGTTCTCAATATCAGATACCAAGCTGTATTACAAAGCCACTGTTCTCAAAACAGCCTGGAACTGGCACAAGAACAGACATATAAATCAATGGAATAGAATAAAGAACCCATAAATCGATCCAAACCGCTATGCTCAATTAATATTCGACAAAGGAGGCATGAACATACCATGGAATCAAGAGAGACTCTTCAATAAATGGTGTTGGGAAAATTGAACAGATACATGCAAAAAAATGAAACTAGACCATCAACTTACACCATACACAAAAATAAACTTAAAATGGATAAAGGAATTAAACATAAGATGGGAAACCATAAAAATACTAGAGGAATCCACAGGCAGCAAAATCTCAGACATATGCTGAAATAATTTCTTCACTGATACTGCTCCTAGAGCAATGCAAACTAAAGATAAAATAAACAAATTGGACTACATCAAAATGAAAAGCTTTTGCACAGCAAAAGAAATCATCAACAAAACAACAAGAAAGCCTACTGCATGGGAGAACATATTTGTCAATGTTATCATATATATATATATATATATATATATATATATATATATATATATATATATATTCTGGCCCGTGTTATTCAGTGGTTGAGTGTTAACCTATGAGCCAGGAGGTTGAGGTTCAATTCCAGGCTCAATACTCAGTAGGGGGTGTGCAGGAGACAGCCAGTCAATGATTTTCTCTAATCATTGATGTTTCTATCTCTCTCTCCCTTTCTATCTAAAATCAATAAATATATATATATGAATAAAATTTGAATTTTTAAGTGTCATTTGAATTTCATATGACAAACTCAGTGGTTGGTGAATTATCTATAATGTTCTAAATAAATAGGTATATGTAATTGAATGAAATATAAATATACATGTATAAATGTGTTTGTATATTTACTTTTATATATATGTGTGTGTGTATATATATACACATATACATATACATATATATACATATATATACATATATATATATATATATATATATATATATATATATATATATATATATATTTACCCACTACATTGTTTATCACTTTGAAGGTCTTGTAAAACATTTCTTTCTTTTTTAATATAATTTATTGATTTTTTACAGAGAGGAAGGGAGAGAGATAGAGAGTTAGAAACATCAATGAAAGAGAAACATCGATCAGCTGCCTCCTGCACATCTCCCACCGGGGATGTGCCCGCAACCAAGGTACATGCTCTTGACCGGAATCAAACCTGGGACCTTTCAGTCCACAGGCCAATGCTCTATCCACTGAGCCAAACCGGATTCGGCAAACACTTCTTGATTAAATTTTTACTGACATAAATAATCTCTTTCCCAATGGATAGCACTTTGGACACTTAAAGGTCATTAACATTTTCTCTCTGAATCTTACCAAAGTTTATTTTTTCAACACATTTGATTCTTGCCACATGACAAGACTTCAAGCTCCTTTCATTCAAAGGATTTTATCTATTGCATGCACACTGTGTGTGGGATGGACAATGTTCTAGACACTAGGGACATAGCACTGAATAAGACAGACAGACACTGAACTCAAATGTCTTTCAAATCCCACTTGATTTTCTCTGAGTGGGATCCAGTTTGCTTATGCTCCACATAAAGTAAATTTGTACAACTGAAGGCTGGATGCCAGGCCTGAACTAAATGGATTTGTCTTATTAATTGGATATTCCATCATTTACAAGATACGTTTTCATTTAGTTTGGAGGTTTGGGGACTGATGTTGCCCCTTACCTTCATTTGCCCTAAACTCATGCATTTTATGTCCCAGTTCCATACAAATTTAGTATGAGAAATGTCTCCACACTCCCAATGACATTAATGAGTACATTTAATTGAACTTCTACAGTTAATAAATACATTGTCCAAAAGAAATTTATACCATTAATGAGAACTCATTAGTAAGGAGACTGGATTGTGAAAGGACAATAAGAAGTGACCTTTCTGCTCTTTCTGGAATCCTGTCAGCTGATCTCCTTATGCCCTTCCTAAAAATACTCTTACCCTCCCCCAGAAAGCTACATGGATGTCTCTCTGCTTTCCTTCAGGACCTTGCTGAAATGTTGCCTTCTTTGTGAGGTGCTCTCTGGCCACCTCAGCATTCTAAGGTAAATAATAGCCTCATCCATGTTATCTTCAGGGACTCTATTTCTCCCTTACCTATACATGGAGGAACATAATAGTACCAGTGCTATAGAGTTAAAGATTATATCATGGTGGTGATATATCACCGCATCACCATCTAATTGATACATATTATTGACACATTATACATGTATTTGTTTGTTTGTTTTCTATTTGTGCATCAGACTCTAAGCTTCATAAAAAAGTGATTTTTATCTTTTTCATTTCCTACTGTATCTCTAGTACCTATAACAGAACCTGGCATAAAATAAGGGTCTGATAAATCTTTATTGAATGAATGAAAGAGGGAAAAAGGAAGGAAGAAAAGAAGGAAGGAAGGGAGGGAGAGGGGGAGGGAGGGAATGAGAGAGGGAGGGAGGGAGGGAGGGAGAGAGGGAAGGAAGGAGGGAGGGAGGGAGGGAAGGAGGGAGTGAGAGAGGGAGGGAGGGAGGGAGGGAGGGAGGGAGGGAGGGAGGAAGGGAGGAAGGAAGGAAGGAAAGAAGAAAGGAAGGAAGGAAGGAAGGAAGGAAGGAAGGAAGGAAGGAAGGAAGGAAGGAAGGAAGGAGCAAGCCTAGAATTTTAGGCCACCTATGTTGGTTCTAAAGCTAACCAACCATTTCTACCCCACCATACTATGCTTAACCTGCCTCTTTTCTATTTATGTAAGATCCATTTTCTCCACCACTTGCTTTAATTGTCTAGTGTGAACCCCATTAACAAAGTATTTTAGTGTGAAAGTGTTCACTACTCATTATGTTGGTAGCTCAGCAGTTCCCAAAAAGGAGCTAAAAAATAGATATAAAGTGATACTTGTGATCCTGACACAGAAATGTGCATTCTATCCCCAAACAAATCCCAGGTGATGAACTCAGAAAACCCCCAGGGCAGCAGACAAAGCAGAGATGTAGTCGCAGCGATGAGTCTGAGTCCAGGTGTAACTCAGGTGGAGATTGTTTTGAGTTACAAAGCACATCTCTAGTTATGATACCAGGCACTCTTGGTATCAACATGGAAGGACATTGTCTTATTTCATCTTTATAGTATCAGATAGGAGGGAGAGGTTCAGAATGCCAACCTTATTGGACACTGGGGAATCAGCTGGGGAGGCAGGGTTTTCTCTGTGGATTTTCACAGAAGTTATAAATAATAAGGCCTTGAGATGGATTTCCTCATCCTTAGTAGCCAACACTGATTCCAGCTTCTCCACTCTGAACATTTCCTAATCACCCATTGTTCTCAGGGAGAAGGCATGGAGAAAACACTGGCTTTTGAATGAAGCAAACCAAGGATTAAAACAGATCTGTGCCACTTATTAAGCAAACATGAGAGAACTGTTTAATCTCATTGAGTTTACTCCCCTTCTTTCTGGAATGGTATAAGGTTAGCCAAGTGGTTTGCCTTGAGAGTATCTGATCTCAACCTGCATGGTAGGTGCATGCTAGTTTTTTTGCCCAGAAAGGACCCCACTCTCTTCTATCTTCTTATCATGCATGACACTCAAATGGCACCTCTGAGAAACATTTCCTGATCCTTTGGCCTCGGTCAGGGATGCATAAGATCTCATGATATTGTATACCTTTCCTCACTGCACCTATGTTTTGCAATTTTTCTTCCGTTTCCAATTATTATCATCTGCCTTTCCAATAGATTACATAGTCTCTGTGAAAGCAAGGCTTTTGTGGATCTTTGCTGAGCATCATCGCATACTTAGTATTCGGCACAGTGCCTGGGTGAGAGCAAGCTCTGCGCTAATGTGTATTGAATACATAAACACATATACATGTGTGAAAATATAAAACAGTGTTCCAAACAGTAACTGAGAAGTCATTCCTCTGTGGCCTCTTCCAAGTTCCCTTTATTCCTGTATTTCTGCCTGGGCCCAGGAGGGATACTAAATCCAATCTGTGCTTCTGAGTCATGCTCACAAGTGAAACAGCTTTCAGGGCACTGTATTTGTTCTCAGAGTCACAGTCTGAGCAGAGATAATGAGCATGGCCAGCCTGTGGGGACTTCAGCCTTAGGCAGTGTTTAAGTGTTGAGCTAACAACCATTGCAAGTAATTGCACTTACAAGGGGACCTGCAATTACTTTCTGATTCTTGCGCTTTTCCCCCACTTTCCAGGTCCCCCACATTAGAGCTGAAAAGCAAAACCCTGTCCTCCAGCCCCAAACTCCTCCGACTGCAAAGCTCAAAGATTATAGACTTGAAATGAATCGCCTTGTGGCTCCAGCAGTTAATTTATAACTCCGTTACAGCTTATGAGGCTGCATAATTCAGTTCACAACAGTGCAAGTAGGAAAAGATCAATCATGACCATTATGTTTCTACGACATGTCTCCAAATGCAAGATACTAAGATGAGCTGCATTTTCTTCTTTTCTTTTGATGAAGAATGGACACCCTGCTAGCTGAGCTATCTGAAAGCCCAAGAAATCCTATAAAATCTGTCCCAAAATGTTACTTGGCATATTCTTAAAGAAAAATAATAAACAAAAACAGTGCAGGAGCCTGACAGGTGTGGCTCAGTGGTTGAGCATTGACCTATGAACCAGGAGGTCACAGTTCAATTCCAGGTCAGGGCACATGCCTGGGTTGGGGACTCGATCCCCAGTAGGGAGCATGCAGGAAGCAGCAGATCAATGATTCTCTCTCATCATCTCTCTCTCTCTCTCTCTCTCTCTCTCTCTCTCTCTCTCTCCCTCTCTTTCTCTTTTCCTCTCTAAAAACAATAAAAATATGTGTTTTTTTTAAAAAACAGTGCCAGAGAAGGTTCATTGTTCTTCTATTTTTCTCCCCTTGACTTGAAGACTAGAACAGCTTGTTTATGAGACTTGGTTTAAAACAAACATGATCAAGTAGATTCCATATAATTATAGTGGAAAGAGGATTTAGTGAAAAGACTGAATGAGGGTAAAGTGAGGCACTCATCTTGGGCACACAATATAAAGAGATGCCAAAAATCAGTAAGCACAAATATATCATAATTTAATGCAGTATTTGAAAAATCAAAAATTAGGCCCAAGCATCCATAATGAACCAAATGTCAACACATTAAATCAAGATAAGATTAGCATTGCTGATTTTTCATTTTGCTTCAGGCTGCAGTGCTGGTTAATATATCAACTCTTTATGTGACTTTTTGAAATTTTGCTTATCATGAAACTTTTCCATTAACTTTAACTTTTTGAAATATTGCATGTGATATAGCTAATATTTATTTATCACATTTTTATGCCAGATACCTTTACATTGGCAATAATAACATTTAAAAAAGATTCAAACTAATGCATTTTAATTTTCTTTTTTTCCTCTAGCCCTAAAGTTTATATTCTCCAGAAAACAGATAGCTTAGACATCCAATAATGTAGTCCACTGTAGCTAGATTTGCCTTTATTGAGCATATGTGCCCTCAAACCACAACCATGAGACACAGATCTCTGCCATTTCAGCCCGAGGTTCCTATTTTGGCATCCCATCTGCTCCGAAGGTTCCTTGCTGGCCTGTATTCCATCTTGGACCACATTTGCCTTTGCCATTCCTCTGTACTTATGGCTAATTTTGACCAAGACTCTCTCAATACCCTTAGTAATGGATTGCATCCTGAACCAGATTCAACAAGCTGCCTAGAATTCTTATCTAAGCAGCTATCTCTTTTAAGCCTTAGTGATTTCCGAGAAATGCTTAATGCCACATTTTGCCCACCACAACCAGCCTACTTCATAGGTCTTTATGTACTAGGATAAATAATGAACTACATTAGACGAGGCAAGAGTCAATAGAATCAAGCTTACAAAACATCCATCATAAAAATCCAGTGATTATAAATCCCCTTGCAGAATTTCAGAATGAACTACACTATACCCTTACCAAATCACAGAGGTGAGCTCTGAACACTGGTATTTACAGCATAACCCAGGAATTCCCTTCTTTGAGCTTAGTCTCCTCCATCCAGTTTCTTCTCTCCACTCAAAACTCATGCGTTTGAGTTTGTATACATGTTGACCCTAACACACTATTCCCAAAATGTGTTTCAAAGATTATTTGATCCATGAATTGTCCTGTCATGGGGTGGTTAAATAATTTTGGTTCATGCTGCCTATTGTAACCCCTTCTTGGAGATTTAAAATGTTCATTAGTATATTAAAAGATCTGCAAAGTACTGCAGTAGAGAAAATGTGTAACTCTTTTGAGCCCAGCAATTACCAAATTAATTTGCTCGTGTAATCTTTTTTTTCCCCCCTACAGACCTATTTGTATTCTCTTCATGCCAATATTTCACCCTTTGAAGGCCACTCGCTTCATCAATACTGATCATGTTTACATGTTTGTGTGCTCTCCTGGGAGGACATCCTGTTCAGACTTCCTCCTTGTGAAGCCCAACAATAAATGCAGCACGCAATCCACCTCCCCCAACTCTGCCAGCCCACTAACACCTTCACACTCCCTTCAGAAAGGGCTCTGCCATATACCCACCATGATCAGCACTCTCTCTATGACAAAGAGTGAGAGCGCTGTTAAATCCTTTGTTGGACACATTCTGTCCTTCATTGGGGGACACCTTGATACCCATTCTTTGGGAAACCTCACAACATTTCCTGTCCAACACAACTTTAAGTCCCCCACCCCTACACCTCCCACCTCTAACTATAGCTCAGAAAGCTGCTCCTCTTTAAGCTCTTGGGGTTTCAGAGTGGTTGGCATGGTCATCATGATTTTGATATGTGAGCTGGCCTCAGCATCCCTTGGAAGACCTGTTAAAACACCAATTTCTGGGTCCTATCCTCGAGTCTCAGTCAGCAAGGTTGGGTGAAGAACTATGATTTGGACTTCCAACAAACTCCCAGGTGATGCCAATTTCAGGAGCCATATTTTGAGAACCATTGATCTATACAAACAGTTCCATATACAGAATAGCCTTGCCTTAAAGAGGGTTGCAGCCACCTTAATTTAAGACCAGTACACATAATTTAAAAAAAAGTGAAAGACAAAAGCACAATTGCTTGATTACCTCAGAGTGTGGATCCAGATCAAGGGGTACACTGGAATGCCAGCACCCTAATGTAGCACAGAAAGAAATTAAATAAAACCCCATCTCAACATATTGGAATAATGTTATGGAGAATGGAAGTTTTTCACCTTGTTTTATACATCACAATCAAAGGAGGAGACCCTATTATATTTTTTAATCTAAAAGGTTAGGAAAGAAATTAAGCTGTGTAAATATTATTGGTATGGTTAACTAGTTATGCTGTAGGGTGAGGGAAACAGACTTATATAACACACAGAGACGATAATGTATTCATTTTTAGAGCATTTTATTAATGAAGTTACTGGTTCCATTGCTAAGACAGCCAAAAATATCAATGACTTTTTAAAATATATATATATATATATATATATATATATATATATATATATATATCAGAGAGGAAGGGAGAGGGAGATAGAAATATCAATGAAGAGAGAGAATCATTGATTGGCTACCTCTTGTACGCCCCCTATTGGGGATCAAACCCACAACTGGGTCATGTGCCCTTGACTGGTATGGAACCTGGGACCCTTTGGTCTGCAGGCCAACACTCTATCCACTGAGACAAACTGGCTAGGGCTATCAATGACTTTTTAAAAAGTTTATTTCTAACTACCCTCTCAGCATCGGCTTGAACTCCACAGGGTGAAATAGCAGCTCTATGGAGTGGAACACCCATGCGCTTACAAGAGTGTTGCCCTGCTATTCTGAGCAGGAGGCTTAACTCTTGTGAGTCAGGATAGCTGCTTCAGCTTTTCCAGAAAGTGGATAAGAGATGGGAGGGCATATTCCTTTTCTATTTAAGTGGCATTCATCAGTTTGCTTGTATTCCATTAGCCAGAACCTTGTAAAATGATCAAAGTAGCTGCACGGAAGACCAGACTATGCAATCTTCTCACCCAAACAAACCTTATATATATTTTTTATTGGCAAGTATAGACATTGAGGGGCAGCCAGCAGTCTTAAAAATGTGTACTGTAATGTGTTTGGTTTGCATGTTCCTGGACAATTATATTTACAGGTCGCATGCTCTCACATCAACTATGCTAACACTCAGAAAGTAAACAAGCAGTTTAACAGGGATTCTACAAAGAAATAACTGAAGTGAATGCCGGTAACACTGGCACCTGGGAACAAGAAAATGGCAGATGATTGCCAGTTAATACTACGGAACCTAGTCATAAAAGATTTTGAACAGGTTTAAGAGAGCCCGTCTTTATAAAAATGAGGATGCAGGTAAAGAGTTGGATACAATAAAAAGGAGAGAAGTCCTTGCACAGGGCTGTGGAAAGACAGCAAAAAGGACAACCGATTATGTCCACATGTGGACCTTGCTCTAAAAGGTGGAGCCTTGATAAATGAAGAATCTTAATTCATAGGTACATGACTTGGTGTTTAGTTTTGAAGCTGAGGGTGTCATCACACTGCAAAGCCCCTTATCCTTTTGGGGCTCAACTTCTTCAGATGCCCTTCCAGTGGTATCATCTACCTCAGAGTGTGGATCCAGATCAAGCAGCATCATGTACACAAAAACCACATTGTAAACTACAAATACCAAACTTTTATTGAAGGACAGTAGAACTTGAATAGGAAGAAATTTGGGGGGGAATTATTTCAGGTGGAACTGAAGAACTAATATGTGAGAGCAGTTATTAGAGAACTAACATTTATTTTACACCCTGGTCACTCAGATACTGGGCATTCAGTATCTCCTTTAAACCTTACCACAACTCTGGGGGTAGCATTTATACCATTTTTACAGATAATAAAACTGAGGCTGACTGATATTTCCTAATCTCTCCAAGGTTACATGGTTAGAATGTGGTAGAGCATACAGTCAAACCAATGCCTGTACAACTTCCAAAATCTGGGGGCTAGCCCAGCCTTAGTGCAGCTACAAGCCTATCTCACTGGGTGCATGTGTATCAGAAGGTATATCAGAACTGGATGGGAGGGATGAAATAGTGGGTCTCGAATGCGTGGATCTAGGGCTTTCACCTGACGCTTGGGAAATCAACCTATTGTATTGGGTTCTTAGTAGGACACATCTGTCTGTGTCAAGAAAATCATCTGCTGGAGTATGCATGACAGCCTGCAGAAGAAAAGAATTCAGTCAGGCCATGAACAGTTTTTGGAAAGGGACCCAAGCACACTGATTCGAACTCACCTTGAACATAGGTATCTGTTTCAGCCAAAGTTGAGTCATTTGGTGTTGGGCACCAGGAGAATGATGCACCCATTCTAAACTATCTGCTTATCAGATAAGTTTCTCAGGGACAGAAAGTGGTATAGTCATAGAAGCACGCTCAACTTAATTGCCTTAAGTACTGAGTCATGGATGAGTTATTTACAGAACACCATCTGTATAAAAGGTGCTATTCTAGATTCTGAAGATTAAAGCAAGCACAGTTCAGGCCATCAAATAGGTGGTGGGGGGGAGCAATAAATAAAATGATGATTCCAATGCACTCTGACAAGCTACAGTGGAGGAAATCTCAGGCCATTATTGGAACAAACCAGAGCATATCTTCTCCTTCCCCAGTATTAACATCCAAGGGGGTTGGGGCCATTGCTTGCACTTCAAATCCCCAGATCCCTGTTTGAAGGAAGACAGGTCACCATTGTATCTGAGATGGGAGTGGCTCCCACCCATGAGCTATGATGTACATGTACTGCCATGCACAGGGTAAATGTCCTTTATAATTTAGAATGTGGCCACTGGCAGTTTTATGTCCCTGACAGTCAACCAATGTCAACAGGATTTCATGGTGAATTTACGGTAGCAGGCTCTGGGTCCTGGGTTAATAGGCCTCTGCCTCTGTAATAAGGGCCCATTAAAATAAGGGAGGAGGGAGGACCTTCTAAACACAGCCTGAGAGACACTCAAGCTCAGTCACTGTGAGCTCTGGGGTATTAAATGGTTTCCTGGCTCAGGGGTCACGTTACAGGTGCTATTTCCTCCCAGAGCAGCTGTAATCTCATCTCACTAAGTCATCCACCCAAATCGGCAGCTAGGAATCATTATACCAGGAGCAGATCACTCACAGATCGCTGGGGAAGAGTCTTCAGTGCTGGTTGATGTTTGACAAAATATTGCAAAATAAAGCAGCACCTCTGAAATTAGAAAATCATAGCTGTCACATTTCCAGCCACTGGGATCAAGAGATGGGAGCGGACTTCATTGGTGAGGGTCACGATTGCCACCAACAGCTTGCAGCAGCAGGACACAGTAAACACAATATCAATGTGTGCATGTAATTTAAACAATGTATATTTTTGCAGGTAGTTAAAATGCTGGACATGATTCTAAGACTCATTTATTCTATTTAAACTTTTTTGAAAGAAATATCATTATCCCCATGTAACAGCTAAGGAAATACATTCAGAAAGGCTGTATACTTTTGCCCCACAAAGAGCAGAACTAGATCTTGAGTCCAAGTCTGGGCCCTTCATTCATTCTTACCTGTCCTTCTTCAACCCCCAGTTTCTATTTGTTTGTGTGTGTGTTTTTAGCTCTAGAAGTTTGTTGTTTTTTTTTTTTACTGTAGATCTTCTCATGGCCAATTTTCCTGAAGAGAGTTGTAATCACATAAAGTTACTGAAAACTATTGTTTAAATCACTGCTCTGAATGGAGAGACATGCATCCTTCTCCCCCATCTCTGTCCTTGGGGGAGAAAAATATTCTTTGAATATTGACAAGCAGCATTCACTGAATAACACCCTGTTAAGTGGCATAGTCAAAGACAGCTTTAATACATAAAGAGAAAAACCTGACCACATTGCTCATGGTGAGAGGGAGGAAGAGATGGTGTATGGATGAGTGTCCACATCCCCTTATCTGAAACTTGAGGAGTTAACTAGGCTGCCGGGAGCCGGTCCATGCTTGCTGTTTCAAGGGACCTGGCATATATGGCATACTGTTCTTAATATGTTTGCTCACCTTCTTGGCACTATGTGTTTTAACCAAGGTCTCTGAGAAAGGTTGTTTCCCCAGGTAGGGATTTTCCCCTGAAGTTAGGGAGGGAATAAAACCTCTTAACTAAGTGCCAAGCGGGTAATTAATCACTTTAACTATGAACAATCATGCTTAAGCTACATAATCTTTACTCCCTGGAATGGAGATAAGAAACGCCCTAACCTTTGTAATAGAGATTGATAGGATTGAATCAACTGGTATAAATACAGATGTAACAAGACAGCAAGAGACAGAGAGAGAGACAGAACCTAGGCACAGAACCTACACAGAACGTTCTCTAGGGACAGAAGAACTTCGCTGGAGAGAACATGGCAAAAGATCCTGGACAGAAACTGGCCTCAGAACCTAGAGACAGAACCTAGCGAGAGAACATGGCAAAAGATCCTGGACTGAACCTGACTACAGAAATTGGCAAGAGAACCTGACTAGAACCTGGTGACTGAACCTGGCTGGAGAACCTGGACAGAACCTGACTGGAGAAACTAGTGAGGGAACATGGCTACAGAACCTGGCTGGAGAACCTGGAGAACCTAACAAGAGAACATGGACACAGAACCTGGCTGGAGATCCTAACCAGAACTTCGCTGGAGATCCTGACCAGAACTTGGCTAGAGATCCTGGCTAGGCTGCTGATCAACTGAACGCTTTCTCCGTGCCATTCCTTCTTCGCCAACTCCGTCCACACCTTTGGGGACCCCTGGCCCCGCTGGGGCTGGACCCTGGCATATGGTGCCCGAACAGGGACCCTTAGGTAGGCCCCCCATTCCCCTAGGCAAGCGCCCCGCACTCGGGATGGATAGGACTCCACCATAGGAAGAGGGTGGATAGTCTTCGCCAACTCCGTCCACACCTTTGGGGACCCCTGGACCCGCTGGGGTTGGACCCCGGCACTAGGCATTAGGGTTTTCCAGATTTTATGATCCCCAACATTACGCAGCTCCCTCAGTAGAACATGGGGCAGCAACACTTAAGCAAACACATGAATATTTTTGAGGTGAAACCATGAAAGTTTGCACCACATGAAAACCCAAAGGCTATAAACTAGCTCACTTTCTTAAGTTTGAGGAACTATCAAATGAGTTTAAGAAAATTACAACTTCTTTCCCGTTTTAATTTTCACCCCAAGACATCTGTTTAATTCTTAAAAACATTTTCTGGTGGAAACATCATTGTTCCTAGTGACTACTTGTCCTTTTGGCATCAGTAGTTAAAGTTCCTTGCCCAACATTTTATGTCTTGTTTGTTTTAGGGTTCGGCCAAGAATGCAAATGCCATGCCTCCTATTCTGATTGAGCATTTCCATGCAGCAAAGGATAGAGCAGAAAGTTGGGGTCACATAGACCTGGGTTCTGTTACCCTCCTGAGCTACCTGAAACCACCAATAAAGTGTCCACCCAAGATCCTACATCTCCAATAGCATTGATGCTCAAGTTGAGAGATGGTGGTGTAGCAGGGTGACATGGTGTCCCTTCTGAGTGGCCTTGCTTCCTCCCACCTTACCTCTCTCTTAACACTGTCCTACCTCCTTTACCTGTGAAATTTCTGACTCTACAAATGCCTGAGTGCCAAATTCCACCATTACAATCTAGATAAGCCTCTCAATGTTCATAAAATTTCCTCCTCTTTCACTTTTATCTGTTTTCCTGGTTCCTGCATGTGGAAAGAATCTGAGAAAAGCATTGGCTCATTGATCCATCAGAAACGTAGGGCTTATATTTTTTTGGTATTTTCCCCCCATAATTGTCCAAAATGTGACCTTGACTATGTCAAAAAGTAAAAAAACAAAAACAAAACAAAACAAAACAAAAAAAAACCTACTGGCTGTGGCAGTCACCTGTTTTACCAGATGCGGGTATTATGTGCCCTCCTTACTTTCAAAGAGACCACACCTCACAAAGCACATGATTGAAACAGAAAACGTTCCACACAAATATGGCATGTTCTCCTTCATTTACTCACATAATAAACACTTGTCTACTGTATAAAAATTTGTTTGCTAGGGCCTATAAAGTTATTACACTGAAATTTATTTTTATATTATGGAGGCAATATAATACTACAGCAAATCTTAATTACAGACAAAAAAAACAACAACAAAAAACTTGAGTACATTAATAATCTCTAGTCTATTTCTTTTCAGTATCTCCTTTTTATTTATTCCTATGGATGCTTTTTACCAATATTTTTTCACCAGAGAGGATACATAATGCTGACTTTTTAACGCTTCTTTAAAAGCATTTCCCATGTTGCTGTGAATTATTTTCAATGAATATAGCACAATTGTTAAGAGTGGGCATTCTGAAGGCAAACTTATATGGACTGAATGTGTTTACCCAAAATTCATGGGTTGAAGCCCTAACCCCAGTGTGATGGTATTTGGTGGTATTTGGAATTGGGGCCTTTGAGAAGTAATTAGGTTTGGGTGAGGTCCTGAGGATAAAGCTCCCCTTGATGAGATTAGTGTTTCTACAAGGAGAGAGAGGCCAGATCTGTTTCTCTCTGTTTGCCCTGTGAACATATAGCGAAAAAACAATAGTCTGCAAGCCAGCAATTGGACCACACTAGGAACTAAATCGGCTGGCACTTGGACCTTAAACATCCCAGCCTTCAGAAGAGTGTGGAATAAATGTCTAAGCCACCAGTCTATGGTGTTTTGTTTTGGTGTCCTGAGCTAAGAAGGACTGAGAACCTTGTAAACTTGGTCCAGTTACATAACTTTTCTGTGCTCTGATTTCCTCAACTATAAAATGAAGATAGTGATAGCAGCTATCTTAGAGTTATTATTACAATGATTAGATGTGCATATATATATATGTGAGCACTGTGCCAGCCAGCAAGCAAGCATCCAGTGGATGGGGGACTTTTTTATTCCTTACAATAATCTCATTTTATGTAGTTTACATTTACTGAGTGCTTATTGGGTGCTAGGCTCCATTACAAGGGTGTGGCATTTACTAACTCAGTTCATCTTCATCACAACCTATGTGGTGAGAGCTGTTATCATCCCCATTTTATAAAAGTGGAGACTGAGCCTCAGAGAGACTAGCCTGCTTAAGGTTAGTCTCGTGGCAGAATTAAGTGGCTAAATGTTAAAGTTCAATCCCTGTCTCTCTGATTCCAAAATGCATTTTGTTGTGTTCAATACACTTTGTAGACTGTAGAATGGTCTAGATCAGGGGTGGGCAAACTTTTTGACTCGGGGGCCACAATGGGTTCTTAAACTGGACCGGAGGGCCGGAACAAAAGCATGGATGGAGTGTTTGTGTGAACTAATATAAATTCAAAATAAACATCATTACATAAAAGGGTACGGCCTTTTTTTTTTTAGTTTTATTCATTTCAAATGGGCCAGATCCGGCCCATGGGCCGTAGTTTGCTTACGGCTGGTCTAGATGCACTGTGATTCCAACCTATTGATTCCTGATTCTACATAATGTATTCTCCAAAGAAACAAAACCAATATGCTATGTGTTTGTGGAGAGAGAGAGAGAGAGAGAGAGAGAGAGAAAGAGAGAGAGAGAGAGAGAGAGAGAGAGAGAGAGAGAGAGAAGAGATATTTAAGAAAGGTTTATTTTAAAAATTGGTTCACACACAAAAAAGTAGACAAGCAATAAAAAAATGAAAAGAATTGTTCACATTATTATGGAGACTAACAAGGTCCCTGTATAGTTTACATTTATAGTGTGGACCAGCAGGCAGAGATCCAGGAAGAGCCACAGTTGCAACTTAAGTCTGAAGGTCATTTACTGTCAAAATTTCCTCTTGCTCTTTGGAGGTCAATCTTTTTTCTACTTTTTTTTTTTTCTATTTAGACCTTCAACTAATTGGATGAGGCCCACCCACATTATAGAGGGTAATCTGCTTTTCTCAAATTCAACCGATTTAAAGTTTAATTGTATTCAAGAAATACCCTCACAGAAGCATCCACAATAATCTTTGACCATGCATCTAGGCCCCATGGCTCAGCCAAGTTCACATATAAAATTAGCCATCACACTATCAAGATAGAAGCTAATAATAAGCATGAGTCACAAATTCTTAATAGAAAAAAGTTATTTACAGGAAAAAGCAAAAACGATAAAATAGGCGGTGAATATATGTCCTAATTGCTTTGTTTATCATTGCATTGAAGACAGGGAAAAATAAAATCATGCATTCACCAGAAAAAAATAACGGCAAAGAAAATCATTCTTTTGTGCAAATATAAAACCTTAACAGACATGGTGCCTTTTGTTAACAAAAGGTTAGTGGCAGGTGTGGATGAGTACCAGCAGGGAGTCTTCTCTCCCCTATCTTTGTGGAATCAGAGTGACCTGGATACGCCATTGGCCTGTCTTAGCCCAGCAGGCTCATAACAGGGGGTGGGAGTAGGGAAGGCAAGTCCTCCATTCAACACCAAGGTTGAATTGAGGTATACACAATGCAGTCTCCAGGGCTTGCAGCCAGGGCTAGGATTCATTGCACCAGTGGCAAGTTCAAGAATTGAACTTTGCAGCATAACCAGAGTCACATGTTCCCTGATGATTTCCATAGAAACCCAATATTGGTCACCAAGCCCCAGAATGAATCCTTGAGTTCAAATATCATGAGATGACTTGACGGTCTTTTACCTTTGCAGATCAGCTAAGAATCATTCAATCAACATGATGAACAGCAGAATCCAGGTGGTTGGAAAGGGGATCTTGAGGAACCTAAATAACTGTAGGGGCTCAAATTTCTTTAGATAACAGGAAACAGGGCTTCTCCTAAAATCTCTTTAAAGATAGAAGCATTGTTTTTAGAAAAAAATCGATAATCTGATGCATGTTGGGGTATGTGTAGTATCAAGGAATCCAGGTATGACTGTACTTTGTGGGGTCGCTATTTCCAGCCAAACTTCCAGTAGAATATGAGTGTAGTATTAGATACATCTATTGCTGTGAAAAAAAATCTGACTCATCTCTCTGGAGGATGGGAAAGGCTGCAGAGTTGAAATGATTTAGCATAACTTCTGAAATGCGGCGCCATTCCTATGTAAAAGTATTCTCAATACAACTGAGTAAGCTACAGGTACATGACACTCCAGATGTTCCTGAAGCTTTTGGGATATTCCACTCAAGACTAACCTGGACAATCACAGTTCTATTCAGGTGTCCTATACATTATTGAAACATTCCATTGAAACATTACAGATATTTTAAATTTTTGGCAACCAAAATAGATTCTTATAGCTTTTCCTGTAACAAGATAGGAAAAAAAGAATGACTGGGAGGACTCAATATATACAACTTTATTTGATCTTCATAACTTTATTTGACATAGAAGTTATCACTCCCACAGTTTTAGATGGTTTACCTAAAGTGGCTTAGGACATTATTATAAATAAATTGAAGAGGTGAAATTCATAATCAGAAGTGTTCCTTAATGAATGAATGAGTAGATAAATGGATGAATGGATAAGTGAATGGATGGGTGAATGGGTTGGTGACTTCTCAGTTATTTGCTTTAATTTTAGTAATCATTTTTTAAAAATGTGACACCTTCTTTGACTCTAGCTAAAGAGGGGAAAAAGAAATGCTAAATATGTGTTTAAAACAAATCTTGGAAGCCATAGCATCTTTATAAATGTATTGATTGTCAAATTTTATAGCTAAACTGGCCAGCTATATAAAGGAGAGAGTGCAATAATATAGACATTGGAAAGAAACTATTTATTTCTGTGAGTTGCAAGTGACCATATAACTCACAAGTAATGCTGAAGTCTGTATATTCCAGGAGATTCATGCTACACTGTATCATGGAGAATGGCTCATAATTCATTTGCTGGGCTTCTGTTGGTATGCCCAACCTGAACATTTCAGCATAAAATTTATTTTCTCTTTGCAGAAATGGAAATGCAACTGTGATTTTCTGGCAGCAGATTTGTCTGTCTTAGAATAACAATGCCTCAAGAAGTGTTTGTATACTTGACTCTGTTTGACAAACACCAAAAGTGATAGGCAGGCAACAGGGACGCATACACTGATGTCACTCCGCCACTCCACCTGAAGTCCAATGGTTACCTTATTACACATCAGGACCCCTAAACCACACCAAAAATAATGTATGTTCATATTTTATAAAACATAGAAGTAAATAATTATATAGAAAGACTAGTAATATAGAGTAGCCAAAACAAAAAATAAAATAATTTCAAAGCCCACTACTAATAGGAACTATTTTTAACAAATTAATAAATGTATTGTTATATTTATACTAGAGGCCCAGCGCACAAAATCATGCATGGGCAGAGTTCCTAAGCCTAAACTGCGATCAGGGCCATGTTCACCGCCCTGCAATGCTCCGCGATGCTAGCTGCTGCCACCTTGTGACTCCCCATGACACTCGCTGCCGCCACTCACAACCTGCCGCCACTTGCCATCCCGAGTCACCCCACCCCACCCCACTGCCACCCCACCCCTGCTTTCCATGCTGCAATCAGAGCATGTGGGGAAGGGCAGTGGGAGGGGGACCAAGAGGTGGTCAGTGCACCTCATGGCGACTAGTCAAGTGGTCATTCTGGTCATTACACTTATGGTCATTGGCCTTTTATTATATAGGACAGAAGGAGCTGTATAAACTCTGTTCTGGCTTAGTATATATGAGTTTTCTTGGTGCGAGGCCCTCTCCACCTGGCCCAAATGATCAAGGAGGACCCTGGGAGCTGGCACATCACTTCCAGGCATAAACCTTCCACTGAGTTGACAGGTGTTCTGGTGCAGTGAGGCAAGGACTCTACATGAGGCAGTCAAACCTGTGTTGATCCCCTGACACTGCTGGTCCTTCCTCCTGCTTAGCCATGAGCTAAGACAACTTGGGGAAGATCATAATAATGTTCTTCCTATGGTTTAAATGGCACTCCATTCTATAAGTATGCCATAATTTATTTTAATAATACCCTTTTTGTATCATTAACTTCCATTTTTTTAAAAAGTCACATACATTTTACATTTGAAAATTATCATGACATGAGTTAGGGTGTTTAAAATGTATATAATCCTGGTGTCAGCTAGAGTGACCTAGTCTCCTATTATTTTAAAAATAAAAACAATTTGCCTCAAACATTATATTTCATGACATTTGGGAAGTCCACGGCTCTTCACCCCAAAAAATGTCTGCAAATTCTTAGGGTGCCGAACTTCTCAATTTTGCAACTCTTCCTGAGGCTTTCCCTTGTGTGTCTTCTCATCATCTTGAATGTGCTTTCTTCATTCTATATTAAACTTCCTCTGTAGGGAATGCAGGTCTAATTCTGGATTTTAGTAGCTACAAACAACTCAAGTGGCTTTTACAAGGCTTCTGCATATGTAGCCTGCTATCTCAGAAATTTGGCAAGAGAGAAGGATTCATAAGCCAACATCATGGTGGACATTGAGTGTTAAGGCTGTCTCTTTCCAGACAGCCCAGTAGAGACATCTGGATCTCATGACCAAGTTATTTCCATAGCTAAGCTGTGCCACTCCAGACCCTCATGTTCTTCTGGTTCTTCCTACCACCTGTCCTCTAGGAATCCAACATTTCAAATCGGGGCCATTTTCTTATGCATACCAAGTTGGTTCTTTGTTCTGAAAGCTATTGTTGATACTATGTTTTTTTATTATATTTATTGCGGTGAAATTGGTTAACAAAATTATATAGGTTCCAAGAACACAACTCTATGATACATCATTTAAATGGTTGACCATCAACTCTTTTCTATACAAAGGTATTCTACTTGTAAGAGGAACTCCAGTTCCTTTTCTCAGGATGACATATTGTTAACTATTTTGCTTGTATGTTAACTCACAGGAAAACTGGGGGAAGAGAATCAATATTCATATCAGGAAACCATATATATTTCTTCCTTAATGGCTTGGGCCACCCTCTTATCCTTTCTCCTGTGGTGCAGTTCCCACAGGAGAGTTTTACTTTGTCTTTGAAGCTGTCCCCACCTGCCTCACGTGTGTGAGTTCTTCTTCTAACCCTTGTTGGAAAACAACAGGGTAAGGTCATAAAGACTAACCTTTCTTGCCACTTATTAAGACACCAATATGAACCACTTCCATTTTCTTACAAATATTTTCAATCATGCAAGCAGGCATATAGACTTTGTAATCATTGAAGAGTGAATAAGAAGGTTCAAAAAATGATGAAGTCCTCTAGGTCATGTTTTCTCTGATGTTCCTGACTTGCTTTGGAGATGATTAGTGGCCCTGGCTTGGAGTCCTATTTTCATTCTCTGTCCCTTGTAGTAGAGTTCATTCTACCTGTCTTTTTTATTTTAAAACCTTGCCATCTCCTTTAAAGGCATCTCTTTCTAGAACATGGGTCCCAGACAACCAGAACAGAATAATAGTAACTCTCATATCAGAGTCTGCAGGGTTTGACAATGAGAAAAAAAATGAGTTGAAATCATAGTAAAATAGAAAGTGCTTAACCACACTTAGCTTTTTTCTCACCTGTAAAATGAAGCTAGTCATATGGTGTAATAGTGTAAATTTTAACAACTTAGATGTTTTTTGTTATTTAGAAGTTCTTTTTTAAAATACAATATCATTATATTTAATACACAACTTTAATACAACCAAAAATTAAAACACCACAGGAAAATAATAACAAAAACCATAGTATTTCATTTCCAATGCATGAGAATGGTTAACATCTTTCCTCAGAAACAAGCCCTTAGAAACCAGTAACAGAAACATTATAATTCAAGGAAACTGGAAAAATGAAAAAAGAAATAATACAAATGATGATTAAGGATTAAGCATGTGTGGTGATTGCATTGAATAATGACAGAAGAATAATTTCTCCACAATATCATACTGTCACAGAATAAAAACACTGACATCTAATGACTTGGCATTGGAGTAAAAGGAATGCCTGGCTTTCTTATAGCTCTGCTTTACTTACATGACCTTGAGCAAATTATATAACATCTCATGTCTCACCTTCCTCACCTGTCAAATGGGAATTAGAATATATGCAGTGGAGACTCATGAATATGCATGGGCATCCAGTGAATTGTCCAATCCCTTACGTCTTCAGGTAAAATTTGCTTGAAATCTCTGTCATGCATTATGAGACACCCATCCACACATGAGGTAGCCATTCTGGGACTTTCATGGGGTGCAGTGAGGGTAGGGAAGCAAATGCTTTCCAAGTTACCTTTATTCCCAAACCTCATTGTGTGAGTTCCGTTAATCCATGATCTGATTGTCCCTTTCCACACTGTTCAATCTCCAACCTAAAACACCATCTTTTTCTATGAAATCCCCTGCCCTGACAAATTCTTACTCAACAATGTTTGTGGGTATGTTGCTGACTTATTGACCTTGGGGAGCCACAGGGAAGGCATTACTCAGAGCCTCAAGGCTCCATCCACTGTCTATGAAAGGCAATTGACCCCCCCCCCCATTTTCAGTCTCTCTCCTCACCCCCACCCATAACCTACCAAAAGCTCAATTCTGTTTGTTTGGTTTTCTTGTCGGTTCATTTATTGCTTTCGGGTTTGTATGCCACATTGGAGTGAAGTCATATGGTTCTTAACTTTTTCTGTCTGACTTATTTTGCTTAGCATGATATTCTCAGTATTCATCCATGTTGTCACAAACAGCAGTATTTCATCTTTTCTTATGGCTGAGTAGTATTCCATTGTGTGTATTCCATAGACACAGACAATAGTATGGTGATTAGCAGAGAGAAGGAGAAGAGAGGGCAGCAAAGGTTGAAGGGGATCAAATATATGGTGATAGAAGATTTGACTTTGGGTGATGAGCACACAGTGTAATATACAGATGATATATCATAGAATTAAATACTTGCAACCTATATAATGTTATTAACCAACATCTCCCCAATAAATTTAACCTCAAAAAAATAAATTTTAAAAAAAGCAAAATTTCTCCTCTCATTAATATGCTTCCAGATGTGATGGACCACCTTGTCCTGGGCTTATCCTTCAAAGGCCTGTAGATCTGTCAGATTCCACATTTCCTTCCCTTTTCTTCTGCCTCCCTCCCCCCTTGCCCCATCTCTGCTAAGGAAGTGGGTCGAAAGATTTTTGTTGTTACTATTATGCCTTCTCCCTGAAGGGCAGAAGGAACTACAGCCATCTTAAGCTTGGTAAGCTCCTAATGGGTTTTGGAGGTAAGGGGAGGACAGAGGGGATTATGTGGATGGAAGGGATGATCAGGTCAGAAGGAACATGAAAAAAATTGAAGATCAAGTATACCATGGATGTAACAAAAGGTGTATTCCCAGGCCAGGCAATCCTATTCCTAAACACTGCTAATACCCAAGACCTAACTACTCTTACCCTATGAGTATGGAAAGTATGAACACTTCTACTCTCTAAGCCCAGATAACTGCCACCATGCCCTTCACGGCTGATCCATGTCCCCCTCGGTTTCCTTCCTTCCGCACCCACAGACACCTGTGAGTTGGGAGAGCATCTCTCTCGGAGGTAGAAGCACAGCTGCAGGGAGATAGTGATTTCAGGCGGCTTATTTTAGAAGCAGAAAGCGGCTTTCTGATGACAGGCTGGTTGGATGGAGGAGGGTTGCATCGCATTGATTATGCTGGCAGATCCCCCTCTGCTGATCTGTTTAGTCATTTTGTTTTCTGTTGAGGAGACAACAAAATGTTGGTGAGCAGCTGGTGGCAGAATTATGTTTTATGTATAAAATGTGGGAGAAAACCCTGGCCCAGTGCTATAATTGCCTGATTGGATGGGGGTGGGAGAAAGAGCCCTGCATTTATCTGAATTGAATGTGCTTTCTCTCCTCCTGGTTTGGTATGCCCTAGATGACAGGAATCAGCGTGTAACACCTGGTGCACATTTCAGATGGGATCCTGTGAGGTGAAGAGGGTGGGGGAGAGTGCTCTGAGCTTTATGGAAAATCAGAGTCAGCCTGGAGTTTAGAAAGACTATGAGCTGCCCCAAGAAGTAGGTGAAGACAGCTGACATATTAATAGAGGAACAGGCACATTGTGGGCTGGGGAGAATGCCTAGCAATGGGGCCCTGGGGAGACATAGATAGATGGGCAAAACCCAGTACAGCAGAAACTTTTACACCCAGGCCTGATTCCTTTTGGAAAGCATTGGGTCTTATAGCCATGACATGAATTTCTTGGAGCAATAACACAACAGTGTAATGTATCACTTTGCTTTCGTCACTTGAGTTGTTGCTTCTTTTTTTAAAATTTTATTTTTTTAGCTACAGTTTATGTTCAATGCTATGTGCTAGATAATGTGCTAGATGCTGCAGTCACTATATATTTGAATAAAATAAAGCAGGAAGGAATAGTTGCTAATTAGAAACAATGGCAATTTCTGTAGAACTCTTAGTGGAAGGAGCGATTGATTCTTACTCCATTTTGGCAGCAAGAGACTTTTTCTAAAGGTTGGATTATTCAACCTTCACTATAGAGAATGGATGATATTTGGAATGGTGAGCCATCCTGGCCTGAGAGGAGGAGATAAAATACTTCTTGTGAATTGACAAGTGGGATCAAGTATGAAGCTGAGAAAATACAGGGCCCACTTCAGCAACAGTGAACTGCCACTGTAGCTGGGCCTTAAGTGGTTGGGAAGAAAGAAAACATCAGATGGCAGACAGTGGCTGGTGATGAAGAGGCCTTGAAGGTTACACTGTGGAGTGGACTTAATTCTGTCCAACATTAAATTCTCAGCCTCCAGAACTATGAGAAATAAATACATGTCATTTAACTCACCCAATATGTGGTATTTTGTTATGTCCGTCTGAGCTGACCAGTACACCTGGCTTCTGTGTGAGGGAAACCTGTATGTGAGCTGCTGTCATAGAACAGGAAAAAAGCAGTGACCATCAGAACTAGGGCAAGAGCAGCTGGAGAGGAGGAATAAAGCACTCCAGTAAGGAATGCTTAATGGCATTCACCAGGAAAAGTATAAGCAGGACTCAGTACATTCATGAGTGAGAACAAAATGTTTCTACCCCTTCACTTTAGTAAACCCCATTCGGCACACATTCATTCTTCTGAGTAGAATATGAACAAGAAAGGGTAAAGCTGTTTTATAGTCCTTCTTTATCATCCCTTCCTCAGTTTACTCTTTTATTCAGATGGGATGCACTAATTGCATTTGCCAGCACACCAGCCTCTTGGAACCATCATCAAGCATGTAAGGGGGTTGGGGAGCATTTGGTGCTCTTATTTGAGTGGTTTTGAGATCTTCATGGACTCTCTTCCACTTGGGGAGCATTGCAAATAAGAACAATCAAGGAGAGGATGTGAGGGGAAAAGAATGATTAGCCCAGATTTCCTAGGAGAAAGCCTGAGGCAAGGCAAGCATGTGGATGTTTCCTCTAGGAGGTGTAACCACAGGAGGTACAGAAAAAGGGAACAGAAAGTGAAACTGGGAAGGATGGGAAGCAAATACCTGCTGGCTTCACTCCAAGTAGAAACGCAGCCAGCACTCAGCACAAGGAGCACTTACAGACAGGCACGCAGAAAGCCTGTGCCTCAGACATGCACGGAAGCCACAAATCCAACAGGAGTCAATCCCCAGTCCCCTTCTGTTTCCTGTCTCACACTGGCAATGGCTTCCTCTCACAAAATTCAGCTCTGCCTCCCATTAGCACACTGGCATGCATCACCAGACACTTTTGGGCAGCTCTGAAAAGCCAGATTCCCTGCTCTGCCCTGAGTCATGTGCTCCATGTGCGGCCCGATCCAGGGTGAGGAGCCAAAGATTCCTGGTTGTGGCCTCCAGTCCAGAGCTTTCTGAGAGTTGGTCAAAGTATACCTAGTAGTAGAGAAAGTAGTGAGGCTCTCGAGTTAGGTATGGTCCTGATAACAGTTGGTAGCACCCAAGAGATGACCAATGCAAGAAAGATACATAGTATTTATGGAATATTTTACAGTGGATAAAAATCTCTCATAAGCATCCTTTCTTTTGATTCTTACAAAGTCCAGTAGAATAAACCAGAGGGGTACTTCCTGAACTCCTAGAGCTTCATTTGCAACATTCCTGGTTGTTTCCATGTCTTAGAAAGTCAATGAAAAAGGAAGCATGCCTACCAAGTTCTTTGAGGGAGGTATTGGACTTGACCCCACAATATGACTCAAAATCAATTAGGGATGCACACCTACCTGAAGAAGCTCTCAGGGTCCAGGAAGAGAACATGGTATGGACAGCTGACTCCAGCTATATCTACAAGGGATCATTTTCTAAAAATACCTGGAACAAATACAACACATTAATATGTGTTGGTTAAATACAAATCCCCAAAGAGTAGGGTTATTTGTTCGGTTCCTGGTCATACTCCCAGTCTCCAGTTTGTTCATAATTGATAAAACTGATTCAATGAAAATGTGAAATATAGGGGTCTGTTGTAGTTTCTTGTACTTTTCTGCATGTTAGTATTTTATTATTATTGTTTGTTGTTTTAAGATGAAATATATTACCAGATGAGAGGTCAACAAGAAGGCTTAACAAAAAAAAAAAAAGGCTTAGCAAAATGGAAGGATGTTAGGAGATAAAATTTGACAGATTGATCAAGTGCTCCTCGACAAAGATAGACATTTTACTTGCACTGTTCCTATTTACAAATGAACTAATTATCCAAAAAATCAAATACATCCAAACTTACTTGGTCAGAAAGTGAAAATGTGGGTAAGGGACTCAAACTAAGCATCTATAGGTAAGAAGAACTTGAACTTTGAAGTCAAACAGATGTACAGTTGAATTCTAACCTCACATAGTTTTATGTGTGGGGGTATGGGAGGTGTTTATGGATATAAAAGGGTTCAATAATATTCATTCAGTTAAATAAAAACAGTGTCTATGCTAGATCTCACTATTTATTATTATACTAGAGGCCCAGTGCACAAAAATTTGTGCACTCGGGGGTAGGGAGTCCCTCAGCCCAGCCTGTGCCCTCGCGCAGTCTGGGACCCCTCGGGGGTGACCACTTGCTGGCTTAGGCCTGCTCCCCAGGGGATTGGGCCTAAGCTGGAAATCAGACATCCCTCTGGCGGCCCGGCAGCCCTCGGGGGATGCCCACTTGCTAGCAGGGAGCAGACCTAAGCTGCAGTCGGACATCCTTAGCACTGCTGAGGAGGCAGGAGAGGCTCCCACCACCACCGCTGTACTGGCAGCCATCAACCTGGCATGTGGCTGAGCAGAGCTCCCCGCTGTGAGAGCACACTGACCACCAGAGGCAGTTCATGCATTGAGTGTCTGCCCCCTGGTGGTCAGTGTGTGTCATAGTGACCAGTCATTCCCAATCTTTCTGCTGTTAGGGTCAGTTTACATATTACCCTTTTACTATATAGGATAGAGGCCTGGTGCACAGGTGGGGGCCGGCTGGTTTGCCCTGAAGGGTGATCTGGATCGGGGTGGGGGTGGGGTTTCTCGCTTGGGTGCCTGGCCAGCCTGGATGATGGGCTGATGGCTGTTTGCATCTGGTCACACCCCCTTCAGGGTGGGGGTCCCCACTGGGGTGCCTGGCCAATCTGGGTGAGGGGCTGAGGGCTGTTTTCAGTCTGGAGGGCGACTGAAGCTCCCAGCCTCTTTTTTTTTCTTTTTGTTTTATTCTGGGATTTATTTACCTTCTATAGCTGTAACTTGAGCTGAGAGCCCGCTCCAGCTCTGATGCCGTGGCTGGCTGAAAGCAGGTACCTGGGTTTGTTTAGCTTCTATAATTGAAACTTTGTTGCCATCACTGGCGCTCTAAGCTCTGAGCCCGCTGGTGGCTGAAAGCAGGTTTCTGGGTTTGTTTAGCTTCTATAATTGCAACATTGTTGCATCTAGAGCTTAGAGCTGGGCTACGGCAGGCGGGGAACCTTGGCTTCCTCCATCACTGGAGCAATCAAGCTTCATGTTCACTTCAGCTGCGTGGCTGCCGGCCACCATCTTTGTTGGCAGTTAATTTGCATATCTCACTGATTAGCCAATGGGAAGGGTAGCAAAGTTATGGTTAATTACCATGTTTCTCTATTATTACATAGGATGCCAAATGCTATATTAAATATCATCTGTTTTGTCCTCACACAGATTCTCTGAGATTGACAGATTTAAAAATGGTACATCAGAGATGTTCTGTAACTTGACCAAGATCATGCAATTAATACATCACCAGAAATTCCAAGTGAGGTGGTCTGTAGAACTTCAAAGATCACTACCACCCACAACAAACCAAATGTGGAGAAGAGGTACTGTCTTAGACACAGAAACCATTTGTTCATATATCTCTCCCTCCCTCTCTCTTCCTCTTCCTCCTTCTTTCTCCTCTCTCTCCTGCCTTCTTCTTCTGTATCTGTCTTCCTCCTCCTCCTCCTCCTCCACTTTCTTGTTCTTCTTCTTGTTCTTGTTCTTCTTGTTCTTGTTCTTCTTCTTGTTCTTCTTCTTGTTCTTCTTCTTCTTCTTCTTCTTCTTCTTCTTCTTCTTCTTCTTCTTCCTCTTTCTCTCTCTCTCTCTCTCTCTCTCTCTCTCTCTCTCTCTCTCTCTCTCCCTCTCTTTCTCCTTCCCGTCCTCCCTTCCCCTCTTCTGGACCATTGATCTGAAGTCTTGTTCTTGCCCATATCAACAAAGGCATTAACTCAGCATCTTTTCATCTTAGATTCGTAGGGGGAAACAATCCTTAACTGTGCATCAGTCTTCATGCTCTGCTATTAGCCCCTAAAACTTATATGCACTAGTTTACTAGTTGTTTCATAGGTTATATTAAGAAATTCTTAAGAATTTAAAATATGCTTTTCACAATGGTATAAAAATAATCACATTTTAGACACCAAAGAAACAACTCTTCTCCATCCTGATTTTTTTTTTTTTTTTTTTGCTTTTGCTTTATTAAAGTAGAATTCCCAGCCAACTTGAAGATTTTTAGGAAAAAAAATGGTAATGAGAATAAAGGCATTCACTTTATAGAGAAGTGTTTTGTTTGTTTCTGTGGAGTTACTCCCTAGAGCCAGTGGCTTAAGAAGCCTGAGGAAAGAGCTTAAAGCAGCCTTAAATATTTCATCTCCATCTTTACATCTCAGATGTCAGCCAACGTTTGGGGTGGCCCCACACATGAGTTCAGCAACCAGAGAAATCCCAAAGCTTGTCTTCTTTTCTCTCTTACATGTCATGGGACTTTCACTTGCTATTTATCTCCCAAATCCAACTCTTGTACAGGAACTAAAACCCCATTATTCTTAAATGGTCTGGTTTGATGTCACACCGCAGTGAAGTCATTACGATTCTCCAGGGCAATTTTCTTCCTGGACTAATAGTGCTCCATTAGCATCTTTCAAAGCCAGAGGAAAATCTGTTCTAGGAAAAGGGGGAGAGGTAGCTATAAGTGAAAAGCAGGATAAAATGAGTCCCACTGGTTTCATATAATCCTTCGCTGACACAGAATTTCTCAATTAGCCAGCCCCAGCCTCCCCATTTACAACTGTTGAAGGACAGAGGTTTCATCAAACTGGGGAGCAGGCTTGATGTTTTTGTTGGCTCTTCCTATCAGCAAACACACAGAAATGATCCTCAGAGATTCCCAAGCCATGAAGATCCCAGATGTGATGGAGGATACCAGTAAACTAAATGTAGTTTAAACAAATGTGGAGTTCACTCTGATTATATAACTAGAGGCCTGATGCATGAAATTCTTGCACTGGGGGGCGGTCCCTCGGCCCAGCCTGCACTCTCTCACAGTCCAGGACCTCTCACTCCTTACTGCCTGCCTGCTTGCTGCTCCTTAGCACTAGGCTTGCTGCTGAGGCAGGAGAAGCTCCCGCCACCACCACTGTGCTCACCAGCTGTGAGCCTGGCTTCTGGCTGAATGGTGTTCCCCCTATGGGAGCACAGTGACCACTGGGGTCAGCTCCTGCATTGAGCATGCTTCCTAGTGGTCAGTGCACATCATAGAGATATATACATAGCTGTGTGTATACACACACACACACACACACACACACACACCTCAGAATTAAACATTTCCTTGTGTTTTTTACAACTTTTTACCATCTCCTGCTCTTCCTTTATTTACACAGCACTGGTTCTTCAGCAGCTGTTGTATTGATGAGGTACTGGGTAGAGCACACAGAGATAAGATAAATGTGTACTATTAAGAGCTAGGGGATACTTGCTGAAGGAGCATAATATATCTTGGGAAGTACAAGGGTTACTAAGAGGGAAGCTCTAGCTATCTGGGTTCTTGGAGTTTTAGACTCTTTCAGAGACAGTGAATGCAAACCCACAGCAGTAATAATTGAACCTCACTTTTTAATTATTTTCAGATTTTTGGACTAGAATGTCTTCTGATGGCTGCTGCATCCTGCAGAGAAGAATCATTAAGTAGCATCCCAGCTTAATGGGAGTGCATATATATATTAATAATCAGATGCATAGGTAAACACACCCAGATTACAGATGAAATTCAAGAGCGATATCTACTAATGGTGGCAAATTAGTGATCTCTATGCTAGCAGGACTATTTTCCTCAACAAGATTATGTGAATAAGTAACATATCCATTGTCTTTGAAAAGAATTCAGTGAATAAAAATGATATTGTATCTTATGAAATATTCTCATGAGTTAATTTCAAGTGAGATCAACAAACATTAGCTCAAGGAACAAACTCTTGTAACCAAGTTATCGCTTTGCCATTTAATATTATGGAAAAGACTGCAGGCTTTAGAGTCAGAACACATGCCTTTTAATCTTATTTTACACTTACTGGTTGTATGACCTTGGACAAGTGACTTAGTACCTCTGTACCTTAGTCTCTTCATCTGTGAGGATAACTGTACCTATGCCTCAGGGTTGATTAGAGCACTGAATGGAGTAATGCACCTAAAGCATTTAGAACACGGACCAGCGTATAGTAAGTGCAGAATAAATGTTAACTGCCATCTAAACCAGAACTACTAAATGATATTACTTTCTGCATAGGATGGTTGTAACAATTAGAGCACATATATTTTCAAAGTTCCTAGCACAGTGTCTGACATATAATGGATATTCTGTCCACAATGGCACTTTTCCTTTGCTTATTGATATAAATTATATAGACTAGGAAAAAGTGTCAACTCTATGCCTCAAATATATGCAGCACCTTACAAATTACAGGCAACTTAACATGTGACATTATTTAATCCCTTTAAATGTCTTGTCATGTGCACATTCTTAGACCTTTTAAAAGGTGAGACTCAGAGTGTTTTAATGACTTTCCTGCCACAGTAACTCGAAACTATAAGAGAAGTAGGTTTTTTAGCCCTGATTCTTTATGATGCTATTCAATCTTTCAAGGATCCCCAAATTAGGGATTATTATCTGCTGGGATGCAGAAAGCAGAGTCCAACATCCACAGCTACTGAAGGGCCAGAGCCAGTATGTGCACTTCAGTTTTCCTGCAGATTCAGGGCATTGATTCTTTCCATAAATTATAGATTATCCTGTGCTCACATAAGAGTTCTCTTTTTAAGACTGTACATATTAAAAACAAGGCGAATAGAATCTATTAGCTTCATGCATCAAGTGTGGGAAATGATAGCTGCATCTGTGAGGTTTAAGTCAGCACATGGTCCCATCTCCCATTTCCTTCTCCTGCCCTAAATTTGTGTGAGTTTTACTAAGAATTCTTTTTAAAAAGAAGGAAAGGAAGGGAGAGAGAAAAAAGGAAGGAAGGAAGGAAGGAAGGAAGGAAGGAAGGAAGGAAGGAAGGAAGGAAGGAAGAGAGGAAAACAGAGAGAGAGAGAGATAGAACAACAATAAAAGCTGTGGGGTGTGTGCAGGCAGCCAGCTGTCTCTGGGGTTCAGATCAGCAAAGTCATCCCTTTTATCTCCCAGCGCCTTAAGCTACTGTGATCTGTTCAGCCTTCTGTAGCTGCATATGTCTCCAAGCAGAGTGATCATCCCTAACAGCATGAACTTTGCACTCCCATCCCCCCTGCCTTTTGAATCACTCTAAATTAAATAGTGACTGTGTGCGCTGGCCTGAGAATAGACTGCTCATCCCCAGTTGAACTAGACAAAGTTGACTGTCTTTTAAGATCTTCCCAAGAAAAAAAGAAGAGAGGAAATCTAGCTCTTTTCTTTTAAAATAGCCCAAACAATGCTGTTTTCTTCATGCAGGCTTTAGTGCTAGGAGAACAGAGTTCACAGGGATAAGTACAATTATTTGTTCAAACACAGTCCTGTTAGATTCATTGTCAATAGAAAGAGGGATGGGAAATTCTCAATAACACAAGAAGGTGTTCTTCGGCTTGGATTTTGTTATTAAGACACAAAAGTAAGTGATAATATCTGAAAGCAAGAGATAACAGAGAAAGAAGAGAACAGAATGAACGGCACTTACTGGGAATTATTGTTAAATGGGTCCATTGAGAGGTGAGCATCTCTGAGCACCAGTTGGCTTGATGCTGTGCTGACATGGGCGCTGTCCAGTTTAAATCACAACCATTGAAGTTCCTCTAAGGAGGTAAGTGGTGGTGGTGGTTGGACAGAGGTAGATGGCAGAGGCAGAATCAAAACTCTGGCATTCTGACCGGTGTGTTAATTAAAGCAGAAAACTTCCAAAACACCTGGAACATGTCTCTGATACCCGAGTCAGGTCACACTGGTGCTGCAAACTCTGGCTGGTGGCCAGTTGTTTGTGTGCCTCTCATTTTCCTCTCTTGAAAAAGAGAGGTTTGTTGTCTAATAGATTTTTCTTCAGCACCTCCTATGTGCAAACATGCTTTGCTGAGCATGCAAAGAGAAAAAAGAGAGGGACCAGGAGGCCAGAACTTGGACTATCCCTCCAGCAACCTAGCATGAAGCATGGTAGTGAGACTTGCTCAGATAGGATCAGGGAGCAGAGAATGAAAACAGGAAGTTGATGAGCTGTGGAAGGTCCACATCATTGTTACAACCAGTGCAATTAAAGTCAGGGTACCATAGTCTGAATCCTGACTCGCATGAAAAGCGAAAGGTCTTAATGGAGTTAGACACTGGCCTCTTAACTTTGTTCTCTGCCTCCAATTTCTTGCAACATCCCACTACTGCTGCCCAGCTGCCTCTGCCCTCCCCTGATGCCTGCAAATTGCACCCCATATAGTTACTAACATTATTATTATGCAAATTTAACCAAGTTACTCTCCCTGCTTAAAACCCTTTAGTTACAAACCTTTCATGCTTTTCTCTTTCTGATCAACTCCAACAAATTTTAACTGGATACACAAGAAATTTCATGATCTGGGCCCCTCTCTCTTCCTCTCTTCTCTGCCTCACCACCTCCTGGCCAGCTTCCTTCTGTAGAACTAATTGAAGTTCTAGATGGGCTCAGTGCCCCCTCTGCACTAGTCATGCTCACATGTTTCTCTCTCTCTCTCTCTCTCTCTCTCTCTCTCTCTCTCTCTCTCTCTCTCTCCAGAAAACACTCGCCCGCTTTCTCTCTACCTGGTCCAAGCTATTCTTATGTCTGGTCTCATCCAAAACATCACTTTCTCTAGAAGAGTCTTTCTCTACCCTGGTTGCACACTGGCATCCTGCATGTGCATCACTTTAGGACTGTTAAAAGAAATTGTACAACAACTCATCCTCCCATTGAATTCAAATCCTCCCAGAGAGATTAGGCATCAATATGTTTTAAAAAACTCTTTAGATGATTCTACTAGGTAGCCCGAGTGTAAGAGCTACTAGCATAGATAGACCTCCAGAGCAGGGGTCTGCAAACTCTCTGTAAAGAGCTGTGGTGGTCATACCCTGGTATAACTACTCAACTTTGACACTGTAACTTGAAAGTAGACATTATGTAAAAAGATAGGCATAGTTGTGTTTCATGGTTGTGTGAAATTTTATTTACAAAATCAGGCAGCATTTAAGATTTACCTTTCGCCAAAACCGGTTTGGCTCAGTGGATAGAGCGTCGGCCTGCGGACTGAAGGGTCCCAGGTTCGATTCCGGTCAAGGGCATGTACCTTGGTTGCGGGCATATCCCCAGTAGGAGATGTGCAGGAGGCAGCTGATCAATGTTTCTCTCTCATCGATGTTTCTAACTATCTCTCTCCTTTCCTCTCTGTAAAAAATCAATAAAATATATTTAAAAAAAAAAAAAAGATTTACCTTTCAGGCAGAAGGTTTCCACAGTAGATTGTAATCTATATCATAAAAGGCCTGTGGTCATGACGCTGTAACAATGTCACAACCAAACAAGCAGCGGCTCTCGCAGTGGGTGGGGTGGGGTGCCAGCAGTGTCTGCGGAGCATGTGAGGTGTCGTGGAGTGGCAGACATAGCCCTGATGGCATGCTAGGCCTAGGGGACCCTACATGCACACGGTTTAATCGTGCACTGGGCCTCTAGTTGTGTATACACATGTCTATTTCCACACTAGATAGTGAACCTCTCTGAAAGCAGAGACTGTGTCTTACTTGCCCTTAGTAGTTTCCACTCCCAGCACAGTGCCTGACATCAACTGGTATTCAATGAGCTTGTTGTGGGAATACCTGACTGAATGGATATATGACTGGGAGAGAGCAATATTAAATCCTGTTACAAGGCTAGATTCTTATCAGAACGTGCTTTTGGCTGTGGGTTTAAGAATCAGGCTAGCCGAAACCGGTTTGGCTCAGTGGATAGAGCGTCAGACTGCGGACTGAAGGGTCCCAGGTTCGATTCCGGTCAAGGGCATGTACCTGGGTTGCGGGCACATCCCCAATGGGAGATGTGCAGGAGGCAGCTGATCGATGTTTCTCTCTCATCGATGTTTCTAACTTTCTATCTCTCTCCCTTCCTCTCTGTGAAAAATCAATAAAATATATTTAAAAAAAAAAGAATCAGGCTGGGTAACGTGGGAAGGAGCCATTTAAAAATCCCATCTCACATTTACAATCAATTATGGAGCTTCATTTTCTAAAGTCTTTCCTCCTTCTGACATTCTATAACATGGAAATAATTTACTAGAAAAATGCTATTGACAAATATTCATTTAGACAAAGAAAATTCTATCCCAGCTTCCTTTCTTCCATTCTCTAATGACTTACATGGAAATGTGTCCAAGGCAGCCAAGGAATCATGTAAAAGCTTCCAACATTGTCCAAGGCTTTCAAAAACATCATCTTATCCATATAAACCCCTCCCACATGTCCATCCATCTTAGATTCAGACAGCTGATTGATCTTTCATAAATGGTACCTTGGATAAGATACCTCTCCTCAAAATTATTCTACAGTTAGCAGTTTCCTCAGGCTAAAGTCCAAAAACTATTAACTTAGCTTCACAGATTGTCCACACTCTTTCCTCACCCATTTATCTCTAGAAGGCATATCCTCAACAGCTTCCTGAAGTGCTGCCTCCACTTCAGGTCAACCAGAATCTAGAATCCAAGGTGAGTGTAGGGTTCATAGCAGTGAACACAACTTGTCTTTGGATGGAGTAAGATCATAGGCGTGCGCGTGCGCGCACACACACACACACACACACACACACGAAATAGTAATCTACTTTAGAATTAATAAATTACTTCCCATGTGATTATCCATGTGATCTTGAACACATTATTTAACCTCTCTAAACTTTAGTTTCTAAATTCTCAGCATTACCTGAGTCATAAAGCTGTCTTGAGGACTAAGAGATGATGTATGTGGAGCATTTAGCATTCCATCTGACATATAGACAGCTCCCCAGCTATTATCACTAATTTATTACTATGTTTATATTCTTTGACCCTCTCCAAAACTCAGTGAGATAGTCAAGACAGAGATAATGCTCCCTTTCTTGTCAGCGAGGAAATGAAAGCCCAAAGACGTCAGGGCATTTGCCCAAGATCACAGAGCTACTATAGCATGAAGCCTACTTAGATATAGGCCTCCTGTTGCCCGGGGATTTTTGTATCACATCCTGCTATTTTTCAGACTTTACCTATTTTTAAAATAATATAATAAAGTAATCCATTGGGCTATTTTAAATGAAATGGTACTGTTACTAGCATGAGATTTGATTTTTTTTTTTTTTTTTTTTTTTTTTTGTGGAACTACAAAGTAGAAGAGACTGAATATCTGGGAGTCACTAGTCTGCCTTCAACAAACTGTGTGTCACTGGGCAAATAAATGATCCTCTGTACCTAAATCTATAGTCCTTCATCTATAAAGAGAGAAGTTTGGGCAGGATAATTCTTAAGATGCCATCGAGCTCCAGCATTTATAATTTTTTCCTGGATTCTCAATTATTCATGCTAACAGAGAGAGGAAATACTAGGTAATTGAAATTCACAGATAATCCTTCAAATTGTCTCTGAATCCTTGCCCACCAGGCCTTCATCCTTCGGCTGCAGTTGCTGACAAGTAGATGTAATTGACTGATTTCAGCCTGATCTTCCTTCTGATCTTATTCATCCTCAGGAGGAAGTGACTAATGAGTAGAAAATTTGCCAAGTGAGGGAGGGAGGGAATCAATGATCCCTAAGTTGGTTATTTGTTTCTTGAGTTATTGAAAATGTCTCCACAGCTCTGCCACATGCTCTAAAAAAGGTGTGTTCCTGAAGGACTTTGCAAACCAAGTTTCTGTAAACTGAATCACATATTCTATGCAGTAGTGAGTTGGTGAATTGAATTAAAACAAACAAACACCCTGTGCTGAAACTCTGCCTGCTCTCCTCCAATCTCTGTGTTGTATAAAGTCAAATGAGCATCCTTTTCCTTTTCCATCAAATGGAAGCAACACTCTGGTGTCCTGGTCTTAAAGGAAAGAGGGAGTAAACATAGGCAAGCAAAAGCCCTAGAATGGCTCAAAGTTGATGCCTTCAACTTGGATGGTACAGTTTGCAATTTATATATTTTGGGGGAAAGATAGATTTAAAAATTAGCAATATTTCTCAAAAAAGAGAAAACCTTCTCTGAGTGTGAAAGTTGGAATAGATTACAGAAAGAATAAAATTTCAATTAGTAAACAGAGAGGAGATGATAAAATATTTCCCTAAGTAGAAATCATAAAATATTTCCAGGTCATTGTTTCTGCAAAACATGATGAATTTAGATTTTTTGAAAGTTAGGAAGCTGTTGTTTGATAGTTATGCTATATCCACTGAGCCAAACCAGTTAGGGCTCTGCCTCAGTTTTGACATTTGTAGAATAGATAGAACAAAAGTAACTACCTCCTGGGGTATTTTCAGGAGGAATTAAAATTATAATATTCATAAAGCTCTTAGAACTATGTCTCCATGTATTATGTGTTAAGTATTATTGTCCATGAGATTATTTATATATAAACTAGAGGCCCGGTGCATGACATTCGTGCACTGGGTGGGGGGGGGGTGGAGAAAGAGGGAGACCCCTCAGCCTGGCCTGTGCCCTTTTGTACTACAGGAGCCCTCGGGGGATGTCCGTCAGCCCGGCTTCTGGCTGAGCGGCACTGCCCCTGTGGGTGCACACTGACCACCAGGGGGAAGCTCCTGCATTGAGCATCTGCCCCCTAGTGGTCAGTGAGCATCATAGCAACTGGTCATTCTGCTGTTCAGTTGATTGCATGTTACCCTTTTATTATATAGGCTGTATATTATATATACATATCTTATGTATATCATCTTTTAAACTCAAACACTGATGTGAAACAGAAACCATTGTTATTTCTCCCATTGAGAGGGCATAAGTGAGTCTGTCATTTAGCAATTCTGACTACAAATACTCTGCTCATTCCAGATGTGTGCACATCTTCACAGTCCAAAGCTGAAGTCTCAGTGACAAGCCTGGCTTGGCTCCCCAGCACCCTGAGGATAAGTCTCACTCAGCTTTTGTTCCTCATCATGGCAACCCAACCACTGACAATGAGTGCTTATGGAATTCCTACAAGGAATATTCTTAGTAACTTGGGTAATAAGAATCCAAAAAGGTGATTTAGGGTTTTTCCACCACACTCCTGGAGAAAAAAAATGAAGGTCCACTGCTGGAGGGCTAAGAAATGTCATATCCTGCCCTAGCTGGTTTGGTTCAGTGGATAATGCCTTGGCCTGCCGACCACAGGGTCTGGGTTCAATTCTGACCAAGGGCATGTACCTAGGTTGCAGGCTCCTCCCTGGCTGGGGCCCAGATCAGGGCTCATGCAGGAGGCAACCAATCAAAATGTTCCTCTCACTTTGATGTTTCTCTCTGTCTTTCCCTTTCTCTTCCACATTCTCTAAAAATCAATGGAAACATATCCCAGGTGAGGATAAAAAAAAAAAAAAAGAAAGAAATGCCATATCCTATGAAAGACACATCTTGAAAATGCCTACAGAAAGTTATCATTTTTTCATGGTGAAGGGACTGGAGTCCATGTTGATGAAAACACCTTGGTGGCTGTGGTGACTGGCAGTGGCTGCAGCAATAGGGTGCTGGGGCTGATGCCTTCCCCTGATCAGCCCAGTCGCCTCCCACAAAAAGAGGCCAGACTGTGGCTTAGGCCTGCTACCTAAGGGGAGCAGGGAGTGGGCCTAAGCCATCAGTAGGACATCCCCTGAGGGCTTCCAGTATGTGAGAGGGGGCAGGCTGGCTGAGGGACCCCCTACCCCCAGTGCATGAATTTCGTGCACCGGGCCCCTAGTAGAAACATAAACTGTTACAAATAAACATCACAATAAATTGTATATATGGCTATTTTGAAAAGAAAAGTATCAATGAGAGCAAGAATATACTAGGAAGTTGGTCATGAGTGATATGACTTAGAAGTTGAAAGGGAAAAGGAAAGAAGAAAAATTCCCCAAAATTATATGAGCTAAGAAGTACTTCCACAAGAGAACTCCCAATTAGTTCATTATGGGATTTCTATTTTCATCAAAGGGCATTAAGCTCTTCCATAAATAAAGAAAGGCATCTCAGGAACTAATTAAAATTGAAGGATTGTTTCTGTGTCCGGACCCTGGCTTTTGTTAAACTTTCATTTAGTTCACTGGGTCTCAAAAAATTTAGGCTCCCAAACAATGAGAAAAACAAGTATGCATACTGGGTATGAGGTCATTAGTAAGGCTTGCCATTTTGACAATAACTCCAGCACTAAACCCACAAAGTTGGTGACAATTCCTTCAAATGTTTCTCTTCAAAAGTGAGAATATAGTGATAGAATAGAAAAGTAGGATATTTAGTACTTTCAAGATATGTATTTGATGTATATAAGAAGTCAATAGACTTCTCATGTTCACAAAATAACAAAACCACTACCTCTGACCTCAGCCTTTATTTATGACACATGTTGCTTCAAATTATGAGATAAATGGTTTCCATTCATAAGAGAGAACCCAAAGGAAGCATTTTGGTCTTTAAAGAGCCTTTTGCCTTTATTCAGAGGTAAAAAGAAAATGTAAAAGAAAGGACCCTTCTATGCCATGTCAGCAGATATGTGATATTTCCAATTTTCTTTTCACGACCTCTCAGGAAAACACAGTCTCAAAAGTGCTGTTCAACTGGAAAAAAGAAATTGCCCAACAATTATAGATTCATTCAAGTAAGGTGTGTCATTTCTGGAAAATGCAGCAACCACAACAAAATATAGCACACTTTGTTGCTATTTTAACAAATTATAAAGAATTTCTTGAAGGCATCATGCTTTGTAATAAAAAGTAATTTGTGCTAATATATTCCCTAGACATGAGGCATTGTGTTATATTGAATTGCATACATTAGACCAAAGTGCTCTCTTGTTCAAATATGTATAATTCCAAAGACTTCCTGCATGTTTTATGTGGAGGAATTTGTTTATGGGTCATTACAAACAAGTTGTTCTTTTTCTTCATGAGGAGGAGTGTAAAGGGACCATGATTGTAACGCAGCAGGGGAAATGCAAGGCAAAAAGAGAAGTACAGATTGTTGACTATTTTATTCATAAATACTGAAATGAGAAAATCAGTAAGGCTGAATTTTTCTGCATTAGCAATTTTTTTAATGCTCAGAGTAATTTATTGAGGCATAATTTATCTGCACTAAAACACATAATCATAAAAGTACAGCCATAATGCATTTTTCCAAATGCATGCACCAGTGTAACTCCACCTGGTTAAGATACAGAACACTGCAGTCCAAAAGTCCCTGTCTGCCCTTTTCATTTAATCCCCCTAAAAAGCAATCGTTATTCCAATCCCCATCATCCTTGGTTAGCTCTGCCTCTTCCTGAACTTTAGATAAATGACATTACACAATAGGTATTCTTTTGCATCTGTCTTCTTTCACTCAACACGTTTTTTTTTAGAATCATCCATATTGTTATGTGCATTAGTGATTTGTTTTTATTGGTTTTCCATTGGATAAATGTTCCACCATGTGTTTATCCATTTCCCTACTTATGGACATTTGGATTGTTTCCATGTTTTAGCAATTATAACTAGCAAACCTTGGATGATTTTGTAAAATTATTTGTGGGTATATTTATTCATTTATTTTGACTATATAGTTAGAAACAGACTTGCTGGATTATATAACATAGTGATTTTTTTTTAAGTCACAAAAGTGAGAAAATTTTCAATTAGAGTACAAAGTGAAAAAATAAACCACAGTTAATATAATTGCATTTATATTTCTAGATACTTTTGCATATAGTTCAATAGTATATAAACATCTCTGTGTGTATTTGTGTGTGTGTGTGTATATATATATATATATATATATATATATATAGAGAGAGAGAGAGAGAGAGAGAGAGAGAAACATATTCATTATGAATTGTTATTTGAAAAATAACATATTTACATATTCATCTTGCCCTTTCATTCATATAACAATTCATCTTAGGCATCTTTCTATCACAGTGTACTTATATATGCTTCATTCTTTTTAATGACTGTATTCACTCATTCCGCAAATATTTATTTGTTATGTTCCTAGTAAATTCAGGCACTATCCAAGGAGCTTCAGATAAAACAATGATCCATGTAGCAAGATTTCTTCCTTGAAAGAATTTATATTTTAGCAGAAGTAAATAAATAAAAAATGTGTAAACAAGTAAATATAGAATTAATTCTGCAATTAATTTCTTGGTAAATATCATTATGGCCCAGAAATGGAATTGCTGAATTAAAATAACACATTTTAAATTCTGAAATATATTGACAAATCAACATATTCTCTTAAAACTATTGAAGTCAGAAAGTTGTGGGACAGACGATAATGCCCCAAAGATATGTGTGTCTTAATCCCCAGAATCTTTTAACACAATATCTTACATAGCAAACGAAACTTTTTAGATGTGATTAAGTTAAAAACCTTGAGATGGAAGAATTATTCTGGATTATCTAGATCGGTACAATCCAATGATCAGGAGAAAGAGAAAGGCAGGGAAGTTAGTGCTAGAGTGGTGCACACTCTGGAACTCAATAATTTATTGATGGTTGAGTAAATGAATTGCATGGACTTACATTTTAAGTTATACGACACTGGGCAAACATGACATGAAATTATGGTGTGTGTTTTTAATGATGTCTCTAAACATCTGCCCACATTATCATAAACTCCGAAACTTATAGTGAGAAGGAGTTCTAAAGGTTTTCTTTTATGTAGACACTTTGGCAGTGTCATCCAGAACCTCTCTGTACCCTGTTTGCATATTGCCAGAACCAGATGCTCACTACATACTAAACAATCTCTGGTCTCAGAGGTCTGTTCTAGAAGGGCTTGCACTGGAGGTGGAACAGCATGCCATACAGCAGGTGTGTATAGCTTCTGTATTCTCTGTGCACAACATGTGAAAAATAACGTCACAGGTGTCATTGTGCATTGGTGATTTTTTTAATTCCACAGCTTTACTAAAACAGTTTAGTCAGAAGCTATTAGAGATGATAATGAACTCGAAGATCTCTGCACAACTGCGGAAGATTTTAAAAAGAAGCAAATCTAGTTCTCCAAGGGATAGCAGGTTATTCTTTAGGAATGATCATTCCCAGGGTTTTAAGGAGCCTGATGAACCCTTCTTAGCTATTTACCTTCATGTACAAAATAAAATCAGTTATTCCTTTGAGTATGTTGTCTACACACCTCAAAAATAACACATTATGTGGATTGAATTCTTCTTTAAAAAATTGAAAAATGAAATGTTTCTAAGGTTTTTACTTTTCTGATCATCTATCCAGAAGTCTAAAAATGATCTCTTGGGCATTTTATAACCTTTTAAAAATTTTCCCAAACATTGTCTTTCTTTCCCTCTCAAATCCTCTTTCCATCCCACTACAAGTATTGGTTTATTGATGATTGATTGATATTGAGCATGAGGCATACAACAGTGATACAATGCATGTATGTATTGCAAAATGATTACCACAGTAAATCTAATCCATCACCATGCATAGTTATAAATTTGTATTTTTAGGAGAATTATAAGATCTGCTATCTTAGCAACTATCAAATATATGTATAGAGTATCCTCTTTATACAGTCAGGTGTTTTTCTGTCATTTGTCTTAAAAACTATCTTTGGGACAGTAAATTATAAGAAAGTTCTTTCCTAACTTTTTCCTCTGTTTTTTTTTGTTTGTTTGTTTGTTTGGTTGGTTGGTTTTTGGTTTTGTTTTGTTTATTTTTATTTTTTTGATACTCAGCAAAAAAACAGATACATTTCTTGTAGCCAAAGGTGACTAAAGAATGTTCTGATCCTTAGCATGGCACCCAAGCTCTTTTCCAATAACCAAGTCACTTTTCCAAGACCACCATTTCTGTTCTGCTTCACCTTGTGTGCCTTTTACAGGGACTGCTGTATTCTCTTGCTTCATGCCCAGTGTCTTTAAAAATAGTGCTTCATATATTTTGTCTTTTTTTTGGCAGAAAGGTAAATCCTGGCCATGTGTAGTAGGTGTTAGGTACTATTCCCTCTAGTTCTTCTCCCCTTAATTTTATTTTCCTGGCCTCAGATAGTTTAAGTGCATCCAAGAACAATGCCCAATAATATTTATAGGCATTATAAAAGCACCCATTACCCAATAAAATAAAATTTACCCAATTAAAATGTACCAGGGATGCAAAGAAGCAAGAAAACAAGACATTTAATAAAGAAATAAGGCCAATCAATCTAAACTGACCTAGAAATGATGGATGCTAAAACAACCAGAAACACTCTAGAGAGAAGGACACTAAGTCCATCAAGCAGAAACATGGAAAATATACAAAATCCAAATCCAAGTTCAAGATAAGTGTTACACTTGAAATAATTAAGTGTAAAATTGAAAAATTAAATGAATGGGACCAATAGCAGATTAAATATTACAGAAGGGAATATTAGTAAACATGAAGACTTAATATTAGAAACTCTCCAAAATGAAACACAGAGAGAAAAAATAGAGCCAAATAGAATAATAAACAGCACCACGAAACAATACATGAATAAATAAATAGTTGTGGCTGTATTCCAATAAAATTTTCTTTTTTTAATTTTTTTTATTTTTATTCTTTTTTATTTTATTTTTTATTAATTAAATCCTTATTGTTCAGATTATTACATTTGTTCCTCTTTTTTCCCTTAATAACTCCCCTCAAGCCAGTTCCCACCCCACCCTCCTCCCTCACTCCCTACCCACTGTCCTCATCCATAGGTGCACGATTTTTGTCCAGTCTCTTCCCGCATCCCCCTCACCCCAAGAATAGTCAGTCCACTCCATGTCTATGCCCCTGTTTCTATTATAATCACCAGTTCATTCTGTTCATCAGATTATTCACTTGATTTTCAGATTCACTTGTTGATAGATGCGTATTTGTTGTTCATAATTTGTATCTTCACCTTTTTCTTCTTCTTCCTCTTCTTAAAGGATACCTTTCAGCATTTCATATAATACTGGTTTGGTGGTGATGAACTCCTTTAGCTTTTTCTTATCTGTGAAGCTCTTTATCTGACCTTCAATTCTGAATGATAGCTTTGCTGGATAAAGTAATCTTGGTTGTAGATTCTTGGCATTCATCACTTTGAGTATTTCTTGCCATTCCCTTCTGGCCTGCAAAGTTTCTGTTGAGAAGTTAGCTGACAGTCGTATGGGTACTCCCTTGTAGGTAACTGACATTCTTTCTCTTGCTGCTTTTAAGATTCTCTCTTTGTCTTTTGCTCTTGGCATTTTAATTATGATGTGTCTTGGTGTGGTCCTCTTTGGATTCCTTTTGTTTGGGGTTCTCTGCGCTTCCTGGACTTGTAAGTCTATTTCTTTCACCAGGTAGGGGAAGTTTTCTGTCATTATTTCTTCAAATAGGTTTTCAATATCTTGCCCTCTCTCTTCTTCTGGCACCCCTATAATTCTGATGTTGGTACGCTTGAAGCTGTCCCAGAGGCTCCTTACACTATCTTCGTATTTTTGGATTCTTTTTTCATTTTGCTTTTCCAGTTGGGTGTTTTTTGTTTCTTCGTATTTCAAATCATTGACTTGATTCTTGCGATCCTCTAGTCTGCTGTTGGAAGTCTGTATAATATTCTTTATTTCAGTCAGTGTATGCTTAATTTCTAGTTGGTCGTTTATCACAACCTCGAGGGTCTCATTAGATTTCTTGTAGGTCTCATTAAGTTTATCGGCAGTTTCTAGAAAATTCTTGAAAAACCTTAAAAGTGTGGTTTTAAACTCTATATCCAGTAATTTGCTTTCCTCCATTTCTGTCATTTGTGTCCTTTTTCTTTGTCTCCACATTTTTTATGCTTCCCTGTGTTGATAAAGTGGTTTTCTGTGCTAAGTGTCCTCTAGGGCCCAGTGGTTCAGTCTCCCCAATTACCTGAGCAGGACACTCTTGGTGCACCCCATTGTGGTCTTTGTGCACAGTCTTGTTGTAGTTAAGCCTTGATTGTTGTAGGTATCACTGGGAGGAATTGACCTCCAGGCCAATTGGCTGTGAGAATCAGCTATGTCTGCAGTGGGAGATCTTCTGTGCTTGAGACATCCCTCCGGGGCAAGACTTGCTTCAATGGGGCTTTGGTACTCACTGAGTCTGCCCCCTGAGTGTGTCCTTTATGGTTCATTGGAGCTGCAAACTGGATGATCCCACTCTGACCTTTGGGTACACTGGCTCCTGGATCTCTAGGGAGGTGCTAATCTAGCCTCTGCCTGAGGCAATCCAGCAAAAGCCTCCCTGCAGGGCTTGGGCGGGGCGGGTCCCAGGGGATCAACAGGGCGGGGCTAGCAGTTATGGCTGCTCTCAGAGGCCCAGCTTCTCAGTGTCTCAGCAATCGCTACAAGCCCCTCCGAGAGAAAGCTGCCCTCGAGTTCTGACTGATGCCAGACAGTCCCGCTTCTCCCATATGAGTTTGGGTCCCCAGAGATTCACCTGGAACTTGAGCTCAGAGCCTGAGACTCCCTCCTCATTAAAAATGACAACCGCATCCTCAGCCGCCAGCCCGCTCCATGTGCGCCTCTGTACCTTAGTATTTTACTTCTGCACTGAGCCTCCTCTGAGTCTCAGTATGCTTTTCTCTTTCCTTCTAGTTGTAGAATTTCCACTCAGCCAGCCTTCCTGTGGTTCTGGATGATGTCCATTCCGTCTTTTAGTTGTATTTTTTTTTTTATTATTGCTTAAAGTATTACAAAGGGTATTACATATGTGTCCTCTTTTTTTCCCCGCCCTTGACAATCCCCTGGCCTCCCCTACCCCCCAGTGCCTTATGTCCATTGGTTATGCTTATATGCATGCATACAAGTCCTTCAGTTGATCTCTTACCCCCCTCCTTCCTGCCCCCCAACCCTCCCCCGCCTTCCCGCTGCAGATTGACAATCTGTTTGAGGCAGCTCTGCCTCTGTATCTATTATTGTTCATAAGTTTCTTTAGAAAAGCAAGTTGTCAGTCCACAGGCCATAGTTTATCAATGCCAAATTTAGATGAAAGCAGAGATAAACTCATGTGTTTAACCTTCCATGTGGAACTAAAAGTCCACTGTGTACCACCAATAAAATATATGTATTTATTATGATGATTTCTGATATACAGGTACTGAATGAATTAATAGTTGTTCAGTGAGTGAATGAGTGCAACACAAAATTTTGTTGCAGTAATGAATCAACCTAGTTGGATAAATCCTCAGAACACTTGAACACTAGAATTTCTTCCTCTGATACAACTGAACCTACCATCTTCTTTTTGCTCAAAGGGTAGAGCCTTGTATGAAATGTTGACATCTGGTTTAGTGCTTTTCTGGGACAAGAAAATAGTTTTTTGAGTGTATTCAGCAATCAATTTATGGAAATGGAGAGAGAATTTTCTTTTCATTTAACTTTAATGAGGTAGATGCCCTTCATTTGAAATTATTCAGTGTTGTGAAAGCCATTCCTGGTGAAAACACAGGTGCTGTTTTCCCATAAATTATTTGGGCCTCTGCAGAGCCTGAGCAGAACAGAAACGGCAGGGAGTTTACAAAAATTGTTTTCTATATTTGAAAATGCCACCTAAATGGAAAATGAAAAGGAGAAGCATCTGGCCCAGTATAAGTCTATGTGGAAAGAAGAGGGAGTAGGTGGGGCTCTGTAGGAATTTACCTCAATCCAAACCACTTCTCTTCCCACAGCAAAATGTTTGATTATTTGAAAAGATAGCAAACATCATATTATGGAATCATAAAATTGCAAATTCTTATGAATGAATGGTGCTTAAAGACCATCTATTCTGATCCAAACTTTATTCAATGTTTGAACCCAAATGCCATATTCCACCAAATAGTGATTTCTCTTGTGTTTGAGCACCTGAGGGACAAAGGGATTACCATAGCCGAGATGCTATTCTATCCTTATATGGCTTTCATGTTCTTTTTAATGAATAGAAAAATACTATCTTGTCTTTATCAAATCTATTTTCTGTTTTCCCATTACACCCAAGGAATGAAGAGTATTGTTAAGGAAAGGTTTCAGTGGAGAGGCAGATGTCTGGACAACAAAATATATTCGTTTATGCCCATATATATTTATTACACAAACATTTAAGGAGTGTTATTTAGTGACATGACAATGTGTTGTATGAAGGGCACCATCCCTGTGTCCATAAGAAAACACAGTATAGAGGATAGGACAAGCAAGTAAACAGATATAATTCCAATATTGAATAAGATTTATATAAGATCAAATTTCAGCACCTTCATGGGAGCTTATGTTACCATGGTCACCTATAACTCTGAGCTCCTGACTTCAATAAATGTATATATTAATGGATCAACTTCCTCCCTGTACTATACTTTATTAATCCAGATATGACCCTTTTCAAAAAAAATTTACCACGAAAAGCTTCTGTACATGAAAAATATTACTAGTTCTTAAAGGTGAAGGAATAATTTACATATGATTAACCAAACAGTGTAAATTTGCATGTCAGATATCCTTGTTAGTAAAAGCCATTCCTTTGGCCAGGCCACCACAATTTTCCAGTGGCTTATTCCATGCCATATAGTCTCAGTCTCATACCATAATCTGATTTACCTCTCCTTCTCTGGTCTCCTATTTTTCCCTCTAAAATCATCCCCAGGATATCCCACATTTTCTAACTATTTTAGACTGGGCCAATTGAGCTATCTCCAGCCTCAACTTGCCCATTCATGTCTAGGATTTAAATATTGAAAACAATCTGAGTATTCAGCAAAATAAAATAACCACTCATAGAACAGAAGTCCCCCACTATCTGCCACAGCTTGAATTTCTTGAGAAACAGACTCAAAGTTTATCAAGCAGAACGTTTATTGCTGAGTGTCCTTGTGACCAACACTTGTGGAATGAAGGGGAAGGAAGCAGGACCAGGTAGAGCTGATACTGCAGGCTTGATAAACTGAGTTCAGCCCACAGATAGCTCTGGGGTGGGGGGGGGGGGTGAGGGGGGAGGGAGATTTCCTGTTAGAGCTTCATCACAATAGACTGAAATACCTTTGTACTTACACCTCAATCAGCCATTTAATATAGGTTTCCTGGGAAGAACACGACTTTGAGCAAGATGGATCTCCTGAGGCAAGACCGAATATTCTGACCAAGAAAGCTATAGACTCATAGCATGGCCAGAAGCTAAGGAAATAAGTCCTTCTTTGAAGATATATCTGGATGGTTCATCACCGTGTTTTCCCAAGTCCAGCCCTTATGTCACTCATATAATATTTATTGAGCCTGTTAAGAATTCTTGTGAGGTAACTTAAAAGAAGAATGTTAGCGAGGTAAGCTACAACTCTGATCACAGCAGTTAGTCTCAGGGCAATACTGATACTCATCATCTCCATTCTCAACTATCCAACTTATATCATCTTTACCTTCAGCTACCACCTCTGCTGGGCTTGGAGGTTTACACTATGGTAAGACAAAGACCACCCTCTGGAGGATATGAGCCCCTAGTTACTCTTCTCTTGCCAGGCCAGAGTTTATGCTCTTATCTATTTACCATCACCATTAGGTAATGGATCACCTGGACACCAAACACATTCCTACTTAGCTCAATTGTGTAAAAGAATCTCTACCTCCTCCTCATGGCCAGCCTCAATGATCTCTATAAAGACAGTGATTCCTGCCCTGACCAGTTTGGCTCAGTGGCTAGAGCATCGGCTTGTGGACTGAAGAGTCCCAGGTTCAATTCCAGTCAAGGGCATGTACCTTGGTTGCGGGCACATCCCCAGTAGGGGGTGTGCAGGAGGCAGCTGATCCATGTTTCTCTTTCATGGATGTTTCTAACTCTCCCTTCCTCTCTGTAAAAAATCAATAAAATATATTTTTTAAAAAAGGCAGTGATTCCTCTTTTTGCCTGCTGGTCCTAGGATCCAAGAAACCTAAAGTGCCCAGACATAACCATAGCTCAGTCTATAGCTCTTGTTTGTCCCTTTATGGAAGTGTCCCTCCTTTACGAATTAGAAGCTGTAACAATTCAGAGCCTACAACTGCAGGAATAGGAAGTTCAAATTCTCCAAGTGAATCACTAGGAGTGATGCTAAGAGTGCCATACCTGTTTTCAGCCCTTGGTTCCTGGACCTATGGGTTATTCCTACTGAGAACACAACACCATATAAAGGTCTTTGATTCTAGATGTGTACACAGAAGCCTTTGAAAATATAGTAAAATATTCTACTATCTCCTCATCTCATTCAGGGCACAATGCAGAATCCTTAGCATGTCCTCAGTTTAACTTTATTATCTCTCTGACCTCAACTCTACCACCTTTTCTTTTTTATATTCCTGTTCCAACAACCACAACTTCCTGTTGTTACTGGACTCTTTCAGATAAGTTTCTATCACAGAAACTCAGCACTTGATCTTTGTTCTGTCTGGTATGTCATTCCCATGACAACTACTGGTTCACTTATTTAGTTTTTTTTTTTTTTTTTTTTTGTATGTTTTTCTTTTATTTATGCGCGCGCGCGCACACACATATATATACATATATTGTTTAAAGTATTATATATGTAGGTATTTTTTGAATGCCCTCTTCCCAATGAAGCTTTCCTTTATCACTGTATTTTAAAATCATTACATTCCCTGGACCCTTAATAATTTGTATTCCTTTTCTGCTTTACTTTTTTACTCTTCTCCATAGTAGTGATCATATTACACCCTATATATTTATTTTATTTATTGTCTATCTCCCCCAACCAGTATGTAATCTCCATGAAGACAACAGAGTTTTAGTTTGGATGTTTGTTTTGTTTTGTTTTGTTTTTGTTTTTTTGTTTTGTCTTAGTCTGTTTTGGTGCTAATATTTCCTGAGTGCTTAGACCTGTGCCTGGTAGGTGCTCAATAAATATGTGTTTAATGGCTAAATATAAATGGAAAGTTTATTATAAGTATCATTACCCATCTACCAATGCTGATATAAGAAGGTATAATTACGTCTGTGAATACACAGACTAAAAGTAGGATCAGCTGAACAGGTGTATGGGGCACATGATTTAGACAGAGGTGAAGGAGCTAGGCTGTCTCAGTCTTAGCTTCTCAAGACTTTCCTCACTAATTTCCTTGTGGAAAAATCAAATTAAAAATATGAAACTAAGACTAACATTGAATTTTTGGTACTGTCTGCTTGACTTAATTTAGAATTACAGCCTGTTTTAGCCTAGTAAAAGGACAACGTGATTTATGAAAGAATAGCTGTATTATTCATTAGGGGTACCTTAGCACTAAAACCAAGGACACCTATTCAACTTGGTTGATACTGAAAAATTTAACAAGTTCCAACTGTTACAGATTCTAGTTAAGATGTCCCAAGGTGAATAATAGTGTGGCTTCTTATATTTCTGTATTACTACCAAATCAACATAATGCACATGGACAAGCATTTCTTTCTTCAACACATTTTTAAACCTACTATGTTAACCTCTAAAATGTGTGAGATTTTCTGCAAAGTACTACAGACACCAAGACCATATGTGACAAAGCACAAGTCATTAAATGATGTAGGCTCTAGCAGTAGCAACAGTTAAATTATTAGTTGCTCAAACTATATGAATTAATGCTATTTTAACTGGTAGAACAGTGAAGTACATAGTACTCTAGGAGAAAAAAAGGAGGTGAGTGAAAGAAGGCATAGCAAAGATAATAATTTCTGAGTTGGACCCCTAAGGATAAGTACTATTTTGCATAGTTGAAATGAAAAGTTGTTGTTGTTTTTGCAGAGGACATAACACACTCTTTCATCAATTATTGATCCATGAAAGAGTATGATATGTTGAATGAGTAGCAAATTAATAATGATGATAATAGCAACAAACTATTTTATGGACCAAATAGATGCTACAAACTTACATTTCATATCTATATAATTTTTGATCCTCATAATAATCATATAAAGTAGGTATTATTATTACATCTATTTTACAGATGAATTGGAATAGTCTAGATCATTGCAGAAGCAAATGTCAAGATAAAGTTAAACATGCAAGAGATTAATTAGGAAAATACCCTTGAAGGAAAATGGAGGAGGATCATGAGAGGCCAGGAGAGCTATCAGACCACAATGCTCTTTGCAAAGGTCAGAAGGAAGAAAGGGAGGAATATTAAGTGAAAGAGTTTAAAACTTTAATGAGTCTGAGGAAGTTCCATGGAGCAAATGGGGAGTCCTGAGGCCAAAGACTGAGGAGATGTGATCAGAAGAGTCCTGTGTCCCAGGAAGGGGCTGCAGTAGTAGCCCTACTCTTTTCAGTCATTTATTGGCAGAGCCTGTGAAATGCACAGCCTCTGTGTGAATGCGTGGTTGTATGTCAGAGTGCACCATCTGGGACCACTAATCCATTTATTCTTCCTGCAGTCAGAGATCTGAGAGATGCATCCTCATGGCCACTGCATGAAGAAACTAAGGAACTAGAAGATCATTTCACTGAGGTCACAGAGATAACAGCTGTGAGAGTCTGTCTCAGATAATTTGGTCCCAGACTCATGGTTAAAGTATAGTTCACCCTAAAGTAAGAAAAAGTCATTTTAGAATTCCATTTGAGAATAGTCATTTTGGTAACTAGGCGACAGATGGAATAATGCAATGAAGAGAAATTGAAATGGGAAAGAGCAGACAGTAGACTGAGGCGATCATCCAGAAAAGAAATTTTGAAGATCTAAATTTAAAAAAGCATAGCAGTAGTGAACAGGAGCATTTCAAAGTTTAGTCAGTAGAATCAATAGGATCTGGTGATTGAAAGATGTGGAAAGGAGAGGGAAACGTGGAAAAACTCCATAAATGTTTCTAATGTTAGGGCATTGAGACTACTTGCTGAAATTGAGAATATAATAGTGCCTTGGCAAAAAAAAACAATGAATTTTTGCTTTGGATATATTGAGCTTGAGAAGTTAAGTATCCAAGACTTGGCTAAGCACAAGGAGACCCTGTAAGGCAGTGGTTCTCAACCTTTGGGTCGCAACCCCTTTGGCGGTCGAACGACCCTTTCACAGGGGTCGCCTGAGACCATCCTGCATATCAGATATTTACATTACGATTCATAACAGTAGCAACATTACAGTTATTAAGTAGCAACAAAAATAATTTTATGGTTGGGTCACAACATGAGGAACTGTATTTAAAGGGCCAGAAGAGTCTAAAGAAATACAAAGCATGATTTTAATTTGCTAGATCTTTAAATTTATAACTATTTAGTATAATTTGAGAAATAAAACTGGAAGTTAGATATGTTTATAAGACTAAGCATGTTAATGGTGTTGCAGTAGTGCTCCTCTGAGCTCATATGGCTTCAGAATGACAGGATCTATTGTGATAGGTCATTGTAAGTGATACTTCATTCACAATCACAATTATAATGGGTCACAGTAAATGACAGTCGCCAGTACTCTGCCTGCCCTCTGCACAAAAATTTTTCTTTTGGATGTAAGAAGATAAAAAGTTGAAGATATAAGTAGGAACCTAATAGACCCGCAGTGGTTCTCAACCTTCCTAATGCCACAACCCTTTAATACAGTTCCTCATGTTGTGGTGACCCCCAACCATAAAATTATTTTCATTGCTACTTCATAACTGTAATTTTGCTACTGTTATGAATCGTAACGTAAATATCTGATATGCTGTATGTGTTTTCCGATGGTTGCGACCCACAGGTTGAGAACCACTGTAAGAGGCTTTGAACAACAGAATAGTGGATTGAGTTTCATCCTATAAGGAAATTACAATTTAAATTGAATATCATGCTAGCATTTGCAAGTTATTTAACATAGTTTGAAAGTAATCTTCATTCTAATCCTGTAGAACACGCAGGGAACAGGCTCATTTTATAGATATCTAAGTGACTTTCCCAAGGTCACATGGATCTTGGGTGAAGGAGATAAGGTATGATGTCAGTTCTTCAGGCTCCATGTTCAGTGGGAAAGTTGTGGAAAGGTTTTTTTGTTTTTTAATTCAGAGGTGGGCAAATTATAGTTGTACTTGAGAAGGACTTATCTTGTGTCCAACAGCAGAAAGGCCTCAAGGACAAGAAGGCCAAAGACACAGGTAAATAGGGTGAAGGCTTACATTTTCTTAAGATATAAACACAACTTTGCAATTATAATGTTAGTGTGATCCTTGCCTGCAACAGCATGAGAATAAAGGACAGACATGTCCCAACTTGGTGTATTATACATGACAGGTAAGTCACACTGACTTGACAGGGCTACAGTTCATACTGTGTGACTCTTAAAAGCCTACTGTTATACTGACTTGATGAACAGTGAAGTCATAGGTTCAGCCACAGTCATCAAAGCTCATCTTTGTGGCCCTAGCTGGTTTTGCCCAGTGGATAGATCCTCGGCCTGAAGACTGAAGGCTCCTGGGGTCAATTCTGGTTAAAGGCACATGTCTGGGTGTGGGCTTGATCCCCAGTGAGGGGGTGGGCAGGAGGCGGCTGATCAATGATTCCCTCTCATCATTGATGTTCTATCTCTCCCTCTTCCTTCTTCCTTGAAATCAATAAAAATATACTTTAAAAAAAAGCTCAACTTTGTGGATGGAACAGTAGGAACAAAAGAAACACAATCTCATGGTGGTAATCCAATGACAATATTCAGCTTTTCCCAACAAATACATTTATTTACACATTTATATATATCATAAAAGGAGATGATAAATGAATAAAGAAGACCAAGCTAAAGAGAAGAGATGCAGGAGAGAATAAACTCATAATTTTCAAGGCTGATTTCAGGATTTTCTCAGTGGGGAAAAAGTATTTTATATAAGAAGTTCACCTTCATAGGTACATTTGGGAACATGGGGAAAATGTGCCATTGTGACACAAAGAGATCATAGAATCACCTGCATCAGAGCTACAGAGGAATTCTGGATTTTAGGAGAAGCCCAAGGAGAAGAAATGTGCAGTCATAGAGAGAAATAAAGATATAAAGTTTAAACAGATTAAAAAAACAACAACACAACACTTATAGGGGGGACTTGAGAACTAGTGGCAGATGTGAATGAGAGAGCTTTTAAATTGGCATCCATATTTTAAAACTTAAATTCCCCACCCCCAAACATTCCACTGCATTTGTGTCTCTGTGCCTTTGCACATGCTACACCCTCTGCCTGGGCTTCTTTCCCTCCATCACTACATCATTTATTCCTGCGTAAATATCCAAATAAAGGGTTTTCTTCCCTGTGAAGCCTTCTCTCATGCTTCCAAGCAGTGCTGACAGCAGCTTCCTCTGTACTGCCCCATTATACAGTGATGTCCTGTTACTATACTTATAGGATACTGTATGCTCACATCTGCTTACCACCCCTTCCCCTGCACACACTCATATCATGCTCTCCCTGAGGTCAAAGCTCATGCCCTATTGGTCATTGTCTCTCCATTGCACAATACATGACCTGGAGCGGAGGAGTTTTCTAATAAATAACTGGTTTTTCTCTGTCTAACCTAAGGATGAATACATTAAATATGCATGGGCCCTCTTAGCTTCAGATTAGAAATTTGTAAAAAAAGTTTGCACTGCATAGTACTGAGAATGATTCTGGGCATTAAAATAGAGGAGACAGTAGGGACAGAAAGCACTTTAGAGGACTATGAGTGATATTTAGAAGAAAACCATGTTATTAAAGAGGATCAAAAGAGAGATGATGCAATGATGGGACTGAGCCCAGCTTTCCAAGTGACCTGCGTCAAAGGAAAGAATAGAGAGAGGCAGTGTCAAGGGACAGCAATGACCTGGAGACAATGGCGGTCGCAAAGGTTCCAGCAGGTGCACTTTCAAGGGCAAGTTTTTAGAGCCCCAGATAAGCTTCCATAAAACAACTCTTTAAAATCAGTGCAGTTGGGCTGTAGCCCAAGTTTCTGATAATATCTCATAATCTCTAGCTATGAAGTTGGAAGGAATGAAGAGAAATGGAGGAAGAAGGAAAGTGGGAGGAGGGAAGTCAGGACAAAAGAAAGCAGAAGAAGAAATAACAAGAAAGGAAAGGGGAGGGAAGAAAGAAAGAAAAACACTAGAGATGGAGAAAAATAAACCTCCTCAATACATGAAGCTGACTTTATGGAGATTTCTCTCACTTGACTGACCAAGTTTTATTTCTTTTTTTAATCAATAATATCCACATATTTCAATATTCAAAAGATGACCAGAGGAAAGTAATCAGTGCAGCCAAATTCTATGTGTCTTTATTCTTTCTGAGATATTTTATAAAGATACAAACATGTCTTTATATCCTTTCTTCACCATTTTTATGTAAATGTTATGCATTATGCATGCATACTATGCATACCTTTCTGCATTGCACTTAAAATAAACCTACAAGTTCATTATCACTGCATAAATAGCCCCCAATTCTTGGCTCTTTGCCAATCTTGCAGGTGAAGAACAGCATCTTTGTTCAGTTATGGGTATTTTTAGACATCAAGTTTACATAATTGAGTTATAATTTTTGGTTCATAGCTCACTTATTACACCATTCATGGCCCTCTTTGACTATATTTTATTTGTTTAACCAATTAGTTAATTAATTACTATAATTGCATGCATGATCCTCACCACACAACCCCAAAACTAAAAATTAGCTGGATATAGCTATTGGTAAATAGATGTACTTGGGACTTCCTACTCATGTTCTCAGCAACTAGTATTCTCTATCCAAAGGGAGAATACAAGGTAAATCTTACCTCCTGCAACACCTGTGTGCTCTGCAAAACCATCTGACAGGAATCCACCCTCCCACCTTATTCTTGATGCCATCAGCTGCATTCACCCTCTAGAACAGTGATGGCGAACCTTTTGAGCTCAGCGTGTCAGAATTTTGAAAAACCCTAACTTAACTCTGGTACTGTGTCACATATAGAAATTTTTTGATATTTGCAACCATAGTAAAACAAATATTTATATTTTTGATATTTATTTTATATATTTAAATGCCATTTAACAAAGAAAAATCAACCAAAAAAATGAGTTCGCGTGTCACCTCTGATACTCGTGTCATAGGTTCGCCATTGCCGGGAGCCGGTCCATGCTTGCTGTTTCAAGGGACCTGGCATATATGGCATACTGTTCTTAATATGTTTGCTCACCTTCTAGGCACTATGTGTTTTAACCAAGGTCTCTGAGAAAGGTTGTTTCCCCAGGTAGGGATTTTCCCCTGAAGTTAGGGAGGGAATAAAACCTCTTAACTAAGTGCCAGGTGGGTAATTAATCACTTTAACTACAAACAATCATGCTTAAGCTACATAATCTTTACTCCTTGGAATGGAGATAAGAAACGCCCTAACCTTTGAAATAGAGATTGATAGGATTGGAATCAACTGGTATAAATACAGATGTAAGAAGACAGAACGGAGAGAGACAGAACCTAGGCACAGAACCTACACAGAACGTTCTCTAGAGACAGAAGAACTTTGCTGGAGAGAACATGGCAAAAGATCCTGTACAGAAACTGGCCTCAGAACCTAGAGACAGAACCTAGCGAGAGAACATGGCAAAAGATCCTGGACTGAACCTGACTACAGAAATTGTCAAGAGAACCTGACTAGAACCTGGTGACTGAACCTGGCTGGAGAACCTGGACAGAACCTGGCTGGAGAACCTAGCGAGGGAACATGGCTACAGAACCTGGCTGGAGAACCTAGCAAGAGAACATGGCTACAGAACCTGGCTGGACAACCTGGAGAACCTAGCAAGACAACTGGACACAGAACCTGGCTGGAGATCCTGAACCAGTACTTCGCTGGAGATCCAGAGCAGAACTTCTCTGAAGATTCTAGACAGAACTTGGCTGGAGACCCTGACAAGAGAACACGGCTATGGTGATCAACTGAACTCAGCCTCCGTGTCATTCATTCTTCACCGACTCCATCCACACCTTTGGGGACCCCTGGACCCTCTGGGGCTGGACCCCAGCACGCCATCACTGCTCTAGAAATTCCCACTACTAAGGTGAGAGACTAGAATTCAGGGGCTGGGATATCGAATTTGTCTGCTGCAATAATAATGAGAGAGGGATCACCATCTTCATAACAATGACCAAAGCTATTACCCCTCCCTGACATATAATTTGATAAGATAGGGACCCCTTACACTCTTTTTTCCCCCCACTTTATTTATTTATTTTTTTTAAATTTCTTTATTGGTTAAGGTATTACAAATGTGTCCTCATCCCCCCATTAACCCCCAACCTCCCCCACCCCCCACTCATGCTCTCTTATGGCATCCAACACACATGTCAACTCTCAGCCGGTAGGCCGGGCCACAAGTTTGACATGCTTGCAACTACATTTCAAACTCTGTCTTCTTCAAACTACTACAAACTGCATAAGAATGATGCTCTGGCTGTCTTATTCACCATCCTGTCTCCAGTCCCTGTGGTGGTGGACACTAGGACCCCTACCCCCACCCACTGCTCATTTTGCTCTGTGGCAGGACCTGCCTTAGTAACACTCTGGCCTCTTTCTTGCCCTCTCCTCAATTCCACTCTCACACTTACTCTTTCCCAAGGGCAGAAAAGAAATTCGGTGGCCGGATGAATTTGGGAGAAGGATTTGTGGAAATACCACTTTCCCCCTTTTGGTCAGTTGGCTTACAGACTAAAAGTAACATCTTCCAACAGCTTTATCAAGATGTTTTGCAACGGGGGGATGGGAGCATGAGTTTGTGTGTGGGGGGGAGCTTGGGGGTTAAAGGGGGGGATGAGGACACATTTGTAATACCTTAACTAATAATAATAAAAAAAAAAAGATCACAAAAAAAAAAGATGTTTTGATGTTCATTTCTCACTTTCTTTAATCTATATCTCAACTACTTTCAAGCTCAGGTGGAAAATGTGACTTTTATTTATTGAGCTCTTCAAAACAGTGAAATAACCCAGTGCCTGGCCCATTATAGCTATGTACCTGTTGAATTAATTTATGAAAGATCTCACTAATGAATTAAATTTTAGGTTATTAAATAATGGGGGTTTCAAAGAGGGCTTTGGAATAGAGAAAAGAATAAAAACATGGATGGTAGAAGGAAAGGGGAGAAGGCAAAACAAAACAAAACATGGATTAAAAAAATGAGATTATGGTAGAATATTTAATGCAGATTAATTCATTAATCTTTAAAACAATCCTGAGTGGAAGATAAAGAAGAAAGAGACTTAATTAAAATACTTGTCAAGTAAAAAAAAAAAAAAAGTTGGGGGACAGGATTTATTTTTCAGAATAGAGTATCAAGGGGTAAATCTCTAGATAAAAATAAAAAAAATAATAGAATTAGAGTTGCAAGAAATTTAGAGATAACCTGGTACATTTTGTTTACTGAGAGGTGAGAAAACCCAGTTCTCAATGTCATGAAGCAAGTGGAAAGCAGATCAGAAATCAAGACTAGGATTTTAGGCTCCCAGCTCAGAGCCATGTTGTTTTTCTATAGTCTGCTTTAAAATGTAAGGAACCTAGAGAAAGATAAAAAAGAGAGATATAATGAGAGACTGACATAACCAGATGAATGATGAAAAATGTAGCATGGGATGCGAAAAGTGAATATAAAAGAAAAGAACTCATTTCTAATTCATAAATGTTTGACTTTATTCAACATTTAGTATCTGTAATTTAATGGTGGCCTGGCACATAGAACAGGAGAACAAAAAATAATGAAAATATGATGCTGACAATATCATCTATCAATCTGGAATACAGAGTCCTGGCAGGTCTACATTCAGGATCAAAAGTCTTTGCTTGGAACAGCTTAGTATGTTCCACCAAATATCAATATTTCATAGTTCTTTCATCTAAATTAGAAAAAGAAATGTCATCTGTCTATAACACACACTCTATTGTAGTCTGCCTTCCAAACAAAACTAAAGCAGCCAGAAGTTAAAGGGACCAGCATGTTATCTGAGAGGTCCTTTTCCATTTTCCAAAAGAAGCAGTAGAGTGGAAGGTAGATAATAGTCATTTTCATTTCAATGTCAAACTTTGTCATTCACATTCGTTAGTAGTTTTATTTGTTAAAATTTTGAAATAACAGCAAGTATAGAGCCATTAAAATATATCAAAACTTATATTGTTTTCTAGGTTTAATTTTATTGTATTGAATATATAATGTATTGAAAGTTTATAACATACCATGCATGGTCTTTGGCTTTGTGAGAATATGACCCTTGTTATCAAGTATAGAAAATGTTTAAGGAAGGCAAAGAACCTACACAGGGGCATCCAATTCTACACAGACTTTATTCAAATAAGCATGGAGAAGGGGTGAGGATATTTGTTAATAAAAACAATGAACATTTTTTTCCTGAGCTGTTGATATTTTCCTAACAATGTTCTAAGGTTTTACATAGATTTCCTCAATTAATCCCCTCTCAAAATATTTTCAGAGTGCCTATTACTAAACCTGAGATTCAGATGAGATTTCTGGGGTAGAGAGAGTGAATAACATTCCCTAACTTCCAGAGCTATAAAGACTCTAATTACACCTCAAAAACTTCATAAACATGACTTTATTGACATAATTGTCACATGAAAGAAATCATAAGCTTTACCTTATGAAAATAAAACTGTATTACATGTGCCTTACTCCTGTGGCTTCTGAGGTTTCAGGTAAAACATCAAATCAGGCATTTGGGAGATGAATGCATGTATTTTTCCCTAAATTTTCCAGAGGCAAAATAGAAATTTCATGATGAAATTGATGTTGAACTTAGCCCATGAACTTCGGAAAGATAGTTGTTAAAAGGGGGAGGAAGTCCCAGGCCTAGGGAAAGTAAGAGGCAAGACAAGGATAATGACAATGTGAGGGTATATGCCTGGCAAGGAGCAGGCTGGCCTGAGTGGCTTCTGCAGGGTGGAGATGAACCTGACATGGGAGGCAGGGCCCATCAGCAGACGCCTTTAGTGTGAGGCTAAGGAGCAGGGGAACAATTGCAGATTTTTGAAGGCTCCAATTTGTCCTGGATTAATGATGGGTAGTACTAAATTGAACCCAAACTTCCTGTTTTTCAGAATAGACCTACTCTTGGCAAAATATCAATTCAAGAACCTTTTAGAAGTTCATTAAAAATCTCAAAAGCTTTTTCAAATACCAAAAGACCTCAGCACTCAATTTAAATGTAAATATACTGGGGAGTTTAAATACTGAGAAATAAGATTGAATGGAAGAAAGTGTCTGGAAGTAAATGTGGTTTGAGAAAAGAAATGGAAAAGCAATGAAGAGTGAGAGACCCAGGAAAGACTTGAATGCCTCCAGTGCCGCAGGTTTCTGGATTTTATTGGACCCTTCACTGCAGTTGCCTAAGGCTAATGGTAAGTCAGGGAATTCAGAAGCTGACATCAGGAGAGCAGCTCTCTGGATGTGGAAATACAAGAGAACAAAGCCACAAAATGAAAGCTCAGCTGGGTTTGGGCAGAGTTCTGCTTGCAGGTGGCTGTCTGTATTAGAAATCTGTCAGATGTGGCTCTGTGATGAAGGGGCGACTGACGACGACGATGGTCTACAGAGAAGCCCTGGTCCCATCCAGATGGCCCTCATGCTTAGTGGCCATGATCATAATCTTTCTTCCACAAGTGACCTACATCCATGTCACTGCACCCGCCTTAGGACTTCAACAAGTAATTGGTTTTATAGGACATTGTCTTGAGGAAAAAAGAGATAATGAGTACTGAATTGTTTAATATTGCCGTTCTGAAAAATAATACAGAGTCTGAAAGGCAAAGCTTGCAGGGAAATGTCCCATTGTTTATAAAGAAGAAATATGCACAACAGATATTTCTAATGTTAAGCCCTTCTGAGAATCCCTGGTAGTCATGTGCAGGGCATGCTGCATTCTGCTACTGCATTCTGATGGAAGTATATGTCCTTGTGCATCTATAAACTTTTAGAAGTTGCCCTGACCAGTTTTGCTCAGTGGCTAAAGCGTCGGCCTGTGGACTGAAGAGTCCAAGGTTCGATTCCAGTCAAGGGCATGTACCTTGGTTGCAGGCACATCCCCAGTAGGGGGTGTGCAGGAGGCAGCTGATCGATGTTTCTCACTCATCGATGTTTCTAACTCTCTATCCCTCTCCCTTCCTCTCTGTAAAAAATCAATAAAATATATTTTAAAAAAAAGAAGTTGCTGCAGTTCTGACTGCCAGAAATATCTCTAGTGTGGCTCTGAAATGCATTCCTAAGACTAATCTCTCCAACATGAGCTAGATGTCCAAAATGTCCTCTCCTCTTTGGGAAGAATTTTTTAGAAAATAAGTTTTTGCTTAGACATTAAAAATGACCAATGCACTGCCTGCCCTCCTTTCCTCCCATCTCACTTGCGTCCTCATAAAAATTAAAATAATTCCAGAGTATACTTTCAAACTAGTTTTTCAAAGTCCAATGTTCTTTGAGAGTCTCAAATCACAGCTATGTTTCAAAGTGACTGCTCTAAGAATACAGAGTTCAATTTGTTTCTGGTTCATATTTGTCTGCTAAAGGAGTCTCAGATATCCTTACTAACACCCTAAATGGATAATTTTGGAACATAAAAATGACTTAGCTCCTCAGACCTGGGACCTTTGGGAACAATCTCTGAAGACATCTTTCTACTTCATTGATTAGTGATCATATTAATCAAGAACCTGTATTTTCTGGGTCAGAGGGTGAGACACAGGGTTGGCGGGTAGATCTGGGGATGTTCTCTTTCTTGTTTATAGATTCCTCCAACTAGACAACAAGAAAAAAAAATGCTGGATTTTTTTCAGCACATTTATTTTGCCTCCTTAATACCAAGCTGTGTTTTTGAAAAAAGAAAGGGAAAAAAGGAATGAATGAGGCCCTTGCTAATTTGTGTGAAAACTCTAAAATGCCAATGACACCTCTCCCTGGTTCTATAAGTGTTCCTGATTCATTTTCTTTCCTCCACAGAAATCTCTTATGCTAGAAAAACAAACAGCCCTTTGAGTCAGACTCATGTTTGTTTGCACCCCGTGGCGAGCTGGGGGATAAATAGATTAAATCAAAGCTGGCTTTGTTCAGAAAGGATGGAGGAAAAGAAAAACTTCTCAGGAGCACTGTCATAGCTTTGTTTTGTGGTTCTACGTGAGATGCGTGCTACAGTTTCCTTGTTTGGCTTTTTGTACTATTGCCTGAAGTACCATCCATCAGTCCCTACAACTCAGTCATATTTACCTATGCTTCCTGACCAGGCCAAGAACCCTGCTTTCAGGAAGTCTCTACTGATTTTTTCCATCTATGATACTGATTCCTCTTCCTGATATAACCTAAATGAAGAAATTGGCTCCTGACAGGGCACCCTGACCTCACTCTGTCCAGTGATCCAAGATTTATCGTTATTGAAGTCTCAGGCATTGGCCTTCTGCCACACTCATTGGTATTCACCATACACTCTGATGAGATGGCAATTTAGTGTCTCCATTCTGTCGCTCTGGCCTCTGGTGGCAAGAGGAAATTCTGCAAAGAGGGTCAGTCATCCTCATGCTCCATTTGTAGCTTCCTCCTTCTCTCCCACATTGTAATTCTTTTTTATCTTTCACAGCCATCAACTCATTGAAACTGCATAATAGCTTTGCAAGGTAGTTACTCATCATTGTCCTTGTCACCCGAAACTAAGGTTCAGTGAGATAAGGCACTTTGATGGAACATATCCTGCTGAAAGTGATGAGGCCAACTCCATCAAAGACATAAACCCCACCTCACCTTCTTCTCATTGGAACGCATTTGTTCTAACTCTATTTTTCCTATAAAACCTGATTTAATTTAATGCTTTGCATAGAATGGATAGTGCTAAGTCATATCAGATTAAATTGTGGCAAGACACAATAAACAAATGGAAAAAAAATAGTTTTAATTTAGAAAGAGTCTGAATTCACATTACCTCACAAATGTCTTTAAATCTTAGTTCACTTTAAGGAAAATGAAATTGGAAGTCATAATGAATTCATTAGGAACAAAGTTTACACAGGAAAATTAATGTGGCGATCCAATCAGAAGACCTGTATTTAAATCAAAGGTTTTGCCATTAAATCCAAACATTACTAAATGAGTATCCTACCTGTTATAAGCTAAAGCAAAATATTTAAGGTAGTCATGCATCATTTCTTTTGACTCTCCATTTTAACTGACCTTTCTAATTAGCCAACCAATGATTGGCTTCAAAGGCATCAAATAAATGGCTGTCAATGGCAATATATATATATATATATATATATATATATATATATATATATATATATAAATCCAGTGACTTTAACACCATAACAACCAGAATGACCGGTCGCTATGACACCCACTGCAGCCAACAAACAAGCCCTATCAGGAGGTGGGGCTGGCCAGCCAACCTCCCGCGGCTCCTTCCCCCAGCAGTTCCACCCCTGATTTCCCTCTGCCCCAATAGGGGGAATGGCCTGCAGCCAACTGCCTGAGGGCCCTCCCACCACCAACTCTGCCCTGATCAGCCCCCCACTCCAATCAGGGGCAGGGCCAGCCAGCCCACCAGCCACAGCCCTTGGGGATCAGCGGCTGGGAGAGGGGCCATGGGAGGTTGGCCCGCCCCACCTGCAATCAACCCCCAACCCAATCTGGGGTGGGGCCCACCACCCACCCCCCATCCTCCATGTCTCCCCAACCCAAATCGGTCCCCCCACCCATATCAGGGGCAGGGCCAGATGGCCAATAGCCTGTGGCCCCTCCCCCTGGCCAGTCCCACCCCCCATGGACCTCCACCACCCTGATAAGCCCACAGCCCCTCCCACTGGCTAGCCCTACCCGGCCCCACCCCTGATTGTCACCCCCTACCCCAATAGGGGGTGGGGGCGGCCAATCTCTTTTTTTTTTTAATTAAATCTTTATTGTTCAGATTATTACATTTGTTCCTCTTTTTTCCCCCCCATAACTCCCCTCCTCCCAGTTCCCGCCCCACCCTCCGCCCTCACTCCCCACCCACTGTCCTCATCCATAGGTTCACATTTTTGTCCAGTCTCTTCCCGCATCTCCCACACCCCTTTCCCCCCAAGAATAGTCAGTCCATTCCCTTTCTATGTCCCCAATTCTGTTATAATCACCAGTTCATTCTGTTCATCAGATTACTTATTCACTTGATTCTTAGATTCACTTGTTGATAGATGCATATTTGTTGTTCATAATTTGTATCTTTACCTTTTTCTTCTTCTTCCTCTTCTTAAAGGATATCTTTCAGCATTTCATATAATCCTGGTTTGATGGTGATGAACTCCTTTAGCTTTTCCTTATCTGTGAAGCTCTTTATCTGACCTTCAATTCTGAATGATAGCTTTGCTGGATAAAGTAATCTTGGTTGTAGGTTCTTGCTATTCATCACTTTGAATATTTCTTGCCACTCCCTTCTGGCCTGCAAAGTTTCTATTGAGAAATCAGCTGACAGTCGTATGGGTATTCCCTTGTAGGTAACTGAGTTTCTTTCTCTTGCTGTTTTTAAGATTCTCTCTTTATCTTTTGCTCTTGGCATTTTAATTATGGTGTGTCTTGGTGTGGTCCTCTTTGGATTCCTTTTGTTTGGGGTTCTCCACGCTTCTTGGACCTGTAAGTCCATTTCTTTCACCAGGTGGGGGAAGTTTTCTGTCACTATTTCTTCAAATAGGTTTTGAATATCTTGATCTCTCTCATCTTCTGGCACCCCTATAATTCTGATGTTGGTACGCTTGAAGCTGTCCCAGAGGCTCCTTACACTATCCTCACATTTTTGGATTCTTTTTTCATTTTGCTTTTCCAGTTGGGTGTTTTTTGCTTCCTCGCATTTCAAATCATTGACTAGATTCTTGCACTCCTCTGGTCTGCTGTCGGGAGTCTGTATAATATTCGTTATTTCAGTCCGTGTATGCTTAATTTCTAGTTGGTTCCCCAATATAACATCGAGGGCCTCATTAGTTTTCTTGTAGATCTCATTAAGTTTATCGGCTGCTTCTAAACAGTTCTTCAGAGACCTTAAAAGTGTGGTTCTGAACTCTATATCTTCCATTGACAATTTTGTCCTGTTTCTTTGTCTCCGCATTTTGTTATGCTTCCTTGGTGCACCCCCTAGTGGTCTTCGTGTGCAGTCTTATAGTTAAACCTTGATTGTTGTAGCTAATACCAGGGAGGGTTTGACCTCCAGGCCAAGTGGCTATGAGAATCAGCTGTGTCTGCAGTGAGAGAACTTCTGTCCTCTAGGGAGGTGCTAATCTGGCATTTGCCTGAGGGTATCCGGCAAATGCCTCTGTGCAGGGCTTGGGTGGGGCCAGCCAATCTCTTACAGCCCCTCCCCCCACCCAGTCCCACCCCAGATCAGCCCCCCTACCCCAACTGAGGGTAGGGCCCCTCTCCCCAGACTGCCAGGCCCTGATTGGGCCGATCGGGGTGGGCTGGCTGGCCAACCTCCTACCATGTCCCTCTCCAGACAGGCCCAGCCCCAATCCACCCCGATTGGGGTGGGCTGGCCAGACCCCACCCATGGACAAATTCATGCACTGGGCCTCTAGTGTAATATAACAAACAAACCAAAAAAGGCTCCAAAGTTGACACTAAAGGAGAGGGAGGTCGGTCACATCCACAGTGTGGACAGATACACTAAGTTTGGGTGTGGCTGCACTTCCACTGGCATCGTCTTTCCAGCTGCTCTCTCATTCTGAGGACTCCATCTCCACACCCAAGTCAGCCCAGGGGCCATGTCTGCTGTGTACAGAGGGATCTTGTCATCAGAGAACAGCTTCACAGAGAATGGATACTTCTTGGTTCTTTGTCTCTAGGATAAATCATAATACCAATGCAAGCAGCTCATTGGGAAGTGATTGGGGCCCTATTGAACTGTACCCAAGGTAGATGGAAAGCCCACAGTGAATCTGGCACCTGCACCTCAGCCTTTACTCAGGTGCCCGGAGCAAATCCCCGTCCATCATTCAGGGTCAGTGAAGCTTGAAAGTGAGAGCCAAGCCCAGATACCATCAGGGGAAATGGAAAGAAGTTGTTAAGTAGGAGGCAGAAAAATTGGCTTTGAGGCTCTGCTGCAACTCTTTACAATAGGAATGTTCTAACCCAGACATAAAATTGCACTGGGTTTACATTTCCTTGACCTGTAAAAATGAGGGTAACAAATTCTACCATGTCTGTCTCAGACACTTCTTGTGAATATAGAGAACAGAGATGATCCCTGCATCTCTTCTAGAGGGAATCTTCCACCCTTTGCCCGTGCTTTGGCCTCTCTGCACTCGTCCATTTGCAGCTTCTTCAAAGTGAGGCAAAGGCTCTAATGTGTAAATGTAGAGTATTTACTGCAGCATGTTTTCCTATTGGGCTTTAAGCATCAGTGTCTACATGTGGTTTTCATCCTTGCTTGTGGTGCGTTGACTTGGGTAGGCTTTTCCTCCTAGTGAGGACAGGTTTCTGTGGCTTCATTTGGGGCTTTGGCTTCTCTATACATTGAGGAGTAGTTATAATGAAATAGGCTCCAGCTCTAAACTTCATTCTTATACTCCATTAGATGGAGCCTTGACTCATGAAATAAAAGTCCAGCTATGAACACTATGCAATTTATTTATCTGACAATTCATGGGTTGTAGAACAGCTTTGGTCAGAACCCCAGAGAGCAGAGGTTAAATGGTAAAACAACAAAATACCACTCCAAGCCCTTAACAGGAGAGATCAGAGGATATATGTCCTATGAAATAATTTATTCAATACATGGTACAAATGATGATATAATCACTTCAGTGTCATGAATTGCTGCAAAGGGTAAAGAAGGAGACATCAATTTTTCATAGAAATGTAGAAATATGATCGTGGCTTTGTTTTCTTGGCTCCTACAGAGTTGTACCTACTAACCAGTGCTGCTCTGCTCCACCAAAAAAATACAATTTGGCTTAGATCAATGGCCACAAAGCTTTCTATTGAGCAACATTTTTTTTTTTCAGTTCCAGCAAGAGATCTCAGACAATGCAATTAATTATGCTTCAGTTTTTCTGTCTTTAAAATGGACTTCATTAGAGCAGTTCTTTTTACATCAGCAGGCACTTTGGGGAAACAAACTCCTACACTATTTGTGCAGGGTGGGGCAAAAGTAAGTTTATAGTTGTGAGTATGTAAAACACAGTTTATTCTTGTATTATTATTCATTAAGTATTATATTATTTTCCATACAGATATACATGATTCTAAATTTTGAGCCAAGATATATTGCCCCTCTTATTTCTTTAGGTAGGCTTTTTAAGCACTTGAATCAAGCATAGTGTTAAGCTTTTGTAGTATATGTTCATTCACTGGAACCTCATCCCTACTTTTATGAGATGGAAGTTACTGTCACCTCTTTACGGATAAGCAAAATAAGGAACATAAGCCTAGGAATGATGCTCTTCACTGGTCATGAGGCCAAACATGGTAGTCTTTTAGAGCTATTGACTGAGTTATAGTGAGTAAAGTTGGGTGAATCATTATCCCTAAATGTCTCACCACCTATTTTAACCATATTATCTTGAGCAAGGTATGATGAGGCTAAATGTAGATCAAGAGAGAGAAATCAAAAGTGTTACCATCCCAAGCCGGTTTGGCTCAGTGAATGGAGCGTCAGCCTGTGGACTGAAGGGTCCCAGGTTCGATTCTGGTCAAGGGCACATACCTCAGTATCAAGCCCTCAGTTGCAGGCTTCTCCCTAGACCAGGTCCTGGTTGGGGCTCAGGCAGAAGGCAACAAATTGATGTGTTTCACATTGATATATCTCTCTGTCCTTCCCTCTCTCTTCTAGTCTTTAAAATCAATAGAAAAATATCTTCGGCTGAGGATTAAGAATAATAATAATAAATAAAAATAAAAAGTGTTACAGTTTTATTATTCTGACCATTCCCTAGAGAGAACACAGCAAGCCATGCAGGGCCACATAGGGCTAAAAAAAGGGTCAGTGACAAAGCAGAGAGAGAGGAACTGTGAGCAAGCATTTTTATTGTGGTTTCTGCAGCAAGGAATGGGAAGCCAGGTTTAGGATTTACTAATGTAAATTATTACTTTTTAACAATATATATTTTTATTGATTTCAGAAAGGAAGGGAGAAGGAGATAGATATAGAAACATAAATGATGAGAGAGAATCATTGATCGGCTGCCCCCTATATTCCACACACTGGGGATTAAGCCCACAACCCAGGCATGTGTCCTGACTGGGAATTGAACCTTGATCTTGTGGTTCATAAGTCAATGCTCAACCACTTAGCCACACTGGCCAGGCTTAATTTTCTTTTCTTTAAAAAACAATTAAGAAGCTAGTGTGGGAACCAGCAATACAAAAAGTGAGAGATTCAGTCGAAGGTCAAATCTCAGCTATCATGCTTACTAACCATATGAACTTGAACAAAATATTTAACCACTTTATGCCCCTTTTTCTATATATTAATTAGATAGTGCCTTATAGTGAATTCTCTACATGTGTTGGCTTTAAAAATAAGTATCTAAGTAAAGTTACATAAAGCTGTATTTGGACCTTCAGAATAATTTATAAAATTCTGCTATTTTACCCCATTCAATTGATAGCATTTAAATGAGGAATTATAACAACTTATTATAGATTCTAGGATCATGTTTATTTGTATGACTGCAAATATGATGGAATTATAACATTTGGAAATCTTGGGATACCTTAAAATAATGATAAAAAGACTCCTGTAAAAACAAATGAATGCTTGTGTTTCCATATTCATCTTAACGATAGAGTCACTGAAAAATGCTTGTGTTTCCATATTCATCTTAATGATAGAGTCACTGAAAAATGCTTGTGTTTACATATTCATCTTAATGATAGAGTCACTGAAAAATATAGCCAAGATATTTTAAATACATTTAACCCATCCATTTTCTTATTGATAATACAGAAAAGAATTTCAAAGAAAAAAATGTTAGTCTAGAGTAGAACCTTGAGAATTATCTGGTTTAGCAGCATCATTTTAGAAATGGACTCTTCTGGTGACATAGGAATCCCATCTGTTAACATCCTGAGTCCTCTGAATCCTGGAGCAGAGCAGATTCAAGTCCCTTTCTCTTAGTTGGGCTTTAGATTTTGCAGCAGGCCAAGCATCAGACAGCCATAGTCAGAAATACAGATCAGAGTCAGAAAGAGCCCCATTAAAGCAGACATCAGTGACTTCTTCACTGCACACATTTTTCATTCTCCATTTGTCAATGTTCTTCCTCAGTACAGGAACCAGAAAAACGGCACTGGTTGAAGGTCATGGCAGCCCTATGGGTTTGCAGAACTCCCTCCTCATTTTTAGCCTTATTGTTAACATGAACTGTATAAGATACCCCACAGTAATGTTGTTAAGATTTAACTCATGTGGCCAACATGGTGACCAGTTCTCATAGGTCAGATAAGAGTGTATATTTGGTCTTAGTAGGTTTTCACCCTGTGTTTATCATTATTATTATTATTATTATTATTATTATTATTATTATCTCAAGCACCACAATCTCTTTAAAGCTCTTAATAGATAGTTCTATTATTGTCCCAAAGTCCTCTACCTATTCCTCAAAATGAATATAGATAGGAAATATGGAAGCATCCTCCATTGAACATCCATCAAACTCATACAAAGAGTGTCTACAGTGTTCTGTGTCCCAGTGGATGTTCTCTTAGATCTCTTTCTGCAATCACTCATCACTTTATGCATCTGTGTTGCCATGTATTAATATCCAAGTGCTTGATACTAATTATTTTCATGGGGAAAACAAAGCTGTTTCAGGCATGGAGAGAAACTCTGTGTAGCACTAAGAGCATCTTTAAGGACCAAGTCCCTTCAATAACAGGAATGCTGATACCGTCCTTTCTTGTCAAGCTCCTAGGACTGGGGAAGGTAAACCTGTCACTTGCCCCTAGCCAACCTGTGCAGAGATCAATGTTTACACCAGACAGAAACACATATGAAATAAACAATGTGGGAAGAAGGTTCACCATCTATTTTTAAATGCTACCTTCTATTTTAGACTGAACACGTACAATTTCTGTTTAGCAATTTCAGCTAATTGTTGGATTAACATTTTTGGGAACAGATTGCAAACTTCAAAATGGAAAAGATCATTTTAGGGAGGGAAGCTAGGCAGCTGTCAGGGAGTAAGAATTAACATACATTTGCATAACAGATGTACAGTAAGGTGTCTATGACAGACAATCACTGAATATTAATGCTATAGACCACGACATCATTTGCGTAAATGCTGTCTGGTGGGTATTGAGGTTGGTGTGCTCTTTGCAGAAGACAAAGGGCCAGATAATGGAACAGATGCACCAGATACGCCAATGCATCTTAATTTATGACATCCTCATGAAAGACCTTGTGGTGTGACTTCAGATTCTATTACAAATAATTTGGAGATAAAGGCACTAAGTGATTATCTTTTCCCCTACAGTTAGTCTCTCTCAAAGGAAGAGAGGGTTCATTTGTGGACTGCTATTGTAATTCTCTCAGGAGAGTGGTATTCTTTTTATGAAGTGGGGGTAGGGCGAGGAAGAAAAGAAAAGCGTTCCTGAACGTCAGTATTGTGCTTTCAATAGGTCTGGCTATTAGCATGTTGTCAGACACCTGTCACAGAGCAACTCATCCCCCATTTGAATGAAGCAGCAGGTGATTCTATGGCAGGTTTCAAATGGTAATTTTTTAAAGCGAATTAGTGTTGAAGTATAAGACACATTTTATTAAGTCAATGTTATAAACATATGTTGAGCTTGTACTATGTGCAAATAACTGGTTTCCTTTTCTTTAGTATCTTAATCAATTATTTGTAGTTTTCCAGGCAGTAACTATAGGACACTCTCTTTATTAATTACACTTCACAGAATTGGTTGCCTTCTTGACCTCCCAATGAATAACCAGTTTTTGACTGGCTGATTAAAAAGACATGCATTTGATCAATATATATTTTAACACATAACATGCACCGGACATTGCACTAGGCGCTGAGCATGTAAAGGCACAGCTTTCATTCTAAAGGCTTGCCTTCTAGTGAGGTGACTGTCAGGCAGTCAACAAATGTTTATTGAGCAGTTACTATGCAGTGAGCATTGTCAAGGTGCTGGAGGTGCAGCCATAAATAAAACTGGCAATGCCTGCCTTCAAGGCACTTTATTTCTGGTTGCAGAGAGACAATAAATTGGCAGCCAAATAAATTATATGACATCAGATACAGGTGAAATAAGGTCATGTGAGAGAGAGTGATCTGGAGTAACTAGGCATAAGGCAGATCTGCTTTATTTTAAATTGTAAAAGACCTCCATATACTCGTAACAATTGACCTGAAGGGTGCGAAGAGGCAAGCATAAGGAATATCTGGAGTAATATCATTCAGGTAGAAGTAATAGCTAAGGCAAAGCTCCTGAGACAAGGTGCATAAGCATGCAGATAATTTGTTCATGAGGAGGTACCTTCCAAGGATGACGAATTTTATACATGTCACAGATGGAGACAAAGAGAGGGCTCCTGATCCAGCTGCATTGAGTGAAGGTGGAGGGAATTAATATAAAGCATTCTTTTCTGCAGTCTTTTCTCCATGGAATCCCACAGTGTGGGGAGAAATTAAGTCTTCTACAAAGAGGATGTAGCATATGCAAGGACCCTAGAGATATATGCAAAAAGTAAGACACACCATACAGATATACATTTCCATCCTCACAAAAAGTTTTGACAGCAGTCTTTTAAGGATGAAACATAATCTGTTAAAAAATAATGTCCAGCATATATTAGGTACTTCTACATGGTAGTTAGCTTTTTGTTCATTATAACTCATATTTAAGGCTGTGTGCCCAAATCTGTATGAAATGTGTTACATGTATTATTTATTGTCATCTTCATTCCCATTCTATGGATGATAAAATGTAGGTTTGAAGGGGTTAAATAATTATCCCAAGTATAAAGATTAGAAGCTCTTTTTTATGGGAATGTCTTTAAAATCACAGAGAAAAATTTTATCAGAAATAGATTTCAAAACTCATTTGACCACAACCTATGCTTTTATATGCCTGGAAATGTGCTGAAAATAGCAGAAAAACTCCAACTGTGGTGAAGGGAAGGTAGAGAATTTTGAAGGTTTTATGTGAAAGAGAGAACAGGGTAGGGAAGACCCTTGTATGCAAAGAAAATGAAGGCTAAAGTAGATGGCCTCTAAATTCTATAATCTTGCACTCTAAGATTGTGAAAGGCCTCATATTACATCCTCTATTCCATCAGAAATAATTTGAAGATATAGTTATTTATTGTAAGAAACAGAGGTATTTTCTCTTTCTGTCTTTTCCAATCAATACCTGCCTCTGAGGAGACCAGTGCTCCGAGGAACATGTAAGGGGGAGAAATTTGATCTTGAAAGCAAAGAAATATGTTTGGAAAAGGGTCCAATTAGTTGAGTGTAAGATCTTATCAATAGGAAAAAAATATTATTTTAAGATGTGCTATCTTTGCCCAAAGCCTATGCTTCAAAAATAAGTGAAGACATTCAAGCAATAATCACAACAGTGTCTTGTTGCACACATTTCTGATTTAAATGACAACAACAGCAGCAACAACAGAATAAAAAACTACAAAGCAATTGAAAATATTATAATAAGAAGAATACTAATTTGATAAGTGTATTATGAATAAATTAATATAATATCTTAATAGTGATTATAATTGTTAGGGTAAACTAGATTATGTGGCAATAACAAACATACCAAGGAGTCTCAGTGTTTTAAACCAAAAAAGAGTTGATTTCTCACTCATACCAGAGGTAACATCGTAATTGTAGCTTTCCTTGGTGGCTCTCTTCCAGATGATGACTCAGAGACCCAATATCTAGGACTTGTGTTTTCCAAGGGCTACAGAGTCACATGGGAAGTATCTCACACTGCTCCTGTCCACCTTCCACTTACCTGAACACAGTTACATAGACCCCCACCTCAACCATAAGGGGCACTAGCATACATTGCCTTGCTGTAGTACCAAGTATGATGAACACAGGACCTTGTCTCTGAATCAGAGATTATAAAACATGTTTAGCCTACATGCATGTGAAAGTTATCTGCTTATCTCTCTATATATAAAAGGCTAATATGCAAAGTGTCCCCTTGGCAGTTCGACCAGGAGACTGGGAGTTCAATTGCTCACTATGACATGAGCTGACCACGAGGGGGTGGCACAGAACATGGCGGGTGACCAGCGCCAGTGGAGGGGCACTGAGGGAGCGAGTGAAGGAGAGGCGGGGAACCGCATGGTAGTGGCGCATGGTGGCCAGGGAAGGAGGAGGCAGGGAAGTGGGGAGGTGGCCTTGATCTCCAGCCAAGTCTAGGGACCCTACCCATGCATGAATTTCATGCACTGGGCCTCTAGTTTAAAATAAAAGCAAATAGTTCCTTTGCTTTTAAATAACTACTCATTTTTATAAATTCATGCATGGAGGGGAGGTTCCTCAGCCCAGCCTGCACCCTCTCCAATCTGGGACCCCTCGGGGGGATGTCCGACTGCCGGTTTAGGCCCGATCCCTGCTGGCCTGATTGCCCCTACCTTGCCCCTTGCTGGCCTGATTGCCCCTAACTGCCTGTGCCTCGGCCCCCAGTTTGGCCTCCCTCTGCAGGAGGTGACCTGGTGGATCAGGGGAAGGCACCACCAGTCTGAGCCTTAGCCCTTTGCAGCCGCCCATGGTTGCCTGAGCCTCTGCCCTCACAACTGCTGAGGCTTTGTCTGGAAGGACGTCCGGAAGACTAGCACTCTAATTAGCATATTTACCCTTTTATTAGTATAGATTTGGGGACCATTACAACCACGCAGAACTTAAAGAAAACACATGGCCCTGGCCAGTTTGGCTTAATGGAGAGAGCATTGGCCTGTGAACTGAAGGGTCCCAGATTTGGTTCTGGTCAGGGGCACATGCCTGGGTTGTGGGCTTGATCCCCAGTAGGGGCCTGCAGGAAGCAGCTGATCAGTGATTCCTATAATTGATGTTTCTATCTCCCTCTCCCTTTATCTCTGAAATCAATTAAAAAATAAAAAAAAAAGTAAACACGTGATCTTCATTTTGGGCTTTGTCATTTTACAATATCCTTTGTGCAGTATTTTAACTTCCCTCAACTTTCCTTTACCCATTCTTAAAATGCAATCTATTTGGGGGGAGATGATCAGGAAAGTGATTCTAGTGGGTAGAAGTTTTTTTTGGAGGGGATGGGGCCATGGAAATATTTAAAAATTGAGCATTGAGCATGGTGATGATTGTACCACTCTGAATTTACTTTAAAAAACCAGTTCATTGTACCCTTTAGGTGACATGTACAGTATATGACTTATATCTCAACAAAGCTGTTCTTGTATTTCTTTTTAAATAAAGACCGGTCTTATAATCAATTGCAGATGTTTTCAGAGGCTCCCCCCAGGATTTGCTTAGCCTGTCCCAAACCATGGCTGTGGCTCCCAGTTGCCTCCAGTCCTGGTGGAGCTGGATAGTGTGGTTTGCAAAGGATAAGGTGGAAAGAGGCTTGTAGAACTTCTGCCATTCCCGTGGTCTCCTCATAAGGCTCCAGGGCCGTTTCCACTGTGCCAGCTCTCTGCTTCCTTTAACCTGCTGGGCAAAAGAATCCTGCATGCTATGGCCAGAAAGTGCATGCTCTCTTTTAGGTGGCCTGAATGCTTTTTTTAAGGTAGTTTTGTGGATTCAAAAGAATAAACAGAGATGTGGAAAGCTTTTGTTGAATTCCTTTTACGTGGTTCTGCCAGTCTCATGAGAAGTGAGATGTGGCTCTGAATTCATCCCAAAGGGTGCCTTTGGGCAAAAGCACCCAGAACTGCACAACTCCTTCAGGATGCCCTACACACCTCGCTGTCAGGACTCAGGGGGGCTTGAGGGTGAGCAAGGCAGCAGTGCCAGCACAGGACCCGGGAGAAGGTAGCTCTTTCTACACTGCCTAGGCCACGTGGACTGCAGCTGCAGCCCTGTGGTGTGCAGGGTGCTTCTGCTGTTTTGTTTTGGTCTGGCCTCCACTCCATCAGCCATGGACCTGTGCCTGCACTGAGACTGTGAATAGTTTGATGGTCCTACTTTCTGGTGGACAGTGGATACACTCCCACCTCCCAGAGACTGGCAGTTAGACACTGGTGGCTTCCACGTCGCTCACAGGGAGAGCCTGGCCCTAGGTCCAGGATAGACTTGGGCATACTCTGCTAGGAGGCCTCCTCAGGCAGGGGCAGCCGCAATTTGAAGGCCGGTCACAACCCCGACTCTGGTGGGGGTCTCCTCTGGGGCACTAGCCAGCCTGGGCTAGGGCTGCCCGTGGTTTGGAGGCTGGCTACACCCCCCAATCCTGGTGGGGGTCTCCTCTGGGGCACTGGCCAGCCTGGGCTAGGGCTGCCCGTGGTTTGGATGCTGGCCACGCCCCTGATCCAGGCAGGGGTTCCCTCATGGTGACCTTTCGTCCTGCTCCTTCAGCTCCCTAGGCTGGCGTTCCGGTTGATCTTCCAGTCATTTTGGAGGTGACAGACCCTTGCTCTTCATATATTTATAGACTAGAGGCCCTATGCATGAAATTTGTGCATGGGGGGGCGGGGGTCCTCAGCCCAGCCACTGCACCTTCTCCAATCCGGGACCCCTTGGGGGATGTCCAACTACCAGTTTAGGCCCCATCCCCGTGATAGTCAGACATCCCTCTCACAATCCAGGACCACTGGCTCCTAACTGCTTGCCTGCCTGCTGGCCTAATCACCACCTAACCACTCCCCTGCCAGCCTGATGGCCTCCAACTGCCCTCCCCAACTGGCCTGGTCACCCCTAACCTCCTTTCCCTCTGCCCCCACCACTGTGGCTTTGTCGGAAGAAAGTTGGAAGGTGTCTGGTCACCTGGTCTAATTAGCATATTACCCTTTTATTAGTATAGATGGTTACTGAGCAGTGCATTCTGGGGAACATGAGAAAGCGGCCTTATGCCCCAGAGACCAGGGACTTGACAGGAAGCTGGGAGATCCCTTCTCACTCAGCAGAGGATGGGCCTGGGATCGTGGGCAAGGCCTAGACTGTGTTTAGGTTTGAGGAACTCCCCTCCTATGGGCTCCACTTGCTCAGTGGCCTCCTGTAAACACCCCGACCCAGGTTCAAACCCACAACCTTTCAATGTATAGGACGAAGCTCCAACCAATGGACCCACCCAGCCAGGGCAGTTATTCTTAGCTTTTATTTTATTTTATTTTATTTTATTTTATTTTATTTTATTTTATTTTACTTTTGTATTTTATTTTTTACTCTTTTTATTAAATCTTTATTGTTGAAAGGTTTACATAGGTACCCTTTCTTCCCATTATCTTTTTCCAGCCTACCACCCCCCCCCCCCACACACACACACAGGCCCTCATCACCCCATTGTCTGTGTCCAGTGGTGATGCATATATGCACACAGGCCATTGGTTGATCTCTTCCCACCCACCTCCCCTCCCCGCCTTCCCTCTGAGGTTCCTCAGTCTGTTCATGCATCTGTGTCTCTGGGTCATTTTTGTTCATCAGTGTATTTGGTTCATTAGGTGTTAAAAGTGATCTGGTTGTGATCTAAAAATGCAGTCATATCACGTACAGATTTTTTTTTTTCCAAATGTACTTGTGGACACATTGGGAATATAGATACCAAAAATAGAAGTCTGTGAATAAGTTGGGAATAGGATGCTTTTTCTTTCATGATGTTGTGTACAGGATCCTATGCTCCCGCCGTGTTGAGGACACTTGAGTATTGTGGCTGCAGGGAGGCTCAGCCATAACCTCCCTCTCCATCAGCCACAGCTCCCAGGACAGAAGCATGCACCTCTCAGCAGAGGTGAGAGGTGGGGGCACTTGGCCACCTCCCACAGGCTTGCCCCCTGTCATCACCCGGTGGGGCTCACCTTCCACATATCACTCTCTTGTTCCTACTCCCAGGCCTTTCCATGCACGTCCTCTCACCCTGCCCGCTCCTTCCTCTCATCATGTCTGGAGCCTCCGGTGCTGTCCCTGTGAGGTCTGTGACACTCCCTACCGGACCGTTTCATCTTATTCTTCCATGGTGTCCAGTGTTTCTTCTGCCTTGTTAACTTGGTTTGAATCTGAATGGAAATAGCTCCATCTTCTATTCCATTTGGGTCCTTTCCACCCCTAAGTTAATGTCGTGTCCTTAGTATGTGGCTATGAGATGTCTCTGTGACTGAGCTGGGAAACCTTTCACATTTCTCTTTCTTTTTCTTTCATCTCAGGATAACTGAGCTCTGTGGTTTCCCTGGGACCAAAGGCCCTGGGAATACAATGCTGAGCCCTCTGAACTCATTTTATTCTTTATTGTATTATTTGATTCCTTGGGTTGAATTAAACATAAAAACAAAAGAAAATATACACTTAGATATACAATCTGAGTTATTACCCAGAGATTTCCATGGGAGTTGACACTGAGGCATGAGACTCATGTGTTTATTGGTTAGTTTCCTTAACTATGTAACGAAGGTTGAACCTGCCCCTTGGATCCTTTGGAGGTTGGATATGATGCATCCAGAGGGATTAACTGGCACTGGGAGAGTAAGATCGGAAGTCAACAGACACTTGTTTCCTTTACCTGGACAGAGTTAAAAAAATACAACTCCTTTTATCATAACACCTGGAAGGGCTATGCCTGTGGGAGGTGGTGCAGGGAACCGGGGCTTCCCCTTTGCTCCTGCCCTGGCCCAATCGTCATCTTGGAACTGCTCAAATCAGGCTATGGCCCTGCCCATCCTTCAGGGAGGAGCATGCACAGTTTCTTGCAGACATGGAAGCAGTTGTGGAGTAGGAAGGTGGTGGTTTTTCCCTGAGAAGGGTGTCTGTGCTTTAGAGCTGATGCTCTCTGTCTACCTCCCAACAGTGAAGGCTGAGGGGCGCTGCAGGCACTGAAGTCCTTGTTGAAGTCTCCGCTCCAGATCCTCTCACAGCAGTGAGTCCGCTTCCCAGGAGACTGCTCAGTGGAGGTACCATGTTCCTTTCAGAAGAAACTGAGGATTGATCAGAGCCTGCCAGCTGGGGGGAGGGACAAGGAGGTCTGCCTTGCACTGCTCTCCAATACCCAGTCCTTCTGCGCTGCCACCCAGCCCAATTCCCCGTGGTTCTCCATTGGCCATCCAGCAGTGGGAGCCTGCGGCCAGGGGTAGAGTGGGATAGGGGGACTGAGGGGTGTTCCATGCACTTCCTGCTGCCTGGTCATCCCTCTGGTCATTTTGGACATGACAGACCCTGGGTTTTTATATAGAGAGATATTTGTGTTTATAATACTTACCAAATTTAATAATGTACTTGTATGTGACTGCTTATTGTTGACTTCAAGCTCTACAAGACCTGATGATAGCTTTTTTTTATTTACCTTGATTCCCAATGCTAAGCCAGGGGTCTGAAACACGGTAGCTTCTTCATAAATATTCAGTGATTCAATCCACTGCCATTGATGGGAACTAAAGTGACCAATTATATTATGATTATTAAATCTAATGGCTATATTTCTGTCTTTAATTTTTTTTGGATTATTCTGTTGCATTTTGTACCATTGGGTGACCTGTGTTCTTTAAACAATAAAACTCCTTGATGTCCATGACCCATTATACACTTAGTTGTCTTCCTATGTTTGTGAAATGTCTGTGTCAGTCTGCTTACCAACTGTCTACCTCTGACTCCACTCTCTACCCCTCCAACGCAAGTGCTTCCTGGAGACTTCTTCTGGAGCTGCAGATCCCCTCAGTGTTTATATTGCTAAAAGGAGTATTTATCTGCTTTTAAGATTTCTATTGCCATCTGTCCAGTGATGACTGCAAAAATACATATTAAGCCTAAACATATTTATTGAATGAAAAAATTTTGGGCCAAACTGCCTGCTCCATGTCATCATCAGAATGTCCTATTGGCATCACAAACTCGACTTGTCCAACTCTGAATTCATGATTCCCCAAGACGGTTCACTTTCCCTTACTCTGTGTCTCAAGGCCATTGCCCCTATAGATATCAAACTGAAAACTCAGACACCCTCTTCTTTTTCCCTTGCCATCCTCCACCCTATCAATCACTATGTATGACCTGCCTTTGTACTTCCAAGTATTTTTTGTATCCATCCTTTCTTGTCCATCCCTTTCTTATTTCTCCACCCTAGATTGTGAAAAACCTCCTGTCAAACTCTGCCACCAGATCCCTCCCAGCTAAGTGCATTCTCTTCATTGCAGCTAAATTGACTTTTTCAGAAGCAACAGTCTGACCATTTGACACCTGGGTTGAAAACCCTTCAAAGACAGCTCATTGCATATAAGTCTAAGCACTTTAAGATGACTTGGACGTTCTATAACTTTACCCATCCCTTGTCTAATCTCTTGCCTTTTTGTATCTCTATCATCATTATTAGCAATATTAGTGTTCTGTGCACACCCTATTCCTTTTTGCTTTGGTACTTTGTTTAAGAAAAGTTAATCAAACCCTGTTTAACCCCTCCTCATCTTTGCAGTCTTATCTCAGTCTTCATATTCTTTAGAAAATTGATGCATACCCTTGTCCAATCTGGTTCAGCGCAGCCCCCTGGGTACATATAATGCCCTATAGATAGATACCTATGCCTTTGAACTGCATGGAACAGAATCCCTGGCAAAACATGGTGGGCATACATGTGAGTGAGAAGTAACCTACTACAGTGTTAAATTATTCAGATTTGAGGGTTACTATGTTATCCCCGCATCACCTAGCTAATTCTGAATAAACTTGGTCTCTGGATTGTAAATGAAGAATGAGGCATGGAAAAGTTAGGTCCCCACTCTGTACAAAGCACAGCTCTCTTACAGCCTCCAGCTCTAACATTCACTGGACTTATTTTACTAAGAAATGTTCAAAGAGAACCAATTTGACTTTAGAAGGAAATGAGGAAAATTATGGATAACTGCTTTCTCTAAGTACAGCAGCCATTTGTAGAACAAATGTGTTTGCAGTTTATAATCTGTTTTCCACCCTAGCAAAGCTAGTGCTGTTCCATCTGAACTGAGAAGCTACTGGAGCATGAATTATCCACAAATGTTCTGCCTGTTTGTTGTGCGGCCAGGCCCACAGAAGACAACTTTGCACATTGAAATTCAATGAGGTCAAATTAAGGACCCAGCAAACACAGCTAGAACATTGTGTGCCTGTCCACCTTCAGGAGCTATTTCCATGGCCCTTGGGGAATAGCATCAAGGCAGTGGGCCCTGCTATGCACATTCAAGGCTTACTGGTTATTCTAAGAATGGCTGGGCTTGGTGTCACAATGTGTCTGCCAAGACAGAGCCAAGGGAAGAAAAGGTAGTGGCAATGTGAAACTCAGTGTATGGCCTGCCACCTCCCAGAGGAAAAGGCTGCAAAGGGATAAACACACCACAGCATATAACATGTACAGTCCTCCAGCGGAGGAGGTTCCTCTGCACCTGGCTCCATTCCACTGTGAACATTTTTTAAAAATATATATTTTATTGATTTCAGAGAGGAAGGAAGAGAGAGAGAAAGAGAGAGAGATCAATGATGAGAAAGAATCATTGATCAGATGCCTCCTGCATGCCCCCCACTGGGGATCAAGCCCACAACCTGGGCATGTGCCCTTGACTAGAATTGAACCCAGGACCCTTCAGTCCGTAGGCCGATGCTCTACCCTGAGCCAAACCAGCCAGGGCCCACTGTAAACATTTTTATCATTGCCATAGTCTATCTCATGATTAGTGAGTGCATATTAATTGCATTGGAACTTTTGGCATCTAAACCCCTTGCTTATTCTGAGTGCATGCCCCATCACATGGTTCTGATGAAAAGCAGAACCTGCCTCCCACCTTAGAAGCCAAAAGGCCAGGTCATACTTTGCTAGCCACACTTGCATGTTGGCACATATCTCAGCTAATCACATGCACACAGCACAACTCTGAATTGGGAAGAAGGACCACAGACAAGCTGGAGCCTCAGGGAATGCATTTTGGGGCAGTGGCAGTGGTGGTAGCCATGTCCACGTGTGAGGGTAGCAGTGCCCAAGATGACCACAGGAGGGATGGAAGCTGAGACATCCAGAATCCATGGGCAACAGCAGGAGTGCCCAGAGAACCCTTACTGGGCATGAATTTGGCTGGGTTTCTGAGGCCTAACTTTCTTGTTCTGAACTATTTTCTGCCCTTTGTTCTCCACCCTTCTTGTGAATTCTATAATTTCTTAACAGCCTTTTAATAAAGTTGTCTTCTTCTGATCTCAGTCAAAGAAAGTTTCTCTTGTTGCTATTATAACTGCTGAAAAACTCCCTCACCTGTGTGGCAAGATTAGAGATATCCTTAAGACAAGTGTTGTAAATATTTTTTTTAATGAAATCCATTCATAAAATAGCAAAGGGAAAGAGTCCCAGCATTTAAAATTAATGTGACAAATATGCTTGCTTTAATTTGTCTTCTTGCTCAGTGGTTCCCAGTTTTGCCCCCCAGAGGCCATGTGATGAAGTTTGCTGTTGTCATCTAATGGGTAGAAGTCAGGGATGCGGCTAAACATCCCACAACACAGGACAGCCTCCATGATGATTAATTATCTGTTTCAAAATGTCAATAATAAGTGAAGAACTCTGTCTTAGATTATTTGAGATTCAATGGACATTAAGGCCAACCTCAAATTCTTAGAGGTTCTAAAAACTCATAGATGAGACCCCCAAACTACTTTTCATGTTTTACGCAGACTTTTATGTTAAAGTACTTACCTATTTAACAAATGGTTTTTTGCTAATTCTATGCCATGTACCATGCTGGTTGTCATAAATAGGGTAAAAAGAAGCAAACCTGGTGCTATCTTTTAGAATTTTTCTTATAAATTGATAAGACGGACAACAAATAAGTAAATTAACCAAGAAGTTCATAGACGTAAACTTATAAAGCAAACAAAGGGGAAAGGCTGGGTTCAGAAAGAGAAATTAGCAAGGGGACATCAAGTTGGAGACCATGGTCACTCTAATGACATTTTCCCCATTGCCCAGCATAGATCAAAATTTACTTCAAGAATTACCCCTTTCGTGTGCATCATGAATAATCATTGCCATCAGGTTAGAGGCCAACCTCTTTTCTATATACTTGATCCAAATGACTCCTGATTTGGGTACATGAACAAGGCAGTAGGTGATCACAAATGCCCTCTATCGCTCACACATAAAAACCTGTGACAGCGTCCAACTGCTTTCCCTTTAGCTAACAAATAAATTATTCCCACCTTGATACCTCTGAACTGAATTTATAACTGTTGTTCACTAACATCACGTATTTTTTCTATACTTGATAAATAAAAGCTTCCAGGGGTTTGTAATGCTTAGGGACTAACAGTGGAAGCCCTCTGAATAGCCAGCATCATCTGGGGGCAAGCAGGCCCAGCATGGACTGTGCTTGTGCGGCCTGACAGACATTGGGAAGGAGGCTGCCTCGTGTTGGAAAGGCCTCTGATTGATCTGCCACTAAATCCTAATGTTTCCACTTACTACTTGTGAGAGCTTAAAACATTTGTTAAATGTTCTACATTTCCATTCCCTCATTTATAATAGAAAAATAATAATATTCATAGCTAACATTTATTGAGCCCTTACCATGATGTGCCTGACATTTCTCTTTGTAGTTCTCTTTGTAGTTAATAAAAATCAATCCAAGATATGTGTTAACATCTTGATTATGAAGGTAAATAAAAATAAATTATTTGAATAAGTTCCCCAGGATTATACCACTGGAAAATATCATTGCAATCATGCATCAATCCTATGAAGTTTTGGTCTGGCTACTGTCATTTTTATTTTTAAATGAGTAAATTCTGGGTTCCTTGTTATCAGAGAGATAACATTGGCAAGGCTATTTCCTGACCTTGACAAGCACGCGGTCCCCACCTCTCCTTCACCCCAATGTGTTTTCATGAAAATCAGGCGCAGCAAGAGGGGAACTTTTATTTTGCGTATTTTATTTTATTTTATTTTATTTTATTTTATTTTATTTTATTTTAAACTATTGGAAGATTAACAGCTTCATGTGAATTTGCCCAGAAATATGTATGTTCTGGAACGCTTCAAACTTCTGCAGTTTTGTTTTTTGTTGGGTTTTTTTTTGGGGGGGGGGGGATTGGTGAGGGGGTTGTGGGACTGTGTCCATGGTAGCTGTCACACCCATAATATAGCTGTCACCAGGGGACCACCTTCAGCCCTCTCATTGTGTACAGTACAGTATATTGTGACTATGCATTCTAGAAAATAACAAACCAGACTTTATTTAGCCTACAGCCTTATTGTACTTATTGCATCCTGTTGGCACAAGAGCAACCCCAGACCAGCATGAGGAAAGTAGAGCATCCTTCCAAACAAGCAAGACAGGGTGGGGCATGCTCAGAATATTCCATCCTGTCCATTGAAGGTACAAAAGGTAAGGGATACTGGAAATAAGAAGTGGCCATAGAGACAAGTCTACTGTCATCCACCCAGGTCTCCCTGTCGGTGGTCCTGATAGGTAAATCCAAGGCTCACTAAGGGGATTCCCTAAAGTTTGTGGTTATTAGTTGTTTATTTATGCTGATTGCCTCACTCTAACTTTATCCTTCAGTTTGAATTTCCAGAGGTGTTTTTATAGTTACAAAACAGCAGAAACAAGAGGCAAATCAGTTCCTTACATTTTGGTACTGTGCTTGCTCATAGTTCTTTATTAAGCCCCAATGCCCATTTTATGTTTTTGGCTTTTTCTCCTTTACTTTCTTACACTTTATATGTTTTGCATGTCTTGACCTGCACTTTTTGGATATTAATAAGCATGTTTGAGATTTTAACTTGCCAGTTGGTCATCTCTAGTTGTGTGTCACCATCCACTCACCCCTAAGTCAACTCATCAGTCCCCAGCCCCAAACTCCTCCTCCTGGATTTTTCATTTGTCCTTTTCTACAGAATGAAACAGGGCATCATCCCTATTGGCCCAGGTCACCATTACCTCTCACCCACAGAAACTCTTAACTGGTGTTCATGTCTCCTGTCTGCCTTTCAGCCATCCTCTGTACTATAGCCAGGATGTCACTTGTGAAGTTTGCATTTGATCCTGGCTGAGTGAAGCCATTCCATGGTTTCTGATTGCTCCTAGATCAAGGGGAAGCAGGCTCTCCAGCTGTCTGTAGGACCTGCCTCCTGGCTGTTGATTCTGTGCATTAGTCAAAACACTGGTTTTAAGTGATGGAAACCCAAGTCATGGGATAATAATAAATTTAGTAGCACTATGTTGGAATTTCTCCCTACCTCTCTTCTTAAAATGTTTCCTTCCCACATCCCTTTTCCACAGGAGTGGGCTCATGGAGACAGGTTTTCTATGTATGATTCCCTCCACCTGTCCCAAGGCCGGAGTAGATTGATCCAAGGTGAACATCTAACCCAATAAACAAAGTACTATCTCTTCCCTAAGATATTAGAACTAAAAAAAAATGTTTTTTTGTTTGGCTGAGTCCAAACAAATTCTCTGGGGTGGTGGAGTGGCTATAGCTTCTGCCATGTGTTCCAGGAGCAGAGAAAGAAAATGTAAAAAAAAAAAAAAAATAAGAAGAAGAAAGGAAGTAATTAGTCACGCTAAAGAAAAAAACAACAACAAAGAAACATGCTGGCCTATGTGGCTCAGTGGTTGAGCATCGACCTATGAACCAGGAGGTCATGGTTTGATTCCTGGTCAGGGCACATGCCCAGGTTGTGGCTTGATCCCCACTAGGGGGCATGCAGAGGCAGCAGATCAATGATTCTCTCTCATCATTGATGTTTCTCTCTCTCCTTCTCCTTTCCTCTCTCTGAAATCAATAAAATTATATTTAAAAATAAATAATAAAAATAATGATATGAACAAATAAAAGAACAACAGAATGAGAAACAGAAAGGATTCCCATGTTCTCCTAGTGCCCTTCCCATCTCTCCGGGGAGCGGGAAGCCTTTCTGCACTTGGTTCCAGGAGACATCCATGTGCCTTCTATCTTTTGTCTGCTTAGCTTTGTTTGAATTTGTTTTTTTACACTAAAGTAAGAGTTCATAAGAATATATTGTTTGCTTTCTATGTGGCAGGTAATATCTACACAGAGAGAGAGAGAGAGTCTCATGTAATTTTCATCATAACTCTGAAGTGTTTTTATTATGATTTTCATTTTACAAATGAGAAATGTAAGACTCATAGAAGCTCCCACAGATATAAACTATGGAACCAACTGTGAAATTGAGATACTTTTGATTCTTAAGTGCATGTTTTTTCTATTCTGCTATGTTTCCCAGTCCCATTCATTTGGATCCCATTATCAGTCAAGTGTTTGAATTCATTCATTCATTTATTTATTCAAGAAACACATTTTGGTTCTCTGTGGTAGACACTATGCAGAAAATTTTCTCATAAATTTTTGATACTTTGATAATACTGTTGGGAGATAATTCTCCTAGACCCATGGTCGGCAAACCGCGGCTCGTGAGCCACATGCGGCTCTTTGGCCCTTTCAGTGTGGCTCTTCTACAAAATACCATGTGTGGGCGCACACGTACAGTGCGGATTGAAACTTCGTGGCCCATGCACAGAAGTCGGTATTTTGTGGAAGAGCCGGTATTTTGTGGAAGAGCCACACTGAAGGGACCAAAGAGACACATGTGGCTCTCGAGACGTGGTTTGCTGACCACTGTCTTAGACTATCTCACATTTCTACATGTCTTATTGTGGGTGAACTTTTCAAGGATGTTTGTACAGTATCTCCCTCCAGAGCACAGGTAAGATTTCTTTCCTAGCTAGTGTGATGAAGATAATGTCTCCCTCTAGGGTAAATGTTGGGCACATTTTCTATCAGCCCCTTTAAAAGTTGGGGTTTTCTAAGCTTGCAGTTTCTCATCTGGGATATATGCAAGCTACTTCACATCACCCTATGGGACTTGGGGACAAGGAAAACCAATTTGAACATGAAGCTCATATTGTCTACTATACCATGAGTAAGAAAGTCCCTTGCTGCTCACCCAAGAGTCTCATGTCTTCTGTCAGCATGTGTGGAAAAGTCACTTGTTAGCTTGCAAATTATATATATATATATATATATATATATATATATATATATATATATATATATATATATATATATCAGGTCCTCCACAGTTCTTGATTAATACAACTAACACAGTAAGTATTGGCTGGTAATTATGGGCAATACAACCTGATTAATCAGTGTTCACATAAACTTATATGTTGCAGAGTCAATATTTGAACTATATCTCTACTTGACTTTCAAACCATTAAGAAAGGTAGAAAGAAGTTAAAGGAGAGGAATAGAAATAATAAAACAGGCAGCCCCAGTCCATCAGCTGTATGCTTCAATATAGAAGGTACATAAGAATTATTGCAATAACTGGCATTGTAAAACATCTCAGAGACTGGCAGAGGGGCTGCTGAGTAGACAAATGATCTTAGAGGTTAAGAGACTGTGGAGTCAAACAGCCCTAGGTTCCGATCTGACACTCTGCATGACACTGAACAATTTATTTAACCTGCTTGCACAGTAATTTCCTTAACTCTAAGGCAAGAATAATAGATCGTATCTCACAAGAGTGTCGTAAGCATTAAACAAGGTGATGTATAGAGAGCATTTAGCATGAAGCTGCACACTTCGAAAGTACTCATTAAATGATAGCTATTAGTGTTCCTAATAAGTCCTCAATAAAGTTTGCAAGAGTGATTGATTGGTTTCCCTACATCAATTTACCTGAAGCTTAACTATCAGATCATTTACCACTAGAATTTCCCCAGTAGTTAACAATGTAATCAGGGTTATAAGTACAGATCACTACCTGAACCCTTGCAGCTTTAAGAACTAGCGAGGTCCCTAATTTTAAATGCGGTGGGTACTAATAGTTCCTTTCTTGGAACAAAAATACCTTCAGGCTGCAATTTTGAGATAGCATTAAGGCTGAGTGCTCACTTTGAGCCTTTCCACAATGGGGTGAGAAATTACAAGGTTGGGGTTTTCCTAGTTATCCATTTGTCTTTTTCCCATCTTTCAAGTGGAGCAAGGACTTCTGTTGCCAAGCAACGATGCAGTGATGGTGCATGTGGACCATGGCTCTCTGGGAGTGAGGGCTCAGTTCTAGAGCTGGTCCAAAGGCACTGAAAAGGAACACTGGAGAGTGTATCTTTTCTCAACAAGTTGACAAGTCATGTCCTTAATTCAAATCCTCCAATAATTAAAAAAAAGCTGCTTCCACGGAGAAATCCCTTACCAGTTTTTTTTGTGAAATTTGGAAAATCCTAAGAACCACAGGAAATAGTAGCACTTAAGTGTTGCCATTGCCATCCCAGTATGCTGGACTAAACACATTCCATGACTGCACCAATCACACTTGACGGATCATCAAAGCCTTCAATACACTCTGAACGAGAGGCTGGAAATTTCCACCCCAAACATGCATCCATACTATGGAGTTACTAGGAGAGTGGTGCTTTTATTGAAGTAATAAAGGGGAGTGGGAAGTACAAGGAGTGGGAATAGAAGAGAAAACACAATATGTAACTGCAACCATCTGTTTCATGTCATTAAAGAGAAAAAAAAAAGAAAGTTGAGAATGTCTCTGCTATATTAGTGACAGAGGCCTCCCTAATTAGTTGTAGTTCAATATTACTGGCTAATGTGTTCAAGCTCAAAGGGTGCTAAAGCAGCATTGGGTAGCAGTTAAGCACAGGCTCAACAACAAGACTACCTTGGTTTGGATCCCAGCTCTCCAACTTCTGGACTGAGTGATTTTTGGAAGGTCACTTAACCTCTCTGTGCCTCACATTTTTATGTATAAAACTAAAGGCCCAGTGCATGAATTTGTGCATGGGGTACCTCAGGGAAGCCTGTGGGGATTGGGCTCCAACTCGCACCCCCAGGCTCACAGCCCTGCAGCGCCCCTGGCACCTCACCTTGGTCTGGCGCAGCCCCCTTACCTGCTCCACCATCCCTCTGCGTTCCTGCTCTCATCAGGGCCCATCGGGGCTGGCAGGACCTCCACTGCCGCCCGCTACCAGCGCCGCATCGCTGACACCTGCCATGTTCCGCACTGCCCCCTGGTGGTCAGCACACATCATAGCTAGCGGTCAAACTCCTGGTTGAATGAATGCCTGAGGGGACAATTTGCATATTAGGCTTTTATTATATAGGATGTGGATGAGATGTGCTTCCTGGTCCCAAAGAGTCTTAATATGACTCATGAATGGTCCCAGGCATGAATGTGGGTGGAATCCAGCCTCCATAATCACCTCTGTGACATATATTCAGACCCCAGCGAGTCCTACATTTTCCCCCAGAGAAAATCTCTCTCCAGGTTCACTGCCACCTTTTCCCTCCTCAGTCACTTCTGATCTTCAATGAGGTTCCTGGTCATCATGTTAATGTTTTCTTCAGTTGTTTACTGTTATTCTAGAACAACAACAAAAAACAACACACATGGTTCATGCCAGTATGTGATCATAGATTTGTAAATGTGTCTGATGGTGCAGAATACAGTCAGGTCAAAATCAAATACGTAAAACAAACAGGTAGAAAAACCCCACCAGGGGCTTGTCTTTAAGTCGAGGGTTTACTCTATCCCTTCGGTATGCCATTTATCTTCCAAATAGCTTTGAGGTTTGACAATGAAAATACTTGATTTCACCTTTCTCGATTTCTTTTCCCCAATCTTTTTGTTTTCCATCATCTTGCCCCTTAAGAATGTAAGAGAAATGGTGAAAAGACAAGAAGCAGTGATTTATAGAATATAAATCTCTTCTTCAGTGCTAGTACCCGAATGCTGAAAAATAAGATGCTTGCTCATAATAAACTGGGTGAAATTGAGATTCTTAAACCAACGATTGAACTGGGAGTTTATTTAGCTCTTTTGACCCCCGAGCCTGAAAATGCAGGAATGTACCATTTTTGGTTGAAAGCAGACAGCATCTGTGTTTGGACAAAACTGATGGAAACCCTGGCACTATTTGCAGGTCTTTTACTGAATAAATTAGATAACCTCTCTGAGCTTCAACTGCATCATATCTAAATTAAGAATGATAGTCCTGCTTCACAAGGATTGTGAGGCTAAAGGGTATATAAAGATTTTGAAACAGTTATGTCTTCCCACTGTAGAAATTTGTGATTACACAATTTGCAGGGATAAGGCACAGGTCGGATATTTTAGTTTCCCTAAAACTTCCTTAGACATGTAACTATTGTGGAAAACTGGGTTCAATTCTCCCTCAGGCTCCTCTGAGCCACCACCAGAAATTGGAAAGGCTGGATAATTTATCCACTGGCCCCTATTTCTAATTAGCTCCTGGGACATTCTTTGGGCTATGCACTTCTGGGTTGTGCCTCCTTGTCCACAGAAGAGAATCATCAGGCCATGGAGGGGAAAAAAAATGGGTGCTTGAGGTAGGAAGCTGAGAGCATGCTGGAAACTGAAGTGCAAACTCAAGTGGACCAAGGGTGTATGGGGCAGAATATCAATAACATTTATTATATTGGTGACAATTATGCTAAGTTAAAGATCAGAAAACACGGGGACAAATACCAACTCTATTACTTAACTAAATATGACTCATTTGTTCATTCGTTCAAGAAGTATTAATTGGCACCTACTAAGTCCCAGGTAATATTCTAGTCAGTAAAGACAGAGCAATGAACAAAGCAGATAAAAATTTTGACTTTATGTTCCCTAGAGTATTTTGTATGTTCAAGTCCTATACATATTAATTTTTCCAAAAAAAGGAGGTGGTTTAAATTAGAATAGGGGTCACATATGTAGTGTGAACAGGAACATAAAATAAATAAGTGAAACTAACTTCGTCAGGGAAATGTTTTGTTTTTTACAGCTGACTTATTTAAATCAGGATTTAAATACATGCCAAATTTTCCCTTTTTGATAAAGAAGTCATACTGGATGGATTAGATTCCACACCAATGATTTCACTTTAACTTGATTACCTCTGTAAAGACCCTATTCCCAAATAAGATCCAAGTCTGAGATCCTGAGGAATAGGGCTGCAACATATGGATTTGGGGAGGGAGGGACACAGTTCAAATCATAATACCATGTTTTTACTTGGTTACTCTTCACTGTTCCAGAAACTTTTCCCCATTTTCCTTTAATGACTTTAAATCAGTTGTTCAATGCAACCTTCTTCATGAAGTCTATTTATCCTGATAGCTCATGCTTCCCAAATCTCTTTTTTCAAATATCCATCATATTTAGCTTTTATTTTTCTCATGGCACTTATCTCCTACCTCATATCATACGTTCTGTGTTCTCTTCCCCCTCCCTAGTTAGTGGGTGACCTTGTAGATGGTCTAAATCTCTCCCCGTACAGTACCAAATATTGGTCTTAACATTTGGGAATTGAATTGGGGCGTATTTGTGTACACAACTATTCATTTGGCCAGTCTGAATTTGGCAAAGGTTGGAATTTATTTGTATCTGCGTCTTTAGTACTGGGCACAGAGCCTGACATAGAAGTATCACTTATCCAAATGAATGAATGAGTTCTCTAAAATACTATGTCTCAGGGACAGAAGGGAAAGAGCTGATAAGAAAGGTCAACAAAGCTAAATGCTTGTCCCCAAATTCCTGCTGGCATCTTATTGCCGGGTCCCTCTGGACTGCAGAATTGGACTGTCAGCATTAAATGGGCTCCTTTCAGAAGAGGCATCCACAGGGATCACTTTGGCTGGCAGGATGTCGCAAGAAGCCAGCCTTGTGCCTCTGTCACAGGTGCTTTTGCATTTCGCATTGGCACCTATAGAGTTACAGAATAAAATGGCCAGAGAAAAATTATTTTATAGCAAGATATCTTGATCTGTCTATAAGAATCCCATTGGGAATAATAGCATGAATGAAGAGAAAGGGGAAGAGAAATGCAATCCATTAGCTATAGTGATTCTGGCAAGTCGGGTGGGAAAAAAGTAAGGGGCACAAAACCTCCCCCATTTGCTAGGCCTCATGTGGGTCCTTGCCTCTGCCCAGTACTTTACACCCTCTTGGTGGCTTCAGACTGAGTTTACAGTGGTTCTGTGATGTGGGGTGTTGAGACACAGAGGGACTGAGCTGTATTTTAATACAGGTTTTCTTATTATGTAGTATGGCAACGTCAAGAGAGGGAGAATGCCTTATCATGGAGGGGGTGCCCCATGGGGAGGTATTGGGTTTGGTCAGGAGGCAGAGGAGAAGAGAAGACTGTGGACATGAACCTTTATTGTGATTTCTGTGGCAAGATCAGGCAAGGCAGGGAAAGCAGGGTTAAGACTGGATGGTTTGGATGATTTCAGAGGCTTTGATGCACAGGGCAGGTGCCTAGTCTGGTGCCTGGAGTCAGTAGAGCAGGCAGATCTTGGCCCAATGTCTGAGAGCCCAGTAAAGAACGTAGCTGGAGTGTGATTCTAAATTGATTGAATTGCATCTGAAAGACATGTTCAGTGGGCATGTGGCTTACTATCTCTAGGAACTGGTGAGCCTGGGAGTACCAGTCCTTCCACAAATAAAAAGCCCCTAATGTCGGAGTGCAGGAACATGCAAATACAGGACATGGTTAATACAGTAGGCAGACTCCCAGGCACTGCCATCCTTCCATGTGAATTTTATTAACCTGCACTGTTTCCTTTCTTTGTCCAAGTGACCTTTCAAGACAGGTTCCCTCGCCCCATTTTACAAATGCAAGGTTGTACAGAGGCAAAATGGTCCCGATGATTTCCCATAGTCATACAAAGTAGTAGGCAACTTACTGTCCTTCTTCAACTCTAAGGACAATTGTGTTTCCCATCTTACACTATTATGGCCACTCTGCTTACAGTTCCCAGGAGCTTTTACCATCAGACCTGTGGTGCAAAGTCTTGGGGACCATGAATTGACCTTTGGTGGCTGCCTTCAGATGCCAAGGCTATTAGCCATGCAAAAAAGACTGGAGCTTCTGGAACCTGTGCCAGAAGTTCTACAGCCTCAAAGACTTTAAATAGGTACCTTTTAATCATCTTAAACATAACTGATACTTTCTTTTTTGCCATTGGTTGGCTGCTGAATCAGCAGTTGCATTCAGACACCTACCTTTCATTGCTTCCCTAACATTAGATTTTACTTTCATCATTAATAATTACAAATCACTAATCTTACAAATTAGCAGTCTTCCAAGTGAGATTATTTTTCTACCCACAAGTATCAAATATTCACGGGGTGAGAGAAAGTAAACAGTTGAAGGTCCATGAATGACCTGAATAACCCTTGCATAACCCACAAGGAGATGCACGGATCTGACTGTATACATGCTTTCTTTACCCACCGTTTCCAGGGGACACAGAGACTTTCCAACTGGAAAAGCATGCTAAGATGAATGCTGTGCTTAACAGCCCAAGCCATTGCCTTTCTAAGATTAATCAGTATTGCTATTTATAAGGTTCAACTAAGAAGTGTCACAAACATAGAAAAGAGGCAAGGCAGGATGACAAATGGAAGGACTTTTGGGTGCCTCTGGATACAACATTTCACAATGTTATGAAATTTTAATTTCTTTAAGGAAGGGACATCATGCCTCCGTGAGTAGCAGAAATGGAAGAGCAGAATTATATATGTTAGACTATTAGAATCTCAGTTGTGTCCTGAACAGTGATGCCAGTTCTCTACAGTCTCTTGTTGTACAATTGCTAGAACTACTTCCTGTCTTTCTTGATTCATGAATAGCCTTAATAAAACAAAGGGACCATTGTAATTTTGGTCTCTGTCAACATAGTTCCCTGTTAAAATCTCCAACCTCACTTCCTCCCACTCCATCTCTAGACACATCTACTCTGGCCTCCAATTGCACACAGTGTTCCCTTCTGACTCATTTGTATTTCTATTAATTCTTCATAGTGCAACTCACATACTTCAGGAGGCCTTCTCTGAACCACAGAATTCCAATGCATGTTGATAGGTATTATGCAGGCTTCAACTAGAGGAGCAGAAGCAGATATATATGGTGTATGTACACACACACCTGCACATATGCATATATACATATGAGCACATATAAATATGTGTGCTGTATATGGAATATATGTGCATATATTCATATGTACTTACACACACACAGAGAGAATTAATGCACAAGATTGTAGGGACTGGCTAAACAAGCCTGGGCTGGGAGTGAGGGAGGGAATATCCTGAGGTAATGAAAAGCCATTGCAGGCCCACATGGTGCTCAGAGCATCTGATTATCAAGAAGGCCCCAGTCTCTTTTTAAGGGACTTCCACCTGATGAAGTCACACCAACCCAGAATATTCTCTGTTTTGATTAATTAAAAGTCAAATAATTTGGAAGTGTACATTACTTTGATAAAATCTTTCTTAAAAACACTAAGACTAGTGTTCCAGTAACTGGGAAAAGTGTGTGTTTCCACAAAATGACTGCAGGGTCGCTTTCCACTCTCAAATTGTTTTTAGAGATTATTCTTTGTAGTCCAACCTAATTAGAAACATAGAACAGAAGAAGAATTCTGGGGCCTGCAGTACAGGCTTGCCAAGCTAATTCGTCACAAAGCCATCTTATCACAGCTCTTGACCCTTTGCTTCATTGCATTTTTTACAGAATCAAGTCACGCATGCATTTGTATCTACCTTCCCAGGTGTGCTCTGTGAGGGCAAGAACTATGTCTGTATCGTGTATTGTAACAGTCTCATCACTGGCACAATTCCTTCACAGAGCAGGAGTCAATAAATATCTGAAGAATGAATGAACATTTCTATGTCAGTATAACCTTCAACTATTTCGTTAAGCAACATGAACCTAACAGCCACCACAGGGGCCTTGGAGGTCATCCATACGACAAGGAAAATAACGACCAATGTGAAAGAGGATGTGTAAATATAAAGAGACATCCATTTTAGTTCATTCTGTTTCCATAGGGTCTTCCACACCATCAAAGTTTGTAGCTTGAACATGATTTCAGAAGCAGAAATGGTTTCAACAACTTTAATGTATTCAACCAATATTTACAGAGCGTCCAGTTCATGCCAGAACTATGTCCAGCACCTAAAAACAAAGATGACAGATGACGATGAAGGTCCTGCCCTTAGGTGGCTCACAGCCCAGTGAACAGCAGTAAGCAGGTCGGGTCACATAACACAGGGCTCAGGGATAGGCCGGATGTCTATTCAGGATGCAATGTAGGGAGGATGCAGTCATTGATTTTCTCTGGTGAGGAGCCACAGAGTATGGCACAAATGTAAAATCTTACAGAACGCTTTGCTCTGATGTGGACAAGGGTGGAGAGAGCAGCATGAGCTAAGCCCACAGCATGTTAGGAGAATTGAGAAGGGATGTAATTATGGCTGAATGTGGGGTATATAGGAGCAGGTGAGTCTGGACTGGTCAAACTAGAGCTGTAGCCAAATCATTCAAGCTTCATAGGAGCTCCTCCAGAATTACAGTGACCATAGAATCTTTGATCCTAACTGTCCTTTTGTCACATCCCCTTATAGCTTTTCCCAGCTTTTATGGAGTTTCTTTGACTCTAGGCCAGGTCATTTTTTCTTGAAACAATTCAAAGATTGTGTTCAATCTCACTTCTAATCCCAGGTACCCACAAGTCATTCTTTCACAGGCTTAGCCTCAGTGTCCTGAGCACCCAGGGAAGGGTCAGGAAGATGTACTCAATTTTTATTAAATAAACTAGAGGCCCGGTGCATAAAATTCATGCATGGAGGGGGTCCCTCAGCCCAGCCTGTTCCCTCCGCAATCCAGGATGCCTCGGGGGATGTCTGACTGCCAGTTTAGGCCCAATCCCGGGATCGGGCCTAAACCGGCAGTCAGACATTCCTCTTGATATCCGGGACTCCTGGTTCCTAACCGTTTGCCTGTCTGACTGCCTGATTACCCTTAACCACTCGCCTGCCTGCCTGATCACGCCCTGCCCACTTGCCTACTGCCTGATCCCCTCTATCTTCTCTGCCTGCCAGCCTGATCACCCCTAACTGCTCACCTGCCTGCCTGATCACCCCTAACACTCTGCATGCCTGCCTGATTGCTCCTAACTGCTCGCCTGCCTGTCTGATCACCCCTAACCACTTCTGCCTTGGCCCCTGACGCCATGGCTTCATCTGGAAAGATGTCCAGAATGATGTCTGGAAAGTCATTTGGCTGTCCAGTCTAACTAGCATATTATGCTTTTATTATTATAGATTATTATAGGTAAGTTCTGAGTCAAGGAATAGATATCTGTCAATTATGCTTTGAGGCAAAGTAGCCCTTGTTGCTAAAAGGTCTCCTATCAACTTCAACAGATGCCTTTAGCTAATCCAGGGGTTCTCAACCTCAATTCTCTTAATATTTTGAGCAATGTGAACGTCATGAATGCTGTCCTGTATATTGTAGGATATTCATCAGTGTACTGGCTTCCACACTCTAAATCACTAGCACCCCACTCCCTGAGCTGTGAAAACTACAAATGTCCCCTGATTATGTTAAATGTTTCTCCTGGAGCAAAATCTCCTGTGGTTGAGAACTGTTGACCTAATTTCATATTTTGGCTAGTGTATTTTTTACATGCCAATGGCCCATTCTTACAGATGCAGTATGTTTTCATGGAGCTTCTTATCTTTTCTAGCAGTCATAGATAATATTACTTCAATTCTATTTGCCAGGCACCTTATGAAGGTGTTCCTGCCACAAGCATCATTTTACAGATAGGAAATTTAGGCTTATGGAGTTCAGTTTTCCTATGGAATAGAAATAGTGAAAAGTGCATCTAGAATTTGAATCCTAGCTATTTGACTCCAAAGACAGTCTCTTATCCACTCTTATAATTACTTACCATGCAAAAGACAAACAACAACGACCTATATGCCTAGAAGATACCTTTGTACGAATACCAGGGAATTTGTTGAAACCAGGTTTCACCAATTCATTTTGGGAAACAAAACTCCCAAGATATTCAATGATTTGATTACTTAAAAAGCAACTGTTAAGACAAAGAGTGGCTATCAACCAGAGACAGAGGCTGAAATTTCTGTTTTGACAGACAAGCTAAGCCAGGTGAGCTGTGTCCATTCTTTCCAAAGGGTTCTGCATGTCACTCATCATAACACATTATATTGCCCATGTAGCCAGCCTCACATGCCTGTTCTATCAGACTGGGAGTTTGCTCAGAGTAGAAAAATTTATTTCATCCTTATTGTAAGCAGCAAGCATTTTTCCAAGTAAGTAGAAGGTACTCAATCAAAGCTGGTTGAATGGATGAATGAATGAATGAATGAATGAACACATGATCCCTAGGTACACAGATACATGTAAGCATATATAAAGGAGTCACAAGTGGCCCTTGGCAGCTCAGGTACAAATGAAAGCCGTCAAGCTAACCACTTACAGAAAGTGTTTTCTATTATCTAGACAGGAAGCTGCTGGGAGCGAAGTACATAGATTTAAAGCAACAAATAAAGTAAGAAAAAATTGGCCCAAATCAATAAAAAGTGTTTGTCCTCTCTTTTCTGTTTTATAACCCAGGCTGTGGCTGACCCAAACCACCCAACTCAATTCCACCCCATTTAGGACTATTACCTGCCTTGTTAAATATGCAGGGGCACTGCCCTCAGGAAAGGGGCAAGCACTTTGGCACCACAGATCGATCGGCAGCACCTCTTTACCAGGGCTTTTTGAAAGAGATTACAGAACACGGCTCTGAGTTGGACAGGTTTCCCAGACTTGGAGCTCAGCCACCAGAGACAGTTTCAGCCCTCTCTGTCCCCACCACCAGCAGCCCTGGACACAGGGCATGGCCACTTTGTTCCCAGGAAGAATTCCTGACTTGGAAGGGTTTTCCCACGTATCCCTGTCTTAGTGGTTGTCATTCTGTTTCAGATGATCATCCTTAGGATCTGCTTCGGTCACAGATGCTGAGGCCCAGAGTGGCGCTCAGTGTTCATGAAGCCGCGGAAGCTTGAGGATGGGAAATGACTTGCCCACGGTCCCTGGGGGGGGGGGGGGCGGGGGCATCTGAAGGCCTGGGATTAGCTCAGGAAATGCTGATGGGCCCAATGGCAGGACTGAGGAGCTAATGGGCTGGATGTTCCACTAGACCCAATGGAAGCCTCGTTGGAGAGCAAGCAGACTGGAGCCAGGTTGGAGATCCTTTAATTAACGGTGGTGGTTATTCCTGGATCCTTACCTCTCAGACGTTATTCTCCACATCCCCGCCTCACTCTCCCTGCCTCTGCCACCCCAGATTCCTGAGATGTTTCTCTGAATGACACCCTAACACATCCCTTTTTACTTACAGTTTCTCTCTGCCCAGAATGGCCTGCCCCAGGTATATTCATAACCTGTACACTCAACTTCATTCAGGTCTCTGTTTAAACATCCCATTAGCAGGAAGACCGTCTCTGCACAATTAACCTAAATAGCAAATGCCACCCAGCACATCTTATCCTCCCACCCTCCTATATCTTCCTGATCACCTGGCATCTGATAGGCAGATACTGATAATTTCCCACTACCCACTGTCCCAACAGAATGTAAGCTCCTTAAGGTCAGGGGTTTGGATAATTCACTGGCCATAAGAAATGTGTTGGGCCCTGACCAGTTCGGTTCAGCAGATAGAGTGTCGGCCTGCAGACTCAAGGGTCCCGGGTTCGATTCTGGTCAAGGGCATGTACCTTGGTTGCAGTCACATCCCCAGTGGGGAGTGTGCAGGAGGCAGCTGACCAATGTTTCTCTCTCATCTATGTTTCTAACTCTCTGTCCCTCTCCCTTCCTCTCTGTAAAAAATCAATGAAATATATTTAAAAAAAGAAATGTGTTGGGCACATAGGAAGAGCTTAATAAATAAATATTTTTTAGTGATAAATGAGTAAAAGGATCATGGTCAGGATGTCTTCTCTGATTGGCCAATGACGATAATGGGGCAGGGTTGGTCCCTCTGGCTAGAAGGAGCATGAACTGTAGTCCTGAGTGAAAGACCCCTCGGCCCAGAGCCATACTAGTGTTTTTCCTGTGAGCAGCCTGTAAAATCTGATTGGAGACGTCTCAGTGGTAGAAGGCAAGTATCCTGCATTGTTCAGCAATTCCAAGCATTATCATATGACTTGGCAAATCAGCCTCAGAATCTGAAAACCCATGGCGATTCTGAGAAACTTTAGACTCAAGCAGTCTCCAAGGGGATGTCAGTGATCGGTTCGGGATGGGCTTTTTGCAGGTACTACTTGTGTGTTTCACTTAGGTCCCAGTGTAAAGGAATAAGGTATAGTTTTCCCACCTTTTATTTTTTAAGATTTTTTCATTGATTTTTAGAAAGAGAGGAAAGGAGAGGGAAGAGAGAAACATTGATGTGAGAGTGGAACATCCATCGGCTGCCTGTTGTATACCCCCCACCAGGGATTGAGCCCAAAACCCAGTCATGTGCCCTGACCAGGACTTAAACCAGCAACCCTTCAGTGAATGGGACACTGCCCAACCAACCGAGACACACCATCCAGGGCAGGTTACCTTCTTTTTATGCAGTAGAGTATATATAATCCATTCATAGGCAAGGCAAATCTGTAAATCCTACCGTGTGTGTGTGTGTGTGTGTGTGTGTGTGTGTGTGTGTGTGTGTTTAGAGGAAGGCTAGCTTCTGTGGCATTGTTTTAACCAGAATCATCAGTTAAGTGGAGTCACAAAGCTATGGCTTTTTGATATTCATCTCAAATATCACAGGAGCCATGTTGGCTCCAAACAGTGTTTCTGCCTTATTTCCAGTTCCTAAGTGCTCATCTTCAATTTCATCTTGAGAGCTGACACAATTCAACCTGTGTAGTACTACCCTTAAAGCTAGGCACCACTGCCTCCATCCTGAGCCCCAGGTTTTAGAAGCTGCTACACATTACACACATGTTAGAAAATGTATTTGTTAAAGACTTTACCATCAGCTCTGCTACTTGGCATCCAGCACTCACCTCTGACATAGCATGATCCCCAACCAATCCTGAACCTCCACTCCCGGGGGTGCTCAAACCCCAGGAAAATCCTTCCTCACATCTCTGGCCCTGAGTCCCCGAAACAAAAGGTAAATGAATGTGAATGCCCTGGATGTTTATAGGTGTGCTATTGCCAGTGACAGAGATGCTGTGGGACTTGAGCAGTAGGAGCAACTTAGGCAAGAGAAGAACATAATTAAACCCTTCTTTGAAGGTAGTACAGATGCAATAGATTTGTGCATGGCGAAGTAGCACAAAACATCCATTTTCTTGCTTTGTGTTTACATTCCATCTCCTCGTTCCAGAGGTTTTCACATCGGTTCCCCACGTCAGCTAAGGAATCTTTTCCTACGTTAAATAATTCATCTTGCTCTGACAATTTTATGTTTGTTTGTAGATATAACAGGCATGAAGCATGGGGCTGATTCTTTACATTGGTAATGAGAATGAATATTACATGCTAGAATAATAAATAGTGTTCCTAAAAAAAAATGAGTAAGATTTAATTAAATTTGCAAATAATCAAATAAAATAGTTTAGCTTTATGTTAAATAATTCAAATGTATTTTTTTTACATTTTGACATAAAGTAATTATAATTTGAAATTTTATTATAATTTTAAGTTACTTTCAATTAAAATTATTCGGGTGACACTGTTTAATTAGGTTTCAAGTGTACATTTCTGATATAAGATCTGTATATTGCACTGTGTGCCCACCACCCAAAGTCAAAACATCTTCCATCGTCATGTATTAGGCCTCCTTGTCCCACCACCCCTTTCCTCTGGTAACCACCACACTGTTGTCTGTGTCCATGAGTTTCAGTGTCATATCCCACATATGAGTGAAATCATATGGTTCTTACCTGTTTCTGACAGACTTATTTCACTTAGCATAATATTCTCCAGGACCATCCATGTTGACCTAAATGGCAGTATTTTGTTATTTCTTATGACTGGATAGTATTCCATTGTATATTTTAAAATAATAATAATGTTCATCTTTTGATTTTTTTACATTTACTTTAATTTACACTTTGATGAACATTTATTAAAATTTTATAGCCTTTGAATAGATTATATTTTACTTTTCAATCTTTTAAATCATTTAGAATGAGAACAAATTCGAAATTGCCATATAATCTAGAGATGAAAATCTAACTCAGAGGGGAAAAAAAGCTGAAAATAAAGGAACAAAGGAAACGTTTTTGAAATAGTTTCAAAAACTATTTCTTTAACAAAACTGAATAAATTTAATTTTATATAAATCACATAAAATTAGTGACAATTGCAGTATAAATTTTGATGTAAAAAATGAACAATGAAAGTGAACAAGGAAATTAATTTCATCAAAACTACAACCTGAGTAAGTCAGATAAAATCAACACAACATTGTAAAATTTACTAAAGTATGACATAATTACTGATCAAAAAGAGTGAATGCATGGGTCTCTGTTTCTACCCTTGCTCTGGGCCGTGGGAGTCAACCTTCCCAGAACTCACTACAGAATAATGTGTCCCAACCTCAACTTTCCCTTGCTTTACTGTCCCTAAATACAAATCCAGCAAACCTGCCTTTTCACAGTAATCATTACAGAAAAAAGACAGCACAATGTATGACAAATATGGAGAAGCACAGCATTAAGGCCAACTGCCTGCATTCAATGGTCAATCCTCACTATAAGAGAGTTAATAGAACTTACTTTGAATTTCTCTTCCATTTTATTCACTTATTTTTAACAATCATACATGCATTGAGTACATGTTATATACATGGTCTCTGCTAAATGCTTTATATGTTCTACCACATTTGATGTTTGAACAACCTTATGAAAAAATTAATATTACTTTTTTTTATTCAAAGATGATGAAACAGGTAAGGTAGTGTCTTACCCATGGCGATCCATTTAGCGAGGATGGTGCTGGAATTTGAACCCAGGTTGTTTGGGTCAAGACCCCACAAATAACCTATGATGCCCCCTATTAAATTAAACTAGCTTCAGGATGGGGGTGGAGTGTGTCCATTCTTTATCCCTTCTGGATTATTGTTATTTTTGTTGTTGTTAATCCTCACCTGAGGATATTTTTCCATAGAATTTTAGGGAGAGTGAAAGAGAGAGGGAAAGACAGAGAGAAACATCTATATGAGAGAAACACATTGATTGGTTGGCTCCTGCACTCACCCCAATCAGGGCCCAGCCGGGGAGGAGCCTGCAACCAAAGTGTGTGCCCTTGACTGGAATTGAATGGGGGACCCTTTGATCTGCAGGCCGACACTCTATACACTGAGCCAAACTTGCTAGTGTATTTTGTATTATTTTTTTAACAAAAGTCCATGGTGTCTCCTCCTTGAAGCTCTTCTTTCACTGCCATAAACAACATCAATGTCTATTCTCTCCCTATAGTATGTGAGCTCCTTAAACATGGACTGCATCTTATTCATCTTTGTATCCCTGTGCCTACAGCAGGTGTGATGTATTCTAGGAGGTATGTAAGTATTTGATAAGTGAATGCATGAAAATGACTAACGAGAGTGCAAGGAGTGACCCTTACCTCCAGTGAATCAAGATTTCTAAAAATCTCCAGAGCACATGATACCTGTTTGGGAAACTCATGACCTCCCTTTCTCTCTGGCTCTTCCATGCTATGAGTAGAGGCATGGGCCCTCTCACAAGTATCACATAGAAGCATTTTCTCTTCTTTTCTCCCCTTACTCAGTCTTGTCTATAGGACCACGAGTGATTTGTCTGACTATTAAGGAAGGGATGGAAGACCAAGAATGCCTGGCACAACCCCATTTGGGATCCCTTTTTGCCTGACAAACCCACAGAATAGAGGCTTTCTCTTCTTCAACCCTCCATCCACATTGGAGGTTCAAATGACTAAGGTTCCTGGGGCACCTTCTAAAGGCAGCTCAGGAGGCTCACCTCTGGGACCATGTTCAGTCTCTTTAGGTCCATGGGACTGAGCAGATCTGACTTTCATACAGTAGGCAGGGCAAACATCTGATCTGTAAACCCTATTCTTCCTCAAGCTGGAACTTGGAGGAAAGGACAGAAAGCCTGATTTAGACTGCAGGTCAAAGCCACATTTTCCAATCGACCTTCACCCACAATAAAGCTATTTTTGTCCCTATTTGATTCCTATGTATGTGTCTCAATTGATTTTGAACTTTCAAGAGGGAAGAGGTTGAGCAAAGTCTATTTCTTTAGAACCCTCTTCTAAGCAAGAATGCTTAATTTTGGTAAAGTGTTACAGTTTAGCCTTAAAATATGATTATGATAGATCTCTACTCTTACCTTATCTGGCTCTCTTCTCAAAAATGCCTTCCTTTATTTCTATATTGCAGGGGCCCCCACTGTACTCCATGACCTTTGCACTCAATGCTCTTCAGAATAATACCACAGTGAGTGTCATATTGTAACTGTGACTTGTTTTCTGTAGGCTACACAACCCTCAGACTCAAAGCCCTTTAGAAATAGGGAGATAAAGACCTTGTCTTAACTAACTCTTCCCTGCAATTCCTATAGCTGGCTCCATGCTCAGTATTTAGAGTGCAGGTAACACATAAATATAAGTAAATATTAATAAATGAGAAAATTATAAATTAAATTAATATGTGATTCTAGTGCCCTGGAACTTTAACTTCCTTGTTAGTGTTTAGAAAAATATTTCAAAACACTTCAAGAATTTAATATGACATTTAAAAATGTTGTCGAGTCAAGCAAGTTAGTGAGATGGCAAGTGTCCAAGATGAAAGTGGCCCCGCTTAGGAGTGTGAGGGCTAAGATGCCATCACCACTCTGCCTTCAACTCAGCATGCAGTCTAAACTTGATAATGGGAGCTCTCTGGGTACATGATTCAGACCCTATGGAATTCTCATATTTTTTATAAAATTGGATAATATTTGATTAGGCAGAAAAAGATCACTTCTCATTGCACTGAATAAGGGAACCTGAAGAGATGAACTGGGTTCTTCAACTATCCAATGACAAGATCAGAGCCAGGTAATGGAAGTCTATGCTTACCAGATCTCTGTGTGTCTATGTGCTCTCCAAGCAGCCATCATGACTCTCATTAAACACCCATATGCCTGGATTCAGTAGGCACTGAAGATGGAATAGGACTCTGGAAGTCTCCTGTCTGATGGAAGAGAGACATTTATCAATCAGAAAATATAGACAAAATTGAAAACTGTTACAATGTAGAAAGTTTGGGACCGAAGATATAGGAAGCCATGCAGAAGTATCTTCCAAACTCACCTAGGAATGAGGAGGTCAGGTTATTCATTCCAGGGCGATTTATGATCTGTGTTTCAATGTTTGAGTCAGAATGGTGAATGAGTGTGGAAGCAGAGATAGTGGTTGGGGTAGGTCATTCCAGGGAAAAAAAAGATCACATGGAAAGAAGCTTCTTCACCCCATTTTCCACCTCCATTTCTACACTCCATTTTTTCAAATTTCTTAATATGCCCACTTTCCAATAACCTCTATCCTGCCCACATGCTGGTTCCTCTACCCAAAAAGGTCTTACCCCTACTCTCCCTTGGATGGTTCCTAATGTAATTTCTATAAGGAGGCCTTCTCTGCCTGCCCCCAGTCCAAAATAATACCCCATCATCTACCTTTTTGGAAGACTACTACTCTGGACGATTCATATCCACTTATATTCCAGGTGACAATATAATAGAATTGGCATCACTGCCACCAGAGCCAGGACTTGGTTGGGATAAATGAGGTCCCTGGGACACAAAATCAAAATGCTACTCACACTCAGGGTTATACAAGTGCACCGTGCCATCTGTGTTAAACGTCAATTTCTGCTGTGTCTTTCCTGATGTATGGCCTGTACTTACTTCTATAATAGAAGATAGATAACATTTGTCTTCTCATATTTTCTTCAGCTCTTAATGATGAGGAGCTCTGCCTTGTTCAACTCAGTATTCTTATGCTTATTAGAGTTCCTAGCTCATTATAGACACTAATTAAACATGAGTTTATTGAATTATGTGGTCTTGGAAGGTAAACACATTTTGTTTGTTTGGTTGTTGGTTTTTCTAAACAGATTTTATTACACAAATTAGAGGCCTGGTGCACAAAATTCGTGCACGATGTGTGTGTGTGTGTGTGTGTGTGTGTGTGTGTGTGTCCCTCAGCCAAGCCTGTACCCTCTCCAATATGAGACCCCTCGAAGGATGTCCGACTGATTGCCACCTGCTGGCCTGGTCACCCCCAACTGCTCTTCCCTGCAGACCTGGTCCCCCCCAACTGCCCTCCCCTGCAGGCCTGGTTGCCCCCAACTGCCCTCCCCTGCAGGCCACCTTGTGGCGGCCACCCTGTAGTGGCCATCTTTGACCACATGGGGGCGACCATCTTGTGTGTTGGAGTGATGGTCAATTTGCATACTGGATGTGGATAATTAACATATCAGGGCTAATTAGCATATTCCTCTCTTACTATATAGGATGTTTACAAACTAAGGTCAACACTGTTCTCCAGTTCTTGGCAGGGGACACTGTTGATAATAAACTAACAAGCAAAAATATGGAAGCTAAAATATTGATGAAATATCTTAGAAGAGAGACATAATAAAAAGAAGGCATTTACTGTGAAATATTGACATTAAGATTTAGACATATGGACCAAATATTACAGAATAGAGTATGTTATCTGAGATTTTAATCTTACACAGCTGTTATAAGCATTATAAAATTAAGTTTTAAGCATATTTTAAAATAATTTGTAAGTTTTAAAATTACATACAATTTTAAAGCACTCTTATTTAACAACAGCATTGCTTTTCTAACATAGTACTAATCACAGACTATCATAGTACTAATCATAGACTATCTAGTATTCTAGATAATGCCACATATGTCAATCTTCTCTTTATAATAAAGGCCCCTGCTGTCAATGGAGGTTGTATCTTTTATTTCTATTTACCTCTCTCTTCTTCCCTCTCTCTCTCTTTGGTTCCCTCCTTTTCTCTTTCTCCAGTTCTCCTTTTCCCCTTCTCCTGCCCTCCTCCCCCTCTCTTCCTTTTCTTCTGCTTCTTCTTGTTCTCCTCTCCCAGCATTTTCCTTAGAACTTAACATAGTTAAGAGCTCAATAACATCTATTGTTTGAATTAAATAAACTTTCTGAATATCCACTTGTGTAGTGTTTTGCAAAAATCTGTACATAATTTTTTTTATCTGACAAGTCATAATCCAACAAAATAAGTCTTTAAAATTATAGAATATACATAATGCAACCAAACAAGTGCAATTAAATTTATGAGATATGAAATTAAACTATATTTTGTGGTATTAATGAGGCAAACTTGAGGGAATCTGTGTGATAGGAAATATAGCATTGAGCAAAGAGAAAAGACAGAACTAGTGATGTGAATTGATCTAACAAAATTAAGTTACTGTAATGAAGTGGCCCCTGGCACTGTCCATGGTGCTGACAATTTCTTAACTTTAGAAACAAGTAAATGTTGTCCAGATTCTCCCAGAATTTCCTAGCATAACAGGAGAGGTCAGAAGTGGTAGACAACAGAGGGTGATTGGGGAAGACTACTTTGAGAAGAATCTCTGTCTCTTTCTTACTCTCTCTCTCTTAGATAATATATATAATATGAAATAGCCAATGATGTAAAATTACAGATGATGATAAGAAGGACAAGGAAAAGGAGAAGGAGGCTATTGGTTATTACAACCAATATGTATTTGAACCCTTATGTTTTCTACCCACATGTTTAAAATGAAACAACTTTATGAATTGGGTACCATCTTCATTTTTAAAATGAGAGAGAAAATACATTTCCAAAAATTGAAAACTCAACATGGGTTTAAAAGCACAATAGGCTTGCTCAAAATGTTATATTGGTCTCAGGATACCCATAATGGCCAGAAAATAAAGTTAATGCTTCAGGTCTAATGTTTCATGTTTGCAAACAATATCTTATAACCAATTATTTACAGATGAGCTTAGCAAAAGGGTAAAGATTAGGAAATAAGTTGAAAGGTATCAATGCATTCAAGTTATAAAGAAAACACATTATAAATTATTTAAAATTAAATATACACATACATATCTTCTGAGAAGTGTACCTCTGTGTATTTTATATGCAAAAGATCTCAAGTACATATATAAAAATATTATTAAATAAAAATTTAGGATAAATTTTATAATAATGAATATATTAGATATCTTTACATGATAAATAAAAATTTAAAACAAGGGGAAATACATATAAAAATAAAAATTCAAGAGTTGGGAAGGATTAAGACAAGAGTGAGAGTTTATATAGCTATTTATATATGTGGTTGTGTATTACAAGGAATTATCCATCTGAAACTGTCTTCAAATAAATAGTGCTGAGCAGATAAACTTAGCAGATTTTTTTTTTTTTTTGGTTTTCCATCAGTCTTGAATATTGCTCTCCTTGATCTAAGGAAAGTTATTTTCAAATCCTGAAGTTTGTCAAGGTTTCTTTTTAAAGGATTGCTTCTTCCATGAGTCATTATCTTAGGATTTCATTTCTCAGAAGAGTTCTCTGTCTAGCTTTTCAATCCCTGGTGGCTATTACCTCTGTTTGTTAACAGCTAAGTGGTTGATATATATATATATATATATATATATATATATATATATATATATATATATGATATTTTTTTGTATAGACTTAGAAGTTGTTGAAGACAAAGCATTATTTTCCTTTGTTTCTGAGATGTGTGTGATAAAAATGCAATGTTTTCTTGCTTTTTTATGTTGAACTCTTTGGAGTTCTTGTTTTATGTAAATTGTCTTTTCAATTTTGAACTATTGGTTTTCAATCACACAAAACCATCTCTTTGTAGTCTCTTTTTATGAGAAAGGTGAATCTGAGGTCAGTACATCATGCTTTATTATGCTTCTAAGGATGGCAAAATCCAAAATAAATAGAGTTACTCAATAATATTTGAAACTCGGGAGGCCATAGTAATTATATTGATTGATGTGGCTTTTGGCCCATGCGATTTCATGAGAAATGAAAATCTTAAAATGGTCATGTGTTAAGTGACACCTTTGACTGGCATGCTTTCCAAATAAAATAGAAATTCTGATTTTTATCCCCAGTTTATCCCCTATCAGAATGCAAAATCCAAAGCCAAATATTATCAAATAATTCCTTCAGATTTATTACTCTATTTCTAATTCTGCTGTGTCAGAAATAGATTTGGAGGTGATCTAAAAAAAATAAAAGAGGCAATACTCTCTGTCTGTAGGAATTGCTACTTTTGAGTTCAAGAAGCACTATTAAAATTTTCAAGAAAGGCCAGTGTTGCTCAGTTGTTTGAGAATTATCCCATGCACCAAAAGATACCTGGTTTGATACCCGGTCAGGAAACATACCCAGATTGTGGGTCTGATCCCCTGTGGGGGTGCATATGGGAGGCAACCAATCAATGTCTCTCACATGATGTTTCTCTCTCCCCCTCTCCCTTACCCCCTCTCCAAAAAAATCAATTTTTAAAAATAAAAAAAGGCTGATATTAAAGAGGATTGTGAGAAAGAAAACCAACATTTTTACTGAGTGTGTCCCATTACTATTCTTGTGTCATTCAGGCTAGACCAGGATAGGCTGCAAGAACAAATGACCTCAAAATCTCAATATTTAAAAAAAAAATGCATTTCTTATTTACACTACATGTCCATTGTACATCAGCAGAGACAGAGGGTGTAGGTGGAGGCTTTTCTCGTTGGAATCACCCAGGAGCTGGGGCTGGTGAAGCAACAAACATTCAAACATTTCCAGTTAACACACCAGTAGAATGAGAGAACTGGAGGCTCTCACATTAGTAACTGAATGCTTGGTACGTATCACCTCTGCTCATAATCCATGGACCAGAAATATTCAGATAGCTCCATTTTACTTCAAAGGCATTGGAAGTTCTATTTTTCCATGTGCCCAAAAAGAACGGACACAGAAAAGTCCAGAAAATAAAACAAGAGACTACCATAAGTTCTGTCCTTTGGTTTTATGAACACTCCTTTTTTTTACCTATAAGTAAACCTCTGCTTTGAAATGTGTGGCAAGCACTGGTTCCCTAAATAAAAAGACATGGTTTATCTTTGTTAACACTGATATTTAGCAACAGAATATATAAGTCATCTTGGCTGGAACAGTTATCTTTATTTTTTATTCTATCCAGAGTCTGATCCAATTATCAATGATATCAACAGAACCAAAAAGAAAAAGACCACAACTTTCATAATGATGTAAAGTTGGTGTTTTTATTTTCATTGTGGCCTGCTATCAATTAGCACAATGATATGCATTGAAAAAGAAAAATGGAATTTAGCCTTTGTCCTAAGAGCGACACTACAGTACTCCTGAGCCCCAGAAATAGTCTTCCTCTCAGCTAAATGCCCTTCTCTGAGACTGGGAATGTGGGTGGTCAAATGAAGCCAGGTTTGAGGGTAAAAGGGGCATGAATTTCATTCCTGACTCTGTCACTTGCTAGCTATGAAATCTTGAATAAAATATTTTACTTCTCTTTCTCTTTGAAAAACTAAAATATACCAAATGCTTCATGCATAGAAGACCTGCTACACAATTTTATATTTTTTCTTTATCCCTTCCCTTTTTCTTAACTTTCGTCCAATTTCCATAGCACTTTAGGTAGGCTTTTTCATTGTATTTTTAACTTTATAATAGCAGTTGTTGCATAGTATACATGAGATTGTATACATGAGGTTGTATACATGAGATTATACTGGACCAGAAGTACGGTCTGCTCCTTATAAGTAGTACTTGGCCATCCTATATCAGATACTGTATCAACCAGGAATCCATTTGACAAATGAGTAAACTCAGACCCCAAAATAGGGGATAATACCTGCTCTTGTATATCTCACACGTGATTAGGATGATAAAATTCAATAATGTGAGCCATATTTTTGCCTATATTTTTGCCATAGCACTTATAAATGGTACAGTACTATTTCCTTACAAATTATAACCCACTGAGGCAGGATCTGCATCTGTTTTATATTTCCCTTCTCAATGTCAAGTCCAATGCCTGACAATGGTTGGAGCGCAAGAAATGGTGTTACCAACCAGCCTTGGAAAGCCCCATGCCATGCTCAAAAAGACCCAGGAGACACAGATACATATAACAACACTTAACTACCTGTCCATCGACAGGGTTTATGGTGAACCACTGTGGCTAGGGAATTCAGCAATCTTTGCCACAGACAACCTGTGCCCAAATTCTGGTTCTGCCTCTAAAATCTAAAGGTTCTCAAATAATTTGTATCTGATATCAAGTTGGAAGAGTAAATAAAATCATTTAAAAATTGCTTTACATAACCTCTTGCACATAATAGGAAACTCAGGCATGGTAGAACTCATCCTTTACACTGTTATTTTAAAACTGCTCAGTATATGTGAACATAATTAATATAAAGCATTACAAGAAGGCATTCTTAAATGATGACAGAGCCACAGTTGAGCAATTAGTAGATTTAGTGGTTTCTTCCCATCTTCCTGGTCCAGGATATCTATATGTCTGCATTTACTACCTAAGTATTGTTAGTTATTACATATTTAGCTCAAGTAGTTGAGAAGGAAATAGTATACAATTGTCATAACTGTAGAGAGTAAGAAAACTACTTATAGAGCCACTCAACTTCCATCAACCAAGAGAACCTCAGATAGGACAGTAAAAAAGGCTTCATTGTAGGGCACCCACTGAGTACAGTAGTGAATGTGGAAATCCATTCTGTAGGGATCAATTCTTCATTACTTATTTCAGGCCTTTCTAAACATCTGAATCACTTCCACTCATCCTTGGTATTTTCTCCACTCCAGCGGTACCTCTGCTTCTGAAGAAGAGAGAGAACCCAGGGTAGAATAAAAGTTCTAAAGGTATTTTGGTTCATGCTCCTACCTGGGGGTCGGCATTGCACTGAAATCATCACTCCAAAATCCAAATCATATTTTTCCAGGCTTATTATAGATAAGGCTATAAATAAAAATGCATGAAGCCTTAAGGTGTAAAGATACAAGGAGTTGGTCAGAAGAACTGAGAATTAGGTGGCTTTGCCTTATAAAGCCATTAATGTGGGGACTGGAAGAACCAATGCAGATTTTCCTGGAGCAGCCCCTCCTTTTGTGTTCAGGTGAGGGAAGGTGGTAATAAAGGCCTGAGATTCAGGTGGTCTAGGGGCAAGCATGGGGATTCTGGCGTCCACAGGTCAAAGTGGCAGCCCCAATGTTGCCCGTTGCCTCATCTATGACTTTGGGAGCCATCTAACTTCTGTAAGTAGTTAGGCTATAAGCTTGCTGAGGGAAGTTACTTTGTTTAATGGGTTTATTACTGACACTTCCTAAATTTTGAACATTTTCTGTTTTACAATAATGCTGATTATCCACTTCTTGACATTGTAAATGAATGAAGAAATGATCTCACGTTTTCCTCTGTAATATGGAGCAATAGGTATCCCTTCCTTATAGGAAACAATAGAGAAGAAATGTGCTGTGTAAGGCACACTTAACTTTAAAAAAAGAGGAAGGAGAAGAAGAAAGAATGGTACCATAATGCGCTGGATGAAGACTGTGTGACTTGCAGAAGGATAGCTCATGTGATGTGCTTGGTGATAAGGGAGACTTCCCCGGAGTTGTTTAATAGATGGGAATAATTTGAGCAGACTATTGGACTATAAACAGCAGGCTCAGTGGTATTCCATTTATTAATTAAATTTCAATTCCATCATCTTTAAAGTGAGGATGAAACAGCATCTTCTATAAGTTTGTTATAAGTTAAAAAACAAACACTAATTCAAATGAAGTACTTTAAGTAGTGATGGCATACACGTAGTAAATAGTAAGCTTTCAATAAACGTAAGTTATTATTATCATCTCAAGCTTCAAGGATGTCCTCCCAGACAGCCTCACCCATTAGCATCCTATAGAGATTGCCTCCACCAAACAGGGCTCCTGCCCAAACTCATATCAACATCCTGGGCCTGACTGCTCAATGTGAAGGCATAATCAGATCCCTCACCCTCAGCTCAGAGCAACTCTGAAGGTTCATCCCAGCCTCCAAAGGTTGGCTGAAGCTTCTGATAAGACTATGTTGCAACTTGTCATCACCCTCTGCCAAATCCTTCCTTTTTCTGCCACAGGTGTGGACCCTAAGAGCACTCCCTAATACAACCTCCTACAGGCTAACCTATGATATCATGGCAATATTAGGGTGTCCATCATTTCTATTTCAGCCCCCAGAAGCAACCACATTCAGCAAATGTAAGCCTCACCCAGGACCTGTGGAATAAGCCAGTGACCCTGGCATTCCACTTTCTGGTCTATTTCCTGCATCTTTGGATTTTGAGTACTCCCTTTCTTCTTGCTGCCAACCCACCAAACACCCCTTAGATGTGATTCTTGACTGAAGGTCTTACAGCTGCTTCAGTTCATCCTGTTTTTGCCCCCATAGTCACACAGTTTCAAGGAAAGCAAAAGTTGAAAAAAATCTAAAAAATGTTTCTTAATGAAATAGTCATCTATAATATGAGTCACTACTCTTACTATCTCTCTTTCAACACAGGCATTCACCTTGATATGCCATGTCAGTGTTTTGGTTTGTTAGATTCTCAGTTATAAATGCATCTGTTGTTTTGATATGGTATTTCCAACTTGAGGAATACAATACATAGAATTAAAAGTGGTCTTACAGAATTTTCCAGTTCTTCTGTAAAACTATTGGTAGATAAGAAGATGGCAGAATTTAATCAGTTAACAACTGAAGAAAGGACAAACTATAAAGAGAATCCTAAAGTATCTCAAAAGCAACTAATTTAATTATCAAAAGATTAAGAAGGGCTTTTGGAATGGTGATTAAAGTACTAAATACTTTTTAAAACAGTTCTTTCTTTAAGGTTGAGGTATGAAAAACTATTGGAAAGGAAAGAATACTTATCCCAATCACATATGTCTATAATAAAATGCAGCCACCTTCAAAACAATGAAACCAACTTAATCTATTATTTGTTCATCCTATGAATTAAATCTCAATTGCACTTGTAGCTTAGATTTTTAAATACAACACAGGAAAAACTCATCACAATGCCCTTCAAAGTCTGTTTCATTTCTCATACATTATCCCAGTCAAACGTGCTTTTATTTTCTTTCCAAAATATGCCTCTTTGTTTCCATGGATTCACTTTAAGTTGTCTGACCTCAGTGTGAATTATCCTGAGATAATGAGGCACTCCTCCTCTGCTCCCTGGGCTGACCCCTAGCATCCTCTGCACACCCCAACTCCTATTGCACTCTGCATTACAGCTGTTTATGGACTCCTTTCACCTTTCCATCCAGGCATATGGCCTTCCAACAACCCCAGATCTTCACTACTGATGTTCTCCTCAGTATCTGAAACTCAACATCAGGATCTAGATCCCTTGTTTCTTTTTATCAATGAACAAAATAAGTCTTTGTATTATGAATATAAATGAAAAGTAAACTCAAGAACATAGCATTGTAGATATATATGTATATGTGCATACATATGAATATATCTATAAGTATGTATATATGTATGTGTACATATATATTTTTAAAACGTTGAAAAATCATTGTTATATTTAGCCATTTTAAAAATCCATGATAAAGATGCATTCATGAGGTATGTGAAAATGTTATGGATGATGAATTTAATGAATATAATCAAAGTGGTTTTAATTCCACTAAATCCTGGGTCTTACATAACAAGACCAAATGATTGGAGGAACTGTGGGAATGTGGGAATTATCAAAGTTGGATAGAAATGTCTGCTAGCAAGATCGTGCTGGCATGACAAACAACCAGAACATCTATCAAATTAAAATTACGTTTCAAGTAAAATCCTATTTGCATGACAAACAGCAGAGCATCAGTCAGAACAAACGCCTGTGTTTAGGGCTTGGTGAAAATCCTGCAGGAAGAAAAAGCAAAGAGGAAAATGGATGGGTAGGAGAACCAAATGAAGGATGAAGGGGAATAGGCCAGAAGCATGGGCCTTTTGCATGAAATGGGCCCTGTCTACAAGTGTCAGCAAAAGCATTCAGAAAAGGTTTTGATTCTTTTTTTATCTTTGTAAAATGAGAACAAAGTCCTATCAAAAAAAAAAGAGGGAAGGAAAGGATAGAGGGAGAGAGAAAGAGAAGACATGGGTAAAAGAGAGAAGGAGAGAGAGAGAGGGAGGGAAGGAGAGAGAGGGGGAGATAGAGGAGTTATTTCTTCTATGCAAACTAAATACAGGCATGGGGTCTAAAGGGAGATAGAAAATCATCCATCCCAACAGCCAGTAGCTAAAGGGTCTGGCAAGCTGCAGAAAGCAGGTGTGCTTGGCTATAAAACAAGCACTGCATGCCAGGGCCTGGCATCTTCCCCAGGCTCATGTGTACCACATAGGGATATGGGGCTGGTGATAAAGAGGCACAAGGCAAGGTGGGAGATGTGAGACTGGAATCAGGGTCCTAAGCAGAACCCATCAGTCTTACACATCTCAGGCCCCTGGACTCTCTCCTACTAGGAGTTTTGGATAAGGATCTGGGAGTGCATTCCATCCATTCTTTGGCCCAGTTTTAGGAAGCAAGCTTGTTGTCATGGTGAGAATGTGAGTTCTGGGTTTCAGCAGCATTGACTGGCATCTAAAAATGGAGACAAGGGTATATTTTGTGAAGATTAAAAAAAGATAAGACCTGTGAGCATGCTTGTTGCATAGTATGTGTTGAATAAACAGCAGAGACTCCCTTCCCTTGGACATTGGCAGGGCCCATGGTTCTCTCTACATCTGAGTAGGGACCTGGCTGCCAAATTTAGGTCTCATCTAATTTTTTTAAATATATTTTATTGATTTTTTACAGAGAGGAAGGGAGAGAGATAGAGAGTTAGAAACATTGATGAGAGAGAAACATCGATCAGCTGCCTCCTGCACATCTCCTACTGGGGATGTGCCCGCAATCCAGGTACATGCCCTTGACTGGAATCAAACCTGGGACCTTTCAGTCTGCAGGCCGACGCTCTATCCACTGAGCCAAACCAGTTTCGGCTAAGTCTCATCTAATTTTATGAAGACCTCAAATCTGCAGTTCCTTTTTAAATTGTGAAGTAGAATTTATTATTGGGAGGCAACATGAAGTGAACAATTATACAGTAGGAGCCTTGGACAAGCAAGAAATTACTCTATCTTCTCTCCTATCAGGATAACCTAGAAAGATCCAATTTCTATACTTCCATATCCTGAATCATATTTCCAGGATCCTCCAGAGAAACAGAACTGATAGGGTATATAATAATGAGTGACAACCAAACAATCTTCCCTCTTTTGCCTCTCTCATTGGAACAACATGGTCAACCCTACTAGTATCTACCTGTCCATGTTTGCCCTGCTTTTGTATAAGTCAATCCTAAATAGAGAAAGACAATCATCCTTAATCTGAGCCCCATGATCTGATGAGGAATGGATAGTTCCTCTTCAAAACAGTGTTTTCCTAATGCTAGAAAAGGACTTAAGAACCCCATAAAAATCCCAAGTCTTAGTGCTTCAAATGCATCTCCCTATAGAGCACTTCAAATAACATTCATGCTCACTCTCTGGTTTTCCTTTCCAAAGAAGCTTACATGCACTATGATGCACTGTGATCCATAACAGTCCAACACCAACTCTATCTGAGATTGTATTTGAGTTCTCCACTTTGGGCTTATAAGTTGGGACAAAGAGATCGAAGTATTTTGAGTATGTCTCCATCTGTAAATTGTGTATGATTGTCCCTGGAACATAGGGGTCCATGGGGATATTTAATGTGGTAATTCATGAAAAGTACTTAGCACAGTTCCTGGCACATGGGATTGCAGGATGAAAGATGCCCTATTAGCTTTATTACTACCCAATCTTAACCTCAAGTTGCATTGTACAGAGAGTTTCTGTTCCTGTAAAATTGTTAGTGTCAATATTATTCACAATGCTACCTGAGATGGATACACTTTTGGACTCTGCATTAGAATGGCTTCTCTTGCCAGGGTCTGTTTTGCCAGATGAGTTGTCTCTTCCTATGTCACACCCTTCTTTTTGGCTTCTTACCTATATTGACTCAATATACCCACAACTCAGCTCCTGTGTTTCTCCAACCCCCTTTGCCTGCACTCTCTGCCAGCCTTCAGAATTGCCTTCTCCATATTTACATAGATATGTGTCACTTTCTCTTTGAAAAAGTTCTTTTTTTTAATTTGAGTGAAGAACCTAATCATTCCAGTTCACCATTTCCAAAGTGAATCTAATAAATAGAAAGTGGAACATTTGGAAATCACCTCCAGCCCTCTTTGCTCATGGCTCACTCAGAAACCACTGGCAGCTGCATGTTTTTCTAACAACCTTCAGTTGCACAGAGAATGTATAATTCATTCCCCACCTATCTGCACTAATCCCACTTTCCTAAAACAAATATTAACTAAACTTATCTACTAAAACAAGCCCAAATCTAGTCTCTTATCAAATGAACTCAGAGACAGAATAGGAAGCTGAAATCTGGTACAGAGAAAATTGCCTTTATTGGAAAGGCAGATCTAAATTCCTCTTTGGCCTCCAGTTCCATTCAATCCAGTTCAACAAAGCTTTATTGAACACTCTGTGTGCAGGCACAACAGCAATAGAGGGGACTTAAAATTGGGTTGATAGTTAGAAAGCCTGATATCAAAAGAATTGGACTGAAATTCCATCTTAACTCTGAACCCTTATGAATATTAGGAAAATCTCTCTAAGGCTTATTTGAGATGGGATACTCACATCATTACTATTACCTGAACCCCTGATACACACAACTTTTGGTAAAGTCGCCATTTATTCATCAGGGATAAAAGAGTGAGAGTCTTGCAGAATATTAGAAAAAAACATTAACATCCTGGTGCCTGAATGAATCCCGGGGGTAGAAGCTGCCATGTTTCTGACTCCACCCAAGGGAGCAACTTATTTGTTTTATTTCATGAAAATGTATAAATCCCATTGCCCATTAGCATAACTTTCCCAATCCAATTCTAGTTTAGCCTACTCCAGTCCTGATACCCTAACAGCACATTTGCTTACTGCTAACATCAGAGATTAGAGGAGCAAGTCTAGAAATGTGACTTCCAACTCAAATGCAGAGGCATTTTTTCCCAAAGGAGTTCTCTGAGCCGCACCTTCTTGTTTGAGCTTTTAGTCCTCAGAAGCCTCCCTCCTTTGGGATTTGGCCATGTAGATCACCATGGCGCCAGAGATGTTATGTTGAGCCATAAAAACCTGATCCATCATCTACCATCAACAACAAGAGAAGCACTGAGACACATAGGAAATGATTTCATAGATGACCCAGCTCTGTCCTGCTAAGCTACAGCTACAGAAAGAATCTTAAAGACTTCTCTGAAAAAGGATGTTGTCTAAATAGATAATGGATTCTTTTCTGATAAAACAAAACAAAACACAATGTTGAGAGAAGTTCAAGACAACAGATGATTGACCTTTACCTCCAAACTGCTACAAAATATTGTTCCAAATGCTTCCCTTGTATCACCATCCCCAATAAAATCCTGCTTCCTTCCCGGCAATGGGGTGATAGACTGAGCTAACGTTTGTGAGTCTATCGATAGAGTCTCAAATCTTGAAAATGCCAGAGATTGTCACCATTACTGGTCACTGGGACAGGTGTTATAAGGGATAAACAGATGAAATTCCAGTGACCCCAACCATCCATGGTGCAGAGGCTCAGTAACAATGGGTCATCGGCTCTTCAGCAAGAAGAATCCACAGAGCTGTGCAAGAGGAATAATGAGAGGCTAAAAATGCAATCATTTAAGAATAGGCCTGTGCTATTAAAAGAAAGTCATAAACAAATAGGGCAATTATAGAGAAGAGGTTACAAATGCCTTAGAAATATTCAAGGAAAACAATCTTTTGCCCTCTGCAGGGACCTTCCAATGCGCCCTCAGTAAAGCATCATTAAATCTGCATGGGCCTAATGAGATAACTCAACAGCATCCAGTAATTAAACAAACACGAAGGTCTGCGCTCTTTCCCAGAGAGCCCTCCAACCCACACACTTTCCTTGAGTTCAAATGAAGGAATTAAATATTCTGACTGTTTACACCAGCCTGTATTCACGTCTGTGATTTACAGAGTTGGGACCAGAAAAGGTAGAAAGCGGGATATGCTAACGTTTTCTCTCATTGGTATCTACCCACTAATACTTCTTTCCAAAAGTAGGATTTGAACTGGAAACACACACTATTGTTCTAAACACCTTGGGGATGAAATTATATTGTAGAAAACCAATAGAAAAGAGCTAGAAAGAAAAAAGACAAAATGACATAGGGGCCTCTCAGATTTTAGGTGTTTTTCCTTTCCTTCATTATTCACTGGTAGGTGGGGTTTTTTTTACATGTTTTGATAACATGAAAATATATTATTTAAAAACTATTCCCCAAAAACATTTTAGTGGGTAATTGGGTAATATGTGTGTGGCCACTTGGATCTTAAACTGATGACACTGTTGGGTAGAGCAGAGTTATTCCTGTAACCCCTGTAATGAACAAGAAACAGAAGACAAAGGTACATGAAGGTTTCCTCCAAGACTGTGTTCCTTATGTGGGAAGCTTTTTACAATGCCCCAGTCTCACGGTGTAACTTCAGTGGAATTAAATGTGAGAACTTCTAGAGACAGTGAATTCAGCCCTGTGTTCTGTCCACCCCCACTCCCCTGCTCAGGGAATAGAAACTGTTCTGTCTTAAGCCATTGTCAGGATTGCAGATTGCTCCCGGGGCCTGGAGTGCATCTGTCTGTCACACGGCTATGGCAACAGAACAACACAGATAAGCACAGCAGCTACTGTCTGTCCAAAGGCATGAAATCAAAGTCTGGATAACCGAACCACAAAGGCTACCAATTTAAATTCTATTTTCACGAGCCATTGATTTCTGCCACCTTTTTCCTATTGGTTTATTTTTTGTTGTTCTAAAAAAAATAATCTTTGGTGGATCACATGTGTCCTACAAGTTCCAAGTTGGCGTTGTGCTTGCTGACTGTACCATTCATGCACATTCTAAGTGGAGATACAGATGCAAAGTCACAAAAATGGAAAATATGACCTGGAGCCAAGTGGGCACTTGGAGAGTGCTTCCCGTGAAATTCTTAGTTCTACCCAAATATTTAGTCAAGGCATGCATGCCAGAAGGTGGCGCTCCAGAGAGCATGACTTAGAAGAGACTGAGGCCACACCCATGTGCTACCCACCCAGGCTCACACCAGCGATCAAAATCCATGGAGTGCACCTCATTCTAATCCCTTTTCCAATGGCTCTAATGGCATCTTAACATGAGCGATTATTCACAGTGGCCAAGACATGGAAACAACCAAAGTTCCTCCCATAGAGGACTGGATAAAGAAGGTGTGGTACATACACACAATGGAATGCTACTCAGCCATAAGATGAAATAATGCCATTAAGACAACATGGATGGACCTTGAGAATATCATTCTAAATGAGGTCAGAAAAAGTTAAGAACCATATAATTTCACTCAAATATGAGATATAAAACTGAAAGCAATAAATGAACAAACAAGAAAAACAAATAAAAACTCCTAGACACATACGACAGTACGGTGGTTTCTAGAGAACAAAAGGGGTGGTAGTGATGAAGGATAGAGGGGGTTGAGTGTATTGTGACAGAAGGATTTTAATTTGGTGGTGAGCACACAATACAATATACAGATCATGTATCATGGAGATGTACACTTGAAACCTATAATCTTAGTGACCAATGTCACCCCAATAAATTTAATTTTTAAAAAAATGAGTGATGGGGAAGTATTTGCACCACTGAAATCACTACACACTACACATCTGAGTGCTTTGGTTTGCTTTGCCTTGTTTTGTCCCAGAGTGGCAGTTGATAAGCTTTTTGAGCACAGCACCAACTGCAGGCCTGAGAAAGGTCAATGTTTTAAAGAGTATCTGGCTCTTACATGCTTAAAAAGAAAGGCCTCTTATTTATGTGATTTCTCAAGGAACTGTCAGCCAAAAAGAAGAGATCCATCCCTGTGACTGTTTTTTTTTTTTTTTTTTTTTTCCTTGTGCTTTTAAAATAACAAAAAAACGGAGTCCTGGCCCACTACTTCCTGACCTTTCTTTGTGTCGTGCAAAATTGTCAAAGGACCTTTAATTGCTGAAGCCACATCACTTTCCACACCTTTATTCTGTTTTGACCCGACCTCTCTAGTCCTGGAACCATTCTATGACAACATCAGCTTAAATGGTCTTTTTCTTCTGCCTTAGCCTCCGCACCAACTTTCACTCTTTTTGAAACAGTGCTTTCCCAAAGTGGTTTTCTCTTCTGCCTTCACTGTCTCATCTGTCATTTCTCACTCGCTGCCATCTTCTTGCTGCCCCCTCAGCTCAAAGTGCTCTAGTTATAGCCAATGAGGCTGGTTGCTCAGGCTCCTGGCTGTTCCACATCCACTCTCTCCCCCTCTGTGCAGCACGTAGCCTTATTGGCCAACTCATGTCCCTAACACCCATCGATTGGCCTCCACGAATTTTACAAACTGTGGTTCTCAGGCTTCATTTTGGATTGGTCTTCTCTCTTTTCTTGTTTGGATTGCTTTTCTACCCCAGTCCCTAAATGCCGGGTTTCTCCAGGTGTCTCAGGTGGAAAGCTACCATTGGGCCCACATAACCCTGGGAAATTGTTTTTACAGCCATTAACACTTTATATTGTTGTTATACATGAAAATATGGTATTTTCTTTACCAGAATATAGATGTCTTAAGTGAAAAGTGAAGGCTTTAATGAACTCTGGAGTCTTTACAAATTCTTTTTAAGTAAGAAGAGTTATGGGGGAAATAGACTTCCACAGCAGGACTTCCCTAGTGTCTTGAGCCATCCTATAGAGCATAGAACAGTGACTCTCCAGCAAGAGTAAGTTGCTGCTCAAGAGACAGTTGACAAAGTATGGAGACATTTTTAATTTTCACAACTGGGGAGGGCAGGCTACTCACTATTAGTAAATAGAGAACATGGATACTGATACACATCCCACAATGTACTGAACAATCCCCTCCCCAGTATAACACACACACACACACACACACACACACACACACACACACATTACCTAGTCCAAAATGTCGACAGTGCTGAGGTTCAGAAACCCTGACTTACAGTAACTCTTATTGCAATCTCCCATAGCAGCCACTGGCCAGTAAGGATTGGCTCGTGGCTAAGCGGTCCCTGAAGAAACAGTTGCTCTTGCGGTGCATAAGCACAATTTCATTTTGTCAATTTCTAGTCACACTTGCTTAATCAGCCAATAACTGAGTGTCATAAAATTTGCTGTGCCCAACTACTTATCTCAACATGGCAACAGGAGGCCTATCTATGGCCTTCGTTCTGACCCTCAGTCCTCACTGAGTCCGCAGCAGGGCCCCTCACTTGCAAATCCTGGATGTGTCTTTAACATGCAATGAACGAGCCATAGTATCAGTACTGTCTGCTATGTGTCTCAGGAAACTGCATCTTTAACAAGCATGGCAAATATTCAACAGCTTACTCATGTTTGGCAATCACTCATTTGGGGAAAATATAAGTTAGTGGCAAGAAGCTAAGAGATCCAGGGTTGAATGACAGTGATGTTCTTGACAACTGGAGTGACTGATTTTTTTCTAATCCTCACTCAGTTTTCTGGTCTGTAAAATGAGGACACTAATAAAAACACATCTCTGGGACTTGTGAGAGAACTAAATGTGATAATGCAAGCGAAGTGTTCAGCAAAATGCCTGGCAGCTAGCAATCACTTGGTAGATATAAGGCGGTGTTAGTAAAACAATGTTAGACTCTGTATGGTTAGAAAAAGGACACAGAAGCCAGGAGACCCTTTTAATATTCAGGAAATTATGAATTATCATCAAACTAATTACTTACTTTCTATAAGTACCCCCTCAATCTTCCTTGCATTTTGCATCGAAATGAACTGATTTCAGTAGAGTATGCATTTATCTCATCATTTGTAACCGAGCAACAATTCAAATAGAACAAAGCAGTATTTGAAAAGAATAATTCACGGGGCTTGAAAGCAGTAAGGAAAAGAAAAAGAAGAATACAGTCATAGAATGTAAGATGTATTTCTGTGAGGCAAGCCTTTGGTACCCTCTATTTCTACATTAGCTGTGTCTCAGAGGTCCAAAGCGTCTTGCTAATCTGATGATTCTCCACAACATCCTGGCATTATCTTTGCAATTTTTTGAAACCTGAGCAAACTGAACTGCAGAAAAATGGAGTGGATTGCTCAAGGTCACACAGAAGTCAAGCCCAGAATAGAACTGATATCTGCTGGTTTCCTGTTCGACCATGACACTTCCTAATACACTTTATTGGAAGCAGTCTGGTGAGAGTGGCTAATGGCTTTGATAGTTTTGAACCATTAAGATTTTGTTCTGAGTAACAGTCCTGGCAAATTTGCTTACTTTTCAGAGTGAGAAATATTTCTGAAAATAGTGTCTTTGAATCATGTTGATTGTCAGTCTAAATAAATAGTCTAAGGACAATGAATGGATTTTAACCTAAACATGTGAGTTTGGAGACTGTAATTGAGGAAAGTTTTATACTAATATCAAGAATCTTGAATGAAAAATATTGAACAGCAAGGTAAGATTTCTGGAAAGGCTGGAAAGCCTACATTTCAAATAAGAGCAGGCCTGTAGAGTTGAGCTTGGGTTTCTGCCAGGAAATGCCACGCACCTTGGCATCCTTCCCTGATCTCCTGATCCTGGGCATTGGCTTCTATCTCATGCTGTAGCCAACTCATTTCCTCCAGCCCAATCGATGGCTTTCTAATAGCTGAGCATCCTGCTCTGAATCACTTACAAACCACTAAGATACACTTTCACTGTTTATTTTCAGTCTTGAGACAGAGAAGAGCAAGGTCAGTTGGCTCTTTCTATGATTGCTCTTAAAATAAAAACTTTCACTGCAGTATTTTGAACTTTTGAAAACCAATGTCCAATAACACAGCTATTTTAGAAAATCTTTTTGCTCAGGATTGTAGTTATCCTATAGCTTTATCATACCTATCTATCCATTTCATATTTATAAATGCATTGGAATTATTTAATGAGTATGTTCTTTCACATCTGTTAAATGTAGTGTCTTTTATTTTGTATGCTCAATTAAAATTGGAAAAGATAAAGAAAATGTGTATAAAGATAATAGACAGTTCCTTTACAATCAGGAGCTTGCTTTTTTATGCCAGGTAGAACCTTCCTATTAGAAGAATAAGCATATATGTATCATGTGATGGTGGGAAGATTGCCTTTACAGAAACTGTAGGAGCAAGAATGATTGGTCTTGTAAATTAGGCAGAGAACATAGTCTTGATATGATAGGGTAGTGTGAGCAGAAGAATGGAGGAAAGTCTGCAAGGTAAATCTATTGTGGAATTATTGTGGGTTATAATTTGCTACCCATATTCACCTTGACAGCTGACATTCTCATAAGTATCTACATCACCACCACTACCACCATCATCAGCATCCTCATCATTATCATGATCATCATCATCTTATGACTACAAGTCAAAAAGAAGGGAAACCATCAAAGTCAGGAAACTGAAGCTAAGTATTATTATTAATTAACATGATTAGAATCCCCATGCTCCTTTGGTGTTTATTTGAGACCACTTTAGTACCAACCGAGACAAGATTGCTACATTTCTCAGAATCTGAAAATCATAAAGTGTGTGGCACATCATTTGCCTTTGATGGTCCACATCCAGACTGACTCGGTCATCATGCACCTTATTTAAATGTGATTCATCAACACACATAAGCCAGAGGCTTGATTCAACTTGACTTATTCTCAAGGAAGTAGAAATGTATGTTCTGAGACCAGTTTATATCTACTTTAAAGCTATGTCATCTTTACCTTTATTCTGTTTGAAATAAAAGATGCATTTTTTTCCCTTTGGAAAATATGACCAAAATAATCCAAGATTTTTTATTTTTCAAACTCCACATTCTATTTCAGATATTAGTTGCTAGTTGCTAAGGGAACCATTATAGATCAATGATCAGTAAAACAGTTTCTGAATCTAGATGTTCTAATGAAAGAATTGTTCTCTACTCTTTAGAATCAAACCCTTTCTCTGGTTAGAAAAGTCCACTCATGTTTGGGCTACTTTTCTTTCTCTCTTAACTTCTTGAGAAAATAGTGAAGGACAGAAATGTCATTAAAAGCCGTGGAGGAGAGAAGACTGTTCATATGGATAAATCTTGAACTCGGATTCAGCCCATAGTCTCCCAATGGCTGTGATATAAAGAAAGAGCATTTAAACTTGAAAAATGCTTTCTTTTCTTCTATTAAATATGAGTATGATTTATACAGTAAAGTGCACATTTTGTGTACCTTTGATGAGTTTGATAAATGTATACATTTGTGCAAACCACAGCCCAATAATGTTGCAGAACATTTTCATCATCCCCAAATGTTATGCTAGTGCCACATTCGTCAAGTCAAATATCACCCCTTGGGGACAACTATGCTCTGGTACCTGTCACCATATTTTAGTTTCTGCTATTCTAGAACTTTATATAAATATAACAATATAGTACATAATTTTCTGGCTTCTTTTGCCCAAATGTAAGGTTTTTTAGATTCAACCATGGTAATTTATTTATCAATACTTCATTATTTTTTATGGCTCAGTGGTATTCCACTGAGCAACTATGCCACATTTTTCTATTTTTTAACTTGTTGGTGAACATTTATTTTATTTTGTTGTCTATTGTTAATGTGGCTGTTATGAATGGGTATTTTTTTTACATATATGTTTGTGGGCATGTATTTTCAGTTCAATTTTAGGATTCTAGTCACAGATTTCACCTGCTGACCCCCTTTAGAAGAGGCGCCAGTGGGAGAGCAGATTGTTCTGAGCAGAGGGGCCTTTTATCCACCTGGAGCCACTTGGTCATCTCAGCCCAGGGTTTTTAGCCCACACCACCACCCATCAAAACCTGTAATACCTGTTGAAGGGAAACCTCAGCTTCCATGTGTCCTGGTATACACGGCCAAACTGCAATAAAGTCAAGGCCCTTTCCTTATTTCCATTCCCATTAATACAATGAGGACCACTTTTAACATCTCAATCACTTTATAGTTACTGAGGAGGTACATAGTACCAATGTCTCTTTTCACATTGAAAAGTTAGCCTAGCATTTTCAGAGTGATGGCTTCAGAAAATCACCCGACCAGCCCAGAAGTTCTCCTGGGCAGCGGCTTTGAGTCCCATGGGTTACCACTTCACACGGGTTGTGCACTCACAGTGAAAAAGAATTCAGGTTTCCACCTTTCATATTCAAGTAGGATTCTGAGTGCCTCCCTGCATTTTTCTGGGCTATAAGTAGGGATATTATGTTAATAACACTATATTTAAAATTCACCCCAGCGGCGCTTCAAAATGCTTGCTGAGAAAGATGTACTAAGATGTTTGCTATAATCCACACAAAGATTTTTCTAAAGATTTAGAAATTTTGTTACAGGCTGAATGCTTTATCGGAGGATGGTGATCTAGCTGTGGGATCAGCAGAGCATTTATTTTGGCCCTAGGGTAGTAAGCATGTTGTCAGCACTTGGACAATGGGATGCCTGAAGCTCTCACACATTTCTTACACTTCTGGACTGCCTCATCTCTAGCTGATTTCTACCCCATCAGCTGATTCTTTTCGATTTTCTCTCTGAGACAAGATGATATGCAGAGGACACCATTTAAGCACACTTGATTATTTTATCTCCCTGTGTTTTTCTGTTGTTGTTGTGTTGTGTTTTTTTGTTTGTTTGTTTTTTGGGGGTGGTTCCAGTGTTATATGATTTCCCAACCACTTTCTGGACTTGGTTACCCAAATAGGCATGTAATGCTATGCCCACTTTACAGATGGTAAGAATAAAACAAATTAATTGGCTTGTCACGTTGCATTATAAATTATGCACTTAAAGCACTACCACTTTACCTCAGTCTGGGTGGAGGCACCAACTTGTCTGTTGGTCTCCTCTCTGAGTCACAAGAGTAACTTTAAATTTCATAAATGGAAAACAGGTAAATGCTCCACATTCCCTTTGATATGCACAGCTAGCTGGCAGGCAGGATCAGGAAATGTGCAGACTAGCAAAGAAACCTCCTGGAAGGGGAGGGATGTAGAGTCTGACCCCTTCTCTTTGAGGGGCCAATACTTGAGTATCTCTGCTGAATTAGGATGACTGACCTGAAAGTTGCTAGCAATGAACACCAAAGGCCACCAACAGGGAAATCACCATGGAGAAAGAAGTAGTTTGACAAATCCTCTGAAAATACCAAAGACTAAATCAGCAATATCCAATAGAAACATAATGCAAATGCATATGTAATTTCCATTTCATTAGTTGCCATGCTTAAAAAAGTAAAAAGAAACATATAAATAATTTTAATACTACATTTTATGTAACCTAATCTATCAAAAATATCATCTCAAGAAATAATTAGTATACAAATTACTGATGAGTTATTTTATTTTCTTTTCAATTTGTTAAATCTTTGAAATCAAGGGTATATTTCCCACTTACAATGTGCCTCAATTTGGACTAACCACATTTTCTGTGCTCTAGCTTCTGAGTGGCCACCATCTTAGCAACTAATCTCACAAGGCTGTAGTTATTTTTGTTTTAATATATTTTTATTGTTGATAGTATTACAGATATCTCCCATTTTCACCCATTTACCCCTCTCCTCCCAGGCCTTACCTTCCCTAGGTCTTCACTACCCTATTGCCTGTGTCCATGGTCTATGCATGTCTATAATAATAAAAGTATAATATGCTAATTAGACCAGATGTCCTTCCAGATGACCTTCTAAACAAAGCTGTGGTGGGGGCCAGGGGGCTGAGGCAGAGGTGGCTGCGGCAGCAGCAGGAGATGAGCCCCTTGCATGAATTTCATGCATCAGGCCTCTAGTAAGTATGTAAGTTCTTTGGTTCATCACTTCTCTTCCCTCCACAAGGCTGTATTTCATTAGAACCATGGTGGGCATATGTGTACTGTAAGTTAGAGAGCTGTAACCATGAAATAAATGCTACTGGCTATACCCTAGGGACACAGAGGGTAGTAAGGATGGTACCCTTGAACAGCAGAAGATGCACAACCCCACACAGTGGACCACAAGTGAACTGATACTTTTGCTTTACTCCGTTGCATGAAAAGAGTGTTCACCCCATAATTCTTAGCCAGTTGGTATAGGGGAAGAAGAAGAAGTCAGAAGAGCATTTGCTTTTACAGCAAATAAAATCAAGTGAGACTTCAGTCAAGGATTTGAAAAACAAAAGACATGCAATGTCCATTGTTCTGGAAACCTGCTAAATAGGTCAACTCAGCAGCAATCATTTCATTGTGCATAAATGTTTCCCTCCCAATAAATTGTGAGTGCCTTGCAGGGAGGGATTAGGATTTACTTTCTTTGATAGTCCCTGAACCATGTGTAACACCACCACTGTGATAAGCTGGCTAAAGGTGGTCCCTTTCAGTTTTTTCACAGCACCCAGAGATGGACTCTGTGCAGAGATGTATGTGTTAAAAAATCATCACAGGGCTGGCCAGGGAGATCTGAGTTCCCTCACTCTCAGCTTCCTCCTTGCAAACTTGACAGAATAATAAGGCTCACTGGGCTCAAGTCTCAAGCAAGACTCTGGAGGTGTTACTATCTCTACCCACCTTACAAAATTAGTGAAAAGAAAAAAATAGAAGCAAAATGATAGGAATAAAAACTGTTGCATTTTCATAGTGTTTTAGATCATACAGAAGGCTTTTATATGTGGATCTTGTTGAAATCTCAACATTTTATAGCTGTAGAGAGAGTAAAACACTTGGTTCAGTCAAGAGTGAAGTCATGTAGTTGGAAATGGAACCTAAGAGGTCTGACTCCAAATCCACCTTTCAATCCTCCTTTCTCTGAATTGCAGATGCCTCCCATTGTGCTAACAATAAAATGCTCTAGACAAATGCATGGTGTGTTTTTCATGTTGTTATGAGCATGGACTAAGTAAGCTCTGACTAAGAAAATGTTACCATTGCTATTCATTTGAAACTGCCTCTGACCTGTCTTTACATATATTATATGCAACTGTGGACGCATCAGAGAACCCAGAATGGTTCTGAATGAAGATTTTCATTTTCCAAGTTGATAGTTTGTCTTCCAGATAAAAAAATTCTTTTGAATCAGGAGAGAATTGATTTCTTAAATCTGAACCAGACATCAGATTGCTGTGCTGTATCATACCCATCTAACTGAACATTTTCTTAACAGGATCTCCTGTTACTGGAGCAAGTAGGTTTTGTACAATTTATTCATCGAAGCAGTGGGGGGAAATAGGCCAGACAACACAGCTGGCTTAGAAAACAAAGTAAATGCATTTTTGTTCAGTAAACAATCCGAGGGAAAATAATTTCCTCCCAAGCCAACAGAAAGTGGGAAAGGACAAACATTTGTTCCTGCCAAATTCAGGCTGAATTATTTATAACCTGCTACAGATCAGGGTATGCTAATAATAATGCGAGACACAGCACATTTCCAACATCTTATCAAGAAATAGTTTGTAAATACCAGAAAATTATCACACATCAGCCATTGCTAGGGGTGGTCATGGACAGTGGTAACCAACATTCTCTCTCCTAGGTTCTGCACTCGAGGAAAAACAAAATTCTAACATTTCTCGACACATTGTTGATAAAGGTGAGTGGATTTTAAGCCTAAAGACCTGGCTTAATTTTTTTAATATATATATTTTTTTATTGATTTCAGAGAAGGGAGATGGAGAGAGAGATAGAAACATCAATGATGAGAGAGAATCATTGATTGTTTGCCTCCTGCACACCCCACACTGGGGATCAAGCCTGCAACCCAGGCATGTGCCCTGACCAGGAATCAAACCATAACCTCCTGGTTCATAGGTTGATGCTCAACCACTGAACAACACTGGCCAGGCTTATTTTTAAAAAATACATTTTTATTGATTTCAGAGAGGAAGGGAGAGGAAGAGAGAGAAAGAAACATCCATGAAAGAGAATCATTGGTGGGCTGCTTACTGCATGTCCCCTACTGGATCGAGCCCACAACTTGGGTATGTTCCCTTGATCAGAATTGAACCTGGGACCTTCAGTCTGCAGGCCAACCCTCTATCCACTGAGCCAAACAAGCCAGGACCTGGCTTAATTCTATAATTGATTTGTCTTTTGCAAAATCACTGAAACTATCTGAATTACCCTCACCCACTCTTAAACAGGCTACTAATATCTATTCTATGGAGTTGTGATGAAAATTAAGTGAGCTAATGGAAGTAAAATGCTCTGGTACAATATATGATCCATAGTAGAAATCCTATCTAATAAAAGAGAAACATGGTAATTGGCGTATGACCGCTACCCTTCCCATTGGTTAATCAGGACAATATGCAAATTAACTGCCAGCCAAGATGGCGGCCGGCAGCCAGGCAGCTTGAAACTAACATGAGGCTTGCTTGCTTCAGTGACGGAGAACTCCAACGTTCCCCGCCTGACACTGCAGGCCTCTGAGCTGCAACTCTAAGCAACTATGTAACCAATATAGAAGCTAAACAAAACCCCAGAAACCTGCTTTAGTCCGGGCTTCAGCCAGCAGGATCACAACATTGTAAACAAAGGCCAGAAACCTACTTTCAGCAGTGGAGGCCTAAGATCTGGAGCCAAGCCTCAAAGCTAAAGCTGGCCCAGAATAAAAAAAGAAAAAAAAAGAAAAAAAGGAGCGGTTGGGAGCTTCAGTCACCCCCAGCCTGAAAACAGCCATCAGCCCCTCACCCAGGCTGGCCAGGTACCCCAGTGGGGACCCCCACCCTGATCCAGGACACCCTTCAGGGCAAACCAGCCGGCACCCACCCGTGCACCAGGCCTCTACCCTATATAGTAAAAGGGTAATATGCCTCCCAGCATTGGGATCAGTGGAGCAGCGAGGCCTCCCAGCACCGGGATCAGCCTGACAGGGGGCAGCGCCCAAACCCCCTGATCGCCCTGCGGCTCTGTGTGTGACAGGGGCCAGGGCCACAACCTCCCTATCCACCCTGCTCTGTTCCTGACAGGGGAAGGCGCCCCAACCTCCTGATCAGCCCTGCTCTGTGCCTGACAGGGGGGAGCTCCCCAACCCCTTGATCAACCCTGCTCTGTGCCTGACAGGGGGGAGCTCCCCAACCCCGTGATCGCCCTGCGGCTCTGTGTGTGACAGGGTGCGGCGCCCCAACCCCCTGATCGGCCCTGCTCTGTGTGTGACAGGGGGAGCTCCCCAACCCCTTGATCGACCCTGCTCTGTGCCTGACAGGGGGGAGCTCCCCAACCCCGTGATCGCCCTGCGGCTCTGTGTGTGACAGGGTGCGGCGCCCCAACCCCCTGATCGGCCCTGCTCTGTGTGTGACAGGGGGAGCTCCCCAACCCCTTGATCGACCCTGCTCTGTGCGTGACAGGGTATGGAGCCCCAACCTCCCTGATGGGCCCTGCTCTGTGAGTGACAGGGGGTGGTACTGCAACCTCCCCATCGACCCTGCCTTGAGTGTGACAGGGGGCAGTGCCCAAACCAATAGGCCATACCCTGAACGTGACTGAGGGTGGCATCACAACCTCCCGATCGCCCTGCTCTATGCATGACAGGGGGCAGCGCCCCAACTCCCCAATTGGCCCTGCTCTGAGCCCGACCAGGGGCTGCACCTAGGGATTGGGCCTGCCCTCTGCCACCAGGGAGCAGGCCTAAGACAGCAGGTCGTTATCTCCTGAGGGGTCCCAGACTGCGAGAGGGCACTGGCCGGGCTGAGGGACCCCCTCCCCCCTGAGTGCACAAATTTTTGTGCACCGGGCCTCTAGTATATAATAAAAGCCTAAGTGACCATTACTGTGGAACAACCAGAACCATTGGTCACTACGATGTGCACTGACCATCAGGGGACAGACACTAAATGCAGGAGCTGCCCCTCATGGTCAGTGCACTCCCACAGTGGGATCACCACTCAGCCAGAAGCCAGGCTCATGGCTGGCAAGTGTAGCCGCAGTGGCAGGAGCTTCACCTGCCTCTACCACAGAGCTAAGGAGCAGCAAGCCATGCAGTAAGGAGCATCCCTCTCACAATCCGGGACCACTGGCTCCTAACTGCTTGCCTGCCTGCCAGTCTGATCGCCCCCTAACCGCTCCCTTGCTGGCCTGATTGCCCCAACTGCCCTCCCCTGCTGGCCTGATCGCCCCCAACTGCCCTCCCCTGCCAGCCTGATCACCTCCTAACTGCTCTCCCCTGCCAGCCTGATCACTTCCTAACTGCTCTCCCCTGCCAGCCTGATTGCCCCTAACTGCTTGCTCTCTGCCGGCCTGATCGCCCCTAAATTCCTCTGCCTCAGCCCCCGCCACCATGGCTTTGTCCAGAAGGAAGTCGGATGTCTGGAAGATGTCCGGTAGACCCAGTCTAATTAGCATCTTACCCTTTTATTAGTATAGATGGCCCTCAAACATGAAAATGTTGAAATTGACTCATAATTAATTATATGCAAATTATAAAAACAGTAAGTTTATAACAACAGCTCTCAACTGACAAATTTTAAAAATAGGAAAACAAAGGGTGCTATAATGAAGTAGCCATCCACATGCAAAAATAAATAAATAAAAAAGAATCTAAAGAGACACTACACCCTTCAAAAATTTAGCTCAAAACAAATCATAAATGTAGAATGCAAAATTTATAGAAAATAACCAGAGAAAATCTACATGACCTTAGGCTATGGTGATGCCTTTTTAAATATAGTGCCAAAGACAAGTCATTAAAGAAACAATTGACTTCATTAAAGTTAAAAAAAAAAAAAAGTCTATGGTGTGAAAGACTGTCAGAGAATGAGAAGACAAACCACAGGCTGGGAGGAAATATTTGGAAAAGACTTATCCGATGAAGGACTGTTATTCAAAGTATTCAATGAACTCTTAAATAGAAAATAAACATCCAGATTTAAAAATGAGCAAAAGACCTGAGAAGACACCTCAAAGAAGATATACAGATGGCAAATAAGCATATGAAAAGTTGTTCAACAGCATATGTTATTAGGAAATTACAAATCAAAACAATGAGACACCACTACATAGTTATTAAAATGGCCAAAATCCAAAACACTGAAAACACCAAATGCTGGCAAATGAGGATGTGGAGCAAAGGAACTTCCATTCATTGCTAATGGGAATGCAAATTGGCATAGCCACTGTGGAAGACAGTTTTGTGGCTTTTTACACAACTAAACATGCTCTTAGCATACAATCCAGAAATCACATTCCTTGGTGTTTACCCAAAGGCGTTGAAAACTTATGTCCACACAACAACCTGAGCATAGATGTTTATAGCAGCTTCATTCATAATCGCCAAAATTTTGAAGGAACAAAAATGTCCTTCAGTAGGTAAATGGATAAACTGTGGCCCATCCAGACATGGGATATTATTCAAGACTAAAAAGAAATGAGCTATCAAGCCATGAACAGACACGAAAGAACATGCCCAACACATTACTAAGTTAAAGAAGCCAATCTGAAAGGCTACACACTGTATGAATCCAACTGTATGACATTCTGGAAAAGGCAGAACTAAGTAAATTGTAAAAGGTCAGTGGTAGGCAGTGGTTAGGGATAAGTGAAGGATGCACAGGCATGGAGAGTTTAGAGGGCAATGAAACTACTCTATAGAATATTACTAGAGGCCAGGTGCATGAAATTCATGCACGGGTAGGGTCTGTAGGCCTGGGCAGCAATCAGGGCCAATCAGGGCCTTCCTTCCCCTGGCTTCCAGATGCCGGCCAGGGCCTTCCTTTATTCTGCACCACCCCATGGTGGTCAGTGCACGACATAGCAAGCAGTCGAACTCCCAGTCAGTCAAACTCCTGAGGGGACAATTTGCATATTAGCCTTTTATTTTACAGGATAGTGCTGAATAGATTTCATTACAAATTTGTCAAAACCCATAAAATATACCAAACCAAAGGTAAACCCTAAAAGAAGCTATGAGTATGGTGTGTCTATGTAGGTTCATCAGTTGTCCCGAATATAACACTCTGGAGAGGGATATTGACAGTGAGGAGGCTGTGCATGTGTGGGGCAAGAAGTATATAGAAACACTCCACTTTTTTAAAAAAATTTCTTTATTGTTTAAGGTATTACAAATGTGTCCTCATCCCCCCATTAACCCCAACCACCCCCCACCCCTCGCACTCATACTTTCATCCCCCTGTTGTCTGTGTCCATTGGTTTGGCTTATATGCATGCATACAAGTCCTTTGGTTGATCTCTTCTCCTTACCCGCACCCTCCCTTACTTTCCCTCTGGGGATTGATAGTCTGATCACTGTTTCTCTGTCTTTGGGTCTGTCCTTGTTCATTGGTCTATGTTGTTCTCTATATTCCACAAATGAGTGAGATCATGTGGTATTTATCTTTCTCTGACTGGCTTATTTCACTTAGCATAGTGCTCTCCAGTTCCATCCATGCTGTTGAAAAAGGCAAGAATTCCTTCTTTTTTAACCACAGCATAGTATTCCATTGTGTAGATGTACCACAGTTTTTTAATCCACTTTCCACTCAATGTTTCTGTGAACCCAAAACTACTCTAAACAAAGTCTATTAAAAAAAAAAAAAGTAGGGCAACAAGTCCTGTTAGCAAACCTGTGATATAGCACCTACTCTTCAAATATTACTGGTAGACATGCAAACTAATACGATACTTCCTGAGAGGAATTTGGCAAGACCCAACAGAACTACCTATGCATTTACTTTTAGATCTGCAATTCCACTCCCAGAAATCTACAGCATGAAATACATATCTATACACAGTTATTCAAGGTGGCATTGCTTGTTTATCACAAAATATTAGAAATGATCTAAATATACCTGTGGGGGGCCACAGGCAAGCACAACAGGGCGTTCTTAAAAATATTGTCAACTGAACCCAGGGCGCAGACAGAGCCACGCCCTGGAGGCGGTCCTAGCCAAGAGGCAAGGATGCCACTCAGTCTGACCTTTCCAGCCCAGGTGCTAGGGGGGTGAATCCCATTATGTCGCCAGGAGCTCAAGGCCCACCCAGATGTGATGTAACTTCCTGTTACTTTGAGTATAAATAAAGATCCCACCAGTGTGGGAAGCGCTCCAATCATCTATCAGAGGGAAGACACCACATCCAGGCCCAGCTTTTCCTCTATTTCTGTCTCAGTCTCATTTTTTTTTTTCATTCTTCCTTAACCCTCGTCACATTCTACTCAAGATTCACGAACCCCCACGTTCTCTCTTTCGGCGCTGGTCGCAGGAAGAGAGAACGTACCCCATATACAGCTACATAAATAATCATTGAAAAATGATGTTACATCTACACAAAGGAATAATGTGTAGCTATAACAAAACAAAACAAAAAATCAAAGATCTCTTTTTAACTATTACAATGTGATTTTCAGAATACATTTAAGTGAAAAAAGCAAAGTGGAAGTGTATTTGTAGTAAGACACCCTTTGATGTAAGAAATAAGAGAGAATAAGAAAATACACATAATTTTTGCAAAAGATAAACAGGAAAGACAACCCCTAAAACTAAAGAGGATAGACAGGAAAAGGCTGGAGAGAAGCACACAATAGACACAGGTAGCAGGGATGAGGAGGGAGGGGTGCTTCCCTTCACAGACCTCTTGATATAGATTTACTTAGAATCACAAACCCCCAAAATAAATAATTAAAATCAACCAGAAGGCAGAGGAACCCAAAGTGGAATAGAAACAATAGCAAATGAACTTGATGGAGTTTCAACAAATAATGAAACCACATTGAAGGGATTGGGGAAGCAAAGAGCTGGCCTAAACAACTTTGGAAAAACTGGAAATAAACTGGGTGAAATTCTTGGTAAAGTGAAAGACAATAGAGCTATATTAAATGCTATAATTTAGTTAGTAAATGTGTTTCCTTTCCGGATATGCGTTAGCAGTTTGGAAGCAGTTTGGAAGATCTTTCTGTGTGCGATAAGATCCTATCTAATAAAGAGGGAATATGCTAATTGACCCCCACACCATCGCAAAGACGGTGGCACCCACAGCCAATAAGGAAGGAATATGCTAATTGACTGTCACACCCTCAAAGATGGTGGCACCCACAGCCACAAGATGGCAGTGCCCAGTCCCCTCAGCCTTGCCAGGGAGGCAGGCGTGCAGCAAGGCCCACCCCCAGGTGGGCCTGGCCACTCCATGTGCCTGTGTCTGGAGACCCCCAGCCCCCTCAGCCCCCCAGTATCCCATGGCCAGCTATGATGCAGGCAAGCCTCGAATGGCGGCTGCCCAGCTGCCCAGGGCAGCCTGAGGTACAGGCAAGCCTTGGATGGCAGCTGCCCAGCCACCCAGGGCTGCCCAAGGCTCAGGTAACCAGGGCCGGTGAGGCTTGCGCTGCCAGCAGTGCCAGCAGCAGAGGTGTGATAGGGCGTTGCCTTCCCCTGACCACCAGGTCGCCTCCTGCCCCTGAGGACATCCGGACTGTGAGATGGGGAAGGCCGGGCTGAGGGACCCCCATCCAGTGCATGAATTTTCATGCACCAGGCCTGTAGTTGTTTAATAATTAAACATTGTGTGTGATGAGAACCAGATTCTTCAGAGCCATAGACTTGGGCGGTGGGATGGATACATGGTACCTCTCTGTGCTATCTTTGCCATTTTCTGTGAATCAGTAATTATTTCCCCCCAAAAAAATGAAAATAAAAAAGAATGTCAAAAACAACAAGAAGCTCCAAAAATAGTGTAGAGATTTATTCAGATTAGTTCCAGGGTTTCCCAGCCATTTATAATAAATCACACTTGCATTTGTAGGGATGTGTGTCTGTGTGTATATACACACCATATGTATACATGAGCACATAGAAATAGAAAGGTAGCCATATCAGAGGAGTTATTTTTCCTGCAGTTTCTTAATTGTCTACCATAATCATAGGAAAAAAGAGGGGCATACTTTAAGAATGTTAGAAAAAAAAATTAGGAGTTAGTTATTCACCTGCACAATTGACAGGTGGAGAAACCAGGAACCCAGAGGCCTTCAACCCCTGGGACTGTGACATCCATCTCTCAGGTTGGATTCTAACTCCTTTCTCCTCCCAGAGTCCATGTTTCTAGACCAAATGTGAATGACAGGGCCAATAACTATTCACAAAATTAACAATAAAGACATAGTTACTCTTTCAGAAAGAAAAAAAAATCCATTTTATAAAAACTGAGTAGATAATTTTCTGAAAAAAAAAATGTTATACCACTATCATTTTCCATTTGTAGATATGTGAATTCAACAACAACAAAAAAATGAAAGGCCCGCCTTGGACTGGCCCTGCTCCCATTCTGGTTCTCAGCACACATCAGTGAGTAAGACCAACAGAGCTTAATCCATAAGAAATTCTTTCAGATCCAGCCCTAGGAGTTTGGAAAATACTAGTAGACATATGTTTCTCTCCTATTGAAAGAGGGTCTGTAATGTGAGAAGAGCCATCACCAGACCTTATTCTTGGCACAAAGGGAAAGGTACCAGTAAGGACTAAAGATCCAAGCACTTCACAGATGATACTTTGTTACCACCCTCTCTGGTGGGTAATTTCTCTATTTTACAGGACTGGAAACTACAGTTCAGAAGCTCAAGTAACTAAACAAGATTAGATGAGGGTAAAGATTAGATGAGGGTTTCTGGTTTGAGCAAGTGTATCATAGGTCCTTTCATTATCATGTTGAAGGATAATAAATGAGTTGAGTGAGTGAATGAATAAGTGAATGAATGGATGAAAGGACATTCTTTTTTTTTTTACTGATTTCAGAGAAAGGAAGGGAGAGGGAGAGAGAGATAGAAACATCAATGATGAAAGAGAATCATTGATCACCTGCCTCCTGCATGCTCCTCACTGGGGATGGAGCCCACAATCCAGGCATGTGCCCTGACCTGAATGGATCCCTGACCTGGGTCATAGGTCCATGCTCAACCACTGAGCTACAATGGCTTGGTGGAAGGACATTCTTGAGCTATTCCTTGTATATGCATGGCTGAGTTTTTTGCTCTGCTTCAGAGAGTAAATGGTCCCTTTAAGGGTTCTGGGCACAAGCCTTGCATGAAGGTATTAAGCAGAAAGAATTAGAAAAAAAGGATAAGACTGCCGCACAGCTCTGATGCGGTGACAAACAGGCAGAGAACCTGTGGCCCCTCCCTATTATTTCCAATAACTACCTTTGTGGCCTTGGTTGAATAGTTAACATCTTGACCTTCAAAGCCTCTTCAGTGAAATAAAAATAATAAACACACCTCATAGTACAGCTGTAAGAAGAAAAACAAAGCATAGTAAATACAAATTGCCTGGGAAACAGGTGGTACTCAGTGAACAGAGCCTCCCTGCAGTGCCCCCCCACCCCGCACCCCCCCGAGGCCAGAGCAGAACCAGCAGAAACACTGAGGTGATTGTGGGATGCCTGACCCAAAACGGGTCTCAGTGTTGTGTGCTGTGGAAGGAAGAGGCTCAGGGAGCAGGGTCTGAGTGGGCAAAGTCCCCGAATCAGGAGCTTTAACAATGCATCAGATCTCAGGATTGAATCTTGAGCCATCCTCTGGGGAACTTTGAACAGGCAGCTGAATCTAATCTAATGAGGTTTCACCTCAAAAGAGCAGATGGTCCTTCCTGATGATGTCCGAGGCCCTTTCCAGCTCTCCAGTTCTGTGATGGAGTCATTTTCAAAATAGCCATTCTTTCACTTTTTTCCCAGCCCTTTCTTTTGTAAAGTGAGAGAGTGCAACTGATGGCTTACCTCGCCTTGCCTCTCAGTGGGTTTATTTATAGAAGAAGCACGTGACAGCCTGAAATACCTTCAGACCAGGAGGGGACACCACCATCTGTTCCTCTGACAACGTGCTCCAAGCGATATCTCCGGGATTCTAGTGCTTAACAAAATGTTGCTGCAGCATCGCCCAAGCTGTGTATTTATAGGAAGGAGGATGTGTGTACCTTACATATTTGGACTTGTTTCCTTTCAGCGGGAGAAATATAGCCTCTGCCATATGTTTGCTGCACACGTAATTATCTCCCCACTCCATCCACCCCATTTCAAATATTTTGCTATTCACATAACAGCAGGTTGGAATCTTCCCCTAGAGTCCAGATCCACTTAAACCCATCATCTTGGAACAGAAGCCCTTTGTGGGATGGTCATTAATCAGATAATTACTAACTTTCAAGCTGATTCGCTGAATAAACATTCCCCTCCAGTGCTGTCTCCTGGAGTGAGGAGGGAAGGCCATGGTTCCCAGGTGGGTTCCGAGCCTGTGCCTCCACCCTCGCCTGGTTCCTGCCAACCCCGACTGCTTCTCTTGTGTAAATAAGGGATGTGGATAGTGATGAAACTCATAGCCAGCAGTGCTGACTGAGCTCATGTTTTACACCATGCGGTGCAGCCACACGTCATGTGCCTTATCAGCAACTGTGAAGGGTGAGACTCTTATTCCCATCCTCCAAAGTCGGGAACTGAGGCATAGAGGCTGCGAGTAGCTAGCACAGGACAGAGCCAGTGCTGCAAAACAGATCTGTCCGAAGGGGATGCCATTTTTAAAAATTTATCTTTGTTTTGAAAGTATTACAGATGTCCCCTCCCCCCACATTTGCCCTCCACCCCACTCCCCTCCCCTCCCCAGGCCTTCACCGCACTATTGTCTGTGTCCATAGGTTATGCACATATGCATATACGTTCTTGGATTAATCTCTCCCTGTGCTCACCCCCTTCCTTCTGAGGATCTCTGCATCTATTTTGTAAGTCAGTTTGTTCATTAGATTCCACAGATGAGTGAGATCATGTGATACTTGTTTTTTTTTCAGACTGGCTTATTTCGCTTAGCATAACACTCTCCATGCTGCCTCAAAGGGATGCCATTTTAAAAAAAATACTTTCAACATTGATTGTTTCAAATGATATTTACTGAAAGCCTTCCAAGCACCAGACATTGTTTAGACACTGGGAAGAAAGCTGTCCACAGAGAAGGCTGAGTCCCCTCTCTCATGGGGCTCGTCATTCTGGCAGATGACGACAGACAGTAAACACGTAAGAAAGCAGCAGGTCATCATAGAGGCTATGATGAGAGCAATGCAGGATAAGATATGGAGAGCTGGTGGCTGCTTTGCTTGAGGTGTGGTGGAATGAGCTGGGACTGGAGTGAGAGGAGACTGGGGCAGGGCAAGTGAAGCTCTCAGGGAAGAGGCTGGGCTAGGAGCAAGTTCCTCCTCTTAATGGTTTATACAGAGACAGGTGGAACTGGAGCCTCTGTGTGGGAGGGGATGCCAGGATGGAAAGTGTCCCGCAGCAGGCAGGGACATGTCATGGGGCACTTGTAGAGCCAGAGAGGGAAATTGACATGTATTAGGGTGTTTACATGGCCACTTGTGGGACCGGGGGTTTTTGGGGAGGGAGGGGGATTATACTCTGATTTACATTGTTCAGATGTCAGAATGGATTGGGGTGGGGTAGAATTGGTGAGAACAGAAGCAGGAAGAATCCTGAAGATGCTGCTACAGCATCACCAACCTACTGGAGGGAGCATCACTTCTGCCCAGGTGGGACGTGGCCACGCAGGGCACAGAGCATGTTGCTTATTTGAGTTCTAGCTAGAAAGATGAATATGATCTAATCAGGCAGGAAGCAGAGGAAGACTATAATACAGTGGGCCTTGACTTATGAGTGTCCCGACTAACGAGTTTTTTGAGATACGAGCTGTCTCCCGGCCGATTTTTTGCTTTGAGTTGTGAGCTAAAATTCGGGTTACTAGCCAGCTTCAGATACCTCACCACTAGTTGGTGCAGCGAACGTTACAGTGAATGCCACAACATCAGCCCAGCATCACGTGTCTCACTTATTCACTTTTTGATTTGATATACGAGTAATTTGAGTTACGAGCTCCATCACAGAATGAATTAAACTCATAAGTCAAGGCCCCACTGTATTCCAGTTAGAGGGAGCCATGATTGCAAATGTATAGAGGTTTCTAAGTACAGAGCATGTCAGGAAAACAGGGCACGTATGTCTCCAGGCTATGGTAGGAACAAAAATGTTGAGAACAGAGTCTGGGGGGACCTCGATCAAGTGCACCCCTATCTCATATGGTGACCCCATCATGAGGATGAGCAAAAGGCTCCCCTTCCTCTGCGTGGACGGAGGCCCACACCAGAGCACATTGGAGGGAAGAGTGGGCATGCTCACCTCTGGAACTCCTTGCTGACACCCACACCAGCTGCCCCTAGAGCAGGTGCAGAGGTGTCCAACCTCCTAGCCTGCCCCCCACTCCACCTCCACCACACTCTTAACGCATCCGTTCTGGGTATGTCCTCCATCCACAGGGCTCTTACTGAGGCATGCCTACAGGAAGCCATGCAGGCTCCATGGAGGTCCAGACCCAGGACCCTGCCAAGATTTTTGTCTTAGATGGCTCCAATCCAGTTGTTTGTCATAGACCCTCGCTTCTCACAGCAATGCTCCTGGAACAGCAACACCACCTGGGAGCATGCTAGACACACTGCATCTTCAGATGCAATGGAGACCAACCGAGTTAGAAGCTGAATTTTAACAAGACTCCCAGGGAGTTGCATGCACGTTTGAATCTGCTAATACTGACCTAGATAACAGCATTACTGCCAACCACACATCATGCCTGAGAAAGTCAGGAAGGACCTGGAACTGTTCAGAAACCCACAACCTGAGGCCAGCTGGGCCCACATATGGGGTAGGCACTGGACCTTCTGATTCCCACTCCCAGCTGTGCTGTGTTCTCGGGACTCTGCTTACCTGTGAAGACACTTCTTAATGGATGCAAAGAAAAGTTAGAAAGGTTCTACAAATAAATAAATGAATTTCCCTGAAGAAAAATAGAAAGATTTCCCTTGTCACCAGAACTTAAAATCCCTTTTAAAAAAGAGGGGATTTATAAAGAAAGCAGGAAACTGCCTCAACCACTTTATGGCTGCAGGAATTATCTGTTCAGATGGAACTTTAGTTCCTTTGGTGCATTTGGGGAATCCACTCTTTCATTAGGTTGTGTTGTTGATATACAAGTAAACTGCCCCCCCCCTTTTTTTTTCATAACACTTAGCATCCTTTCAAACCAGCACTATGAGTAACTGCTTAGTTTTAATGTTTGGGGCTGAATATTTAGGGTGTGACCTCAGTCTGAGGGGCACTGTAGTTTGAGGGGTTGTGTCAAAGGGAGGAAAATCCATCTACAATATTAAATCACCACTCAGTATATGGAACGGGTGTCTTTGAAGCTCATGCAGCATTTCTATTTCAATGCCGGATGGCATGTCGCCCTGTCTTAAATCTCTGCAAGAAAAAAATCAATTAGCATCGTAGAGCTGGTAATTCCACACTATATTCTGCAGCGAGGGGAATGACAGGGAAGGAGCAATTTAGGCTTATGGCTACATCAACCACGGTACAGTTGATTAAAAATTTAACAGTTCTTCTGATGAATGTCCTAGCTCAGATTTGGAAAACACTGACGGATTTAATTTTCCACTGACTAAATAATCATTTTATAAGGCATGTATAATTCATGTAATGGCAATGTTATGGGCTTGTTAAAAATGACTGCTACTAAACAGTTAACACTCTCTAGCAAGCCGAGACTTGTAAAAGATTATTTTTGGAATTAGTTGGCACCCATTAATTGAGAATGGGTTTTCACCTTTTGAATCTTTAAAATGAAACAAGTTCAGCTTATTAGTGTATGTAACATCCCACCCCATCTTCCGGCCAAAAATGTATTTTGGGGACAGAATGACATTTGTTTAGTTCTAACCCTGTTTATCAGTCAAATAACACTGAACATGACCTTCAGCTTTCCCAAGTTCAGTTTCTTACTAGGAAAAATGGTGATAGTGGTGCCTACTAAACAGGATTATTGGAGAAATTATGTGAAATGATGCTTTAAAAGAAAACCACTTTAACAGTATTTTTAAAGAAATAGAATAAAACACCCCTAAAATTCATGTGGAACCACAAAAGACCCTGAATAGCCAAAGGGATTGTGAGCAAGCAGAACAAAATGAGGGGTGTCACGATTCCTGATTTTGAAATGTATAAAAAAGCTACAGTAATCCAAACAGTATTGTACTGGCACAAAAATAGGCACATAGACTAATGGAGCACAATAGAGCTTAGAACAGTATGGCGAACCTTTTGAGCTCAGCGTGTCAGCATTTTGAAAAACCTTAACTTAACTCTGGTGCCATGTCACATATGGAAATTTTTTTATATTTGCAACCATAATAAAACAAAGACTTATATTGTTGATATTTATTTTATATATTTAAATGCCATTTAACAAAGAAAAATCAACCAAAAAAATGAGTTTGCCATCACTGGCTTAGAAATATACCCACACAGATATGGTCAACTGACCTCCAACAAGGCGTCAGGAATACACAATCAGTATTCTTGTGAGACTTTAAGGGAGCTACTTCTTTACCTTAAAGTTTAAAAATTTGGTTCTCCATATAGAAAAAATTGTGGGTTCCATTTTAGCTGGACCCGTAAAACTGATACAATCAGACAACTCAAGTTTGCACCAGAAATTCAATTAGCTTAGAGGTCACCTATTCCTCTCTGCTCCCTGGAGGATAAATAAAAAATCATTAAAGCAAGGCATGCCACGTAAGATAATAAAATTGAAGGGCCCAGTTGGCATTTTCATCTATCATGTCATTATTTGAGTATCATGCAGCTATATGATATTTCTTTCTTCCCTTGTGTGCTTTTCTTGTCACTTGTTTGCTTCATTCCTCTTTGTTTTGGTTTTGTCCTGGTCATCACATAAGAGTTTGGGATACAAAGTTAAATAAAGCATGAGCTTCAAGGAGGGCTCAGTCAAGTGGGGGAAACACATTCGTGAACAGTCAAAATGCAATGAGGTCAGTGCTGAGAGAGCACAGAGGGAGAGTGATTCCGTCTTTCATTTAAACAAATGGACGGCTCCCCGGAAGAAGGTCGCTTCAGCAGGCATGACAAGATGCATAAGGACTCTGCATGTACAAGGAAGGGAGGAGGGGAACGTTGTGCAGAGAGCCATATGCAGGGGCAATGAAAAGCTTCATGGTGCCACAGCAGAGTGTGGATGCTTGTTGAAACTTTTATCATTACCACACATGGAAGGAGCACTGCCAACTATCAGGAACTTCTCATAGAAAACAACAGCATCAACTCAGACCTAATCCCTGCCCTGGAGTTCATGACTGAGACAGAAAGGAAGCCACATGTAGTGCAGAGTCAAAAGTGCAATTCCACAAGTGTGCACGTGTTGCCAAGGGAACACGAAGACTCTGGGTGACTAACCCTGGAGAAAGGAGAGAAAGTTGTGCCCTGAGACAAGGTCACCAGGAAGGGAAGAAGGAGATGGTGACATTCAAGCAGATGGAGTATCTACCATGTGGCATCCAAGTTGGTGATGGGGCAGTCCATGACTTAATAACCCATAAGGGGTTGTTAAAAATTATTAAGAATTCCAAGATGGTGACAACAGAGCATTAAACAAAGGACAGGGCTCTTCTCAGTGTGTGATAGACACCTGTGTGACTAAGCAGGTTGCACACCCAGAAACCACCCTGCCTATGGAGGAATGTGCCTAAAATGCACCCTGTTCCATCTCCTCTGAGCCCTTTGTCCAAATCCATCCTAAGGACATTAAAAGTAACTATGAGGTTGTTGCTTTTCTGCATAATGAAACTCTAATGTTGGAAAAACTTCAACCAAACTACTCTTTATTGTTACAAAATCAGTCTAGGCAAGTTCCATTGAAACTCACTGCAATAAACAATAGAGAAATGCAAGAGGGAATGAGAGCAACCACAGAGAATTCAAAAGCATCCAAGAAGGTGAAATCCCAGCCAGAACTGCTGTCACGCTGAGCAATTGTCTAAGTTCCGAGGAGCTGAGTGAGGCCGAGTCCCAGAATTCACGCACAGTAATTGAAAAACACTTTAGGCTTTCCTGAAACCATGGCAGTGCTTTCTCCCCAAACATGGCTTGAAAGCAGAATGCAGGATAAACAGAAATGCCACGGAAAATTGTCTAGGGATTAGAAACATAAAACCTTTTATGTTTCAGAAATAAAGGCCATATAAACAAAATATCTGTATTTAACTGTTCCTGTGGAAGGCGATGAGATGTTTTTAGAAGAGAAAAACTTACATGGTATATAAGCAATGCCTTGTTTAATAAGGTTGGATTATAATGCAATGACTGACCAACTTCTGGTTTTATGATTAAACACAACTTCATCTTACGGATGTGTATTCTCTTTATGGCTCTGCAGAATTTCTGCTTCTTAGCATTGAATATAGATTGAGCACTTGTCTACAAAAGACTCAGGGAAGCCAGGTCATTTTTTTAAAGGATGAACTTTATCAGTTAAAATAAATTGTCAGGGCAGAGTATTCCTGGAGGTATCAGAAGAGTTTCCAGTCTTCTCACTCCACTGCCTAGGAGACAGCTCATTAGCTAAGCTGCAGAACATCTTCCCAGGCCTCAGTTTCCCTTGAGCAATGCTCTACTTCCAGGTCCCAGGTTTCTTTCAGCATTTCTACAGTTGGGACCCACCTGCACACCCTGGGCTTGCCACAGCTCCTCACTGTCTCAGAAATAAAGCAGCAGCCTGGCTGTCCATTCAATGGTGCTTGGAATATGAAGTAGGAATTGACAAGATGATAGTTATGTTTTTATAATAATCTGTAGATATAAAAGCCTAAGCAACCATTACGATTGGATGATCAGATGACTGGACAACCAGTCACTATGATGCCCACTGACTACCAGGGGGCAGACGCTCAATGAGAAGCTGCTTCCTGGTGGTTAGTGCACTCCTACAGCCAACCTCCTGTGGCTGGCCAACCTCTTGCAGTCCCTCCCCCTGGCCAGCTGGCCTCAATAGCCCCAATCGGGACTGGGCCAGATGCCCCCAATTGGCTGGGAGGGACTCCACCCATGCATGAATTCATGCACTGGGACTCTAGTAATTAATAATAATCACAGTTTACTGAGCATGTACAGGTGTTTGCTCCATGGTTTAGCATTTCATGAATTATACTTTTTCCATTTCATTTACTCATCACAGCACCCCTATGAGGTAGGTACTATTATTAACCCCATTTTTAGATATGGACAGTGAGGTCCAGACAGCACTTTCCCAAGGTCACTCAAGTTGTTTGTGTCTGAACCAGGATTAAGACCCAGCCAGTTAAACTATAGACTTGTATTATTAGCCACTAAGTCAGTACTTCCCAAACTTTGATCAGTTTTGTACGGCTATTGAAGTTGGTGGTCTTTAAACTTTAAAAAAATTACTCACCTACTCACTCAGGTTACATCTATTTTAAACATCAAACATTAATTTATTAAAATACAAACTGTTTATCCACATACCCCTAAGATCCTCTTGCACACTGCCTGGATTCATTTGACAAATATTTATTAAGTTTTACTAGTGTGCCAGGTATGGCTCATAGCAGAGACATTATGAAGGCAACAACCTTTGGGGGGAAAAAATGTGACTATAAGAACAGATTCCACCAACATCTCACAAGGAGCTCAAGGAGACAGTCATTTTGAGAGAGGGGTCAAAGTATAGGCAGGTTTGATGGGGCCTGAGGAAGGTACATCCCAGTCTGTATTATGACTGGTTGGGGATTTTCAGGACTCAGGGCAGGTGTAAGCAGCCCCCAGCTGGAAGAAGTTGGCATCTTAGGCTCAGCTCACTGGTGGACATAGGGATCTGGACTCCCTCTCAAGTGTCCTTTCTGGCAGTTGGATGGATAGCAGCTTTCCTAGATAATATACAAAGTAAACAAGGGTCTGAAAAGGCTTAGAGATCTCACCACTCAGATGGAGGAAAATGAAACCCTTTCTCCATCCTCCAGTAATTCCACACTAGCCAGGAAACACAAAAATGAACAATAATAACTACTCAAGTGAATTCCATTAGAATGGAAGCTCCCGGAGAGCAGGGACTTCTGTCTACTGGATCTCAATGTTTGGACCAATCCATGGCCTAGGAGAGATGCTCCATAACTATCCATTGAATTAATGCATAAATTACAACAGGTGCCAGTATTTCTTTGGGACAGTATGTTGGGGAGGTAAACAGGGATATGGATAGAAGATTCACTGATATAGTGTAGTCTTAAAGTCATCTTGTAGATCCTGAAGAGAAAGTATCCACATTCCAAGAGTGTGACCCAGTTTTCTGCTAGTGAAGTTACCACACTTTCCCAGATTGCTTCATTCATCCCAGTTTTTCTCCCATAAAAATAACTTAAATTTAGTGGGGGTTGCAGGTCTAACTGAATCACATATATTATATAAATATTTTAAAATTTAACTAGCACTTATTTGAAGCTTAAAAGTACTAGTTTAAACTCAAACTTCTTTTTATAACAACCCAGGAAATAAGTACTATATACTATCTCAATTGGGGTAATTTTGCAATTTTTTTCAAAGCACAGAGCTAGTGAGTGATAGAGACAAGATTCAAACCCAGGCATTCTAGGCTCTGAACCATTGTATCTTGTTATTCTTTCAATGCAATGGAGGGGAAACCCATAGCAAAACTGCAAGGTTGTCATCACTTACTGTCAGGGACTCGTTCTCTCTTTTCTGTCACCTTCTGCCTATTTCAGCCCCAATATCCCTTATCACTCTCAGGACTTTGTGTAGAAACAGTCCCACCAGTCTGTGTTTATTACCAAACTAGGGGCCCAGTGCACAAAGATTTGTGCATGGGGGCTGGGTCCCTCAGCCCGACCTGCACCGTCTCCAATCTGGGAGCCCTCAGGGGAGCCCTCTCCAATCCAGGAGTTTCTGTCTGTCTTTGCAATCATGTGAGCAAATTGTCTGAGATCCCAACCCAGTTTGGTTTTGTGCTCACAGAATAGTAGAGGTCTTTTTTTTTTTTTCTTTGCTCCATTGGTGGAGATTTCCTAGAAGTTGCAGGATATCTTCCTTTTAATTTTTCCTCGACACTCTGACTTTACTTATGTCTCTCACCTTTGCTCTTCCTCCATCACCCAACCCCAACAGTAACTTGCTCCAGGCTCACTTTGCTCTAGTGTCTCTGAGATCCCACAACAAGTCTTCCACCAGAACTACGATTCCCAGCATTCCTGGTGCTCCCCACATTCTGGGATTCTGCTTCTGGTCCAGAGGCTGCCACCAGAACTACAATTCCCAGAATTCCTGGTGCTCCCCAAGCTCTTGGTTTTTTCGCTGTCCCACCCCAACTCCCGGCCTCTCCCTCTCGGCAGCACATACACTCTGCCCAAAGGCCCGCCACAGTGATGTGGACGCTGTTCCTGTCCTGCCCCCAGCTGCTTGACATGCAGAAGCCCAGAGTGGCCAGGGGTTGTTCTGGGACCCTGGCCACTCCAAGTCTACACGTGGGCCTATAGGCTCAGAACAGCCTGGGTCCTGGGGACAGGTGTCCTCAGGACCCATGCGACTTGGTGCCAGCGCATGCGCAAGCGGCCACCCCACCCTCAGCTGCTCGGCACCTGCATACGCAAATTAACCCATCATCTTTGCTGGGTTAATTTGCATACTCACTCGTGATTGGATGGTGGGCGTCATGAAGGTACAGTCAATTTGCATCTTTCTCTTTTATTAGTGTAGCTAGAGAGATGTGCCACTTTTCAAGGCATGCATTTCTGTGGGTCATGATTTCCCAAGTTTATTGCCAGATATCAGCTGATAAGTAGGAAGAAAACGCATCTTTTATTATATTAACAATTTCTATCCCTTTTTCCTCTTCCTGTCCCAGGCATTACTTTGTTAGGATTAGAACAGCATGAAAGGAATTAACTAGGACTTTGCCATTTAACCCAGTCACCTGGGGTCATGCCATGTCTGTCTGCCATATCCCATCTTGACCACTTCTTGTGTTCACCTGTGACAATTTCACATTCATACTTGATACTCAGTTCTCCCTGCTTCATCCTGACTTGGGTACCATCCTAGCAGTACGTTTACCTCTCTTGGTTTGTTGACTAAGAAAATGACTCCTCTTTCTGGCTCTGTTCTCTACTCCTGGCACCTGTTTAGTTGAACAATTTGGCTTGAGGCCCTCCATCTTTCCAGGAGCTGATACCTGGAGGCCCCACTATCCGCTTCCCTTCATAAGTCAATCAGCCTTCCAAGATTATGAGAAATTGTCTGAGATCATGCCTGATGCCTTCTCTCCCTCTCTAAAGTTCTATGATCCCATCTACTAAAAGATGGGTGCACTGCTAATGCAGTGTGCAGATAATGTTTTATTGTACACTTTAAACCTGTATGATTTTGTGAACCAATGTCACCCCAATAAATTCAACTAAAATAGGTTATCAGTTCACTTCATTATCTGGATATTCAGAAGCAATGAGTCAATGAAAAGGTCACTGAGATGGAAATAGAACTAAATTTGAATCTCCACTTTATTACATCAAGTCCCTTAGATTTAGTTATCATAGCTATGTAAATGATACTGAAACCTGATTGGCTAACATTTTAAGGCTTCAGTAAGTTAATGTGCAAGGAAGTGTGTGTGTGTGTGTGTTTATTATAAGCTACAAAAAATGTCAAATGTTAATGATTGTCAGCTTTATACTGTGCTGGTAACATTTTCCAAACACTATTTGAACTAAAAAAGAGGATCAATTCAAATCAACACACATTTCTTGGTCATAGGCTTCTGTGTACAGCATTGTGTTTGATGCTGAGTAGAAGTGTCAATGGACACCCTGGGGCACACTGCCAAGATGCCAAATAACCTAAATTAAGGTTTGGAACATAAGAAATGATGCCTGAAGATGGGTGAAAATTATTGTGTCATTTGCAAAAGAAAGTTAGGCATAACTCTTTCCAAATATATACATATATTTAAATCTGTGTAAACAACATAAAAAAAAAAGTGGTTCCCTCTGATATTTGCTCTCTTCATGAGTAGATCTGGTTGATAGGGAGCCCTCTAGAGGTTAGTTGCCTGTATTTTCTAAGAGCCCTTAGGGCTTGCTTCAAGTCATACCTAATTTCCAGATGAGGACTGTTGAAACTCAGATAATTTAGCTCTCAGTGTCAGGTTTTAAAGATAAATTTTATTTTTATTAAAATTATGAAAATTTTAATGTATGCAATTTGTAATATTTTCAGAAAAATATTCTGAAGCAAAATTTAAAATAAAACGAATGCATCTATCATCTGGCATTTGTATACCTCACTTGCAGCTGTTTTTATTTCTTGCTTAACTTAATCTTTATTTTACACCCCCCCCACACACACACACACACACTACTTACGAAAAATACCTTTTTATGGACTTTGAGGCTTGTGAAAGAATAGTATTTGTTAGATGTCTGTTCACATTCTTGATTGATTCATATATAAATTTTCTTCCACTTTCAGGAAAATCCTTAATTAACTATTTCGAGTTTAGAAAATAAGGATTTTTACATGTCCTTTTAATACCCCCAAAATTTTAGTTCATGCACCTGTTCATGCTTATTTTGCTACAGGTGAAATTTTTGTACAGGGAAGTAGGTATTTTTACCTCTGTTCTCCATCCTTATATATTGGTCATGTGGCATTCGATCCTGGGCCACCTTTTGATGGCCATATATTGTGCTCTTAAATATCGTTTTGCAAATATGTATATGAATCAAATTTAATTTTACTCTGAGGTAAAATGTTCTATATGTGCTAGAAAGTCAATGAATATCTGTTGATTGAGGTAACATAATTCTCATTCCCTTACTTCTCTTCCCATTGAAAATGTCAGAAAAGAGAAAAAGGGACTAGTGATTCTCATATCCAAAGGATGGATTCCCAATGACAATCATAGATTTCCTCTCATCTCAAAGGTCTTTAAACTATTTAGTAATTATAGCTACATTGAGATAATGGAGGTTTGAATTGGAAATGATAGATTTGGTATCTCTGCCAGTTTTGTTATAGTTTTTAAATGCCACTTATCCTGGAAATAGAGCAAGGATATTAAGACCCTGAGTCAGAAACCCAAAGCCAAAATAGGAAAGAAAGTAGTTGCTAAAATGGAGTAGAATTTGGGGGGTGCAGAAGAAGAGGCTTGTCATTCATGCTAGCTACCTCAAAAGAGTAACAAGATCAAAACTTTTCAGCATATATTTCCTCCATTTCTTTCTCTAGACCTGTTAGGGAGGAATTTCCATCCACATAAAGGAACTTGTACTAGACAGAGTGTTGATCTTTCTTCTGACTCTCACTGCTTCCAGGAGAACAGGAGTAAGTGATCTGAATGGTGAACAGGTAAGAAGAAATTGGGAAGTTTCTGCTCAGCCCTTTCCAGGGGATGCCTGCAGTTGCTCATCTGTGGCAGTGGTTAGGCTGACAAGTCTGCGACATTCTGAGTTGAGACATAATCAAGGTAATTTGGCTGTAAATCTAAAGTCATATTCTACTCCAGACTTTCTCCTGCATTTCACTCTCAATGATTCTAAACTTAAGATGAGAAGAGGCATATTATTTATGGTCCTGAACTCCCAACAATTCCCATCCTTATCCTTTGAATTGAGGTGGATTTCAAAATTTTACAGAAAACAGCAAGTTAAAATATTGGTAAGTAGAGAAAATAAAAAGAAAAAGGTAGTAGGAAAAATAAAATACAGCCTGCTGTTGATTTACTCATTCAAAATATGTATATTGGGACTCCTCAGTTCTAGCCTCTATTCTAGGTGGAGATTTTTAGTGATAAACAAGACAGGCAGAGTTCTCACTTCATGAATTTCACAGAGCACACAAACATCATACCACAGGATTCTTTCTATATAGTTTTTTAGAGGTGGGAAGCAACTATGCACGGATATTACTAACAATCAAAGAAGAGGAAATCATCTTCAATTACATAATGAACAGGAGTATTTGCCTCTAATACCAGGCTTCTGGAGATACTATTGTTCACCCCAAGATTATTATTGAAATGTAACATTGAAATGAACATTCTCTTTATCAGAATACCTAACTTTTTTTTTTCTTTTTTTTCTTTTTTTTTTATTGCTTAAAGTATTACAAAGGGTATTACATATGTGTCCATTTTATCCCCCCGCCCTAGACAGTCCCCCAGCCTTCCCTATCCCCCAGTGTCTTATGTCCATTGGTTATGCTTATATGCATGCATACAAGTCCTTTAGTTGATCTCTTACCCCCCTACCTCCTGCCCCCCAGCCCTCCCCGGCCTTCCCGCTGCAGTTTGACAATCTGTTTGAGGCAGCTCTGCCTCTGTATCTATTATTGTTCAAAAGTTTATAATGGTCTCTATTATCCATGAATGAGTGAGATCATGTGGTATGTTTCCTTCATTGACTGGCTTATTTCACTTAGCATAATGCTCTCCAGTTCCATCCATGACGTTGCAAATGGTAAGAGTTCCTTCCTTTTTAGAGCAGCATAGTATTCCATCGTGTAGATGTACCACAGTTTTCTAATCCATTCATCTACTGATGGACACTTAGGCTGTTTCCAGATCTTAGCTATGGTGAATTGTGCTGCTATGAACATAGGGGTGCATATATCTTTTCTGATTGGTGTTTCTGGTTTCTTGGGATATATTCCTAGAAGTGGGATCACAGGGTCAAATGGGAGTTCCATTTTCAGTTTTTTAAGGAAACTCCATACTGTCTCAGAATACCTAACTTTTGACCACACTGATTCATCCAGGAGTAGGTATCTAACAGAGACCAAGTCAATCAGAACCCTGACCCAATATTTGTTAGCTATTTGATGCCAGGAATCCAGGTAATCTCTTGAAAATGGACGAACTCAACAGTTGTCAACAGCCATGATTCTGGATGAGTAGCAAAAAAAGAGAAGTCAACCAGAGGTGAGGGTTCTGCCTTATTCCAACTGTGCCCATGCTGTGCCTATCTGTTCCAAGGCTTGAGTGTTGAACAACTCTGTGAGGTATGTCTTAATTCTTCCAATAAAACACTGAGTTTTAAAACAGGTTTATCACAGTCAAAGTGAAGCGGAACATAGCTATCAATTTCAAGCTCTGTGCTCTTGAGTTTCATATGACATTTTCTACAGTTTCTACTTGTCTCACGTACATCCTCCATTTAAAAAAAAAATTTATATCTGTACTTAAATCTGTAACAGTTTTGACACAATGATCAGCAAAACCCTGTAGTAAATAAATATTCCACCTTCTGGCTTGTTTTCAATGTTTATTAGAACGTATCTCTTACTTCCTTGTTTTTCTTCTTTCCTTTTCCAGTCCAGTCTTATGTTACTTTTAAAAGTGGTTTCTTTATTCCTCAGTTATCTATTGCAGACTCTCTCAAACAGACACCCATTGAAAGGCAGATATTTAACATTTCAGAACACATCAGGGGCTTAGAATTTCATCTCCCTGAGTCTAAGTTCTGACTGTCATTAATGCTGATTCTGAATAACCATTTCTTACCTCCAACAATCTTCATCCTTTGCAGTAATATATTTTTCCTTCTCATGTAATTTAAATCTCACTGGGGTCCAGAGATGAAATGTGATCAATGGCTTCCCCAACTTGGAAGGGGAAAAAGAAAGGTGTTTGGATTATATAATATGCTATAGCTCACCCTGTTGGCACCATTGTAGTTAAAACAACATTCTTGATAAAAGAACAAAACAGTCTATAACATCCAGGTTGTTCTTCCACACTAAGATACCACATTTCCATGGAAACACAGTGACTATTTCACAGTGACTAGATTCTGATGATGGCCTCTGAAAGGTCTTTGTTTTTAACTTTCTAGGGTTATTAGAAAACGAAGTAAATCTTGTCAGTTTCTGACTAAGGAAACGAAAACTAAACTAGATAGGAAATATAGATCTTTCAAATATTAAAAGCAAACAAAGACAAAGAAAGAACAAAAAGCAGATTCAGAGCACAGAAGGAAATGGTGCAGCAGCTGGGTAGCCCAAAGGCTCTCAATAGGTGGCAATATGAGAAAGTTCAGATAGGGAGCAGTTAGCTTTGTCACTTTCTCAGTATTGATGGTCAGAAGCCTTGGCTGTTCAACAAAATCATAGCAATTTACCACAAATGTGCATTCTTTTCTCAGTGGTAGCTCTTTTGATCAAAAACACTCATGGAATTTTGATCAATAACAATGGAAAGTTTTAGGCTTTTAGATGTTTAAACAAATGGATTTTGTCACAGTAATACAAGGTCTAAATAAACCTAATCAATTGTATTCTTTCAAAAAGTGTGCTGCTGTAGGCTGAATAATAATAATTGACCAATTTGGGTAGAGTCAATCAGGGTACAATTGTTGAAAGTGACAGATTTTGTGAGGCACCGTCTCCATGTTAATACTAAGCCTGTATTGTTGAAAGTGGCCCAGAATCCCAGTTCCAGTCATTTCATGGAAGGGAGTACATTCTCACAAAGCCCAATACACCCAACATTCCAGAATCTGTTCCCATAACTATGGTTCCCAAATTTTGCATCTCTCTAGTATTTTTGTACACATCTCCCAAATTCCTGTGCTATGCCATCTTTTTGGCAGCCATTTTTGCTTTTAGTCCAATGTGACTTTCTGGAACCTCAACCTCAAAGATGAGGCAGATGCTAAATGACTGAGAGACATCCTGAGAGTTGGAGTCCAAAGGCGACACAGACACATAAGGCATGATTCATATCCATTAGACCTATGAATTGTTCACTGAAATTGGGTTTTCATTTCTCCTGAATAGCTCTGCAATGCTTTGACAGTTGGGATTCCAATGACCTCAGGGTAGTTTAGCAATGGGAATTAGGTGCAGTCCCAAGACTCCATCTGCTCCCTGCACATGTCCAGTTTGCTCCTGAGTGCCCAAACCTCCTCAAACACATCAGAGTTGAAATATATATTCTCATTTTATAGCATCTAGTTGATGAATTCATATCTGTGCCATAGCAATGTAAAAATGGGATTGAAGGTTTGAAGATTTGGGTTGTTCAAAGTTATCGGAATCCCTAAACTCCTTAACCCAAAAAGGCAGATCAATAAACCTCTTCCAAATTTTTACCTAATTTAGTCATCTATCGATATCAAATAAAATTGTTTCAACTTTTTTCTAAATACATAGGTCTAAGCATGCAGAAAATTCAGTCTTAATAATTTCCTCCATTAAAACCTGTAATGAACTAGAACTAGTGCATTTCTGGGACTCATTATCATTTCACAAATCTTCTCTTTCGCTATAGGTTCTCCTATAATAATTGTTTTCAGCTTGTGTTGTTCAGACCAAAAGCTCTGATTCCTTACAGAAAGGGAAGTTCACTTGTTCTTGATCAGTAGGCACTCTATATCTTTTGTATCATTCTGATGATGAATGGATTTTCCCTCATGTTGACCAACCTGGAGGGATGGTCAAAAGAGTGAATAGGGAAGAACTGGCTATTGAAACAGGGCTTGCTGGGAACACCTCTGGCCCATGATATATGATATGACACTTTGAGACCTTATTCTTTATGAGCTGCAGGAGTACCCTTGGGGAAGCTAAGCCAGAGGCCACTCAAAAATTCCTTCCTCCAGAAGCCTCTCTTGTTCTACAGTATCTTATCTTCATCAACCCTCAACCAGTCTGGATTTTTTACCTCCTTTTGAGTTTGAACACCTGATATCTATCACCTGCACACATATTTGGTAAGTCATTTACCATCTGATTCCTCACCCTACTTTCTCTACTTGTTTTTGATCACTGTATATATACTGGGCTTGGATGAATTGCTTAAAATCTCCCTGTGATTGAAACTGGATGGTACACAGTTTGGAACTTTGCTATTTCTGGGTGTGTGATTGCCTTTAACAGTCCACCCCTTTGCTGAGGAAGAGTTGATAGTCATGATCATGTCATGCTGAAGAACATAAGCTGAGGTGGGAGTCAAACTTAGGTGAGATTGGGCTCTGTCCACTGCCTGCTGAGTAAAACCAGGTTTGTTTGTTTACTTCCTTTTATTTCACTGCTTCTGAAGGGTCACATTGAAACAAACACTCTGCAGTTAGATTCAACCCCTCCCTTTTTTTCTGCTGGGGTCCAACCCCAGCGGGTCCAGGGGTCCCCAAAGGTGTGGATGGAGTCGGTGAAGAAGGAATGACAAGGAGGCAGCGTTCAGTTGATCAGCAGCATAGCCAGGATCTCTAGCCAGGATCTCCAGCCAAGTTCTGGTTTGGATCTCCAGCGAAGTTCTGGTTCGGTTCTCCAGCCAGGTTCTGTGTCCATGTTCTCTTGTTAGGTTCTCCAGGGTCTCCAGACAGGCTCTGTAGCCATGTTCCCTCGCTAGGTTCTCCAGTCAGGTTCTGTCCAGGTTCTCCAGCCAGGTTCAGTCACCAGGATCTAGTCAGGTTCTCTTGCCAATTTCTGTAGTCAGGTTCAGTCCAGGATCTTTTGCCATGTTCTCTCACTAGGTTCTGTCTCTAGGTTCTGAGGCCAGTTTCTGTCCAGGATCTTTTGCCATGTTCTCTCCAGCGAAGTTCATCTGTCCCTAGAGAACGTTCTGTGTAGGTTCTGTGCCTAGGTTCTGTCTCTCTCTCTGTCTCTTGCTGTCTTGTTACATCTGTCTTTATACCAGTTGATTCAATCCTATCAATCTCTATTACAAAGGTTAGGGCGTTTCTTATCTCCATTCCAGGGAGTAAAGATTATGTAGCTTAAGCATGATTGTTCATAGTTAAAGTGATTAATTACCCGCCTGGCACTTAGTTAAGAGGTTTTATTCCCTCCCTAACTTCAGGGGAAAATCCCTACCTGGGGAAACAACCTTTCTCAGAGACCTTGGTTAAAACACATAGTGCCAAGAAGGTGAGCAAACATATTAAGAACAGTATGCCATATATGCCAGGTCCCTTGAAACAGCAAGCATGGACCAGCTCCCGGCAATTTTCTTTAATCTTTTCAGTCTGAGGTAGGATAATAAAAAGCTAGGAAAATTCCTGGTGAGTGGAATCGGGAAACTGAGACAAGATAATTAAACAAAGCCAAGCAATTTGAACAATTTACTGAGAGCTAGGGAATAGCAAAATCTTATCTTCCCTAACCAAGGACACTTGAGAAAAAATGGTTTATGCCTCTCGTCCCTAACCAGAGAATAAATAGCTTAAATCACCCTTGTCAGGGAGATAGAGGACAGAGACCCAATTAGTGGCATTTGTGCCAGCCAAACCCAAGGATGGATGAAGTCAGGGGAACAAATAACAAAAACCCAATTAGAGCCAGACAGATCCAAGATAAAAGTAAAGCAGTGAAGCAGACCAGAGAATGATCCTAAACTTTCCTATATGCACATTTTGATTAATCAACATATTGAAAAACAGACCTGGAAAATGAATGTATATTCTGTTAAGACCCTCCCTGAGAGCTCCCCTAGGATTCATGCCCTCAAAATAGAGTTAAAACCCTCAAGATAAGTACCCAGCTCTGGCTCTCTGTGGAGCATGCCCATGCCTTTTCTTGAGCATGAACATTTTAATTTCTTTCTCCTAAACTCTAAGAGTTCCCACAAGACTTGCAACCAGGGGAGCAGCAGGCAGCAGCAATTGGTCCTGGGCTTACTCCCTGAACCTATTTCCAAGGCCCCCCTTTTTTCTGATTTTCCAGTGAATTGGCAGCAGCCCCATCTTGGCTCACTTCTTTCCTATAATATTTCTGGGAAGTCAAAGCAGAGCACTGCATAGGCTCTCTTATGTTGCTTCTTCTATCATAATTCCTTCCTTTGTTTCACTGTCCCCAGCTTTAATAAAAGTACTATTAAAATCACCTGGACTTGTGTTGTGATATTTTTACTGCATAAAGTCAAGAACCCATACATTACAGGTCATCCTGAGGTAGATCAGCCCTGGGCCTGATCCCTTTCCAGTAACAAGTCAACCTATATTCTCAACCAAACTTTGTCTCCCTTCTACAATCCATTGTCACATTAATCTAAGGGTGAATTGGCAATTATTGTAGACAAGAATTCATTTTTTTCTTTTCTATTTGTCTTTCCAAATGTCATGTCTAGCGTCCCATCAACTCTCCTATTTCACTCAATTCCTTGAAATAACTGTTTTAACACTTTTCTAGATACAACAAAGCAGGTAGCTTACTTTGATATATAATGTGTTTGAGTCAATCCCTGAATGCTTCTTTCCTGGATGAGGCAAGAAGCTAAAAGAAAGGAGAAATGGAATCTGTTATTATTTTCATACTAGGGGCCCAGTGCAAGAATTCATGCACCTTGAAAGGAACTGTAGGCTGCGGGACTGCAGTAGGCACAGGGGCAGGTCTCAGCCCATCCTCCGTGCCCACACCTAGCCCCTCCTGCAGTGGCCCCTGGTCCCCTGTCTGCCGGCAGCCCCACTCCCACCACCACTGCTCCCACGTGCTGACAGCATGGAGTGATTGGGGCTGGCACAAGCAGCAGGTGCAAGCAGGGCCAGCGCCATCAGCAGGTGCAAGCAGCTGCTGCCCTGATCACTCCTCAGGAGCAGGAGGAGGTGGAGATGCCCTCAGAGGCAATCAGGGTTGGCAGCCACCGCTTACACCTGCTGATGGCACCTAGTGATCAGGACCAGTGCCAGATACCTGCAGCGGGTGTGAGAGGTGGCTCTGGTGCTGGCTGCAGGTGTGAGTGGGGCTGGCACTGGCAGTGGGTGCGAGCAGCTGCTCCAGCACCGGCATTGGGTGAGAGTGGCTGGCAGGACCACGGTGCACAGGAGCAAAGAATTTTCAGTAACAACCAGAGGCTCACCCCGATGACAGTGACCAGCACCCTATCTTGGTCTGGCACCCCCACTCATCTTCTCCACCATCCTGCTGTGGCCAATGCCAGCCATGTTCCGCACATGCCCCCTGGAGGTCAGCACACGTCATAGTGACTGGTTATTCAGTTGTTCAGTTGTTCGGTTGTTCCGCCATCCTGTCTATTTAAATATTAGCCTTTTATTATATAGGATTGGATGAAATGTGAGTTTTGATGGGTCTAAGATTCCTTAATGAGAATTACAAGTAGGATTCAAACAACCTGGTTTTGACTCCTACTCTACCAATGACTGGCTCAGTTCCCCCCAATGGATGACATAATTTACATCTGCCCCAACTGCTGAACTGTAAGATGGGTAATGGTGCTGCTCAATTTAAAGAACAGTTATGAAGATAAATGAACTAATCATGCATATGTACTAAGGATCCTGCCTGATCCTTAGTAAGAACTCAGTAATATTAGAACTTCCTAGTTGTCTCCTAGAGTTTTGATAAATATTTCATTTTTATAACAATGAATTCACAGAGTTGTGCCTATTCCTTGCTTAACCAGGACATTTGCATACAGACTTATTTTTTATGCAATCTTTTAATAAGAATTGAAGTGATGAAATTGAAATATAAATATAATAAAAATAAAATAAAATAAATGTCAATAAATCTTGGTGGAGTTCTTTAAAAATCACAACTTGGCTTGCTGCAACTGATTTTACATAAGCATTTTATGAGGCATATTTTATTTTTGTTAAGTCTTCAATTATGCTGAAAGGGTATGCACGTACAGGCTGAGTGTTGTGTCATAACTAGAAATAGCAGTAGATCTGCATTTAAGAAAGCTTCTGAAAAGGCTGTCAAAGTATTTACTTTTTGTCTGAGACTATGCATCTTCAGAAGAAAAGGAAAGAAAACTTTGAGCAGTATAGTGGAGGACAGCTGTATTCATTGACATGAAATATAGGATATAATAATGTAAGAAAAGTAGTCCAATAAGCCACGGCAATTCTAGCTGTTGTCACTATACAAACTCAACATATAGTGTTGCTATAATATATGAGTAGTTTGCCCCTCCTGGATGGAGAAAACATGAATGGAGGCAATATACTTTTAAGAAGTTAACTCTTAATTTGAATATATTTAGCCCAGAGGTGTTTTATTTATCTTGTGTTTTTTTGTATTTTTTAGGTATTTTTATCCTCCCTTATTTTCTTTCTTTTGAGGGGACCCTACTACATATGTTTTACTACTATTACATTAATTAATGATTGGATAAATAGATAGATGGATGGATGGATCGTGGGATAGATAGTAGGATGAACAGTAGGATGGATGGACAAATAATAGAATAGGGAAGTGGATGGCGGATGGATGTATATATTCATAAAAGTCTGCTTGCTCCAAAAATTCTAATACCTGAAACATAGTAGGCATTTAATAGCATATTTTGAATAACTCATTCTTAAGCTCCCTTTACCCTCCCAGATATATAGTAAATTCTGCACCAAATAGACAGCAAATTTGGCTGCCTTTTGACTGTTATCTGGAATATACCTAACTGACTTTTTCAAAGACAGAATGCTGTAAGCCAGGGTCAGGGTGGACAGATTCTTGTCATCAAAGTCCACTCCCAGGAAAAGGTGAAAATACAGGATGGGGAAGTACCAATGGAAAGAGGAAACTCTCCTCTCCTTGCCAAATGGCACTTTAATGGAATGACATGAGCATTAAGTACAAAATAAGAAGACATGAGCTAATGTCCATGTCTATTACCTGCTTGCTCTATGATTGTGGGCACGTTCCTTAGTTATTCTGAGTATCATTTTTTTTTCATTTGTAAACTGGGAAATATGCCTTTTCAGTGTTTTGTTTTCATTGTGCTCAATTATTATTTGACAAAGGAGGTAAGAGCATACAATGGAGTCAAGACAGTCTCTTCAATAAATGGTGCTGGAAAAATTGGTCAGATACATGCAAAAAATGAAACTAGATCACCAAGTTACACCACACACAAAAGTAAACTCAAAATGGTTAAAGGACTTAAATGTAGACAGGAAACCATAAAAATCTTAGAAGACTCAATAGGCAGCAAAATAGCAGACATGTGTTGTAGCAATAACTTTACAGATACAGCTCCTTGAGCAATGGAGGCTAAGCAGAAAATAAACAAATGAAACTACATCAAAATAAAAAGCTCTGCACAGCAAAAGAAACCCTCAACAAAACAACAAGAAAGCCCACTGCATGGGAGAACATATCTGCCAATGCTATCTCAGATAAGTGTTTAATCTCCAAAATTTACAGAGAACTCATATAACTTAACAAAAGGAAGCTAAAAAATCCAATCAAAAATGGGCAAAGCACATAAATAGACACTTTTCGAAAGAGGATATACAGAAGGCTGAGAGACATATGAAAACATGCTCAAAGTCACTGATCATCTGAGAGATACAAATCAAAACAAAAATGAAGTACCATCTTAACCTGTCAGAATGGCTATCATTAACAAATCAACAAACAACAAGTGCTGGTGAGAATGTAGAGAAAAAGGAACCCTAGTGCACTGAAGTGGGAATGCAGACTGGTGCAGCCACTGTGAAAGACAGTATCAGTTTTCTCAAAAAACTAAAAATGGAACTCCCATTTGACCCAGGGTCCCACTTCTAGGACTATCTCCCAAGAAACCAGAAACACCAATCAGAAAGGATATATGCACCCCTATGGTCATAGCAGCACAATTTACCACAGCTAAGATTTGGAAACAGCCTAAGTGCCCACCAGCAGATGAGTGGATTAAAAAATAGTGGTACATCTATACAATGGAATACTACACTGCTATAAAAAAGAAGGAACTTCTACCATTTGCAACAGCATGGATGGAATTGGAGAGCATTATGCTAAGAGAAATAAGCCAGTCAGAGAAAGATAAATATCACATGATCTCACTCATATGTGGGATATAATGAACAATATAAACTGATGAACAAAAACAGATCCAGAGACAAGGTAACACTGATCAGACCATCCAACCTCAGAGAGAAGGCAGGGAGGGGTTGGGGGTAGAGATCAACCAAAGGACTTGTATGCATGTATGCATAATAGCATAACCAATGAATACAGACACTGGGGTGGTGGGGGCTTGTCCTGGAGGGTGGGAGTGGTGGGGGCAGGGCGGGGGGTCAATCGAGGAAAAAGGAGACATATGTAATACTTCAAACTATAAAAAAATTAATCAAAGCTTGTGTGCTAGACTTTAAACTGCTACACAGATTTAGTCAACATCCATTTTAGGTACAATAAGAAAAGTCAATTTTGTAAATTATAAAAGTATTGAAAGGTAAGAGGCCTTCCACAGACAACTGAGGTCTTAGAGACATGATTTCCCAGGACAATATGTTTTTGTTGAATAATCCGTTCAATCTTTGGTTCCTAAAGCTGTTTGATAAGGTAAAATTAAATAGCAAACTTTGGGAGCAAAAGCAATGACAAAGATATAGTTTAATGTCTCTAACCTCTTGAAAATTCATTCCTATCATTCCAAATTGCATTTTTTACTAAGTAATGGGAGAGGTGCTTTTTTTCTGGACTGTGCCTGGAATCTCAGAGGCTGCGTAGGACATAAATACATTATGAAACATGAGTTTACCTCCTTTCAGTGCAGTTTTATTGCATATTTATGCCTGTGGCTCCAGTGTGCTTCTGAGGCAAGAGATATGCTTGTTTACTGTTTGGACTGACTCCACTGTTTCTCACCTGTGCTGAGCTTAATCTGGCAGCCCCCTTATGAGCCCAGTAAAACTTGTTTTGAGCCAGGAGGAGGTTGGGGTGCCTGCCTAAATCTAAAGACTCCACATCAGACATTGGCAGGAAGAACATGCTGAGCTCGGAGGCATTCCGGACGGAGCTTACAGGATCAAAAACACAGGGGCAATATTGCAGGTGCAAAACGTCACAAAAGGCAGCCACCAAACAACCACACATGCTAATCAGAAAGGCTGAAGGTTGGCAGAATTCTGGGAGCAATTTCTCTTTCATCGATATCCACTTGACTTTTCTTAGGAACCAACAGGGAGATGTTGGATCTGACTATTAATGAATCAGGACACACTTTATTGGTCCTGAAGCACATTTGTCATGGCAATTTACATGAGTTAGCACCACATTTCCAAAGCCTGCTCGAGAATCTAGCAAGCATTCATTTTAATGAGCTAATGCACCCAGAATAACTTATACATTTTATGGTATTTATTACATATTGTCATAAACACTATTAAATTAAATTATGGGACCATTTACAAATTGAAAAAAAAATAAAGTGTTCATCATTAGGACAAGAAAAAAATCTTAAGAGATACCCACTGCAGCATTTTTCATTCTGTTGAATGTAGAAGAAATTCTGGTTGTATTATTTGCCTCGTCCCAGCTAAAAGGAAGTCAAGAGGTCTGCACCTCGACTGGGGTCCTGGAAGTCTGGGATGGAAAGGATGGGCCTTTGGACTATAGAGGGCAGAGTCTAAAAGAAAAACCAACTTTGATAAACTTGTAACCAAGTTATCAATCCTAAGGAGCTGGGAAGAGAAGCTAAGTCATGGGCAGAATTGGGGACTACGCATCAAAAGAAAGGATTCATCACGAAAACTGGGTAGAAGGTGCTAGAGAGAATCCTTGAGGACGTGAAACCCAGGACTAGGCGCATTTGATATTAGACCAAGCTCTTAGCTACGCAGCAAGAAGCTCTGCCCAGTAGACATTAGCATTATGTAGTCAATATTAGTAACACCCTGGCTCTCAGTGTACATGCCCACCTACAATTGGAATACATAGACCTTATAGACCCTTCTTTGATATCATGTGTTATCTCTCCAGGACTCTCCTCCACATCCTCACTAATCTTCCATTTTCTAAGCTCCTTTCTGATGGTGCTGCTTTTCTGAGAATTAGTGTAGCATGATGATTTTAAGAACAGACTCTCAAATCACAAATCTATATCTACTAACTATTTTCCCTTGAGACTTACTTAATTTCTGTGTTGTGTACCACTATAAAATGGGAAAAGTGATAATTACTACTTTTAGAGTTAGTGTGAAGATTGAGTTAAAATATGCCAGCTTCTTAAAACAGTGCCTAGTAATCAATGAATATTATTTAGGTATATCAAATACTTATTAATCTTTATTATGTATCTCCCCTCTTCTGTTCTCCAGGGCTAGCCACATGGGGGGAAAGCAAGAATAATTGGCTGGAGGGAGAAGTTAACATAATTTATAGCTGAATATTAATACTTTTCATATGTGGCATTGTGAAATGAGGAATAATGAGACACACTGATATAAATTAGTAGAATCTCTTTGAATGCAGACCAATGTGGGTGTGTTACATTGGAGACTCAAATCAGATGAATAATATTGTTGTCATTAATGTACTTTTTCAAAATGGCGATCTGATCAACTACTCTTAGTGAAGTCCTGAAACATGAAAAGTACAATTACTTATTGATTTGCACATTTATTTCATTCCTGGAAATCTAAGATACAATAAAAATTATCAAAAAGTACTCTGGAATCTTAGGGAAAGTGATATATATGCTGGGTCCACACAATGACAATTGGTTTTTTTACTAACATGAATGTCAGAATGAACATTTAAAATTATACAGGTTCTTCTAGAACAATTATTGATTGTGAATGCATTGTAGGATGTCTAGCCCCACTGGTCCCTGCCTTCCTAGTACCAGTATCTCCCTTCTCACATTCTTCATGATATGTAGTTAGAATTGTCCCACAACATTTCAAAATATCCCTTGTGATAAACCATTGACCTAGGGACTGCGAGGAAGTTTATTGGTGAAGTGAAAGCCACAAAAGTTTGTCCAGAAAGTTCATACAGAGCAATAAAGGACCAGGGACAAAGTCCAGTGAAATACAAACATCTGAATGACAGAAAAGGATGAGAACCAGACCACAAAGACTGGTATAGACAGAAGAAGCAGAAACAAGGTCAACAGAGAAGAGGCAAAGAAAACAGAAAATGTCATTTTTTAAAGAATAGAATATTCAACGGTGTTGAATGGAATAAGTCAATTAGGTAAAATTTGAAAATTGAGGGATTATTTTTGAACTTTACCAAGACTGTCAGTGCTGCCTTTGTGGCTAGAGAATTTATTGCAGCCAATTCAAAACTGGAGACATTATCTTTTCCAATCTTTCTGATAGCCTGAATGGGAGGGGAAGGCAATGAGGAAGAACAATTGACATAGCTCATTGGATAGAAACATGTGAGTGTTAGCTCCCATCTCTTCACATTTCCTTCAGTAAGTACCCTTCCACTAGAGAGGGGTTCTCTGCCTGGCCCCCATGATTTCCAAATTCATATTTCTTGTCTAATCTCTTCATTTGTGCGTGGCCCTTCTGTAGGTCCTGAATCTAGCCGTGCAGGTTGAGGCTTTCACATCTTTCACAATAGACCTTATTCTCTTCTTGAAACTCCTACCAATACCTTTAAGTGCATTCTCTACATAACCACAGATCATGAGACCAATAGCAGGTTTCTTTATATTTTCCCCACCATTAGCTAACCTGGTCCTTTTTCTGTTTCTTCCCAGGAGGAGGTCAATATTTCAATGTCTAAAAGCTTTGTGACTCCTCTCAGTAACTGTACATCTCCTCAGCAATGCCAGCTATTCCTGGGCTATGGAGAATCTGGTTGTCAAAATGTGTCTTCAGTCTCTCAGTTGAAGTGGCAAAGAAGAGCATCTTTGGGATTTTTTTTAAGGATGGGAGAAACATGCTGAAGAGGGCAAGGTAAGGAAGGAAAGACTGATAGGATGGGAGTTAAAGTGCTCTCTTGATGGAGTAAGAACATCAACAAGACTGAAGGAAAGGAAACAAAAACACCCATCTTAGAGGAAGAAAAGTATAGTCATGATTCTGGTGAGGGGAGAATGGAGAATGAAATGGGACTTTTCAGAAGTTCATGTACAGGCATGCCTGTCTCACTTAGGGTGTTTTAACAGATGAGTTGGCAATAAGAATATTTATTTTCTCATAAAAAAAAGAAGATTTAGATAATAATAGTATGAAGCAATGAATAGAATTATCTGCAAATAACCCTAAAATTGACTCTGAGTTGTTAGGAAAAAAGGCCATTTGGGATGAACAAAGGGTGAGTGTTAACTACCTTCTCCAAGTGGGAAGAGCAGCATCTAAGCTAACTCCTGTAGGTTGGGACCATGGGTTGGGCTCCCTTTGTTTTCTATAGATGGTCCATGATCTGTGGACCAGTAAGTAGCAGCATCACCTAGAAACATGTTAGACATGCAAATCATCAGACCCCATCTCAGACTACTGACTTTGAAATCCTGGGGTCCAATAATCTCTATTCTAATAAGCACTACACTTCCTTGCTAATGTTTGAGAACTGCTGTCTTAAGTAGCTGGAACCCCAGATCCAGATGTAGAAACCAGATCGCTGAGGATTTCAAAGGCAATTATAAAGACTCTACAGAGACAAGCAGGAGAATAGCTCTGTGATACTCACTTAATGATGCTAGTACCCACCCTTCAGGAGCCAACCAAATTAATCCTCAAATTTAATTAGGACAAGTAAAATTTTCTGGGTTTTTGCAAATGTAACACAAATTAGATTAGCCACAAGAGTCTTCATGAGAGTATTGTGGAGACAACATCCTAAAGGTCATGCTGATTTGATTTTATCTGATTATCTGCCTCAACCTTCTAAAGCTCAGACTCCTTTATTAAGTAAGAGGACAGGAGACAGACCTAGACTGCACCCCAGCCCAGCCTTGGACTGGCTGTGAGATCTGGTGTTTCTAACCAGCACTAAATACTCATAATGCTCATACATCCCAACTCTTTAAGGTTTTCTGCGAAAAACAGGATAACGATATTATACTAACAGCCTTGGTTGGAGGTGTCATGATAACTCAATAAATGATATCCAAAAGGATCATTTCTGTGTGTGTTTTTGATGAGACTCTTGTGGTTGTTGGTGCATGTTCTGGTGTGAGACTGAAGCTATCAGGAGTAACGAGAGTAGGTTAGGGGGAGTATGGAGAATTGCTAACAAATTCAGTCTCAGAGAGAAGGGCCACAGAAAAGGCTTCCAAGAACATGATGTGGGAGATAAATCTTGATGGATGAGTAAGAGAGAGAAGAGACAGAAGGAAAGGTGACTCCGAGCTGAGGGTACAGCATGGATATAGGCATGAAAACTGCTGTACTTTCTTGGGAATGTTCAAGGTGTGCAGCTCAGCTGAGGAGTAATATTCATGCCAAATGAAGGAATGAGATGAAACTGAAAACTAAGCGAGGGGCCCTGTCATGAAGATCCTACTGGGTCTAACCAAGGAATTGGACCCATTTGAAGAAAATGGGGATGAGATCTCCAAAAGACAAACAAATAAACCAACAAAATACCTACTCAGGCTACAGGGAAGAGAAGGTACTGAAATGGAAAAGAACTTGGAGTCAAGGGAGGTGTCTGGAGATTGTTATCATAAATCAGGACAGCAAAGCTGAGGTCCTGGGTGAGGCTATGGGAGGAGAGTGTGAGATCACTTTAAGGGACTATAATAAAAAAGAGTTTTTGCTGATATATGACAGAAACCTCATGATCAAGATTCCCCCGTTAAGAAAAAAGAATACATGCAATGGATTCTTGTGCTCATCTTATGTGACTAGTAATGTGCCCAAACTAATGGGACTTGTTCCTTGACTTTCAGACCTCTCAGCATCCCAGGGAAAATGAGCCATGTTTCAGACACTGATGAGCATGCTGAGGGCAGCAGGTGCTAAATGCTGGAACATATGGTAGAGCCCCAAGTAAAGCCAAGTCTTGAAGAAACTACTCTGGACCCAAACCCCAGCACCCCAGGATCTAGCCCCAATTCTGTCATTTCCTTGAGGAGTGGTGACCTTGAACAGGTCACTGTCCCTTTCTGGCCTTACTTTCCTTCTCTATATAAATCTTGAAACTAGAATTGAAGACACAAGGAAATGACCTAAGGCCTTGCTCCTCCAATCAGAGTCTATGTCTGAAAGCTGGCACACTAATAGTTGTGGGATAAACAAGGAACATGTTTCTAGAAAAGCAATTTTTTTTTCTGATTCATAAGTAATTCAAAACATAACCCTCCTATTAAACATACACATAAGTGCAAATATGCACACATTTTAAAGATAAAACACAAAGCTTTAAAAACATATTTGGTTTGCCAGTTGTGATAGACAGAGTGCAAAGGTGGCTTTTAGGACCTCCTAGTATTTACCTTCTTATGTAATGTCCTCCCTTGAATATATGCTAGACTTATGGACTTCTCTCTAAAGAATAGAATACAGCAAGTATGAGGTATATGTGGAATCTAATGAACAAAATAAACTGACAAACAAAATATACTCAGAGACATGAAAGCCTGCAACAGACTGGGGATCCTTAGAGGGAAGAAGGGGAGTGGGGTGGGGAAAAGATGAACCAATGAATTTGTACTCATATATGCACAACCCATGGACACAAACAATAGTGGAGTGAAGGCCTAGGGAAGGGACAGGAGTGAGGAGAAGGAGGTTTAATGGGGGGGGGGGGGGGAGTGGGACATCTGAAATACTTTCAACAATAGAGATAATTTTTTAAAAATGAATAGAATACAGCAATACTGATGAGGTGAGATTTCTGAGATTAGATTATTAAAAAACCTGTGACTTTCTTCCCCTGTCTCCCAGTCTCTATGTCTCTCCTCACTTAATCACTCCGATGAAGATAGTCACCATGTTGTCAGCTGTCTCACTGAGATGTTCACATGGCAAAAAAGGGCCAGCAAGGACTAAAGTCCTCAGTCATACCACCCACAAGGAACGGAACCTGCTGATAACTGCATGAGTAAGTCTGAAAGTGTATCTTCCACATTTGAGTCTTGAGATGTTTGAAACTCTGACTGACCCACTGATTGTGAGAGCCCAGATGAACCCAGCTAAACTCTACCTGGATTTCAGCCCCACAGAAACAGTAATATAATAAATGTTTGTTATTAGTTCAATTTGTTATACAGCAGTGGGTAACTAGTACACAAAGGATCACTTTGGGCTGTGGCCAGAGACACCCACTGAAGTAGTATCTCCCTTGCCATTGCCCTTAGCAGGATTTGGTAGAAATGTCTGTGAAACACTCTTCAGAAGATGCACTTTAATGGACTGGAGGTGGGCAGAGGGGCGTTCCATTGTAAGAGTAAATTTTCAGATGTTAGCTCTCTAGAATGCAGACTTCTCTGCGTCAGAAACATGTAAAGAAAGCTAAGCTACTTCCCCAAGATTTTCTGGCTGGTTTCTGATGAGCTGGAGCTAAATCCACGGCTTCAGACACCCAGAGAGTGATCTACTAAATGACTCTGAGCCCTAATACATGTGAACATATATGACTACATTAATTATTAATATTATACGTGATATCCTATCTAATAAAAGAGAAACAAGGTAATTAGCGTACGACTGCTACGCTTCCCATTGGCTAATCAGGGCGATATGCAAATTAACTGCCAGCGAAGATGCCAGCCGGCAGCCAGGCAGCTTGAAACTAACATGAGGCTTGCTTGCTTCAGTAATGGAGGAAACCAACGTTCCCCGCATGCCTTGCTGGCCTCTGAGCCTGCAGTTTGAAACATTGTAACAAATATAGAAGCTAAACAAAACCCTAGAAACCTGCTTTCAGTGAGCCGGGATCTCAGAGCTGGAGTTATACATTGTTTCGATTATAGAACCCAAACAAACCAGATACGTGCTTTCAGCAGCAGAGGCTTCAGAGCTGGAGCCAGAACTAATGCTGGCCCAGAATTAAAAAAAAAAAAAAAGAAAAAAAGGAGCAGTTGGGAGCTTCAGCCCTCAGCCCCTCACCCAGACTGGCCAGGCCCCAGTGGGGACCCCTACCCTGAAGGGTGTGTGACCAACTGCAAACAGCCATCATCCCCTCACCCAGGCTGGCCAGGCACCCCAGTGGGGACCCCCACCCTGAAGGGGGTGTGACCAGCTGCAAACAGCCATCATCCCCTCACCCAGGCTGGCCAGGCACCCCAGTGGGGACCCCCACCCTGATCCAGGACACCCTTCAGGGCAAACCAGCCAGCCCCACCCATGCACCAGGCCTCCATCCTATAGATTAAAAAGGTAATATACCTCCCAGCACTGGGATCAGCAGAGCCTCGAGGCCTCCCAGCACTGGGATCAGCAGAGCCTCGAGGCCTCCCAGCACTGGGATCAGTGTGACAGGGGACAGCGCCCAAACCCCCTGATCGCCCTGTGGCTCTGTGTGTGACAGGGGGCAGGGCCACAACCTCCCTATCTGCCCTGCTCTGTTCGTGACAGGGGAAGGCGCCCCAACCCCCTGATCCGCCCTGCTCTGTGTGTGACAAGGGGCGGTGCCCCAACTCCCCTATAGGCCCTACTCTGTGAGTGACAGGGGGGAGCTCCCCAACCCCCTGATCGACCCTGTTCTGTGCGTGACAGGGTAAGGAACCCCAACCCCCCGGATTGGCCCTGCTCTGTGCGTGACAGGTGGCACCGCAACCTCCCCATCGACCCTGCCTTGAGTGTGACAGGGGGCGGTGCCCCAACCCCCCAATCGGCCCTACTCTGAGCATGACTGAGGGTGGCATCGCAACCTCCCAATCCGCCCTGCTCTGTGCATGACAGGGGGCTGCGCCCCAACTCCCCAATCAGCCCTGCTCTGAGCCCGACCAGGGGCTGCACCTAGGGATTGGGCCTGCCCTCTGCCACCCGGGAGCAGGCCTAAGCCAGCAGGGCGTTATCTCCCGAGGGGTCCCAGACTGCGAGAGGGCATAGGCCAGGCTGAGGGACCCCCCCCCCCCTCCTGAGTGCACAAATTTTTGTGCACTGGGCCTCTAGTATAATTATAATTACTGAGTCCACAAATTCTTTTCTCAACATTTGCTTGTTTACTAGCTAGTCTGAGGCATCTAAATACAAGGTTGTTTCTCTCCTGTTTGTATTGAGTGACTCCTAAAGGACTATCAGGAATCTTTGCACAATGATCACAGAATGTTGAATTGAAAACATTTCCCAAAGCCCCAAGACATATTTCAACACTCAGCTCCACATACCATTGTTGCATGGCTGCCCAAGATAAGGCCGGCCCTATTTTATAATTCAACTTCACTTCAGGGCAGAGGAAGCGAGGCAGAACGTCATAAACTCAGCCAATGGAGTGTTCTTCCACCCTAAGGACACACTGTAGAGAAATGATATGGAGAATGTGGAGAGACCGTCCCTACATTTAGAGAACAGTGAGTTCTTGGAAAAGCCAGTGCAACCCTCCCAGTGACTATAATTGCCATGGATACACAGAAGGAGGGGTGGAGCTACAGTTGTTTTTGCTGCTACTGGGGCTGCTGCTGCTTCTCTTGTCTTGTTTCTGTTTCTGTTACTGTTCTTTCAAAGGCCCTTTGCCCTTAGCATGGTGTCCTTAAACCAGTCTGGGGATGTCTCACTAATGGGGAGCCCAATACTATTCACATGTGTATATTTGTCAAGATGGTCGAGATTGCGCTGCAGTAACAAACAATCCCCAAATCACAACAGGTTAACACAACAAAAATATATTTTCTTCACAGTAAATGTCTTCCATAGATTAGCTGAAGACTGTTCTGCATTGTTCCCACCCAAAGACTAGCCCAGTGGTCAGCAAACTGTGGCTCGCAAGCCACATGGGGCTCTTTGGACCCTTTAGTGTGGCCACGAAGTTTTAATCGCACTGTATGTGCACGCCCACATGTGGTATTTTGTGGAAGAGCCACACTCAAGGGGCCGCAGTTTGCCAACCACTGGACTAGCCCATCAGAGAAGCCCTCCCTAAACCATTGCAGGCCATGGTTTCAGAGGAGGGTGGTGACAGTAGCATTTGTGAGAACTTGTTCTAAAGTGCTCCGCCAGAAGTGATACACTGACATTAAACTGTCCTGAGCAAGTCACACAGATATGCCTAACTGTAAGGGGCAAGGGGAGAGCAAGCCTAGCACATGCCCAGAAGAAAGAGAACAGTACTGAGGAAGCAGAATGTCTCCCACGCAATTATCCTTGAGTTAAGAGGTTATATTGGAGGCTAATGAGCAAAAAGACAGAAATAGACACATCAATACTTAGCTGGTAGAGTTTATCACAAGGCTAAGTGGCTTTCAAAGTCCCCTTTTTGGTCAGATGAGAGTCTACCCAATTTCACTCATACTTTGTAGTGAGAAGGCAGGCAAAGTTGTCAGGCTTTGGTTCATGAGCAATCTATTTTTTACTCTCATCCCATGTTTGCAGTCTCCCAGTTTCATCAGGGATTTTGTTTTGTCAAGTTTCTTCTTCCTTCTGTACCTCTAGATCCATCCTTTGCATGGTGTCCCTTCTCCTAGCCATCATTCTTTTTCTTCCTCTTTTTCACAGCCAAGAATCTTAAGAGGAGTCAGCCTTCAACTTTCTAACCTCATGTTCATTGTATTTGCAGACTCTTCCCATATCCAAAGGAGAGGACACTACACAAGGGTGAAGGTCATTGGGGTCATCTTAGAATTCTGCCTGCCATAGCTAACAAAAAGCCAAAGATCAAGAAAAATAAAATACAGGTGGGAGCTATATCTCACTTGCCTGTCAAATGAAAGACTGAGTGAATCACTGGGTCTTCTGGATCATCTTCTACATGGCTACCTCAACCCCTCACAGGTACTAACATCATGGATGTCTTAATTATCTGAAAATTCTGGCATCCCAACGGACATGCTTCTTCTGTCCTTGCCCTCAATATAGAGTTATACAAAGGCACCAAAGCTCTGGCTCTGTATGGCCCACGTTCAAATCCCACCTTTTCCTTTTACTGCTTTGTCATGTTACTCAAAGTCACTTAACCTCACCCAGGCTAAACCTCTTTCTGTAAAGATAATGATAATAACGGTCTCATGGTGTTTTCACAAGGATTAGCTAAGGTGTTGTAAAGCACACACCAAGGCACACACTAAGTGTTCGACAAATCTTATCTATTATTGGTATCATATTCTTCTTTCCCTTTATGCCATCAGCTTCCTGATTCTCACCTCTTTTTTTTTCTTTTTTCCCTCTCTAGTTTTCTCTTTCATAGAAGCAGCCAGAAGCTTGTTACATTTGCCAAAGTGCTGATCCTAACAAAACAAAAACATCCTTGGCAAATGTACTTTCCCAAGAGGTGATAGGATTAATCAGTGTTTGCTCCCTGCCACCCCCTCCCTGGACGTAGGCCTGGACCACAGGACATAAAGTGGAGACTTTAAAACAAGAGGTTTGAATACAGTGGACAGAAAAGTCCTAAAAGGAGGTTAAAGGTCTGGAAAATAAAAACACAGATGGTTTATTAGAAATGGCTTTTCCATTAACCATCTGTGTGACCTTGGGCTGGTTGCATTTCCTCATTACTGACCTGCATGCCTTTCCCTGCCAAAAGAAGAGCTTAACCCATGAGATCTGACTTCTCACATGAACATTCTGACATTTCTGATCCAGGAACAGGCCTGCAATCAGCCAGAACCTCTGTGCAGGAGTGGAGAGCATGTTGAGCTCATAGGGGAATCAGGATCAGTTCATTCAGATCAACAGCCTCATGCTGCCCACAGAGAAAAATGGTGCCTCCACAAGATAAGCCTGAAGGTCATGAGCAAAAATAGAAACACATTAATGCCCTCTAGTTCTGTATATTCTATTGGATTTTACAAAGCACTTCCATGGTCACTGTCAGTATCAATTTCACAAACAATGCTACATTTATGCAGGGTGGTCATTATTATCTCCACTAGAGGCCCACTGCACAAAAATTTGTGCACTTGGAGGGGGGACGGTCCCTCTGCCCGGCCTGTGCCCTCTGGGACCCCTCAGGGGATGACCACCTGCTGGCTTAGGCATGCTCCCCAGGGAATTGGGCCTAAGCTGGCAATCAGACATCCCTCTAGCAGCCCGGCAGCCCTAGGGGGATGTCCACTTGCCAGCGTAGAGCAGACCTAAGCTGTAGTCGGACATCCTTAGTGCTGCTGAGGAGGCAGGAGAGGCTCCCACCACCACCGCTGTACTGGCAGCCATCAGCCTGGCTTGTGGCTGAGCAACCACCAGAGGGCAGCTCCTGCATTGAGCGTCTGCCCCCTGGTGGTCAGTGTGTTTCATAGTGACCAATCATTCCCAGTCTTTCTGCTGCTAGGGTCAGTTTGCATATTACCCTTTTACTATATAGGATAGAGGCCCGGTGCATGGGTGGGGGCCGGCTGGTTTGCCCTGAAGGGTGTCCCGGATCAGGGTGGGGGTCTTGCTTGGGTGCCTGGCCAGCCTGGGTGAGGAACTGATGGCTGTTTGCAGCTGGTCACACCCCCTTCAGGGTAGGGGTCTCCACTGGGTGCCTGGCCAGCCTGGATGAGGGGCTAATGGCTGTTTTCAGGTTGCCTGCACCCCCTTTAGGGTGGGGGTCCCCACTGGGTGCCTGGCCAGCCTGGATGAAGGGCTGATGGCTGTTTTCAGGCTGCCTGCACCCACTTCAGGATGTGGGTCCCCAGTGGTTTGCCTGGCCAGCCTGGATTAAGGGCTGATGGCTGTTTTCAGGCTGCCTGCACTTCCTTTAGGGTGGGGGTCCTCACTGGGGTGCCTGGCCAGCCTGGATGATGGGGTGATGCTATTTGCAGCTGGTCACACCCCCTTCAGGGTGGGGGTCCCCACTGGGGTGCCTGGCCAGTGTGGGTGAGTGTCTGAGGGCCGTTTTCAGCCTGGCCAAGCCTCCCCAACAACAGAAGCTCCCAGCCTCTCCTTTTTTTCTTTTTTTTCCCTTGAATTTATTTACCTTCTATAACTGAAACTTTGTAGCTTGGGTCCAGGACTTGGCTTCCTCTATCACCAGGGGCAACCAAAGTCTCCAATTCCATGGCCACTGCCGGCTGAAAGCAGGTTTCTGGGTTTGTTTAGCTTCTATAATTGCAACATTGTTGCTTAGACTGGAGCTCAGAGCCGGGCTGGCAGGCGGGAACCTTGGCTTCCTCCATTACTGGAGCAAGCAAGCCTCATGTTCGCTTCAGCTGCGTGGCTGCTGGCCGCCATCTTGGTTGGCAGTTAATTTGCATATCCTGCTGATTAGCCAATGGGAAGCATAATAGAGGTATGGTTAATTACCATGTTTGTCTATTATTAGGTAAGATTTTTGAAGGAGAGTTAAGTTCAGGTTTTGCCCAAGATGAGAGACCAAGGACTAAAACCAGATGCAGTGTGTTAAACAAGCTAAAAAGATTTCAGGCCTAAACTCTTAAACTCTTATGCAGATTGTTTCTCTGCTAGTTGACCTTGGAATGTGACCATTAACAAAATCTCCACTCTGAACCTTACACTTTCCTGACTTGTAAAAATAATAAAAATAATAATAATAATAATAATAATAATAATAATTCAGACATCAGAGAGTGGTTTACAAGGATCACATCAGATCATGTATATGATTTCATTTTATAAATTAAAGTGTATGTATAGCTGATTGTGTCAAGTTGTTCTGGCACCAGGACCAGCATCCCACCCACTCTTCTATGCATGTTCACTTAGAGATGGCAAAATAATCAAACTCATGAGTCTGGAAGATGCACATTCCTGAGGCTGTTCCTTCACCTATACCTATCCCCTTCTGTGTATCACATCACCTGCTTAGCATGCCCCCGACACTCCTCTTCCCAAATCTATGTCCATTTCTTAAAAGTTGCCATGGACTTCAACCTCAGCGAGGACCCTCAAGGTGATTAGTCCCTTCTAATTCAGCTACCTACCCCTGCTCTGAGCTCAGAACTGGCCAGTGACCTGTAGGACAATGTGACACTACCTACCTTATCTTTGTCAGGTCACAAGTGACGGAACACAGAATTGAGAAGGTTAAATTGAAGTCCCAATTCTTTGGCCAACCAGCCAAGTGATTTGAGCGAAGCCATTGAGTCCCCTGGAGGCATATAGTATCCTTGTCTGAAAAGTTGTATAAACAATGCCTGTCCTCCAACCCCACAGATTTCTGAAGAAGCAAGGAAGGAGGGGTTGTAAATGGTACCTAAGGCAGGCCCTTGCCTTAGAGGAACTCAGTCTCTTGAAAGATGGGCAAATAGACAATTGTAATATAACACCAGAGCTAAGAAAATGATGTGCACAGATTCATGTGGCTTTGTCTCACTGTGTCTGCATCTCCTGTGCCCAGCAAAGTGCCTAGAGCGCAGATGTGTGGCACATGTTTTGTTGCTGTTTTGTTTTAGTCAATCACAGTGTTCTGTAGATGGGAGATTCCACATAATGATCCATCTTTCCTTTCTTCTGTATCATCTTCTTTTCTTACTTTCTCACTCTCTTCCAAAACCCATGAGTCTCCTAGACACAGAAGCTCAAGAGATGGTCAAGGGAGTGGGGGATGATCACAAGGATAACAAACATACATTTCACTCCCAGGCCCTCCTCACCTTCTGCAGCAAAATCTTTGGGATTAATGCTCTCATACTCCCCATGTGTTGTCTGCCTTTCTCTATTAAATCCTGGTTGCTTGTTGACAATTTCTTCTTGGTGGGTTTATTGATTCCTAATGCAGTCCTGGGTGCCAAGACTCATCCCATTCTGAATACAGTCCTTTTTCTGCATTTTCTGTTCCTGCTGCCTTGGCTATTGCTAACATAGTTAGGTCTTGCTAACACATACTCAAGACTAATACTTTTGGCTTATCCAAACAAGGTCAGGCTGGTGCTGGGATTGGACCTAATGGTTCCTTTTATCTATCAATATCACTGACTCTGGCCTCATTCTTCTGTGGTCACTCATAGGACACTTGCTGAGATCAGGGTCAGGCTGTGCCTTCCCTCAGTGGCAACTCTTCTTATTCTCCGAAAAGGGTGACTTCCGTCATAATCCTATATAATAAAAGGCTAATATGCAAATCGATCGAATGGTGGAACGACAGGTCGCTGTGACATGCACTGACCACCAGGGGGTAGACGCTCAATGCAGGAGCTGTCCCCTGGTGGTCAGTGTGCTCCCACAGGGGGAGCTCCATTCAGCCAGAAGCCGGGCTCATGGCTGGGGAAGGCAGCAGTGGTGGCAGGAGCCTCTCCCACTTCTGTGGGGCAATGCTAAGCCGTCAGTCGGACATTCCCTGAGGGCCCCCAGACTACACGAGGGCACAGGCCAGGCTGGGGGACCCCCCTGAGTGCACAGATTTTGTGTACTGCACCTCTAGTTTTCTTATAAAGATTCTCTTCTCCAGCAGCTCCCACATGTGACTCCCACAAATGAATCAGGCAAGCTGGGATGTTCCATCTGAGTAAAAATGCAGCCTCCATCTTCAAATGTTAAATGTTCCTGGACTTATTATGTATGTTTGATTTGTATCAACATTTTAATTAAAATGTCATCACAAATTTAAGAAAAGGAAAGGGCAGGGAGAGGCCAAGATAAGAAGGGCCTGTTAAAATGTATTGAGTTGTGTGTGCTGTTTCTTCATTTCTTTCTTCTCAAAGCATTCTGAATTTTTGACATTTCTGTATTTTTAGTAGCTTTAGATCCTGAAGCTTATGGATTGAAAAACCTGAGGCACTGACTTGCCAAATGGAAAATATATAAAAACAAATGACAAACAGAAAAGCTAGTTGAACAACTACAATTCTGGGTGATAAAGGCTTGAGCTGAGATGAGGGATCTCTGAGGGCATGGAAGATGGATGTCTCCACGGGGAACAAGGGAGGGAACACAGGATATTAGTCTCGCTTAGATTTTTTTGTTCTTGGAGACAATCTTGTCTCCTAAGACATCTTGTCTTCTAAGATCATAATTTCCAGAAGGACAGTACTTCATTTCTCTGCTGCATTTGATCATATTTCACAGCACAGGGCTTAGCACATCGTGGGAGGAAATGAGATAATCTAGAAAAGTCCTTGACTAATGGACTCTTGCCCCTAAATCTGCAGGTAAATTTCCATGTGACCTTGAAGAGTCATTGACCACTCTGTTTCATCAGCTGCATACGAAATATAACCAGATATCACCAAATTGCCGACTAACTTTAGAACTTTGTCAGTCCTTAATGGTGCCTGTTAGGTCAAGTTAGAGGAGAAACTCTCTGGCTTGATGACTTGTATGCAGAAGTTGTTTTAAGGGGTAAACTTGGACTTCTATCTATAAGTCAAAGACATTAAAATAGATGATCTGTTTTATTCTCTTTAACTCAAAAATGCAAGAACTATTTGAATGAAAATGCTGAGCCTCCATGCTAAAATATCAAACCCAAAATGACACTGTATCAGGCTTCAGTGTCTGGTGGAGGAATAGAAATTATTCACATATAATTCACTGGTCCATTGATAAGAAACCTGTATTTTCAATGGCTTCATTTTATCTAAGCCATAAAATCGCAATCCTATCTCAAACATGATATTTTCCCTTTCAATATGAGAGGCAATTTATTTTATTGTTACTTGAAACTAAAGGAATCCAATAAACTGGTTGGAGCCAAAGAAGACCATAATGACAACATGATTGATCTTTTTATAATGCATTGCATTGCTATTCTCAAATTGGAGAAATGCAATATAGAAGATATTCATTTGTACCACCAACCAGTATTCATCTCTGTAATAGAATGTAACACTCCTTTGTATTTATTAAGTACCTGTCACCACTAGAAATACAAAGTAAAAGGACTTCACTATTGATTCTAAGGCATGGTCAAATATCAGTTGTTACACCCTGCTGACATAGAGTCTATATGAGAGCTTGAGGCAGAAATATCAGCTCTATTGCACAGTGGGGAAAATAAATGTGTACCAAGGATCCCTTGGTAGAAATGGAATTTAAATAAACAGATACTATTCAACAGGACAAAAACTAAAGTTTAAAGCAACCATAGGTGTTCAACCGTGGAGTCTAGAAAAAGGGTGCTAGCTCCAATGGTCAGGTACTCTTTGACACAGATGAAAAAGAAAGACTTCAGAAAGTTAAGCTTTTCTCTTTGGGCCATTAAACCATTACATGTTTGAGCCAAGACTTGAAATGCATTTTGACTGATCCCAAACCCCATGTATTTTCATTATATCACAAGTGTGTCTTCAGAAAATAGTTATGTTTTATTGCCTGATAGCCAAAGGCCAATTGATGGTAACAATATTCAATGGTGAATATTTACTGAGGTCTTAATGTCTGCCAACTTTAGTCAAGAATAGTCTTGAATGAAGTGGACTGGAAGTATGTGAGGTCTTCAGGAACACATCCCTCCCTAGTCTTCCGTACTAACCTATTGGACAAGATGTAAGAAGTGAGAACCATCACAAGGTCTTATGAATCCTGAGGATAGGTATGCTTACCATGGAAGGCTACCTGGAGGAATAGGAAGGCAGAAGGCCTCATCCCTGTACCATGAGTTGGCCATTATTCTATTGACATTATCTGCTCTTGACATCAAATCATCAACAGGACCATGGGGCAATCTCCAGGATCATAGTAAGCAGATTATCCTCCTTTTGCCTTATCTTCAGAAATCAATAGTAGCCTAATGCTATGACACAATGCTTATGTCACATCACCTCACTTCATCTCATCAGGCAGGCATTTTATCATCTCACATCATCACAAGGTGTGATGTGTAAATAAGATATTTTTAGAAAGAGAGAGAGAGAAAGGAGAGAGAGAGAGAGAGAGAGAGAGAGAGAGAGAGAGAGAGAGAGAGAACATTCACATAACTTTTATTACAGTATGCTTCTGTAGTTAGTCTTATTTATTATTGTTGTGGTTCATTTCCTTCTGTGCCTAATTTATAAAGTAAACTTTGCCATAGGTATGTATGTATAGGTAAAAAGCATAGTGTACGTAGGGTTAGGTACTATCTGCAGTTTCAGGCATCCACTGGGGATGTATCCCCTGCATATAAGAGTGAAATCCTATATTTCAGAAAAGATAAATCTTCCTAAGTGTATGATGATAAAGATGGTAATGTCACTCAGAAGTTATCAGTTTACTCTTAGATTTGTTTCACACTTGTTCTATGAGCCCTTAATCACAGGTAGGTTGTTTCACTCTTCCAACTCCTCTACCTCACACTTTAGATTTCTCTTCTCTTCTGAAAAATGAATAAATTGGATGTAATGTAAGCTACTAAGGCAAATTACAGGTGGATTTGGGAGGCAGTGGGGAAAAGGCACTATATGAGGCAATTACTTATTTTTGACAGAGACATAAGGACAAAACATTCCATGTGATTTTTGCCCAGTCAAGTGGGTGACTCTTTGATGCCAAATCAGGCAAAGACTGCATTTACTCTGATTGCCCACAAAGGCAGAAAGTTTAGCTCCCAGGAAACAAAAAGGTTAAGGAGTATACAGTTGGCAGAGGGAACTGATTATCTCTTATCCAGCAATGAACAGCATCTAGAGATAATCCCAAAAGTCTGATTCTCCTTGTTAAAGGACTTTATGACTCTGTGAGGCTCAGTTTGGTGTCCCAAAATCCAGACTTTCAGGGCTGCATTGCCCAGAGGCACATGCTTCCTTGAGCTGCAGACCTCTTACACCCCCCTTTGCCTTTCATGTTTCTTTGAAACAGAATTCAGCTTCCACTCACAACTGTGCTGAATTTTTTTACCTTTACTTTTCCATTGTGTAATAAAATAGATTAACTTTTCTTCCTATTTATTTTATGACTGCTAAAATGTCCCTGGGATTTCCTCTGATAAATATATACTAGATAAAGCAATAAATCATCCAAGACTGTTATGATAGTGAGTAGATGAGAACCACATTGAATTTTACCAAATATGCCTTTGAGAACAACTAATATTTTAGTCTGAGCACTACCCCCCTACTTACTTATTCTGGTGACAGATCTCCCTTCTCTTCTGCTCCCAAATGGTCACATGAGTTAAGATGGGGTAATGATAGTACTTTATTTTCCAGAATTAGTACATGGAGTAGCCCCATATTACTAGTAGGCCAATCACAGTCCTCCTATGGTACAGAAAGATTTCTTTGCTCTCAGGTGGTGAATGTGGGAAACTTCTAGAAACTTCTAGAAGCTGTGAGTCCATCTTTATGGAAAAAGATAGTCTGAAAGAGGCAAGATTGAAGCCAGATGAAGATAAAGCAAAGATAAGTAGGAGAGAGAGAGTTCCTATACAGCCTTCTAATCCTGTCCTTCCCCAACCCTACCCTTCCTAATACAGAGGTCAAGAAATGGCTATTTGTTTCAGTTAACTCAAGTTTGGGTTTTCTGTCTTGCAAAGAAAGTCTTCTATTGAATGGTTCTTGAGCAAAACGTGCTCTTAATACAAAGCAAAGGGGACAACTGTTGCAGATAAAGGCAGCCCCAGTGCACTGGAAAGGCTCCACTAGTCTGAATCTTACTATTGTTCTTTCGTGCTGTCTGAGCCTCATCAAGCCATTTCACTTTTAGAAACCAGTGAAAAATATGAATAAGTACCTCCCTGTATTAATCATGTCTTTTTATTTTCTGTATACGTTTTATAATCTTACATCTTGGAGGCCTTGATGACCCACCCAGGGCTAGCCAATTCTTAGAGATTATATAGGGTTTTAGTGGGAGCGTGGCTTTCATATGCAAACCAACTGATTTAGAGTTCATATCCCCAACCACCTCCTCTATCTATCAGAATCTCACCCACTAGGCCACTATCTTCCTGACCTAATCACTCCAGGGCCAAATATCAAGCAACCAAGAACAACCCTGATTCCCCTGAACTTATTCAAACTAACTGGTTTAAAACAGGCTTTCTCTGCCTTGTGTGTGTTCCACAGAAACCACAACACAGGCTCTTGCCCATTGGTCCCTCAGTATGTCTTCTTCCTGACTGATCCTGATGCTCCCCTGAGTGGTTCCGATGGCAAGATGTCCCCCCTCCTCTTGGGAACCATGAGTAACAAACTCTTTTCAATGGCAGTCATCTCTTGATCTTTGGCCTCATTATATCTGAAGAATAATAAACCCTATATTTTAAAACACTACTCCCAAGATTGGGTGAAATGTTGTGCTAGGCGTGGTGAGCTTTGAACATTTGGCTGCTCAATTATATTAGAAAAGAGTCATTTATTGACTGTGAAGATCTGAGGACATTTTGAGGGGGACTAAAGCTGACACACTTTGGACCACATGGTTGACAGTCTTCCTCTACACACCTCTAGAGAAGCAGATTCAATGACAGTTGTACACAATCATGTTTCATCTCACACACTCATTCGATAGATACAGAGCAAACACTTATTCTCTGCTAGACCAGTGAACAAATCAGATGTCATCCCTGCCCTCCTGGAACTTCATCTCACGATGAAAGATATGAACCAGGCTAAAGCTACAACAGTGACATATACTGAAAGTACTCAATAAATATTGTAAATGATGACTAGAAACCTCATTTTAGTGCACCTTTTGGGAAGACAGAAAATATAATTATGATTACACTTAAATAGCCTATTGTCTTATTTATTCTATATGTTGGTATTATTTATGTGATTAGGATACCTATCTAAATAATACACATAATAATCATCTAAGTAATAATAACTTAGATATAATTTAAATAATAATGAATCAAATGTGTAAAGTGCTTTTCAGTGTACAACCCACTCACAATAGCAACTATGCATGTGGAATATTAGTTTACCAAGTGCTTTTATCTGGCCTCCTCTAAAATCTTGAGGCTCAGATCTGAGCAAAAAGGCCAAGAGCTGGTTAAAACTGAAACTCTCAGTGCCTCCGACTTCAAATAAAAATAATGAGGGTTTGCTGGGACTGTGCCATTGCTGTTGTAGAATTAATAAATAATAAATCTCCAGGTCCCCATTCATATGCCACTGAACAAGTAATGGATGAAACCAATGGCCATGTGAATTCCCTTTCTCTCACAGGCTGTGATCTTGTGGATGTCACACATCACACTTACCCTACCAAGAATTAAGTCCATGGGGTGTGTGAGGAGCACCTTCGAGTTCAGATTGTCTCCAGCTGTGATGGAAGACTATGGGAATCAATTTATGTGCATGTTCAGGTCACTGCTGTCTCCGTACAAAAATCAGGGTCCTGGAAGATAAGATATTCTCACTGTCAACCTTAGATTCTTTTACAGGTGAAGGGCTCATGGTAAAAATAAGTAGCTTTCTACAAGAAGCAGCACCCTTTTGAAAAGCCAGCCAGAGCGGCAGCCTGAAGAGAAATATTACCTGACCTCAAGCAGCCAGCACTGCACACACTGAAAGCGGCACAGAATTCATCACCAACCTGCACGTGAGGGGCTCCGAACACCTGAGACCACTCTTGCCCTCAATCTGGTCCTGGGGGTTGATTCTGGCTGCTTCAGACTTGAGTCACAAGAGTGCATTTACAGCTAAAATGCACAGGCTGACAGCCGGCTAAACAGGACCCAGGGGATCACTGTTGGAGGAAACTCCTGAAGTCACTGAGAATAAGAAAACCAGGACTTTGGGAAAGCTGGATAACTGACACATTTTCACACGGGGAAACTTCATGCACATCAAGCTCATAAGTTATTTGGAAAAAAAAAAAAAGTGCTGATACCAAGCCACTTAAGCAATACTTGACAGTACTATGCTTGATTGAAAAATAAAATATGGTGCCCCCATGGGCACATTGTGCTGACTTCACAGAACTGCTACAGCTGGAGGCCCAGGGAGCCTTGCAGCTCAGTGATGGGTGAATCTCCTGAGGTTTAGAGTTCAAGTTCAGTTCGCATAATGGCTTTGCTGCTTGTATGCTTCCTGATGCTGCTTGATGGAGTCTGGGGGAGGAAGAAGGGAGTTGGGGACAAAAAGGAATTGCTTTGAGCAGCTGATTGTAAATGCATAGATCAGAAAAACAGAAAGAACACCCGGGGAGGCATGATCTTAGCTCAGGGATGACGGGGGGGGGGGGGGGGGGGCGTGGCAGGAGGGCCAGTGCTTTGCTGCAGCAAATGACAAAGGAAAAGAAAAGGTGTCTGCTCTCTTGTTTCTTATTCTAAGGCCTGAGTTACATTAAAAAGATGAAGGTTGTGGGTGTGGTTTCCTTTGCTCCAGCCCACAGACAGCTATAACTTTGTACATTCTTTGCTGCCTACATAATACTTACTTTATTTCTCTAGAATGGCATTGACTTAGAGTGCTGTATCATTCACCCCCCACTCAACACCCTTATGTGGAAGGACCACATGTGCATTGCAGCATTCTATGTGCTGGCTTTAGAGCCCGACTGTTTAAGGCTCAAATCTGGACTCTATCACTTACTTCCCAGTGACGTTGGGCAGGTAATTTAACCTCCTTGGGTCTCAGGTTCTCATTGGGAAAACAGAAATAATAATAGTATGTACCTACCTCATGGGATTATTGAGGGAATTCAATGAGTTTATATATGCAAAGTGCTTGAAACAGTCCTGGGAACATAATCAGGGCTATATTAGTGGGGGAAATAGATACTGATGAAATTTTCACCTGAAAATGAATAATTATATAAACTGTAAACTGAATTATGGAAGAAAGGCATGTGGGTCAATGAGACCCAAATTCATATAAAGAAGGCTGCACAAAAGTGGTGATATTGGAAGTGAGAAATCAAGTTGAGGAAGAGTTTGTTGAAAGGAAAGGAGAAGATTTGGGAGAGTGTTTCCAGCTCTTCCAGAAGGATCTACCTTCCAATAGACCAGTGGTTGGCAAACTTTTTTCTGTAAAGGACCAGATTGTGTGGCCATGAAGTCTCTGTTGCAACTTCTTAACTCTGCTGTTTTGTGCAAATGGGACAGTAGGTAACATGAATCGCCAAATCCTTCACTGAACTGTAAGCTTCCCTGGGGCCTAGACCTTGTCTTAATCACCTTTGTATCCATAGTCCCTGACACTTGAATGCTCAATAGATACTTGTTGAAGAAACAAAAGAGTAAATAAGCACCACAAGAAGTATCTACTCAGGAGAACACCTTGACCCTAAGATTCTCTTGCAGTGGTTCTCAACCTTCCTAATGCCGCGACCCTTTAAAACAGTTGCTCATGTTGTGGTGACCCCCAACCATAAAATTATTTTTGTTGCTACTTCATAACTATAATTTTGCTACTATTATGAATCATAATGTAAATATCTGACATGCAGGATATATTTTCATTGTTAGAATTGAACATAATTAAAGCATAGTGATTAATCACAAAAACAATATGTAATTATATATGTGTTTTCTGATGGTCTTAGGCGACCCCTGTGAAAGGGTCATTTGACCCCCAAAGGGTTCGTGACCCACAGGTTGAGAACCGCTGATCTAGAGGGATCAAGTTATAACTCAAACCTATTAAAGGATGCCTCCCCTGAGAAACCCATCTTTCAGTGATCATTGAAAAGACCCTATTGCCATACAGAGTCACAATTTGAGATATTGGTGGTGAGGTTTCAACATATGAATTTTAAGAGGGGACACTACTGAGCCCACAAAAGAGCTGAGCATAACAAAGAAAGCAGTTGAAGTTAGAAATGCACTGTTTGTCACAGCTTAGCTTTGAGCCTAGAACTCTAACTTCCCACACTCTGCAACAAGACAACACATTGGTTCAGTCAGTATTGGACTCCATCCCTCAGTCCTGGGCATGGGCATCTGTACCACCTCAAGGCAGTTTTTTGCTTTTCTGAGAAGCAGCCATACTTCCCAGCTGCTACTCCCCTGCCTGCTGTGCAGAGGCCTCTCTGCAGAAGCTTCTTCTGGACTCATCTCCCAGAAGATTCTTCATTAGAGGGTCTTTAGGGTGTTCCTGTTCTGTGGTTATGCTCACCTTTTAGGGAAAAAATATCAGCTCCCTTAGGGACCAGCCAGTTCATGTAATTTCTTAGCAACATTATTCCTTGAGAACAGCTCTTCAGAGTCTTTGGTCAACTCACACCAATAGTCTCAGAGTTGCATTAGAAAAACGGGCTTCTCATCTTCCCTCAATCATTGCAGAGTGGTATGTCTGTTGCTATCCTCCGTTTCTTCTTCCTAAATCATGGAGCAGAAAATAGCTCCTCTAATTCTCCCTGAGCTGAGGATGAACTGATGCTACTCCAGGAATATACATCAATTTTTCCCTTTCTTCTCCATCCCTGTGACCTCTGACATCATTAAGATCTTCAGCTCTTAGTAACTTTCAACCAAGCTTGCTGCCTACTCTCTTTTTTCCAAATCATCCTCCACTCAGGACTTCAGACTAATCATTTTGCAACTTGAATTTTTCCATGAAATCCCCGGGGTTAATAGTGCTCACTTCTCTGAGCTATTGAAGGAGGTGAGGATTATTATCTCCTCACCATGGCCTCACTCCTGCCATCTTCTCCCTCAAACCCTGACCTTACAGCCTGGAGCTCCTCCTTGTATGTGCTTATTTGCTGCCTCTGCCTGTAATGCTTTTGCTTATCTCCTCATGATCCGTTAGACTCAGTTGGCATCATTTCTCAAGGAAGCTTTCCTGTTCCCTCTTATACTGGTTAGATTCTGTCTCTGGCCATAATTCACTATTTGGGTCTCTATCATTACAGTCAGTAGATTGCATACTATATCCCTGCTGTGTCAATCTTTAAGACCATGAGCTTCTTCAGAACAGAAGCTGTGTAGGTCATTCGCAAAGCCCTAGGGCTCAGGATAGTCCCTTCAACAAAGTACAGCCTCATCCAATGCTGAACTGAGCTCATGATTCTCAAGCTTTCATGCTCACTCAACAAAGGGGCCATCACACCACATCATCCATGTTCAAACCAAGATTCACAAGGAACCTAGCAGTAGTCCCAAATTCCTTTTCATTTGTCCTATCTGTTGGCTTAGAGGCAAAAATGCAAATTAGATCTTAAGAACAACTCAATGTATTTCACCATTCCCCAATGTAAACATGTAAATTAAATTCAAATAATATGTTTAGATTTTGCCAACTGTAGAATTATGTTGAAAAGATATAAGAGAATATATAACCCTCTTTGTCTGAAGTCTGCCTCCATTGACAGTCAGTGTGGATTCTAGAATATTCCCATACTTCAGTCTACCTTTCACCTGCATATCATCTCTATTTCCTGACCTTTGGCTTGGCCTCACCTGAGAAACAGAGTGGAATGGGTCATCCAAATGCAGCATGGACAAAGATCCTGTTCTCTTCCTCCCTGTGAAACTCTATACTGTAAGAAGGGCAAAGTCTCTTAGACAGAATTTTACCATGAAAATTTGTCTTTGTTGAACATATCCAATTTATAACTACAGAAGAGTGAGGAGGCATCCCCTATTAAGCCAGTGCAACCCAGTTATTCTGGGTATTGATATTCTAGCTTTACCTTGCTACTTGGGAAGTCTGCTTTCTTATGCAAGAAAACTAGGATTTGAAAGTAAAGAGAGAAAGCACTTGTTTTTCAAACACCCTGTGCAATAGGTTTTCTACTCTGCAAGCCAAAAAAAATAAATAAAAACAAACAAACAACAACAAAAAAACACTTTCCCAAACACCTGCAGCAAAGATATTTCCAAAGAAGATTCTTGCTATTGACTGACTGTTTGTGTCCCCCCAAGATTCATATGATAAAGTCCTAACCCCCAATGTTATGGTATTACCTCCAGTGACTTATTTGGAGAAAGGGTATTTAAAGCAGTGATTAAAATGAAATCATTAGAATGGACCCTAATCCATTCTGACTGGTGTCCTTATAAGAAGTCATTAGAAGACAGACATGCCCAGAAAGAAGATCAGGTGAAGACACACGGAGAAAAAAAGTCATCTACAACAGCCCTCTTACCCCTATTTCATAGAAGAAAATAACAGACTTAAAATCACAAGACAGTGAAGTCTTCCAAATTCAAAACCAGGCAATTTTGCCCCTGGGCTCAGAGCTCTTTTTGCTTAAATGTTTACTTTCAGATAGATGTTTATCTAGTCCCATTTTACAGATAAAAAAAAAAAAACTGAGTCTCAGACATTCTTCTAAGATCTGAAATAAGTGGTAGACCCTGGACTTTAACCAAGACCTTCTGCTACCAATACCTGTTCTCTTGAACTCTTGGAGAAACTTATGCCAAGAAATCTGCCCCAGCTAAGGTCCCAGTGTCTTCTCTTTAGAGTCTGGCCTCTCACCTCTTGAATTCATTCCACCATAATTTGGTTTGTCTGATTCTGGCAGCTTCTCCTACTCTCCTCCTGAGCTGGCTGACGGGGAGGATGTCTTTCGGTGAACCAGAAAATACCTTTGGCTTAGATTTATGAGATTCTGCATCAAGTCCCCAAAGAAGCAGAATAATCACAAGAAATTATTTTCCTTTTAATTAAAAAATATTACCTACAGTGGATCTGGCCCTGCTGATTCTCAGAGCAGACAATACCAGTGAGCATAACAAGGGAGCAATATTAATTTTCCCCAACTAATTTAAAGATAATATCCCTCACATGTGCCAATGGCTAACAAGTTTGTTTGTGCACCAGGTCATCTGCTACCACAGGGCTCTGTCTGCATTTCCTCTGTCTTTTTATTGACTTTGGAGGCATCCCCAAGGAAGGAGATGTGCAGAATACACAGCAAGAAATGCAACTAGATACAAGTGTCCTTTTTAGGAACAATAGTCATCTGGGAAGCAGAATGGAAGCAATTTTCAGCTAAAAGCTGACAGGCTACATGTTCTGTGGAGAAAAGCTCAAACTTCCAGATTCAACTCTGATTATGTGACCATGAAGTCATGGGATGAATTTTAACCCCCCTTCAAAATTTATATGTTGAAACTCTAACCCCTTAACTCCTCAGAATGGGACTACATTTGGAAGGCCTTTAGAGAGGTAATTAATTTAAAATGAGATCATATAGATGGGCCTTAATCCAATCCAACAGGTGGCCATGTAGCTTGCCTGAATATCCCCTAACACCTCACCAGAAATAAAAAATAAATTTCTTTAAGACTTTGTAAGCTCTAACCAGTAGAATACAGCAGACATGATACCGTGCAAGGTCTGAGCACATTTTTTAATTGGCCGGTGCTACCTATTGAGAGTCATTGCAATGGAAAAGGAGAGCTAGATAAGTTTAAGTCATGTGGAGAAGACCTGGATGATGAGATGACACATGGAGAGAGAGAGAGAGGCATCAAGGAGCACCAAGACATGGGCATGAGAGTAAGACACTATACCAGAAGAGAATCCTCCAGTCTTAACTGTCCCAGCTGGTGCCATGTGGGGCAGAGATGAGCTGCCTAGCCCAGTCTTTCCTATCCACTTGACCCACAAAATTGTAAGTCAAATAAATGGCTGTTTTTAGCCACTACATTTTGTGATTATTTATTATGCAACAATAATACCTTAGTCTATTCAGGTTGCTATAACAGAATACCATAGACTGGGTGGCTTACAAACAACAAAAATTTATTCCCCACATTTGTGGAGGCTGAAAGCTCAAGATCAAGGCATCAGCATATTCAGCTCATAGATGGCCACTTTCTGGTTCATAGATGGCCATCTTCTCACTGTGAAGTTACAATGGTATGGGGATGGTGTTAATGAGTTTACTAGGGTCTCTTTTATAAGGGCCTAATGCATTCATTCATAAGGGTTCTTCCTTCATGACCTAATCACCTTCCAAAGACCCCATCTTCTAATGCCATCACATTAGGGAATAGACTTCAACATATGAATTTGAGGGGAATGGATATATTCAAACCATAGCAAATATATAAACAAAACATGGATAGCATATTGCAGTAGAAAATCTAGCTCTACAGCAATTAAATATAAATTTATATTCTGTCCTTCTTACAACCATGTGATGATGGAAAGCTCACATAATTTTCTAATTCTCAGTGTGTTTTTTTCTATATAATTGGGACACATTGACTCATTTGATACAACTCTATTAAGATCATAGATGGGACCCTGGGTAATTCATAGTTTCTACCATGAGGGAATTCAGAGTCTGTTAGACAAACAAGGCAACAGGCCAGAAATTCATATGGCAAGGCTGTGGGTTCTCCTATTGCACTAAGTACAGCAAACCCTGGAATACATGGGGGGCAGGGGGCGGGGGAGTGTTGGATTCACTCCTAGCGTTGGTAGGGAAAGTGCAAATGAAGTAGAATCTAAACTGGGACCAACATTGCAGGGGGTTAATCAAGTGAAGAAGGTAGGATGGAGCAGAAAGAGGATCTTTAAGAGAAGAGAGAAGGGTGTGTTTAGAGTTCAGAGCTAAGAGGGAGTAGGGGACCATAAATAAGAAATCACCAGCTGGATTGGGAGTAGGTGTGAGTGTTTGTGGTATATATATTTTTTCAAGTTCATTATGGAAGATTTGGCCACTCAAAGAGAACTTAGAATGAACTTCTCAGAAATGAATTGTGTAGTCAATTTTAACCTTTAGGGAGGACACAATTTGATGAATGTGCTGTGAAAAAGGGTTATTCTTGGGAGAGAAAAAATTCCAATTCTCTGAGATAAGCTCTCTAGAGAATTGGATGCTTTTCCAATTCAAAGAAGTGCTCAGAAAAACAGTGGAGGATATATAGAACAAAATAAATACAATTTTTTTGTATTAAATAGAAAAAGTACAACTCAAATCATACTATATATATAAAAAAAGGATTTGTTGCCCTAGTCAATGTGGCTCAGTTGGTTGGGCATCATTCCATTCACCAAAGGTCCTTGGTTTGATTCCTGGTCAGGTTACATGCCTGGGTTCTGAGCTTGATCCCCTGTAGGGGGCATGCAGGAGGCAGCCAATGAATGTTTCTCTCTCACATTGGTATTCTATCTCTCCCTTCCTCTCTCTCTAAAATCAATAAATAAAATACTTTTAAAAGAAAGGACATAAGACGGGAAATCATAAAAATACTAGAGGAATCCACAGGCAGCAAAATCTCAGATATATGTCAAAGCAATTTCTTCACCGATACAGTTCCAAGGCAATGGAAACTAAAGAGAAAATAAACAAATGGGACTACACAAAAATAAAAAGCTTTTGCACAACAAAAGAAACTATCAACAAAACAACAAGAAAGCTCAATGCATGGGAGAACATATTTGCCAATGTTATCACCGGTAAGGGTTTAATCTCCAACATTTATAGGGAACTCATACAACTTAACAAAAGGAAGATAAACAACCGAATCAAAAAAAATGGGTAAAGGACCTAATAGATACTTTTCAAAAGAAGACACAAGGAAGGCCAAGAGACATATGAAAACATGCTCAAAGTCACTAATCATCCGAGAGATGCAAATCAAAACAACAATCTGGTACCATCTCACACCTTTCAGAATGGCTATCATCAACAAATCAACTAAGGACAAATGCTGGAGAGGATGCAGAGAAAAAGGAACCCTCGTGCACTGCTGGGGGGAATGCAGACTGGTGCAGCCACTGTGGAGAACAGTATGGAGTTTCCTCAAAAAACTGAAAATTGGCCTTAACCAGGGTTTGCTCAGTGGATACAGCGTCAGCCTGCAGACTGAAGGATCCCAGGTTCGATTCCAGCCAAGGGCATGTACCTTGGTTGCAGGCACATCCATAGTAGGGAGTGTGCAGGAGGCAGCTGATCAATGTTTCTCTCTCACCGATGTTTCTAACTCTCTATCCCTCTCCTTTCCTTTCTGTAAAAAAAATCAATAAAATATATTTTTTAAAAAAAACAAAACCTAAAAATGGAACTCCCATTTGACCCAGTGATCCCACTTCTAGGAATATATCCCCAGAAACTAGAAACACCAATCAAAAAGGCTATATGAACCCCTATGTTCATAGCAGCGCAATTTACCATAGCTAAGATTTGTAAACAGCCTAAGTGCCCATCAGCCGATGACTGGATTAAAAAACTGTGGTACAACTACACAATGGAATACTAGACTGTGGTAAAAAAGAAGGAATTCTTACCATTTGCAACAGCGTGGATGGAACTGGAGAGCATTATGCTAAGTGAAATAAGCCAGTCAGAAAAAGATAAATATCACATGATCTCACTCATTTGTGGAATATAATGAACAACATAAACTGATGAAAAAAAAAACAGATCCAGAGACAGAGAAGCATTAATCAGACCATCAAACCTCAGAGGGAATGTAGGGGAGGGTGGGGGTAAGGGGGAGAGATCAACCAAAGGACTTGTATGCATGCATGTAAGCCTAACCAATAGACACAGACACCAGGGGAGGGGAGGGCATGAGTGGGGGATGGGAGGGGCAATGGGGTGTTAAGGACACATATGTAATACTTTAATCAATAAAGAAAAAACATTTTAAAAAAAAGAAATGATATGTTTGAGTTAGAAAATATAAATCCCTGAAACAACTGTCAATGAGAATGAACATAATCTGATACTCTTTCAAGCTCTGTGTAAATTACATCAGCTTTTAATTATACCTATTTGACACAGGGGCAGAGAATAGGACAATGGACCATTAATAAAATCAGGAGTCAGGAGGCTACCATAAGTGCCAAGCTCAAGAAGTATGATTTTCCGATCAAAAAAGTGAGATGAATGTCTCCCACCAGCAGCAGAGGATCAAGCTCCAGAAAAGCAGAGTCCTCAACCCAAGGAAAGTAAGGTCAGTGGAAAGCCATCCCCCTCCTTACTTGAAAGCCTTGGGTCAGGCAGGTGGATGAGATTACTAGCATGTGATTCAGCAGACTGATGCTGGGAGGTCAGCTTGTGCCACTACAAAGCTCCCAGAAGGAGAAAATATGAAGAATATGAACATCGCAAGTAGATGAGTGCCCCTCCTCTGGGCATGTGGGTTCCTTGCCTGGATGCTCCCTTGTAGACCACATCCTGGCTTCTAGGAACCTGGGATTCCATTCCCAAATGGTCTAAAGCCTGCTTCTAGCACCTTCACAAGCCTCTTATTTACATCTATCCCAACAAAAAATTATTCAGAGATGAGCAAAAAGTGCTTCACACATAATGAAGTTTTTACTAACCTCAGATCTTCTGTGTTAAATCCATAATTTATTCCACCATTGATTAAAGAAGAAGATGAAAATGCAGGATATTTTCCCTGATCTCTGTATACTCCAAATATGTACTAGTCCAAGAATAATGTAGTACGTTTTATGAGCCTAAGTATTAAGTAAGGGAAGGTGCTTAGTGTGAAAGAACCAATGCAAAAAATAATACAGGAGGAAGAATCTTAGACAAACTTGTAAAAGTCTGCCTTTTCAAGAATGTGTGAGGAGTACCACAGCAAACATTTGTGAAGCCATTAGGCACATAAACACACAGACAATTAGAACTAGTTTACCTGTTATCTTCCAAATTTTAGGTGACCCTTTGATATTAAAGTTGGGAAATTGCAAAGGATGGGACCATCTCTACAAACAACTCACTCATAACAAACAGGTTCCCCAGAGGATTTAGGGAGTCTCAAATAGACTTAGAGAAACATGATGTCCCTGGGAAAATTTAAACCTCACCAAGTGAAAAATTCTGTTTGTGAATTAACAAATGAGCCAACAGAGAAGGAATGTTAAGCACAAAGATGAGAAATGGAGAGAAGTAGAATCAAAACTGATGAAGCACCTATAATGCGCTGGGCATTGAACACATCCACTCAAGAATTCAATGAAGAAGGTAATATGATTCTCATTTTATAGAAAGTAGAAGCTTAACAAGTTTAAGACACTAGCCTAAGACCATACATCTAATAGTTGGCATAATTAGAATTTTAGCACAAATAACACAGTAGTTATTTGTGTCTGCTTCAGAGGAAAAAAAACATGCCCAGAGGAGGGGCACTCATCTACTTGTGATGTGTTATTTGTGCTAAAATTCTGTGTTATTTGTGCTAAAATTCTAATTATGCCAACTATTAGATGTGTCTGCTCCAGAGGAAAAATAAAAAGACATCTGGTTGAGAGCATTTGGCAATAGGTATCTATAATGGGAAGAAGTATGCTTTAAACATCAAAGCTTGAAGACATTGGCCATTATTTTGATCTCACTCTCATACTAGTATATTGGATTCCATGATGATTCAGCAAATAACAATCAGACTGCTTAGTGAAAATGAGTATAGCAAACATACCCAAAAATAAGCCTAAATGAGTCATGCCCTTGCACATTGCTTACAGCTTTTAATCAATACCTGTGGCTTGCTTATCATCAATGGGCCATGGCAAAGATGAGGAATGTCATTCTTATGATTAAGTTTTGTTTCCTAAGACAGCATTAAGAAACTGGAGGTAAGAAGATACCCCTGCTGGTCTTGGAGAAGCAACAGTCATATTGTGAACTCCTCTGGAGGGGACCCCACAGCAGGGTACTGCCAGGCAGTCTTTAGGAGCTGAGAGTGGCTGGCAGCCAACAACCAGTGAGAATTGGGCCTTCAGTTAGGCAGCCTCAAGGAAATGAATTTGAAGCAGATTTTTCCCCAGTAAAATATCCAGATGAAAACACAAGCTGGGCCTACATCTTGATAGCAAGCTGATGAGACCCTGGGGCAGAGGACCCTCAGCCTTCCCCAGACTCCTAACCCACAGAAACTGTAAACTATCAATGTGTTGTGTTAAGCTGGCAAGTGGGCAAGTGTTTGGAAGGATTTGCTCTCTGTGTACTCAAAACAGAAATTGGCAAGTTTATTGAGTGTGTATGTGTATGAATGCACATGTAGATTGAGATGCTTTGCACACAAACACAAACCAAATAAAGGCTAGTACTTAGAGATGCCCAGAGGATGGGAAAATTCATGTCAAGAAAGAACAATATGGTGAGCAAAGGGGAGTCTTAGCATTCATAAATCTAAGATGCTTTCCATCCTGATATTGTATTCATCTTTGAACAATGTTTAAGACCTGGTTTCAAATATTTTTTCTGCTGTGTGACTTGAGGACAATTACTTAAACTCTGTGACTCAGTTTCCTCATCCATAAAATTAGAATGATAATAATACTTACCTCATAGAGTTGACCAGCACATGAAATGAGCACACATTAAATGAACATATTAAGTTGACAAGTGCATTAAATAATATAGGTTAAATGCTTGGAAGCAGACTTGGCACAAAGTGATCCCTATATGAACATTTGTTATCATGAATCCACAGCTAAAATGTGGAGGCGTCAACTGTGAATCTTAGAAGTAGGACACATAATCCCTATTTTCAACCTCTATGTCCCAGTAATGGTAAGAAGGTCTACGAAGAGACCCAAGCTACCACATTTAGGGTGGAAAAAAATAGGTCCTTTGACTTTGCTCAAACCCAGACACACAACCACATTAAGATCTGTTTCCTAACTCATCTACTGTGTACCTGCTCACAGCAAATAAAAACAAAAATAATATAATAGTAAAATAACACCATTCCTCATGCATAATGAATTGTAATACATCATTCATCAGCATAAAAACAAATGAGTGGTCATGCATTTCAACAAATAAATCACCAGCAACATTTCTGGAAACTGAAGTGGGAAACATCTGCAGGGAATCGAGCAAGTCTACCAAAATGGATAAGTCAGGCACATCATGCGTCTGAATTAGAGTAGCTTTGCGTTTAACGTAAAGTCTGTCTCCTGGCTGATGACTCCAACCTCAGGTGTTGGAGTGCATATACTAGTATTCAACCCTGTCCTACTGAAATCAGAGTCCCAAACAACCTGTTTCCTGCCCTAGCCGGTTTGGCTCAGAAGATTTGGAATCAGAAGAGCTAATATCCATTCTTATGCCATATGTGGCATCTTTTTAAAAGAATTATTTTGCATCATAAATAACAGGATTCTCTGAGCCAACACCATTGTCCAGGTGGGTAGATGGTGGGTCGTCCTGCTTGAGTTTGGACACCCTTTGATTTTTGTGAGGCAGGTAACTTGCCTCTGATGCTGAGTTATAGGAGCTCTGTTGCTTCCAATTTTCATGTTTGCATGACCTTGTGGGATTCACAGAGGTTTGTTATGAGACTTATTCTATGAAATGCAAAGTGAAGCCCCTTTGGCAACAGCCATCCTTTTTTGATAGACTCAAATAAATAGTTTCCTAGTTTCTTTCTTCTCTCAACTTTGTAAATGAAGCACATTTGCCTGGAGGAGGCTTGTAACATTATTCATTCATTCCCCACTCACTGCAATTTTGCAAAAAGAGGAAATGGAGGAGGGGAGGAGAGGGAAGGAGAGGGAAGAGGAGCAAAAGGAGAAGAGAATATAATGATGCTCATTCATTAGGTATGTGTGTTTCATCATTACCATTATGACTCTACAATACATTTAAATAATTTTATTTGGAAAACAATATTCAGAATACTACAATAACAAATTTTGCAATTATTTTTTTTTCTTTCTTTTAAAATATATTTGTTATTGCTGATAGCATTACAGATATCTCCCATTTTCCTCCCCTTCCCCCCTCTCCTTCCAGCCCCTACCCCCATCCCACCCCCAGGTCTTCACTACCCTATTCATTATCCTATTGCTGTGCCCATGGCAAATTTTGCAATTCTTTAACTCTCCAATATTATGTGCATATTTGGAGAATTTATAGCAATCTGTTAGGTTTTCATTCCAGTGAATTATCCAGGAAAGTTTCACAAATAAATAAATACTTTTTGAGCTTCCAACAAAATGTTATATCTGCAGAAAAACAAATAAAAAATAAAGCTATGCCATTTTCATCTTTCTTTAAAAGTATATTTCAAAATGCTTTTCCCCAGTGGCTGAGCTAAATAGGGCTGAAGAAACTTTCAGGACCACAATTATGGCAAAGGGGCAATGTCTTCAGACAGTAACTTACTCATTTCCTTATAAACCAAGTGGAAAGTAGATTATAACCAAACACCTTAGTTTCAGATTAGCTCATTCTGCAGGATTTAGGAATATAACTTTTTATTTCTCTAACAAGAAAGCAATGTAAATTATTTTCCAATAGCCATGTGGTCCATGGGCAGGTACAGTCACCTGAGACAATTTTCTGATAAGTTTCAGAGATTCCAAGAAGAATTTATCTAAGTCTATATTGTGTATACTCTCCTGCCTCTAACATCCCCTCAGTTAAGACTAGTCTTTCTGATCTTCTCAAAAAAATAAAAAATAGGACAGGGAAAAGATTAAAAACAAATAAAGTTGTGCAACTTTTATATGAAAAAAAAAAAAGGTAAAAAGGGCCCTGGCTGGGTGGCTCAGTTGGTTGGAGCACTGTCCCATACACCAAAAGTTCGCTGGTTTGATTTCTGGTCAGGGCTGGGGGAAAAGGAAGAAGCATGAGAAGTTCCCTCTTCTATGGTCAGAGACTGAGTACTATGGGGAGCAGGCAGGACCCCCCCTTCTTGTTCTGCTCTTTGGCTCCTGGCCATGACCCACATGCCCTGAGAGCATCCATGTCTTCCCCCTGCCTCCACCTTGGTGTCCCAGCCTTAGCCCCTCCCAGAGCCTGGCTGTGCTTGCTCCCTGCCCAGCAGGACATTCTCTGTCTGTTTCACAATTTAAGAGCCAAACACCCTTATCAACTCAGCAAGATCCAAGCACTGCCAGGAACATGAAATGTACAGATCAAAACCCCAAGGAGATTGACATTTATATTTTTAATAGATTTTTCCCCTCTTAAAACACCCACCAGCTGTGACTGAAGTGGAAATGTTTGCTTTTAACTGTGGTGTGTGCTCCCTGGGCTCTGAGGCTGCCAGTCCCCTGTCCTCAGAAGCGGAGAGTTTGTATCAAGCAGAACTGAGAATGCAGAGAGGAACAAAAGGCCTGAAATGCCATGTGACAAGAAAGATTTGGCTAAAACTCTTCAATAACAGGAACCTGAAGAGAGTTGAATTCATGGAAGAAGAAGATGGAGAGAACAGGGCCCTTTAATAATTGTTTCTCACAACCCCAAGATCTCGTTTGGAGAAGTTGCCTTACCTCTTAACTGAAAGGTAAATACTGCCAAGTCTGTGGCAGCATCTTCCTGGGGCGTGGCTTTTGCTTCAAGTTGCTTAGCGTCTGCTCTGTGCAGGTGATTCTGCATGCCGCACAGGTGCCACAGGGCATCACCCGCAGGCGGCCCTATGGCCAAAGCTCTCCTGAAGGTCTGACTTAAAAACATTTTAAGCAAACCGTTCACACATCTGAATCTAACATTCTCTGTGTTAGAATCAGGATTAGTTGAAAATATTAAGAACCCTGCTTTCTCAAAAAAGAGGATTATAATTCTTTAGGTCTCCGGGTTCAATTACTGGCATCTCTGCTCAATAATAATTAGGATTATTCCTTCACCAGCAATATTTTCATTATGATGAGCAAGGCTGGGTTGGAGGCTGCTGTGGAAATATATATTTCTAGCCCCAACCACCTGCATCTAAACCAGTGGTTCTCAACCTTCTGGCCCTTTAAATACAGTTCCTCATGTTGTGACCCAACCATAAAATTATTTTCGTTACTACTTCATAACTGTAGTGTTGCTACTGTTATGAATCATAATGTAAATATCTGATATGCTGGATGGTCTTAGGTGACCCCAGTGAAAGGGTCTTTCGACCGCCAAAGGGGTCGCGACCCACAAGTCGAGAACCACTGATCTAAACAGACTCTGAGCAGCACTTTTTTAATTTAAATTATTGTTTAAAGTATTACATAAGTCTCCTTTTTCCCCCATGACCTCTCCCCAGCATCTACCACCACCCCCCCAGCACATGCCCTCACCCCCTTACTGTCTGTGTGTATTGGTTATGCTCATATGCATGCCTACAAGTACTTTGGTTGATCTCTTACTCCACCCCTCCCCTGCCTTCCCCCTTAGGTTGGATGGTCTGTTCGATGCTTCTATGACTCTGGCTCTATTTTTGTTCATCAGTTTATGTAAGAAACCATCAACAAAACAACAAGAAAGCCCACTGCATGGGAGAACATATTTGCCAATGTTATCTCTGATAAGGGTTTAATCTCCAAAATTTACAGGGAACTCATACAACTTAACAAAAGGAAGATAAACAACCCAATCAAAAAAAATGGGCAAAGAACCTAAATAGACACTTTTCAAAAGAGGACATGCAGAAGGCCAAGAGACATATGAAAACATGCTCAAAGTCTGAGCAGCACTTTTGAAAGGATTCCCTAAATCAAGTACATGCAAAAGATCTCTTTCACCCTCTCTGATTCCTTCTGGTTTCTTACCTGGTGTTCCTTCATCTTTCAGTCCTGATACCAATATTTTAAATCAGGACAACTTTATACCAGAGAAGACTAAGTATATGTCCACAATCCAAGGTTGGCCCTACCTTGCAGTCAGACTAAGCCCTGACCTAAATATCACTACTAGCCCAGATGAGTGTAGAAGTCGGCGCTTATTTTCATGCAAGGCATGGGGACTTGGCACCTCATGCCCACTATAACCTGTCCTGACCTGCCTGGAATACAAGTTATGGAAAACAAGGTCTCTCCTCTCAGCAGCACCCTTGCACCGTGGTCACACTGTGCACCTTGGCACACAGGGACACCTGTTTTCTGGTGCAGCTGATTCCTCTTTTCCTATGCTCTGATATTCATGCCCTTCTGCTCCACTCATCGCCCCCCCCCCCAATTCCCACCACCTGTGCCAGGAGATGTGCTTTGCTAACACTGTGAGGTAGACCACACATGTAAAAGTATTGTTTCCATTGTAGAGATAAATAAACTGAGGCTCAGAGAATATGTGATACATACATATGCATACTTGTGGTGAGTGGTTGGAAGAAGTTCAGTTGTTCGCCAGAGTTTATGGTCTTTCTATGAAGAATTGATGGTTCAAATAATATCTTGCAATGTAGAACTTTGTGGGAAAATATAATTTTAGAAATATTGTCTTATTTTGCTATCACATTAACAGTTGTCTGGGAAAGATATTCTGGCCCTGCACAAAGGAGATGTCCATGCATGGACAATGCAATAAAACTTCCATGGATTCTGATCTGGACTCTATCCCTGACTAGCTGGGAAACTTGGGCAATCTATTAAACCACCTGAGACTTTTTAATCTAAATAAGAGGGAGGTGGGAATATAGTAAAAGTGCTCCATTGAAACGCTGATATATAGAATAAGTTAGAATAAAAGCTAAGCACATCCCCCACACTTAGTAGTGGCCTGATTGAGTTCAACTCCTTTCACCTGCCTAAGTCCATACTGGTCTAGGTTGAATTAGGTCATCCATAAGGTTTCTTTACAAGTTTAAAATTTCATTAAAATGTCCTTAGTTATTTCTGGTTCCCTTCCTTCTTGCAACTCCCTGGCTATGCTTTGTTCACAGATGAGTTCTTCGGGGAATTTGATTAAGATTGATAGGCTGGGGTTTTAATCTGACCTTACATCCCTGGGCTACAGCTGTGCTGATTCTAGATGAGTCTAAGTGACATCAGAGGAAGCTTCCCTCTCCCCCTCCCCATTCATCTCCCAAGCTAATATTATCAACATCAGCCGGAGGCAAAGAAGAGATAGGTACAAGCAACAGGCATGGTAAATGAATTATCTCAAGCTACTTATTCCTTGTCAGTGAGGCAAGCAACTGAGCAATTTATCAGCAGTATAACTCCAAGTTTTCCCAAATGAGTTGGCATAGTGCTCCCCTTGGCTTGCATTTTCAGCCTGGTTTATAAAGAAAAATTAAGGGCATTCTGTTTGCGGTTTCATTCTCCTTTCTTCTTTCTTCCCTTTAAAAAGTAAGTACTTATTAATTCCAGAGATCAATTAAAAAGTAGACAGGAAACTGATAGTTAGGAAATAGAGAGAATATGAGGTTAAGTACAAGGTCTGCACTAGACCTGCTTTGAAATCTCCATGCCTAAGTTAACCAAGGTTATTTGAGGCTAATAGTTGATGATGGAGAGCTGCTCACTCTCCCTAACTTGGAGAATAATTTTTCTCCTTTGCAAAGACCTCCACCTTTAATCAAAATTTCTCTCCACTGGGTTTGTTTTCTCTCTCCTATTATTAAATCTAATTTGATAAACCAAGTCTTTTGCACTGAACCACCTCTATTGCCCACCTCCCCAACTCCACAAAAAATAAATAAATAAATAACAACAGGTGAAAATGTATATAATCAACCAGAAGCAAATGTATTTCTAATTAAATATTATAAATATGGGTCATGCTTTAGAACAAGCAAAAACAAGTCAAGCATCATTCTTTTTAATTTGTTCTGGGTCATTGTTCTCCTCCGCCTGCCTGTGCAACACTAATGAATCATTTTGATAAAAATTCATTTTTTTCACCCACTTTTAATGTCAACTTTTCTTAATGTTTCTTGATTTGCCCACGCCTCAGCTGCAAATACACTACATTTTATTAGAATAAAGCCCCATGTAATTGAGGGAAGTAGATGCAAGACCATTTTCTACCCTGCCTTTGCAGTTTTTTTATTGAATTTATTGGGTGACATTGGTTAATAAAATTATGTAGGTTTCAGGTATACATTTCTATAATACATTATCTGTATGTGTTCACCATCCCAAGTCTAGTCTTCGTTCATCATCATTTATCCCCTTTTACCCTCTTCTACTTCCCCTACTCCCCTTTTCTCTCTGGTAAGCACCATACTATTGCTGTGTCTATGAGTGTTGGTGTTTTCTCTGCTTAATCCCTTCACTTTTTTCACTCAACCTCCCAACCCGCTTCTCATCTGACAGCTGTCAGTCTGTTCTTTGTATCTATGAGTCTGTTTCTATTTTTTGTTAGTTTATTTTGTTCATTAGATTCCACATACAAGTGAAATCATATGGTACTTGTCTTTCTCTGACTGGCTTATTTCACTTGGCATAATACTCTCCAGGCCCATCCATGCTGTTGCAAAAGGTGAAATTTTAAGTTTCAGCATATGTTAGCATAATTCTCTCATTCAATACTATTTCCAAAGGCAGAGAAACCCTTTTGAGTCAATTTTTTGATTCAAAAGGAGGTCAAATCAAATAAGCAGTTTATACACATAAAAAAGTGGGATCTGATAGCAGCACATGTCAAAGGCAATAGAGAAGAGAATGTTTCATTTGGGAAACAATTCTTAAAGCATCGAAAGTTTTATTCTATTGTAATCAAATGGGAAAATTCAAGAAGCAAAACTCCTCTAACTTTCCACTGCCATCTGACAAAACTAGGACAGATGAAAGTTTTTAAAATAAGAAAGGTACACAAAGATTATTCCCCAAATTCATAAATGGGTCATAAAGTTATATGCTGGAAAGTCAATGTGGCTCTCAGCAAAGCCAAACCTCAGCATTTCTTCACTGACTGAAACTCCAAATGTTAGAAGCAAGACCAGCAACTTGACAAAGTGACTGAATATTCAAGGACAAACAGTCATGTAATGGGTGAAGCTGGGCAGATAAAGTTGGAAGAAACTGAAATGCAGGGAATTTCAGGGTTTCCCTGGAGATTAATATTGGCTACAAAAACATAAAAATCGGAAATTTGGAGTTGGGTCATAACTGGTGTACTTTGGGACAAATTGAGAGGATTTTAAGAGAACATATAATGGGTCTGTGAAAAGCAGTGTTTTAGAAAAATGAGACAGTATATTGATTGAGGTTCTCCAGAAAAACAGAGTCAATAAGATGGATACACAATGGATGGATGGATGGATGGATGGATGGATGGATGGATGGATGGAGAGAGAGAGAGAGAGATGATAGATAGATAGATAGATAGATAGATGATAGATAGATTAGATAGATAGATAATAGATAGACAGATAAATTTATTATATGAGTTGGTTCACATAATTATGGAAGTTGGGAAGTTCCAAAATCCACAATCTGCAAAGAGTCCCAGGAGAGATAGTGGTATAGTTCTAGTCCAATTCTAAAAATCTGAGAGTCAAGAGAACTGAAGATGCAATTTCCAGCCCAATTTCAAAGACCTGATGAGAGTCAGGAGAGCCAATGGTGTAAGTTCCAGTTCAAGGGCAGGATGAACCAATGTTCTAACTTAAGAACAGTCAGGCAGAGAGAGTGAACTCTTCCCTACTTTGCTTTTTGTTCTGTTCACACTTTCAATGAGTTGGATTAGACTCACCCAAATTGGGGAGAGCTAGCTGCTTAGTCTACCAATTCAAATGTTAATCTCATCTAGAAACACCCTCACAGACACACACAGAAAAATGTCTAATCAAATATCTAAGCACCCCATATCTCAGTCAGATTGGCACACAGTTAATCATCACAGTGAGTACAGCACATTCTCCAGTACACCAAGTCATATTTGCTTATAGGCTTAAAAGAGCAATCTATCAGTGTCTATTCATTCTGGGGTTTGGGGCTCCCAAAGATAATTATCAATCTAAAAATAATTTTAGTCTCATTTTGCTTCCTGGAATATAGTCCCCACTTTTTCCTATGGTCTAAAAATCCTATGAAACTCTGTTCCCTCACCTTCCTCTCTGCACTGCCCAGCCTTTTCCCCATGTTACTCCACCAGTATTGGTCTTGTTTTCATCAAAGGATCCCAGCTATTCCATCAGCCTAGAAAGCTTGTCCCCTTATCTTTGCATGGATGCTTCCTTCTCATCATTCAGGTCTCCTTTCAAATGTCTCTTCCTCAAATATATCTATCCTGACCACCCTAAGTAAAGTCTCCCTGTCCATCACTCTTTGCCTGGTAGTAATTCTTTGCATTGAGCTTAATGCTATCTGATAGGTTCTTCTTTATTTGCTTACTGATCCTTGCTCCACACAAAAACACTTACACTGCAGCCATCTAGAGTAAAAAATATACACTTGTGCCTGGTGCATAATAGAATCTTTATAAATGTTTGCTGAATGAATTAGAGAACTCTTTAGAGGCAGCGTGAGTGAACAACTAACCAGGTACAGCACAACCACAGATAAACTGGTTGGAAGGCAATACCTCCCTTTAGTGTTGGTGCATATTCTGCTATAAAAGAAAATGGATGAAAAATGTTCTTCCATTTCCAGTATTTTACTACAATCCCCCACTTTCATTATGCACCCTCTCCCAGAATGTGTCAATGTGTCTGATAAATTTAAATCTTTAGTACCAGTAAGGGAGTAGAAGAAACAGAAAAGAGAAGGCAATGAAGTCAAGCAAGGTGTATTTCAGGCAAAGTCCCACAGAAGATAGCTCCAGTTGATCGCGCAGAGCTCTGCAGCCTAAGTTAAGTTCTGAAGATGACCCCCAATTTAGAGCAAAGGAGCTGGTTTTTCATATATCAGTCAGTCATTGATAAAGCTCTCCCCAAGGTGTTGGGCACTCTCACGGGCTTCAAGATCTCTCTGCTGCAAACAAACCAGCTCCAAAGATCTAAAGTCTCAGTTGTAGGTCCCTAGAAGCCAGGATACACAGAAGTGTGGGCTGAGATACAGAGGAAGAGTGAAAAGGATTTGAGTGGATCTGGGCAGAGCAACAATAGAGGCCTCTAGCACCATCAAGGCACTCATAATCTACTGGGGAAGACAGATGTGATAGAGATATGTAATCATGACTTGAGTTATAAGAGGGATCAAACAAAGGAGAGATTTGGGATAGGAAGTAAATATACTTATCTTCACATCTTAGCATGAGTGATTGAAGTCTTTGGGGGCACAATCATGCCTTTCCCATGGCCCCTGGGTAGGTGAGGGGTTACAGATTCACAACATAACAGGCTCTATAACAAACAAACTTTGTGGAAGAGGAAATTATGGAGGCTTGGAAGAATCCATCAATAAATAAAACCTATGGTGAATGAGTCACAAATTTAGCTCTAAGCTTTCTAGCATGCAACATAAAAATAGAAAACTTCTCTGTGATAAGATCTGAAATGTCCATAAAACAAAAACAAGCCAATGGTCCCCGATAATTGCAATTTTCCCTGGCACTAAGATCCTATAGGAATTTCTCCTAGGGGTTCTGATTTTAAAAGAAAAGAAAGAAAAAGAACTCTTGTGATACAATAAATACAGTGACTCTAAACATCACTAAGATTTCAGAAGGCTATTTCTTCTATCAAAGTAGTCTGAACAAATATTGCAACAAAATCAAATTCAATTCAAAAATACCCTTCCAGGCAAGGACTCAGACAAGATTCTCTGGTTATTCTATGTGATCCAGGTATATATTTAAGAATATCCAAAAGGGGATGGGCTCATGGATTTCAAACAATCCTCCCTGAATACCATTGCTCTTAGATAATATTTTCATAAACTTGGAGCAGAGATTAGTTGGGTATAATTTCTCTGGGTGAGATGCCTCAAGTTCAATTTCCCCACATTTTCAATAGCACACAGAACTATGTGCCCAAGTCACCAGCAAGCCAAGGGCAGGGCAATGACCTTTCATGGAGCTCAATGAGGAGAAAGATTAGAACAAGTGCTTAAATGCAAGTTTGTCCCATTCCCCCCATAACTGAGGTAAGGAAGTCAGATGAGGAAGAACTAGCCTCAGGGCTAGGTTAATTCAGAAGGTTTTTCCTAATTTGCTCATTAAGAATGTATGCTAAGTAAGGACCCCAAGTTCTACTCTATCCACATTGCTGAAAAAAAGTCACAGCTAGGTAGATAACTACCAAGACAAAAAAAAAAAAATTTAAACACTTTAGTGGTTCTCAACCTTCCTAATGCCGTGACCCTTTAATACAGTTCCTCATGTTGTGGTGACCCCCAACCATAAAATTATTTTCGTTGCTACTTCATAACTGTAATTTTGCGACTGTTATAAATTGTGATGTAAATATCTGATATGCTATATGTGTTTTCCAATGGTCGTGACCCTCAGGTTGAGAACCGCTGTCAGACTGAAGAAGACTAGACTTTTGTGGCGAGTACAAAATGCAATATACAGATGATGTATCATCGAACTGTACAACTGAAACTTATATGTTATTAACTAATGTCACCTCAATAAATTTAATAAAAATAAAAATACTTTAGAAAGTACCAGTCACATATATAAATTTGGGCTATTCTCTTTTCTAAAGGACTGTCCAAGATAAACTGTTTAGAAGATGTACAAATAGGTAACTTCATAAGGCAATGTGTGGAGGGGAATTATGATGCATAAGCGATTTAGAATGGACTTCCTGGAATTTCACACTACTTTACATTCCCACCATCAGTGTGTGATAGTGTCTGCTTGGTTCGCACTTTTGGCAGCATTTGGAGGATACTTGTGCCATATCTTCCAAAAATAAAAAATGGATTTTTCTGTTTACTAAACCCTTCCATTTCTAGAAATTGACCCTACATATATACATGTAAACAGGTGATAAAATGTACACCTGGAATATCTGCTAAAGCAAGAAGCTAGACACAATTTTGATGTGTGTCTATAGAGAACTGATTAGTTTATTCATGCAATGGAATTCTGTACTATTCTCTGAGGGGGATGAGTCTATATGGACTAATATGGACTAATATGGAGATATTTATTAAATACTAAGTGGCTAAGGGAGATGCATAAGTATGAACACAATATAACTATTGAGTAGTGTGTGTGCATATGTGCGTGTGTGTATGTGTATTGAAAACCTATTGGAGCAAACTACTATGAGAAAGAGGCTGGTAAATAGCAAACCAGACTCAGACAGCTCAAATCTGTGCCTTCCTATGCGCAGGCATACCATTTCTCTCCACTAATACTAGAAATATTAATTTCTCAAACTATTATGAGAAAGAGGCTGGTAAATAGCAAACCAGGCCTCTCCCCACTCAAATCTGTGCTCTTTCCATCACACAAGAGAGGAAACAGGTCTGGCTTCCATTTCCAGGCTAATCACACACAGCTAGTAAATGGTACTTGGCCACTGGTGAAATGCAGCCTTCCATTCCCTGATATTAAACTTGTCCATTTTGTAGCACAGCCTTATAAACTTGTAGTCTATTTACTTGAAATGTAGTATTTAATGTTTTGTTCTTTCTTCTCAGACATTGTTTCCTACAGTCATTGCTGTGACTTAGAGTGTGTTTGTTTGTTTAAATTACTATAAAACCAAATATCCTAAGGGGAAAATCCAAGGATCTTCATTTCAAAGAAGTCCCAGCCTACCAACTTGTGAGTCTTTTTTTTTTTTTCTGGCAAAGGACCTCATTTGTTGCTATAATTGCCTCAGTGTAACTTTATCACCACAGCCTGGGCAAGCACCACTGTCCAGTAAGAGTGTCCTCCTATTGAATGGATGGTCTGGTCTCTGACCTTGACAAACATCCCACTGCTGCCCTTGTCCATCATGAGCAACTCCCCCATTTTCACACAGTTACCACTCAGAAACCCAGAAAAGTGTTCACACGAACACCCAATGAGCTTGTTTATTCACATGGGGCTTGCACTCAATAAGCCTTCCATTCCCTGATATTAAGCCTGTCCATTTTGTAGCACAGCCTTATAAACATGTAGTCTATTTACTTGAAATGTAATATTTATAAACAACAGACACTTGTTTTGCAGAGTCCTGAAGGCTGAAAGTCCAAGATCAGAGTGCCAGCATGATCAGGTTCTTATTAGAACCCTCTTCTGGGTTGCAAACTGTCGTCTTCTCTCTCTATCTTCACATAGTTGGAAGAAGGCAAGAGAGTTCTCTGGGTCCTTTTTATAAGAGCACTAATTTCATTCATGAGGGTACCACCATCATGACCTAATTATTTCCCAAGTCCTCATCTCTGGAACCATCGCATTGAGGGTTAAGATTCCAACATGTGAATTTTTGGAGGGACACAACATTAAGTTCATTGCAGTAGAATATATTGTTTGGATGCACTGATGATTATAAATGCCCAAAGACAATTCTATATTTATTGTTGATCTATAGATCTCTTAATTCACCAAGGACATTGCATATGCATGATGGTATGTTCCCATCAATATTTGAATTCTTATTATCACCACAAACATAATTTTTCTTTTAATTGTATTTTCAGTAGCATTTATAAATGTGTCAGATTTCTCATCTTTGACAGAATAAATCCCAAAGTTTTACCTTGATTTAATGAATAAGTGGACAATTGATCAATAATTGAGATGATCTTATTACTTGACAGATCAGATGATATAATTTAACTATTTGTTTGCAAAGACCTTTTTCTCCTAATGGAGTCAACACTTCAACATTTATGTTTTTGTTTTGTGTGTGCGTGCGTGCGTGTGTGTGTATTTGGGGGGTACATATAGAAGAAATAAAATGAACAGGTAAAGTAAATGCAGAACAATACTCAGTTGATATACATAAAACACCTTGTTGCACACCATCTGAAGTTGCAAGTTCTGAGCCCTCATGTCTAGGCAGAGTCTGCAGTGGATGACATCACCATGCTATCCTGGTGGATGGTTAAATGTCGAAAACTATTTTGAGTAGCTTTCACAGTCATCAGCATCTTTCTAGAGAAGTAAACATAAAGTTTTTAATTTCCCATCAAACATGCACTTTTGCTTTTCGAGCTCATTGCTTGCAAAAACAAACAAACAAAAATTATTAAACAACATAGGGTTGAAGAATTATACCACAGAATAAATGACAGAGCCACTGTAGCAAGGGAATCAAACTACGCTCTAGCTGCTCTTGGGCAGAGTTGCTCAGTCTCTGCAGGCTGATGGCGTTGAAGTAACTTGTAGCCTATAATTTCCTGTGTTCCCCACTGGTCCTGCTGACACACAAACCCAGTGGCTGGCATGAGAGTCAGCCACAGATACTCTTCTCCCACCTCCACTGGAAAACAGAACAAAGTAGCTGCCACTACCAGCATTTCTCCAAACACTTCATTTCACCAGCAAGTGTCTGGCATGCTGTCCTTGAAAGGGTTATTTTGAGACTGGAAAGGATCAGAAGAGGACAGGTTACTACTGGTTGTCCTTCAAGTGTAACCATGTGTTAGGAGAGAACTCTGTTCTCTATAAGCAGTATCAGGCACCATAGCAGAAAATATTAATTGTTCACATAAGCCCCACACGAGTGTCTAGAGCAAGCATGTCAAACTCGCGGCCCACAGGCTGCATGTGGCCCACCATGAATATTTATGCAGCCCAGCCAATATAACGGTATGTAAGAAACATTTTAATAAAAATTCCGTAACTTAATTTTACAATATCCAGTTATACATAATTATTAATAACGAACTACAACGCTTGCTAATGACTGATTACTATAATCATGTTGCATTCATTTCCCTTGTGTGTTCTACGCGCAGGCACACCATTTCTCTCCACTAATACTAGCAGCGAATATTTTAGCAGCCGATTCTCACGTCATTAGTCTTGGACTGACTTGTTTGGTGTGCAAAACAGGAAATATTTCACTTTCAGAGAACAAGAAAAACAGGTTTATTTGCATTATGCTTATTAACTTGTGCAGTTATTAGTGTCTGGTAAGTTAATGTTCAAGAAAAAATATTAATTTTTATTAAAATGTTTTATTATTTTATGTTAACAATTACTCATTTATTCTAGCCCTTTGTATTCAACATGTCTCTATCAAAATAAACCTACATTTCTATGAAAATTGATGCTTTTGTTTTTTTGCGGCCCACATAAACTTTAACCTTGTTTATTTGTCCCATGTTAGCCTTTGAGTTTGACATGCTTGGTCAGAGGTTCACAGAGTGACTAATACATTGACATGTGACCTTAATTTGAGGATCAAGGAACCTCCTCTAAAGGGGATATAGCAGTGAGAACAAGATCTTGCTATCCTTTTGCAGAAGCTGCTGATCTGATGCAAAGATGAGGTGAAGCTAATGCATCAGCTTAGAGATTATACCTGAAAACAGATGGCATATACCTTAAATCAACAATATAGATTGCTGTGTTCTCCAATCAGTGGAATACAGCCATCCAGGAACCTTGGCTTGTAAGGAGTGATTTTATCAGTAGTCCCAGTAACCCGGTTAGGAATTTATTCTTCCTCTCCTCACAAATCTTGGCTCTATGAATGTATAGTTTCTTGCCCCAGTGGGGTTAGACTTTCACAAGGTGCACAGGAAATAGCCATTCCTACATAAAGTCTCTTGTCATCTTGGTCTCCAATTGCCTGTATATAGCAGGCAAATGAGGAAAGGTCCATATTGGCATGGGTAATGGACCTGACCATCCTAAGGAGGCCCGGCCACTGGTACATAAAGGAATAAAGGACAGAAACATTACATGATCCACTGATACCCCCATACACACTTTTACTCTAATTGGGCAAATAGACCAACCAGGACTGAAAACTCAGAGCAAGGGCAAAAAAGGATATGAATAATTGTGAATTAATAATACCATCTATCATGCCAAGTTAAGCCAAAAATCATTTTGATTTGCTCTGGATTGGAGCAAATTTCCACCAGGTTCTACTTTGGGCTTTTAATTACTTTCCATTATCATTAATTGTTGCCTGACCAGAAACATTCATTTTCCATTTATCCTCTTATAATACTAGGACAATGCCAGATAACACTGACCAGGCTCGACAGAACTTCATAGAAGGAGATTAGAGTGCTGCACGGATTATTATTTTTCACAGAATTACTTTTGAGACAAATTGAATTTCATTGCCTGAAATGAATTTTTATGTTTTACAGAGAAGGGACAAATGGGTGTCACACATTACAAAGTACATGGCAATGACATAATTGAAAGAAATAAAACTGATTTTTATACATGAGAGTGAATGCTATCTCTGAATGAGCTTTAGGAAGTTTGCATCAATGTCCACACATGATTCATCACTGCAATGTACAAGTGACAAAATTAAGATTACTGCATTTCAATGAAGAAATAGAGAGGCGAATTCTCATTCCCACGGATATTTTTCAAATTCAAATGCCAAGACTGCCCTGAAGTCAAGGGAATGGAGATGTCTCCAACAGTATTTCCACCCTGGAATCCACATGTCCAACAATATTTGTTTTTACCAATATTAAATAGGGTTTTGTAAAAAATGTAATGGGATTGATGAGGATACACATCATAGAAAAAGAGAAAGTGTCATCATGATGGAGGTTGAACAAGTCTTGTTGTGCTGGGTTAGCTTTCTCTGAGATATACCCATCTACAGCCTGAGGGCCACCAAGGATGATGGATCATTCTTATTAGGACAAATAAGACTCTCTCAGCCCTACTGGTTTTGGATTGGAGGAGGATTGGTTGGAGGTGGTGAAGGAAAAAGAAGAATTTCTCCCAGGTCGGGGGCTCAAACTACTAAGTGAATATGGATGATGTCATTGCTCAGATAAAGGGGGCTAAGAAAGAAAAGAAATTATAAATCCCTTTATAAGTCATCACAAATATATTGTCCTAAGTCTTAGTTTACTGAGAGCTGGAAGTTTTGCTTTTTCATCAGGTTTTGATAATGGACTGTTTGAAAGGGAAGTACTTGCCTTTCTCTTCTGCATTTCTCTTGATAGGACTGTCCATATGAAACACCCCAGACAGTGATTCTGCAGGCTGTTCGCTCCCTTCTCTGCATCACCAGTGTCTCTCAGACTATTTTGGTGTTTTTTCTTTAAATTGTCCTTTGAAGAAACTTGTAGTGATATTGGTGTCTCACTCAATGTTAACTAAATCCTCAAGCTGAAGTGGGTGCTAAATTTGCAAGATGGTATTTCAAAGGCCAGACTTAGTGATGGAAAACAAAAGACAAAACAAGTGGTGTGTTTTTTTGTCATACAAGAGAAGGCACATAAATAGAGGTGACATATCCTATACCAGAATAGGACTTATTTATGGCCAAGAAAAGATAATGTAATTAGAAGATAATTGCAGCATCTAACTTCTATCCCAGCATATCCATACTATAGCCAGCCTTTCAATCAATTATGTTTTGTTTCTTCTGATCTTAAAAGTTGCTCTTCCATAGAGAATATAGTCAATAACATTATAATAACTATGTATGATTTCAGATGGGTACTAAACTTATTGGAGTAATCATTTCATGAGTTATATAAATGTTTAATTACTATGTTTTATAATTGAAACTAATATAATATTGTATGTCCACCATAATTGAAAAATAAATTAATACTTTTTAAAAAAAAGAAAGTTGCTCTTCAATAAATGGGAGTTTCTCTTCCTTGATAATCTCTTCAAAGACTATGATCAAGGAAACTAAATATGCTTGTCCTTGAAAATAAAATTAAGCCATAAGATGTGACCTAACCTCTTCTTGGTTTTATCCAAAACAGTGGGCAACTCATAGTGAAGGCAAGAAGCAAGATCAAGCAAACAAATACTATGATCTGACCATGAAGATATCATTAAAATTGGTTTGAAGAGATTTCACTCTTCCCAGGACTTGGCAGCCCTTCACATTCTTCTAAGGATTGGCAGCCCTTCAAGAATAAAGAAGGGGGAGACGAAAACAAGTATTACAGTATTATAATAAAGCAACAGAAGGCTAATACGGTTCACAAAGTCTTTTTATATATGTTAACTCATTTAAACTTGACAACAACCCTTTGAGGGAGGTGTTATAGAGAGTTAGAGGAGATTGCATACAGAAAAGCCATACACATATTAGTGTGGCACAAATCCACATAATCCACCTTGAGTGTTGACTGTGCGTTGTAAGGTGAGCCACTTGAACTTTCTAAAATGCACCCCCCAGCCCTAGCTGGTTTATCTCAGTGGGTAGTGCATCGGCCTGTGGACTGAAGGGCTCCAAGTTCAATTCCAGTCAAGGGCACATGCCTGAGTAGCAGGCTTGATCCCCAGTGGGAGGTGTGCAGGAGGCAGCCAATCAATGATTTCCTCTCATCATTGATGTTTCCATCTCTCTCTTCCTCTCCCTTCCTCTCTGAAATCAATAAAAATATATTTTAAATAAAATGCCCCCCATTCATAAAATGAGGATGGGCATCCCTACCTTACAAAGATATTATGATCATTAAAGGTGCTTAGGGATATTTACAGCTTGGCATAGATGCTGGCAGATGGGAAATGCCCATCACTTTGTAGCTATTATAACCTGTATATTTATCACAAAGTATACACCAAACAAGCCTCCTAACTGAGCCTCACATGTCCATTGAACGTTAGGATAACAACTGAAATAACCTGTCAAAGCTGAGTTCCCAACTTTTCAGGTGAGAAATTAGTGAAAGCTGCAGAAGGACAGTAAGGTATGACACTGGGGACTTTCACTCTCCCAGCAGACTCCTTCAGAGTCATAAATCAGCTCTCTCCATTCCTGCCTTGAAAACCTCATGTGTAGAAGCCTAGAGGCTATTTTTCTATCTTCAAGCCAGTTTTCCCCTGGACATGGCAATAAATTACTGATTCCAATTGGTGAAGGCCAAGTTCAGATGACCTTTCACACAACAGGGGGCACTAGCCTAGAGGGGAATGTGTATCCGTGGGAGAAATTCTTAGGAATGACACAGGAAGTGAGCTAAAAAAAAAAAAAATAAAAATAAATAACAAGAACTCCAGAGTCCCAGTTTCTTCTTGGAGATAGACATTTCTACCAATACTGGCAAATTTAGCCTAGTCTTAATCTGAATTTTGGAATATTCCTAACCCCACCTCTTACCTATCCCTTTCACACCAACCTTTTGAAACTACTACCAGTTTCTCATATATTTACATCTATTGCACATCTGAAAATATTCACGCTCAAGAATCCCTTGGCATGGAACACAGCCCACCCCCTTCGGCTAATTAACTTCTATGTACCCTTCCAAAAAATAGTCGGCTCAAGTGTAATCTCTTCTCCAAGAACTGCCCTTGGCCACTCCCTTTCCACTCCGATTCTGATGCCCCATCTCTGACCTTCACATTTGCTCAATACACAATTGGTGATCACCCATCAACTGATGAATCCTACCTTCTCATGATGTTCTTTTCATGTAAACTATTTAATAGTTTCAGTTTACACTCATTTATATTTGTGCCTTTCCCATTTGAAAGAAAGTCCCTTAATGGCAGGGACCAAACACCATGCATCTCAGTTTCCTCAGTACCTACTATAACATATTCAGCCTATTTTTAATAGATAAACGAAGGATTAATAGAGGGAAGAAGGGGAGAGAGTGAATGAGAAAAGGAGGGAGGGACAAAGGAAGAAAAGAAAAAAGGATGAATCTTTGAATCTCCCCTCCCTCTTTTCTATCACCAATCACCAAGGTGGGCAGATCTACTTTTCTAGCCAATTTCTTCTTAGTGAAGTGATCTATAGCTTGCTTATGAGAAGAAGGGCTCAACCCTATGATCACCTCTAAACAAGCACCTCTTTAGACACCTTTTGACGTGATATTGCAGAAAGAGCATGTGTTTTGGCCTCCTCCAGACATCTGTTTAATCTATCTCTGCTACTTAAAATCTCTCTGATCTTAGAAAAGTTATTTCACATCGTGGTCTCATTTTCCTCATCTGTGAAAACAGTATTTACTACCCCCACGTTGAAGGTAAGAGGAAGAGGATGTGAGGAATGTGAAAGTTGTGGGGACTTTTATTAGGGCCTAAAGCAATCAACAGCAGATTTCTCGGCCATCGGAGTCATTATGAGGTTTTTCCTCAGTTTCATTCACTTTTTGAAAGCCCAGGAAGTTTTATAAGTAAACCTTGTAAAAATGTACACTTCTGTTTCTTTCCATCACACACTCAGTACACTAATAAAATTAGACCTCCACTTAAGATTCCCTCAACTTAAATAGTTCCTGCTAAATGGATCTTTTAAAAGTCCTTGGGGAGATATATTTTCATTATATATGCCAAGAAAATAAATGTATACCTACTGCATAACCAGAGGAAATTAAAATTAGTGAGAAAGGCACCAAGTTCACAGTAAATAAATAGAAAACTCCTGGTAGAGGACAGGCAACCAGTAGTGAGGTCCAGCGCCCTGAGTTCCAAAGTCGGCTCCACCTCCACTCTCTGATCTTAGAAAGTTACTCGATTTTTCTGGGCCTCAATTTCCCCATCCATAAAATAGGGTCAACGTTATGAAGTCAATCTTTATAAGAAAGGTAGGGTGAAGACTATAAAAATTCACACGAAATCTATGACTAACTCCTTAGAACCTGGTACATCCCAATAAACTGTAGCTTTTTATTATTCTTTAAAATGATAAATTTTCCTCACATGCAAAGATAGGTCAATTTAAACACTAATTAGATGCCATTTGTACCTACTGTATTAACAAAATTGATTAAAGTGACAATACCCACTGCTGACAGTGGCCTGGGGAAACGTGTCTGTTTATACTTTTCTGGGAGCAAGGCAAACAGTTTCAATCCTTTAAGAAAAACAGACAGGCTGAGAGTCACACAGAGATTTCAGGAGATATCTACAGCCTTTCATACGAAATTCTTCCCCTGGTTATTCTTCCAAGGCAGGGATTTCCAGCTTTCCAGAGAAACTCAGGCTGCCTCTCAGAGGGAGATGGGCAAGTAGACTTCATCTTTACTCATTGTATATATTAAGTCTGTGAGATGCAGGGGGAAACATTATTTTTCCAAAGTTTAAAAATATATCCTGTAGGGCCCTGGATGGGGTGGCTCAGTTGGTTGGAGCATCAATTTGTACACCAAAGGGTTGTGGGTTTAATCCCTGGTTGGGGTTCTTATGGAAGGCAACCAATCTATGTTTCTCTCTGTCTCTCTCTCTCTCTCTCTCTTTTCCTCTCTCTAAAAAAATCAATAAATTTTTAAATGTATCCTGTAGAAACATATTCAAAGGAAAAAGGGTTATAAATACAATTAATTTTAATGAAGCACTAAGTTGCATAAGATTGAAAAATGTAAGTTGACTATCCACTAAAGTGTAAACACTTAAACGTATTGTACACTTGATAAAATGGCTTGCAGTTTTTAAAAACAATAATTATGGAGACTATAATCCAACACAATACTAGAAATAGATAGAGGCAGAGGAGTGAATGTAAAGTTAACATTTTAACATTCATCACTGATTACATGTTAGACATGGAGCTGAACACTTATAACGAATGTGAGGAGAGTCTATAGTACCCATTATGTGAAAGAAACAGAATCCAATACACTATAAATCTGTATTCATTATAACTTTAACCATATTCTTTATGTTCATGGTCAGAGACTGTAAGATAACTTTTTTTAAAAAACCTGATTTTTTCTGAGACAGAGAGGTGAATTGTTTTCTTCCTTTTGTCGGTTTCTTTACTCTGGAAGAAGAAATGTCTAATGTACCATAATTTTCAGTTTTAAAGAGAACAACCAAAGGGCTTTCCAATTTTCCAGAAAGCCTCATAAACAGATGGCTTGAAATAAAACACTTTTATATCAAAAATTGATATTAATTGATATTTGTTGTTGATATTAAATTAATAGAAGCATACCACTTCCAAGACTCCAAATAGAAACTGAGAATCACAACAGCCTCCCGTTGTCCATCCCTGTACTCCTCCAATCAATTCAGTTCAGAAGCCAGAGTGATCTTAAAACACAAACCAGATTTTTCCACTCCCCAGAGGAAAATTTCAGAGGCTTCCATTGCACTTATAAAAGAATCCAGTTTCCTCACCATAGACCATGGACCTGGTCTCTCTCTCTCTCTCTCTCTCTCTCTCTCTCTCTCTCTCTCTCTCTCTCTCTCTCTCTCTCTTTCCATCTCACCTTGGATTCCCCATGTTCCAGCCTCATTCTTCTTTCTCAAGATGCCACTTGCATTCACCTGAGAGCCTTTGCACCCCCTCTTCCATTGCCTTCAACGCTTTTCTTCCTCAGGTTTTCTCCAAACTGGGTTCTTTTCATCTCCCTGATCTCACCTACATATAATCGTTGCACCATTAAACTCTTATGATGTGTCAGGGCCTGTATTCAGTGCTAGTGGCCAGCACATTCCAAGACCTGCCCCAGCATGCCAGGAGCTCAGGACTTAGTGGCCCACTGCAAGCAAACAGACGGGTGCCATCCGCTGTGACATAGGCCATGGCCCTGAGCAAACACAGATGTGGTGGGGAATGGGGAGCTAGAGAACCAAGTCTTGCAGGATCAGGGGGTAAATCCAGAGGCACTGACATCTAAGCTGAAAGATGAACACGAGGTAGCTAGAGAAATGGTAGGCATCTTGTTCCAGCCACAGGAACTAAGAAAGAGTGGGTCTCATTTGGGAACTACACATGGTTTGCTCTGGTCCCTGGAGCCTAGTGGATTCATCTAGAACTCTGCATGCATAGGTAGAGGAACTCTTAGTCACCTTATTTAAGAGGCAGGAAGTTGGGGATCTCAGCCGAGGGTGCTGTGCATACACAGGGGTCAATTGCCAAAAAAAAAAAAAAAAAAATCCATACTGCTTTCCTCATAGCCCTACAAGCACACAATGTGACCTCACTTTCCTCCCTCCAGGTTTCTCAGGAAAGTGGTAGTGGACTCTAAAACTTCTGACTGGGACCTTGACAGCCTCCCTTCTCCTTCTAGACTAATCAAGAGTGTCTGGATCAGTCCACTCACCCAGCCTGCATTGAGGATGAGGAAGCCCAGTTGCCCTACTGGGATTCAGTTATGATTAACACTCAGGACTTCAAGGAGCAAGAGAGCAAAGACATGACCTTGAACTTTGAATGGCCCTGCATCCCACCCCGATCAGGTGTAGTTTCTGAGGTATTCGGAGAGGAAGGTTGTATGTAAAGGAGTTAAGTGTGTGTGTGTGTGTGTGTGTGTGTGTGTGTGTGTGTGTGTGTTTATGTTCTCCTTCCTATGGGTAATACTAAAATGGGAGGCAGGTTAGAGTGAAGCAAAGAGAAAACAACAACAACAACAACCAACATTCCCAAAAAATAAGCAGCCCATGGGAAGAATCTCTACCTGCTCTCTTAACTGAGGCTGCTATAACAAAATGATAAGGACGGATTGGCTTAAATAACAGACAATTATTTCTCATAGTTCTTGACACTGGAAGCTCCAGGATCAGGGTGCTAGCATGGCCAGGTCCTGGTGAAAGCCCACTTCCTACCTTGAAGATGGTGAACTTCTTATTTTATCCTCACATGACAGAGGAAGAACAAGCTCTCTAGTCTTTTCTTATAGGGCACTAACCCCATCATGAGGACCTCATCCTCATGAGCTCATCTAAATCTAAGTACCACTCAAAAGCCTCATCTCCAAATATGTCACACTGAGTGTTGGGGCTTTGATAATAAAGTTTAGCGGTCACAATTTAGTCCATAGCACCTGCTGACTCTGACTCCCTTGGGAGTTCTCTGTCTCCTCCCTTTTCTGTTCTTTTCATCCCCCTGTCAAATAAGCAATAACAACAGAAACAACAACTCCTTATATTTATAAAACATTGTGTACCAGATACTGTCTTAGGAATGTTATATATACTAATTCATTGAATCCTTGCACAACCCAAAGTCAGGTATCACTGTTTTTCCAGTTTTGCAAATCACAAAAATGAAACACAGAGAGATTAAGAAATCTACACAAGGTCAACAAATAACCCTGCCAAGGAAAGAGTCTTAGAAACATAAAGGACAACTAGCTATGGGAGACCCAGACTCAAATGAGCAGGGTGTTGCTGGCAGGGAAAAAACAGTGAGTAGGAACGTGAACAAAGAGGGGTAAAAGGTGGGTTGAGAAAGAGGAAATGAACTGAGTGGTCCAAACCTCACCTCCTCTGAGAGTGATCCCTTCACAGCATCTGGCATGGGCTCAGCACAGTCAGGGTTTAAACAATTGGATCAGCAGTTGTGAGATTCAAACACTACAGTGTCAGAGCCGCTTCATGAGGCCCAAGTATCTGTGTCCTAATATCCAAGGAAGCTAGGTGATTTTTAATCAACTTTTTGAGGGGCAAACCCACATTTGTGGAAAGAAAATTTGGTGGCAGCAGTCCTGGCAAATTGTTATTTTATTAAACATGATAATTGGCAAAGGAGCATTTTTTGAACACTACTCTAACCAGGAGTCTTCATCGTGGGGGAGCCCCTGACATTATGGTCACTGGAAATAAAGGATCTGCATTCAAAGACATCGTTGTGAGGACTCACACTAAGGCAGAGAATTAGCGAAATAATAGAAGTTAATTTCTAGTTTTCTCTCTCTGAGCAAATGAGGCATATAATTAACTCAAATCACCTCACCTCACCCACTCACAGGTATGTTGAGCACATTTGCACATGGGCACAAACCTACACACACACACAAGCTACATTCAATGTCTACATTCAGAGCCACTCACACCAGAAGAGCCTTGACACAAAGATCGTCAGTTCCACATGAACAGAATCACACTTTCTTTCATTCCACACTCACCATCCTTTTGTGGCACTGACCAGTTGCTTTATTAAGAATACATTTGTTGTGCACACAGAGTGGTGATTTAGACAGCAAACATGGACTCCAGCCCCAGCTACATCACAGCAAACTGTGTAAGCTGACCATGGTTTTCAATTTCCTCACCATACACTTGCAATGATAATACAGAAAGGAGCAATGTTTTGAGGATTGCAACTAGTCTTACATTAAGGATGCAGATGTCTCCAGTGAAGAATCTAACAGCTCATGTAAATGAAAACAGCTTATCTTCTTACTGCAGAACTGCCTAGACTAAAACCCTTGCCCCCTGGGAAAATGTCCTTCTTGTCCACATGCTTGTTTAGTTGAACAGTTAACCCAGACATTTCACCAAAGCATCTGGCAAAACTGCCATGTCCTGAGCTCCAAGAGGTTGGTGAAGACCAAGAACTGTGCCATGAGAATCAGAGAGAGATACACAGAGACAGAGACATATACAGGAATAGGAAGACAAAAAAAGAGATAAACCAACAGACAGACCCAGAAAGATATAGAAGCAAAGAGAGTCACCAAAAAGAAACATAAAAAGAGACTGATTCAGAGATAAAGACAAACAGAAAAAAAAAAGAGTTCAAGAGACATGTTCACTGAGATTTCCAAGGAGAAAGAAAGGGGGAAAACATAGGCTTTTTATAATATTTTCAAATAGTCAACATTAACAAGATTTTTCCCGGGGTAGGGGTATTGTGAGGAGTATGCTCTCATCTCTCTCCTCATCTATTCTCCTTCAATGCTCTGCTTATACACAGAAGACAAAGTTATTTGAGTCCTGAGTGCTGTTAAATGCTCTCTTGCCTTTATTTACACTGTGCTAGAACATGATGTTCATCAGGAGGTTTGGTGTAGGAGACAGTCCCCCATGGCCAAGAACAGCAGGGGCTGCCAGCCATCCTCCTGAAACCACAGCAGAGCCAAGAGTGGGAGCTTGTTCACACTTCGACTGCATAGATTTGCAACTTCAGTTTCATAGGCTCAACAGTGCCGACACCAAACAAATCCCTCCCTGTCCCAGAAGCAGCCCTGCTTCTGGGCTGAGCTACTAAGAAAGAATTTGCTTATAATCTGAAGCCTGGAACCTGGTGAGGAGTCTACTTGCTGTGGGTATGTGTTGGTTCATGTGCTCCTTTCAAAGAGTCTACCAGTGCTTCATCCATCTCTGCTTTTCTGGTCTCTGGGGCTCCCAGTTTTCAGGTACCTTTACTCATTTGCCTCAGGTTGTGCTCAGCATGAACATAACTCCACACATGACCCCACTTTTCTTTGTCTACCTTTATAGCCCCATCCTATTTCCCAATCTTCCCATTCCCTTCAGACATCTACTCACCTGTTTAATGGAGATTAAGGGGGGTGGGGGAATCACCACCACCATCCATTCATTGATGTTCATACATGTGCATCCATGAACACAGATCACATTGTTCTGTGTGAGCTGTCACATTTCGACCTAAGTGATAGTGTGCTATCCATTCTATTCTACATTGTACTGACTGCACCTCTGTGGTGAAATGCCTAGCATGGTTCCTGCCACCTACACGCTCCACAATATTTTGAATGAAGCAATGAGCTTGACCTCCATTGAGTGACTCTTTCTTACAATATATGGCCAGTGAGTGAAGTTCACAGCCAGGGCTTCGGCGGGCTGCCCATAGGAAGGGGGAGGGTGTCAACTCCCTTCTGACTTTCTGAGATCACCACAGGAGGAGTTGAATCATCCCAGGACCACCAAAGATGAGATGAAAAGATCATGGACATTGATGTCTGGACAGCTGGGATGACCTCCTGGTTCTGCACACTTGATACTTGAAGGATCTCAATTTCATCATTTCTAAAGTATGGATAACAAAACTATCTTGCTTACCTCTCATGAGGGTCAAATGAGCTCAGCCATGGAAAGGTTTTTGTAAATGGTAACTTAATTCCTTACCTTTCTTTTAAGTTCTCTACAGTGTCATTACCTCAAAGGGCAATAAAAATGAGTTCATTTTTGTAGCTCCTTTGGGAACTGTGCCTGGCCAGTAGATACCTAATCAATATTTATTGAATAGGGGCATGTTTTGGGTCCCTTCCCTCAAGTCACTCTCTTTTACCATCTCCATTATAATACCTACCTGACTTCTAGATGTACAACCTTGTCTTCCATTTTAAGCCAGACTGTGTGTCCTTGGCCTAGAGAACAGATGAGTTTCTTTCCCTTCTCATGACCTTCAATGCTCCATTGAAGATGGACAGTACGTACCCTCTGATCTCAACAACATCACTGCCTCTAGGACTTAAGGTTGTTGTTGTTTTGTTTTGTTTTGTTTTTAGAGGAGGAAAGTTTGACTAGAGTACCAGAGATTTAAATAGAAACACCCTGTCCCTGGGATGTTAGAGGGGTTAGAGAAGAAGGAGTTAGAGGGCTGACTCCACAATGAAGGGATATTGTTGAAGTCACCTGATCCATCTCCCATTCCACCTAATAGTGTTCCTTTCAGTCCTTTTAAACTCACACCTGAGGCTTAGAGGTCAGTCCTTCACACTTTCTAAGGAGACCAGCAGAGTTCCCCCTGTGAGGATGAAGAGGCCTCCTAAATATCTGGAAATTTCTTATGGAGAAACAGCATTGCTTTTGTGTTCCCTGAGCACTTTCCTCCACCTAGCCTGCTAATAACAGCCTCAAAATTCAGGTTGCATCCATGTCCAAGTTTCCAAGCCTTCACTCTTAATCCTTTTTTAATTGATATGAAATGTATTTCCAATTATTAATGGAAAGTGTACTTTCTGGAATTTAATTAAATGCTCTAATCACATTTCTACCATTAAAAATGGTTTTAGGGTGTGTTTTTTTTGTCGCTGTTGTTTTTCTAATGAGCTGTTTACTCTGCTGATAACTGCAGTGTGGACAAATGGGGAGATTCCAAAACAGCTCCAGACACTCAAAAAGAAATAACTTTGCTATTGATAAAAATAATAACTCATGTACAGCAGGGGGTGGTAAGAAAGCCTAAATTTATTGCTGCTGTGTCGAATGTGCAAATGTCACTTCCTTAAAGAGGGAAAATTAGTTTTTAAGCCCGGTTTGGCAGCCAGAATCTCTGGCTGTCTGCATAATATTGGATTTTTCAAGCCTTCTATGATGCCCCAGGGTGGGGTGTTTTGCATGCAAATTGTAAATTATATAATCCTAAAAATTTTATAAAAGGAAAAAATGAAGACTAAGTTCTCATTCTTTTATCTTATTTTATTTTATTTGTTTTAGACTTCAACCTTTCTAGTCCTTTGAATTCAACTAACATTTACTGAGCATTTGCAATGTCTTAGGTGTCTTTAGGTCATTTAAAATGTGTGACAATGATGTGAAAGAGGTAAATTATTCCATATATGTGGATGAAGAAACTGGGGCTCAGAGAGTTGAACTGAGTCAGCTATCCCATAAGGAAGAGGTTTTGCTCAATGTTCTACGCTAGAGATTCTCAAACTCAGGCATGTATCAGAGTCCCCTGGAGGGCTTGCTAAAACATAGATTTCTGAGCTTCACCTCAGAGTTTATGATTCAAGAAGTCCGAGGTGTGGCCCATGAATGTGTATTTCCAATACGTTCCCAGGTGATACTGATACTGCTGGTCAGGGAACCCCACTTTGAAAAAGACTCTCTCCTATATGCTAATGATACCTGGTTATTACTTACATGTAATAACCTGGTTATTAATAAGAGAAAAGGATCAAAGTTTAAAGCTAGATAATATAGGCTTGCCATTTTCACAGCTTTTCCAAGAAACTGAACTTTAACACTCTTCAGGTCTGTTCCCCTGAGGTCGCTAGGGGAAAGGAACCAGACAATAAAGAGGGACCCATACCCAGTAAGGTCTGAATTATGTAGGAAAGGCGATTACCTCTCAGTTACACCTGGGAGCAGGTCATTGGCCAGAATAGGCATGACCACTGCAAGGACTCAAAATCTGAGATACTTAAGCTCCTGAACAAAGCAGTCCCCCTCTTTCTCCCTTGCTGCTCAAGCCTGACTTGCCCACATGGCCCACAACCATATGGATCCCACACACAGTAGATTAATGAACTGTGATTAGCCTGATGCTCTGCTGGACACAGCTCCACCTTGGAACGGAAACTCTGGACACTGGCTTTGTTTCTGGCTCTGCTGAATCCCAGGCTGAACCTTTTGCAGGAATGGTTTAAGGGAAATGGAACTTTGGAAACCAGGGGATGTAATTTCATGTGAATAAAAGTCACTCATTCTCCCATGTGAGTCTTAGAAAATTCTTTGTCTCAAGATATAGTATGAAACCCCCTCCCACTAAGCAACAAAGAAATTCCACCCATGCAATTCTCCAATAACACAACCTTCCTCCTCTTCCTCCTCCTTGACCTTACAGCTAGAAGGGATTCCAAGAGGTCATTCAATCTATATCTCTACTTTAGATAAGTAACTATTAATTACACTTATTTCACAGACATTGCTAGAGGATTATTGGGGGTAGGAGAAGGAACATCCTGTCAAGAATCAACCAGGCAGTAAGTACCAAGTCACTAGCACTTATCTGCCATTTAGCAGATAAGACACCTTTTAGGTGTGGGTTCATCTAAAGAGCTAATCTGCCACCCTATTCCCTGACCAGTTAGACAAACCCCAACTGGAAGTCAGTTAGATGCTTGAAGACAGTCCTTTCTACACACCAGGATCAAAGCCCATGTCCTGTGATGGGAGGATGGGGAGTAGGTGAGGTGAGGGTGGGAGGCTAGAAGCACCCTTAAGACCAGGCCTAGGCCTCAACTTCACCAAGGCCCTTGTCCACTCAAGAAGGTAACTCACATAGGCCCAGAGCAAGAACATCAGGGTTGGAGAAAAATATTCATCATTTTATCTGAAACTTATATATACCCCATTAATACACTACAAACTAGTTTTTTAGTGGTTTAGTAAGTTGTCTTCTTTTGTACTTTTATATCTGCAGAAAACTTAATTTAAAAAAGGCTTAAATATTTTAATATAAACATATATATAAAAGCTTAAGTGTCCGTCTGACCATCCGACAGGTAGCTATGATTCACACTGACCACCAGGGGGCAGATTCTCAATGCAGGAACTGCCATGATACGCACTGGACATTGAAAAAGAAATGGCACCATGGACCTGGTGACAACAAACCAACACTCAGCTTCCCCCAAGTGGGACACAAGCCCTGCCACCACTCCAGAGCTACAGCCCACCAAATCACAGGCAACGCTGCCAAGACCCCATGGCACAAAATGCAGCCCACAACCCAGCTCAGTCTGGAAATGGTCACTGTGGGTGCTGGGTAATGATGTCAGGTAGCAAGGCCTGGCTTCCTCTCCTTGGCGACTAGCCTCCTTGGAGTTTCTTCAGCCCAGGAACACAGCTTGCTTTATAGCCAGGTGCAAACATTTTACACTTTCACCAAATGTTTGTGAAGCGTTTTCATGTGCCTCATCTCATTTAATCCTCACAGAAGTTCTGGAGTAGATATATAGAAGACTCGGTAGAATCCTATTTTCTTTTCATTAGCTAGAAAATGGAGATTTAGAAAGTTTAGAAACTTGACCCAATTGAAAAAAAGTAAGAAATGGTGGAACTTAAAAATGACTTCAGGTTTTCTCCTGCATAGAATATAGTCAAACACTGCTACAGTTAAATATTTTACCCTTTGTTCTCCCTGCATGATTTACAATAATAATCTGCTTCATGTTGATATTTACTGCTGTGTTTCTGACAATTACCTGAAAGAGAGGTTGGGGTGCTTCACTGGGCTGGAAAAAGTTTAGCTAAATCAGAAAGCAGGTCTAATTAAGCAAGTTTATTCTATATCTACAAAAGGCTATGTTGACTCATGCATGTGCAATACATATAAAGCTCTCGCTAGCACAATCACACCCCTGTGTTTTGGTCTGTCATTGTTGATCATGAATTTGGTTGACACTGCTATTATAGAGAAAGGGAAAATAGCGATATCAAAATATTTCTTCTAATTAATTTATTTTCAATGTGCATGAATCTGTGCACGAGGTCACTAGTTTAAAATAAAATACAATTTTTGTAACCCTATTATCATATTTCTTCATTTTTTCAATTTAAAGGAAGCTTCAAAAGAGTGACCTGGGCTTTTATCTCTCAACTATAAGAGAGTCTAACTACAGTACCAGTGGGTATAAAGCATCGCACATCACAAAACAGCAATTATCAATGTCCAAATCAGAGGAGGACTGCAGAGGACTGCTGGGTGTGTGATATAACCCACACTTCGCTGCCCAGTCCCACCTGCCCTGGCTAATGTACTTATATAGGAGCATGGCCTTGTGATTGTCTGGCTATGAGACCAGGGGAATCTGTCTGCAGAACCTCTAACTAGCCTCCCAACCCAGCCCCTCATCCTCTTGTAGCAGGGTCACTGCAGTAAAACCCAGATCTAAGCATTTCATTCCCCTGTAATACCGTCCATGAGGACATAGTGTAGGACAGTGATGGCGAACCTTTTGAGCTCGGCGTGTCAGCATTTTGAGAAACCCTAACTTAACTCTGGTGCCCTGTCACATAGAGAAATTTTTTGATATTTGCAACCATAGAAAAACAAAGATGTATATTTTTGATATTTATTTTATATATTTAAATGCCATTAAACAAAGAAAAATCAACCAAAAAAATGAGTTTGCATGTCACCTCTTACACACGTGTCATAGGTTCGCCATCACTGGTGTAGGACAAAGCCCACAGCCCTGGGCACAGGAGCATGGCTGAGACCAGGTTTCTCTTCTAATTGTCATTGACAGACACAGCACTGGATTTACTTTCAAGCCATCTCAAAATTTTTATGAAAAAAATTAGTATATCAAGTCACAATCAAGGATTAAAAAAGACATTAACATTTAGGAGTTCACATAGATTGTACATGATTTCAGTGAATAACAGGGCATTACATTGCTGCAGAAATAATAAGTACATTTTTCTTCACTTCATTTTTTAAGGCAAGTCTCAGTACTTCTCTCTACATTTTCATTGAATTTGACCTTGGGCCTTTCAATGCCAGCACATCTTCAGAGCTGAAAATGCCAACTCTAAAGACATGAGCAGTCCAGAAAACAGAGGGGTACAGATATTTTTCAGAAAACACACAGGTGGGAAGGCCCAGGACTGGGATCCACCACCAGGTCCCTCTCAGTTCAGTTTGTAATCTTGACTGCCACACCATCTGTCTACATGAGGCGGGGCAAGGGACAATTATAGCAGGTGCCTCCAAAAGCTAGAACCTGGGGCCTGACAATTTACAAAAAGTCTATGTGCCAAACTCACTGTATGAACTCGGTCAATCTCTGTATCCACTTTGAACCTGTAACTTATACCCCTTAGCTTCCTTCCAGCTCTGATATTGCAATTCAGTAAAAAAAAAACAAACAAACAAACAACAACAACAAAAAAAAAACATTCATCTTTCTTTTTTTAATATACTTTAATTGATTTGTTAGAGAGGAAGGGAGAGGGAGAGATTAAAAAAAACAAAACATTGATGAGAGTAACATCTACCGCCTGCCTCCTGCACTCCCCTTACTAGGGATCAAACCCACAACCCGGGCATGTCCTCTGACCAGGAATCAAACCAGCAACCTCTTGGTGCATGGGTTAAGGCTGAACCACTGAGCCACACTGGTCAGGAAACCATTCATCTTTCTTCATCCTTATAAACTTCACAGTCAAGATAGAAAATGTACTCCTTAATTCTTGACCTAAAATACAGCTTAATTGCTCTAATTCTGTTTTACTTTTCTGTCTCTCTATTGTTCTCTCCTATTCTTTTCCTCTGTCCTTTCTTATTTTGCCTTCCTCCACTCTTTTTCCCTCTGCTTTCCATTATCTCCCCTTTGCATTGTGTGGCAGGTCAGTATCTTCCACTGCTCACTGCTCCTGAGATTTCTAAGTGGACAAAACGACTTGGGCAAACATCACAAGTATGCTGAGTGACCTGGTCCTAGGGTAAGCCCGTCACCTTTCTGGTTCACTTGTACTTTTATATAAATTGAGAAGTTTGGGCAAATTTATCTTTTAGATTATTTTATCTATATAATAATTCAGTATGTTCTCCCTCCCCTCCCAACCCTAGCAGATAAAATTGTTGATATCTCCCCTGGGCTCCTGCCCACCTTCCCTAAGGTCACCTTCCCTTTTGTCTTCTATATGGCTCTGTAGGAGATGTGAGGCTTCCCAGGATGGCTGAGTGCCCCCACTCTACCTGGGATGAAAGCTTGGACACTTCTTGACAAGGGAGCAGACCAGATAAACGGTGCCAACAGTGACTGATGGGCAAGTTCCGATTCAGCAACCAGAGCAGCTTAAGGGCACTGCAATAGTTCTCAGACGAAAGACTCAAGAGCAATGAGAAATATGAATCTATTAATGACAAACTGTGTCATGGAAAATGGATGAGCCTTGCGATGAGCGTTATAAATGAGGGCATAAAAGGGACAGAGTGGCATTGATGCTGGGGACCTGAGGGACACTTCTGACCCAGACTGGTGAAATCATGGGAATGGCAGGCAGCAGCTTAAAGGAGCAAGCTGTTACAGATGAAGACACAGTTGTGCAAAGACTAAAATTAACCATAAGATCAGAAGGTCTGCATGATCAAACCTATTTTACTGATTTTATATTGAGTAATTTTTGGTTACCATGTTGCTGTCCTTGCAGTCCTGGCAAGTTCTCTGCTCAACAACAACTCTATTGATGGTGAAAAGGGCACACAGTGGTCATTCTGATTCAGTGTGGGTGTGATATGAAATGTGAAGCCGCCGCCTCTGATCATGACATGAACCCTTCTTTGTCTGGTCCTTGCTTGCCCCTTTGGCCTCATCTCCATGTAGGGAAAATATTAAGCTGATATGCATTGTATCAGCCATACCAGCTGACAGAAGATTGAAATACACTACACTGTTTGCTAAATACTCATGGACTCTACTCCCAGAGTGTCCACTCCACCTGCCTCAATCTACCCCTAAAAGTCCCCAGCATTTCCTAAGATCCATTAACTAAAGTGATTTCCTAGATCAGCTGAGCATCTCCTGAATCTCACTATAGATACCTTTGGGTTTTTTTCTGTTCCAATTAGCTTGGGTTTGTGGCAGACAGAAAAAGGCTACCCAGATCCTTCTCCAGTGAAGGATTTACAATCCACTGCAAGAAATTCAGCCAGCAGATACTATCCAGGATTTGCTTTGGCTACAGAAAGTCAGAGTCATACTATTCCTTTTCAAATAAATAAGCAAGATGGGGTTTAAGGGCCTGGTCATTTCTGCTCAATGGAGACTTTTTTGATAGGTGATATTTTCTCAACACCTCCCTGGGGAATTGGCCAAAGTTTTGTTAGACCTTGGTTTAAAATTTCCCCCTGCCAAATTTTGTTTCCTCCTTCTTCCTGCCACAAGTCAACACCTAATAAACATTTGGCACCCATAACTCTGTCTCAGTCTCTTCTTCCCAATAACCCACCCTGCCACAGTGTAGGTTTTATGGGTTGTTAAATATTTTTACTACCATATCTGATTACATAAACCAAGTTATCTTTAGATCCCAATGCACTTCATGGTCTCTCATGCTTCTAAACCTTAGCACGCACTATTCCCTCACCCTAATACATCTTGCCATGCCATCATTTTCACTTGATTATTTGACTTATTCCTTCTCCTAGTTAGTAGGTATTAGTCATAGGAATCCTTTCAGGGCTGTCTTAGAGTTCTATTGCTATATAACAAAATATCACAAACTTAGGTTAAAACAGCACAAAATGACTAGAGTTCCTAATGGACATGAGTTAGCTGAAGTCAAGACTCTATCTTGGAGCCCTAGGCCAGATGATCTGATCTCTGGGGCATGCTTGGAGGTCTGGACAAGAAGGAAGAATGAGCTGCAGTCTAGGATAAGAGAATCTGGGTGACAGGAAAGTCAGTCATTCATACCATCAAGTCAAAAGAGGTAAAGCCACCTCAAGTCCCATCTGAACTAGTGTTGGTACCTTAGGATAATTATCTGAAGGTAAGGTTGGGGGTAAAGGAAAATTACTTTTAGTAATAGAGACTCTCAACATCAAGATGAAGGTGGAGGACCAGACACAATACAGTGGTCAAAAAACAACCAAACTCATTACCCTAATGGGTGATGCAGGTGGAAAACACAAATAGATTTCAAGAAAGTCAGGGAATTAGGAAAGCACAAGAATGTGCCTTGAATTCCCACCATAGGCTATTGACAATTAAAATCTAAGACAGTAGGAGACCTTTCTGAAAGCTGTACTATAGGCAAGTAGAAAAGCAATACTGACTATAATCCCTTTGTAGTCTGTTCTTGTTTAAGGAAAGCAACTCTAAGGAAGGTTTTAAGTGCTGCTTTTTTCCCTTACTAGATGTGTGACAATTCTAGAATTGGGACCATAGAATTGTCATCCAGGTTTCTTTGCTTATGCTGCTCTTGATTTTTGAATCTTTCTACCTGGATTACTCCTGCCATCCTTCAAAATACAGCCTCAGACTTTTCTGTATATACTTCCATGACCTTCCAAAGTGCTAATGTGTCCCTCCTCTGTTTTCCAGAGCACCTTACTCTCTGCACATACTTTTTTATCCTCTACTAGAGGCACGATGCATGAAATTTGTGCAAGGGTAGGCCTTCTTCCCCCAGCTGCCAGCACCAGCTTCCCTTCAGCACCCGGGATCTGGGCTTCCCTCACAGCCCAGCTTCGTCTGGAAGGTCGTCTAGAAGGATGTATGGAAGGGCATCTGGTCTAATTAGCATATTGTGCTTTTATTATTATAGAGTATTGATGTTTACATGGCTGTTCCATTAACCTGTGAGCTCCTTTAGCCTGGACCGTGACATCTATCTTCAAGCCATAGTGTTGGGAATTAATGCCTAACACATTAGTGTCGAATAAATATTTCTTTGTTTTGAAAATAAAAGAATGGATGAACATTACTAAGGCTGAGATTTTAGAAACATCATAAAATTTTGGATCCAGAAAAAAAGATTCTAAAATCTTTCATTTTACAACTGTAGGGAAAGATTCTGATAACCTCTATGACTTCATATATTTCTTATTTAAATGCAGTTCAACAAAGTTGTCATCACTGATAAAACCTCAGTCTTTCTAAGCAACCACTTGGAAGCAGTACATTGATTTGGATACTTGTGTTTGCTAAAACCAGTTCCATTCTTCATATATGTCCTTCTCGGTGAGTTTATTTTGTTTCCATTACTATTTAAGTACCACAGAACACTAGGGTTAGATTCCAGTAAACAAAGAAATGGACTTCCAGGTCTGAGGACATCGCCCTAAGAGATAGAGCTATCTCATCACTATTTTTGTGTCATTATATACTTTGAACTTTCTCAAGTAATGTATAAGCAACATAGAAGGGGGAAATCTCATGGACACAATGCTGTATATAACTTCTGTAAAGCTCTTAAAACCAGTTCCTCATCAAAGAGTCCATTGCCTTTTGGGTCTAGCTAATCTTGCAGACTCCCCAGGGGACCTAAGTTTCACCATGGAAACAGTCAATAATGTGTTCCAAGGTTCAAAACCTCAATTTTTACTAAGGTCCCAGGAACAATTTTTTGTGACTCCCATGACTTCCATTTACTTGTGGAATCGGAGATCCAAGTTAAAGCTCTTTCTAAATTTATACTCTCAGAATATTTTCCTGACACATCCAGATGCAAAGCCCAAATACTTTCTTGAAAATAAATTTTCTTTCTAATTTTAAATTATGAGACTTGAAAAATTATTTCCTAATTAACCATGTTATTAGGAGGATACAATTGTGAAAATAATATAAAAGAGCAGAACCCCACCCCAAAATTAATTGCATTTTCTTTTTCACTTTCCTAGCAACAACCTTTATTTATGTTTGGCTAATACTTAACTGAGAATTAGTTTGCATTTAATGAGCACATGGTATTCTGGACATGGTAGAAAAGAGGTTCTAAAATATTCATAAAGATGATAATGCAATATGTTTAAGTAGATTTCAGAATTCATAATATTTCCATTTCCTTTAAATCTCACAGCAGGCCAGTAAGGGTTGGGTAGGTGAATAAGAAGGATTGTTTTGTGGAAAGAGTAAACATTATAAAATTAAACAACCTAGCCTCCAATTCCAGCAGTGCCATTTATTAGCTCTGTGATATTTACTTGGTGGCTTGATGTGTGCCCACCAATTTCTTTATAGGTAAGATAATGATACCAATCTCATGCCTACATCATTCACTCAGTAAGCATGTACTAAACATCTGTATAGATTTGGGGATACAATGGTGAAAATATACACTCATAAAAATTAATATCAAGAGAAAATGAATTAATATGCATAAAGTTCCTAGCATATGATAGATACTCAATAAATGTGTTGCTCCCCTATAATTCTATTTCACAGGTGAAGATACTAAGTTCAGAATAGTTATATGACTTGTGGTCACATAGAATTATCACATACCTAGTAAGGGACCAAAAGCAGCACTTAAAACTAGACATATCAGTCAAGGTCCTAACAGGACACTGAACCCTCCGCTGGGATATTAATAGAGATTGTAGAAGGATGGTACTGTTTAAAGAAGTGTGTGTCAGGTTAAGGAGCATTCAAAAGGACTGCTCATACACCTGGAGATTAACATTGGCTGGAAGTCCTTAATGGCCTCCAGTCCTGTAGAGGACAGCAGAAGGGGGGTGTGGAATAGAAGGCCTACCTGTAAAGTTGTAGCTATGGAAACCCACACTCCTGCCAAGACCACTCTGATGCAAAGAGGAAGCAGGAAGAACAAAGCCTTAGCCTTGTCCCCCCTAATCTCTGGTATCCTACTGGCACAGCTCACTGGCTTCTGAGCTAGTGGCATAAGTAACAAGATTTATATTATAAATCTCACAGAATCATTTTTCCAGCAGCTCAGTGTGAGTGTGTATGTCTGTGTGTGTGTGTGTACTTGCATACACATACATGTGTGTGTTGGCATATCTCCAACACCTATCACAAAGTCTGCCATATACCAAGAATCAATAAATGTTTTGAATTAAATTAAATTGAATTGCTTGAAAATGTTTGAGTTCCATGGACTAGTGGGAGGTGCATGAGCTTTGGATTTAGGATATTTCATCCTGTATCACTTCTATCCCCACAGCTAAATTTATGCCAAGCATGGGCTGGTGGTGAAGCAAGTGTACTACAGAACTAGGTCATTTGGGTTTAACTCCTAGCTCTTCCATTTACTACTTATTTCACATTAGTCAAGTTTCTTGGACTCTTCTGCTCCATTTCTTCATCTCGTATTTACAGTTATAAGTATGCAAAACACAGAGTTTATGTTTGTATTATTATGTATTCATTATTATATTATTTTACACATGAATAACTGTAGATCTACATTTGCCCCACCCTGTATCTATGCATATTCTTCATGGAAATGCTTTTCACATGGCTAAGCCCCTATAAATGTTTATTTATCTTCTTCCTCTTGCCTCCTCCCAAGAGGCTTGGGACCTAACCAAAGGAGAGAAACTTAGATGCTGCTGAAGAGAAGGTGGGGGTCTCTCCAAGACATCCATCTTTAGGACACAGCATTGGTTTAACTATTTGGTCTGTCTCTCTGTCCCTCAGTTTGCTCATCTGCAAAGTGAGGGTTCTAAAAGACCTATAAAATTGGGTGGTTCTGGATGAATTCAACTAGGATGAGTATCACAAGACTAGAGATGCAAAAGAGGGGTGCAGAGCCAAGCTCTGATCATATCACTCCTCCACTCCACTCTCCTCAGAATGGCCTCAATGGGTCAGGCAGGGTGGGGGACAACCTCCCAAAGCCTTCTAATGCCTCTGTAATCTAGAAAGCTACAAGGTCAGCCTGAGCTCTTCCCAAATACAATTCCTCATCAGCACCAGAGTATCTCCTATTTTTTTCAGTGTATGCCAGACATCCAGTCTTTCAGATCTTGGCTCATATGTTACTTTATTCCTTGAAGACTCTTTCCTGAGACTTTTCTCCTGTAGAATATTTCATATTGAAGTCTTCCCAGTACCCTAGTTAAAAGACTGTGACTCCCTCCTACTTATTCCCATTATTCCTGGTTTGTGTCATCATCCTAATGTTAATTATACTGTATCTGGATTAAAGTGCAAGGGAAGCTTCTCTCCTACATGTCCATTGAGTTTTTTAGAGCAAAGATAATATCTTATTCATTTTTGCACTCCTTATTACAGTTGATATTATTATCTTTCCCATATTATATGTTTAATAAATATTTCTCTATGACTCAGCGAATGAATGGGTTTGAAGAGAGATCTCACATGTAAAAAACCAATTATGTTCGGAGATAAAAATTTAGGTTATAAACAAGTTCAAAACTTGGTTTTGAAAAGCTAAGGTTTAGAACCCATACCTAATCCAATTATAGCAAAATGAATGCAATTGAAAATGATAAATGATAAAACAAGGAATTTACTTGATTTCTGATTGCCTGGTTTCAGCTTGACCATTATAGACAAATAAACAGTCACTATCAGTCCTGGTAAGGTGTAAATGCTAACTAAATATACCAATTTGAATGGTATTGCATTATGTAAATAGTATTGATTTTTTTGGCTTCTATTAGAGTAAATCATTGTGAGAAAATAGCTTTCTTAGTCAATGGTTTTAATTTAAACCTAATTATTTTAATTATTCCCCAAAGCAATCACTTTGTATTCCATCCATATATCCCAGGAGATACTGAGTATATGCACATACACAGCACACCAGATTCCAGACAGACACAGAGATTGCAGCTCCTTGCCTCTGCTATGGGAACCCTCTTCAGATCACACTCCACCCCTTTGTGGAAAACCCTTGCCCATATTCACTCAAGTTCTCTTCTGGAACACTTCCTGTTACTGCCACAATTTAGATACAGTATCTGTATTTGCATCATCATTAGTGTGTTTCAATTCTTGGTTCAAGGAAATGTGATGGTGATGGGCCTGGAAAGCTAGTCTTGTGTACTAGGGGTTCCTAACTTGAGCTCAGATTGGGCCAGATATACATGAGCAGATGGGTGGCAACACAAGAAGCAATCCCTACGCACAAAACAAGGAAAATGTTTCTGCATATGGATTTGTGGGGAGAGAAGGAAGGAAGGAAGGAAGGAAGGAAGGAAGGAAGGAAGGAAGGAAGGAAGGAAGGAAGGAAGGATGGGAGGGAGGATGGGAGGGAGGGAGGGAGGGAGGGAGGGAGAAATAAAACTAGATACAAAGAAAATTAAATAACATGACACAAGCATTTTTTTATTAATAACATGAACGTGAAATGTCAGCCCCCTCAGCAGGTGGAGAAATGCAGACTTCACTTATATAATGTCCCTAATGAGAATAGACTTCTTGCTCAACTCTCTTCTGTCATTTTCTAAAACTGGGAAGACACATGAGCCAAGGATTTTAACAAGAATCCAAACTCTAATCTAAAGCTACCATATGCTCGGCTTGAAACCAAACTCCGTAGCATATGTGCCCAACAGCAACTGAGTGCGAACAGTTACACTGGAACGTCAAGCCCAGAATGGCTTTACACATTTGCCTTCAGGAATTCCCAGAGCCCTCTTAGCATTATAAATCCCGCAGCTTGCCTTGGTCCTATTTGGGGCACATTTCATCTCAGACTCTGGGGCTAAAAATGCTTTAAACTCTCTAGGAATTATTCATAAATTAAAACAACCCACACGGTTTACCAGCAAACACATTAGAGAGAATAGAGCAAGATGTGAGAGATGAAAGAGAGGGATTTCAAAGACCATCAAAATAATACTATTTTTCAGATGAGAAAACTATGTTCCAAGGATAGTCAAGACTAGAATTTGAATTTCTGGTCACTAATTCAACATTTTGAGTTGTGTGCTTTGTCCTCATCTCATTACTCCACATGATATATGTTTTTCCTAAGCATTACATGTCTCCTATGTTCTTTAATTCTTCTCTTTGTTGTAGGCTCACAAAGAGATGACATCAATGTTGCTGGACAACTCTATGTTCCATATATTCTGAATGAAGACAAAACCTACAGGTTGTCCATTTGACCACAGATACATTTCATCATAAGAGAAAATTTAATTATTGCTCATTTTATATATTACCAATATTGCTGAAGGTCTAAGCACTCTTTTTCAGGATTAATCAATAATTCATTGTCCTAAATACTCTAAGATGGCAGTTCTCATCACTGTCATTGGAAGTCTGGTCAGTGAAAACCTTGCTACCCAGGAAGAAGTAGTTTTGACAAGAGAGATCAGCAAAGGTAGAATATCAAGTTTAGACTATATTTCAACCCCTTCAGCTCAAGTTAAAATAAAAATGGCAGCTTTTATTGGTGTGACCCCTTTATCCTCGATAGCATGGTTCACAAAACTCCGGCTGTCCTGAGTTCCAGGTGCATCTAGGCCACTAATTAGTTGGCTTGTGACCTTGGGAATCATATTACTTCATTCCAGTCCAAGCTCTGCATGTGCCAGGGGGATATAGTAACCCCCAACCAGTTCATGCACAGGGCTGCCATGAGAAGTAAATGAGGAAGGAGATATAAATGGTCCTGAAAACTTAAGTCCTGCAAAATGCTAAGAGTCCTCTTCATGATCACTAACTTTTAATTATTACTTGAAGGTGTTATAGCACATGTAAAAAAGCAGTGTCTAGAAACAACCATCCCCGGGTCAAACACTGGCTCTACCTCTGACCATCTTGATGGCCTTGAAAAAGCTTGGTTGATTTTCTGAGCCTTCATTTCTTTATTTATAGGATGGGGATAAGGTTGTCCATCTCACAGAATTAGAACATATACGTAATACAGAGTATTTGGGTCTTAAAAAGGATCCATAAGAATAATCAAAATAAGCACTAACAGTAGTAATAATAAAAGATCATGCCTCCTCTTCCCATGGCTACTACTAATTTTCTCATCACCTATAGCAATTCATCCGTATAATTTTATAACATCTTTTGAATTATTGTTTGGAACTGATAATTAAATTTTTATTTACATCCAGCCAGTGTCATTGTTGTTGACATGCCATCTCTTCGAGGTCTATTTGATTGAACTTCTGTTAACCCCAGTCAAGAAAGCTAAAAATCCTTTAGAAGCCTTGCCTCTCTGTGTGTCAGTCACAGCAAGGAAAGGGTTACTAGGGATTTGAAACACTTGCTAAAGCATAAAGCATCCGACCTTGTCAGGAGCCTCTGGCTTTTGCCAGTGCTTCTGCTCTGCTCTGCACATAGCCCTCAGTGGAAAAGTACTGCCCAGACTCTCTGAATTATTAATATCATCCTGGAATTAAATACCCACTAGATAAAAAGAATTAGTGGCCTCCACAGTGAAGATCTTAGAGAAAAGCAAGAACCAGTGATATGCTTTTGACCACAATTAGGATTTTCCCTGCTCCCTTTTGAGGTCATGGACACCCTCGCTCATTCTCAACTTCCACATACACATAACTCAAATGCCATCAGGTTGGATAAAACACTACTGATTCCTTTGGAGAGCTAATATGGAAGAAAAGGCTTTCAATGATCCTCCATTCAGCTGGTGATACCACACCAACTTTAAATGAATTCATGTTTTAAATTCATCAGAACTGGAACACAAGAAAATGTTCAAGGTCTTTCAGTTTTTTGTTTCCCCTTCAGTTTCTGAAACCAACACACTCAAAATCACTGAAGGGTAGAAAAATATTGACACATGGAAAATTCCAATAGTTAAAGGTCCATAGGAAATACATCTGTCATAGTCCACATTACTTGAGAAAAACAAGGCTTTGAGCCAAGTTTTTTGTAAGGCTTACCTCTGAAAGAATGGATTTATTTTTAAGTCAGAGAGAGAAAATGACAGGAAAGAAAGATCATGGGTCAGGAGATTCAAGCTTTGTAGTCCTGAACTTTTCCTTAAAACCTTCACTAAACACAGGTTCTCTGAAGTATACAGATGTTCCCACCAGTGACAAACCATCTACCATTGATGCAATATCTAGTATATATCAGATACTCTGCCTGGCGCTTCACTCATAATATCTGATTTACTCTCACAGCAACTGAAAGAGATATCATTGCATGCACCTTTGCTTTTAAGGAAATGGATGCTTAATACGATATTCAGTGACAAAGGTCAGCAGAGTTGGCATTCAAATCCAGATTTATCTGGATCTAAAATCCTTAAGAAACATATCATTTATCAGTAGAGCTTAATGAGTAAACAGCTAATGCCAGAGTAATAAACAATTACAGAGACAGAACTAAATCTGTAATAGCTAGAGAGTATCTAACGCCATACAGAAAGCCTGGCCCTGGTGGCTCAGTGGTTGAGTGTTGACCTATGAACCAGGAGGTCATGGTTTAATTCCCAGTCAGGGCATATGCCCCAGTTGCAGGCTCGATCCTGATCATGCAAGAGGCAGCCAATCATTGATTCTCTCTCATCATTGATGTTTCTATTTCTCTCTACCTCTCCCTTCCTCTCTGAAATCAATAAAGATATATTTTAAAATATACATATAAATAAAGCTATACAGAGAGAGTAGAGTGGTCAAATGTCCTGATTTGTCCGGGACTGAAGGGTTCTCAGGATGCAAAAATCTCAGGGCTAAAACGGGGACTACTTGCAACAAACTGAGAAAGCTGGCCAGCCTAAGGGAGGTGGAGGTCATGCACTGAAAGACAATTTGTGCTAAGTTGAGGAATTTGACCTTTGTCCTATTGAAAATCAAGATGACTAATATGGGCACATGACTGTTTAAGAAAGGGTAGTGTGACATAAGGAGAGCCAGGCTTCAGGGTGAATAATGGATTAGAGATGGTGAGAATGGTGGCTGGGAGGCTTAGGATAAAGCAAGAAGACTGGGAAATGGGAAATAAAAAGAAAAAAATGTGAAAGAAATAACATATTTCCTTTTAGCTCTAAGATTGCAATTCTAAGATTAGATTTCTCAAATTAATCTAATCTAATCAAAACATAAATCTATATTATAGTATCTTGGAATTTAACCTTATTCAGAAATAAGGTTGATGCAGATGTAATTAGTTAAGATAAAGTCAGGTTGATGTAGCGTAGACCCCTAATTCAATATGACGAAGTTCCTTGGAGGAAGACTGCCATGTGAAGACAGAGAGAGACAGAGAGAATGCCATGTGATGATAAAGCAGAGATTGAAGTTATGTAGTTGCAAACTAAGAACGCCAAAGATTGATGGCAAACCATCAGAAGCCAGAATGAGGCGAGGAAGGATTCCCCTGGGGGCTTCAAAGGGGAGCATGGCCCTGAGGGCAACTTGATTTAGGACTTCTGGTCTCTAGAAGTGTGAGACAACCAGTGTCTGGTGTTTTAAAGTACCCATTTTGTAGGGCATTGTTACAACAGCCTCAGGAAGCTAATTCACTAGCCAAACTATATCCTAGCTTTGTTTTACCAAATAAAGACTGCATGGAGAGAGAGCAGAATATACTCAGCTAATAAATTTCTAGTAAGTACCACCAAGCTGAGTACTTTTCTTGGGATATTTTCAGTGAATCATCATAAATCAGTCACAGGTGAGAAACTGAGACTCAAAAAGAGGCTGAAGATCATCCACCCACAAGTGCACAACTAGGAAGTGGTGGACCCAGTGTTTGAACTAGTGACTATCTGAGTTCTAAACACAGATTTTCGATTTGTTCTCCTTAGATGTCCTATTAGGGGTGATAGGGAAGCCAAGGCAGTGGACCAAATGAAACTAAAGAGCCTGACAGGGCTCTAAGCAATTTATAAAACATGAGAAAAATTGCCCTGACCATTGTAGCTCAGTTGGTTGAACATTGTCCCATGCACCGAAAGGTCTCTGGTTTGATTCCTGGTCAGGACACATGCCTGGGTTATGGGCTCAATCCCCAGTAGGGAGCATGTAGGAGGCAGCCAATTGAGGTTTCTCTCTCTCTCTCTCTCTCTCTCTCTCTCTCTCTCTCTCTCTCCTTTCTCTTCCCCTTCCCTCTCTCTAAAAAATAAATCCTTAAAAAAAACCATATTTAAAACATGAGAAAAACAGCTTTGAAGGTATTGGGCTTAGGGTAGTGGGAGGACAGGCAGAAGAAAGACTTCTTGCTGCACAGTTCTAAGTCATCAAACTGTATGGCATTCTTATCAGTGGAACTTGCTTCTGATATTCCCTTTGGGCTCTGAAACACAGGGGTAGATGAAGGAAAAGCCTGTTCAGAGAAAGTTGGTAGTGAGGAAACCTTCTTAGAAGCCTCCTGGGCCTTACAGAGAAGATACTTGCCTGAAGTTAATTGTTTTCTGGATGAACATCTGATGAGAAATATCATTTGCAAACCCCACCTGATACGATGTCTCCTGTTTTTAAAGTGGATGTTCAGAGAAAGTAAATCTGTATATATATATATATATATATATATATATATATATATATATATATATTCGTCTCCCATGGAAAACAGGACAGTGATTATTTGGGCCTCGGAAAGTTGGGATCCAGCTACAGAATTCATCATTACCTTTATGCAATTGAGGAGAACAGATTGGATGAGAAATATCAGAAGAAAGCATGCCGCCTGCAGAATTAGTGTGAGTCATTGTTCCAAGTGAGAGGCCAGGTTTTTAAATCAGGATTTTCTTTTTATTTCAACCAATGACCCCTTCATCCTGAATATGAGACTGTCATCTTTGGAAACAAGGCAGTACGTTTCTGTCTCTGTGTTAAAGAATATACTTGATGCAAAATTTATAATAGAGAGGAGAGGCAGAGGGCAAGAGGCCAGGAAACAGTCACTTAGGTAACTCATGTTTCTCTCAGAGACTCAGTTTCCTCATCTATAAAATGAAGTTTTTTATTCTGGTGTGTGCTGTCTTCCCTGGTCTCCCTTTCAGCTCCCCCTCCCCGTCATCCCATTCCCCTTCCTTCTCAACTCTCCACTTTCCACTGCCATGATGAAGAGAGAATGTAAGTTGAGGAGTTGATGAATGGGCTTGAACATGATACAGGAAGGGCCCCTATGATACAGAGGTTTATATGAGAAAGGGGGAGGAGGTGGGAAGGGGTTGAGATTTGGTTATTGCAAAATTCATGCACTTGTTTTACTGAGAATCCACTATCTGTTTCTCAATGAAGTGCTAGGCCTTGGGGTTTAGAAAGTAGAATATCACTATGATATTCTACTATAATCCAAAAGTCCTGATTAAGTGGGGGGGGGGGGAATGGTAAATTAAAATTAAGCTAGAGGCCCGGTGAACGAAATTCATGCATGGGGACAGGGTATCCCTCAGCCCAGCCTGTACCCTCTCCAATCTGGGACCCCTTGTGGGTTAGATCCCCTCAAAATTTTGAAGACATGCTATGAGGAGAACGAAAATATTTTTAGAAAGAGAATATTCTAGAAATAAGGAGTATGGAGCATAAGCAAAAGATGAGACAGTTGAGTATATCTGCAGTTTTAAGGGATGAACAGAGGGTCAAATGACTAAAAACAAATCTCTTATGGGCCTTGTTAAGTAACAATTGACTTTCCATAATGGTCTGCATGGGAGCCAAGAGAGGCCATGATCATTTAGCTAATGCCAGCATCCCTAACAATGAGTCCACAATTGCCATATTCCTATGTAGGACATCTCTTACAGAGTGACAGAACCATTGTGTGGTGCTCCAGAGGACTTTCACTGAGGGCAGAACCTACATAAAAGTGCAAAATATTAACAGTTGGTGCTATTAAGTTGAAAGAGTATGCCTAGGGTAGCAATAAATTCTCCGCCAACGATTGGGCTACCACTTGCTGGAAATATATCAGAGTTGGACAATGTAAGCTTTAAAGTCTCTTCCAAAGCAGTGTAGCTTCATTCGTGTTCACAATTCCTTGCAGTGGACATCCATTTAGTCATCTCTAAAGAAGAACACAAGCCTGGTCAGGGCACATACCTAGGTTTCAGGTTGGATCCCAGGTCAGGGCACGTATAGGAGGTAACCCATTGATGTTTCCCACATCAATGATTCTTTCTTTCTCTCTCTCTCTCTCTCTCTCTCTCTCTCTCTCTCTCTCTCTCTCTCTCAAATAAATAAACACATATCCTCATGTGAAGATTAAAACAAACAAAAAAGAACTTAAGACCAAATTGGTGATTTTTTTCTGAAAGTTTTTACCAACGGTCTTTTTTATAAATTCTTTCCTCAACAATTACCCCAAGAAGGATCCAATCTTGTGAAACTATATCTACTAAACAAACTGTAATGATAAAATAATAATTGTTAAACTTGATATTTTAGTAGTACAAACCAAAAACAGGATTGTGATTTAACTAGAGATTTATGAGTATTGAAACTGGCTTGCAGTCTGCCATGTAGAAACTCAAGATTGGAAACCTTCAGAGAAAATACTCTCCAAAGTCCCTACCAGCAATGACAGTCTATGACTCTAGGAATTATAGAGTGACACAAAATAGAGAGAAGTTGGATCCCCTCAAAATTTTGAAGACATGCTCTGAGGAGAAAAAGCAAAGGTATGTATGTACCTCAGTGAGCTGGAGCATTTGAGAGCAATGTCAAGAACAGTCTGTAATATCAGGGAGGCACAAAGTACTGTGGGAGGTAGAGGTGGGTGGGCAGGGCTGACTTAGAAAGTCCATAGATATATGAGTTGGTTATTCATTTGATTTTGACTAGGAGCAAGTACTTCACCACTCTGAGTCTCATTTCCTCTTCTATGTATCAGACCAATGAGTCTTAGCTTGAAAGTGTTGTTATGAAGATTAAATGAAATATTGTGTGGATAGCAGCAAACTGTCCTTGGCACGCAGTAGGTTTGCAAGGGACAGTAGTAACCATAGCAATGACAATGGTGCTTTAATTAAGAGGTTTAGATACCACAGAGCAGTTCAATTTGTTTACTGTGCAGAAAGTTACAAGTCTTTATTGCTCTATGACAGATGACTTTAGAAGCTGCCTAGGGATAGATAGTATGCACTTGTCATTGCAGATAATAAAAGCAGAAATGAGAGGAGAATTAATGAGGAAACCAGACAAATCCAGAATGCTAGGCCATCATCTGTCTGGACTGCAGGGGAGAGAAGGGATGACGTAAGTGTTTATTTCTAACTCTCCGTCTCTGAGAATGCTGAGTGTTTTCAGTCTGGCTTCTGGTTTTAGAACTCCCTGGACTCAAAACAGCATTCTTTTTAAATCTTTTGCTGCTGCTGTTGTTGGCCTGCATCCCTAAAACACCTGTGTTCATAATTATGTTATTGGTACATGGTAGGAAGGTAATATGCTCCCTAAGAACTAGGATATGTGGCAAAGAGATTGACCTTCCAAGAATTAAATCAGAAAGTCAGTACCGTTAAAATGAGATCTGCAAAGTCATCGCCCAAAGACAGAGTGGGCCCCAGGCCAGCAGTATGGGAGCTAACCTCAATGAAGATATTAAAGCACCTACAGAAAAATTATTTTGGTCAGAAGGAAACTAATTAGAATGAAACCATAGACAAAGAGAACCACAGAGGCAATAGGTGAACTGTGATTCGAGCCATGCCCAAGGTCATGCAGCTTATCTAATGAATTGAAATCTACCAAGGATGCTGATCACCTTGAGGACAAACCACCAAATTCCTCACATGACTCATGAGACCCTACAAGATTTAGCCCCAGCACATTTCATCTTATCCCCCACTCCACTTAGTCCATCTTGCCCTGGCCTTCTTGCTACTTACATAATGGCTGTTCTCTTGGCCTGGAATTCTGCTTTGCAGATTTGTTTAAATTTAACTCCACAGGGAAGTTTTTCTCACCACCCTATCTGAAGCCCATTCAACAGAGAGCTAGGGCCCAACAACATATGTGTAACTTGAGAAATAATCAGACATTTTCCTGAGACCTATAAAAACAATGTAAAAAAAATCAAGTGCAAAACCCAATAAATACCATGCCAAGAAGGGCTGCTTTAAACATTGAAGAAGATATACACTCTGCACAACATGAAGCTGGTGAAATATCTAGTCTGGTGGATGGCAATGCTGCAGCAATTTATCCTGAACCAGGAGGACACAATCCTGAAGACGCTTATTTATTGGAGAAGGGTTTTATCATCTGAATCTGGCTTGCCAAAGCCAGTGATTGTCTTCTAGAATATTTATACACTCTGTCATTTATATATATTTAGTAAAAGTTTAGTGTTTTTCCCAACCCCTCATTTTCTGAGAACTTGATCTTACCGAGTTTTACAAAATCCTGCATCTTTGAGAAAGGGGAAGTGATAACTCTGTTCCTTTCCAATCTGGCAGAAACATTCCAAATGGAAACTGGAGATATCAGACTATCTTATGATGTCACTACACTCTCAAATCCAATGACTGTTCTTAGTTCTAATGAAGTTCACACTCAAAAACATTCTTATTGTGACTAGGCTTTGCACATAGGTCTACAAGGAAAAGAAAGGACTATAAATGTGGACCTGAACTTTCTGTCTTCCTATGAGAATTATACTTCTCAGTGTATAATACAAATAACTCTGAGTATTTGATGTGTGCTTTTGTATTTATCTGTTTTTATCTTTAGTTCTGTAGCAAAAAGCCTCCTTGAGCACTCTCAGGGGGATGAGAGGGACAGGTGTGTGAGTCTCTACATAGGGGAAGAATGGAAGGAGAGGAAAGGATAAGGTTTTTTGGCTTACCAGCTTCTGAGCTCTTCTCAATGTTCATCTGGTTCTACGTGTACCATCTGGAGAAACGTGAAGAACGTGGAATGTGTATATATATGTGCATGTGTTGCAAGTCCAGATTTTTATGGGGAAGACAGAGATAGGAGGAACTTCTGGTGGGTACCTTGAGACTTAGAGAAGAACAAGGGTAATCCATGTTCCAGCACTGTGCCTCTGAGGAAGTGAGGCTTGAAGAAGAAATGCCCCTGATAACCCATCTTGGTAACCAAATTTCAGAGCACCTGTGGTCAAGTTTGGTGCAGGAGGAAGAAAGCCATCCTTCTTTACGAGACCCTGAAAGTCTGAGTAAGGGGCTGACCACATGAAACCATCCAATGGGTGAATCTTGAGTCAATTCTAATAATTTGACGATCAAGAATGGATGGTCATTCAGGCACCCTGAGAAAGCAAAGAGCTTGCTGTCATCACAAATGAATTGGCATCTCATGTGCCCTTCTCTGCCCTCACTCAGCATTCAAGCAAATTAGGACTCTGACTTGCACAGTGCCATGCCAACCCTGTAGTGATGAACACCTCTTGAAGTTCCTCTGCCAACTGCTGTTCAGTCTCTGGGAATAGCAATCGCCACCCTGTAGTCTCTTCGGCATCAACTAAAGGCGATGCCTGGTCTTAGAACTTACACAAATAGATACAGTTTCTAGGAGAGTCCTCCCACCTCAAATTAACTCTTTGTTCTGGAAGTGCTTTTATTGGGATAAAGGCATCTCTAATAAAAAATAAATAGCCCTAACCGGTTTGGCTCAGTGGATAGAGCATCGGCCTATGGACTGAAAGGTCCCAGGTTCGATTCCAGCCAAGGGCATGTACCTTGGTTGTGGGCACATCCCCAGTAGGAAGTGTGCAGGAGGCAGCTGATTGATGTTTCTCTCTCATCGATGTTTCTAACTCTCTATCCCTCTCCCTTCCTCTCTGTAAAAAATCAATAAATTTTAAGAAAAATAAATAAATAAACAAACAAATAAATAAATAAATAAACTGTTAGGGTAGGTGTAATTGACTCCACTTTATATATAAGCAAACAGAAAGTTAAGAAAACCATTACTGCCACTCAGCTAGATGACAGATGTGAAACTCAAACCTGAGTCCCCAAGGCTAATGTTGCTTCTACCAAACTAAGTAATTTTACCATCATAAGAAGACTTGACTGTTATACAAAGACATAATCCACTTACTATTTTAAAAGTGGTTCCAACAGTTTGGCATACATGTTTAGGTTCCAATGATTAAAGTTCAAGTCTTGAAGAACAGAATTGTTCTAAGATGGAGGTAAGAACCTTCCCTGGGTTTACTCATGGCAGGTGCTTGTGGGTTCTTCCACAGGGGGTGGAGGGAGAGGAGACAACAATGCAGGTAGAGAATGGAAAGCTTCTTCAACAGACAAATCTGGGTTTCAAACAAAAAGATCCAAAGCAAATAGAGGCATATAGGTTTGAAACAAGTTGTGAGTAAGGGACAGCAAGCTGCTATTCTACTTAAAGAATAAGGGGCAAGTTCCAGGAATGATGAAGTATGATATTATGCACAGCTTCAGGAATAAAAATAGAACATTTAGTCCTTAAGAACATCCCAGAAGGAAGACAGGATCTCAAGATCAAGAACCAAGCTCTAAGAACTCTAAAATTCTAGAACCATAGATGCTTCCCTACTGCTTGGAGTCTCAGTTTTTCCACCCCTTTTCTTATGCAAAGTGGAATTACAATCCTTAATTCAAGAACTGTCTTATGAGTTTATGCTTGGCAGCACCAAAACAGAAAGCCCAATAGACTTCCACTGATTTTGAATGCAACTGGTGCATGGCAGCGTCCATTCTGAAGAAAGTCAGATGGAAACTGAATCTCTGGAACCTGTATTAAGAAACCAATATGAGCTTGGCCTATGTTGGTCAGTGGTTGAGCATTAATCCATGAACCAGGAGATAACAACAGTTGAATTCCCAGTCAGGGCACATGTCTGGGTTATGGGCTTGATCCCCAATAGAGGGTGTGCAGGAGGCAGCTGATCAATGATTCTTTCTCATCATTGATGTTTCTATCTCTCTAACCCTCTCCCTTTTTCTCTCTGAAGTCAATAAAAACATATTTAAAGAAAAAATTTAAAAAGAAATCAAGGTGGTGCAAGAGACATATGAAAACATGCTCAAAGTCACTAATCACCTGAAAGATGCAAATCAAAATGACAATGAGGTACCATCTCACACCTGTCAGAATGGCTATCATCAACAAATCAACAAACAACAAGTGCTGGAGAGGATGTGGAGGAAAAGGAACCCTCTTGCACTGCTGGTAGGAATGCATACTGGTGCAGCCAGTATAAGTTCTAGGAATATATCCCAAGAGAACAGAAACACCAATCAGAAAGGATATATGCACCCCTATGTTCATGGCAGCACAATTTACAATAGCTAAGATTTAGAAACAGCCTAAGTGCCCACCAGCAGATGAGTGGATTGAAAACTGTGGTACATCTACACAATGGAATACTAGGCTACTGTAAAAAAGAAGTAATTCTCACATTTGCAACAGCATGGATGGAACTGGAGAGCATTATGCTAAGTGAAATAAGCCAGTCAGAGAAAGATAAATATCACATGATCTCACTCATTTGTGGAATATAAGAAACAATATAAACTGATGAACAAAAATAGAACCAGAGACATAGCAGCATTGAACAGACTGTCCAACCTATGAGGGAAGGGGTAGGGGGTGAGGGAGTAAGAGATCAACCAAAGGACTTGTATGCATACATATGAGCATGACACAGACAGTAGGAGGGTGAGGGCATGTGCTGGGGGGGAGGGGGGTGGAGGTGGCCAGGAGAGGTCAATGGGGGAAAAGGAGACTTATGTAATACTTTAAACCATAAAGAATTTAAATTTAAAAAAATCCCAAGGTGAACACAGGAAGTAGGTCTGGCTTGAGAGGGAGCCCTGGGGATGAACAATGGATGACTCCTCTCTCAGGCTTCTGCTTGGGGATTCTGGAATCCTGCCATTAACTCCTACCTCTGAACATCTGAGCCTTGTTTGCTAATCCAACATTCCTAAAGCCTTTCATCTATATTTCTGGACTCAGCCTAGAGCCTATTGGCTGTTTAATGATAGTTTAATGAGGTCTCGGCATGTCCTCCTTGCCTGCAGCTTTCCCTTTAAGGAGGGGCCTTTGAATCCAGGTCTGCATTTAGAATGAATCAAGTTTTCTGTCATGTCCACTGCACACATGAGTGAAATCCACCTCCATATCACTCGTCGCTGGAGGGGATTTTCTCCCTGCATTACACCTGCAGCACACCGTTCTCTTTTCTCTGGCAAGCCCGGATACATGATTAATATTTTAAGCCTCCCATGTTCTGCTTTCCCTGGTTTCAAAAGTGCCTGGATGTTGGACTTTTTAAAAATGTATTTATCTCCCCATCCAGCCAGCTGAGGAGGAATTGCAAGTAGAAGGCAGAGCCACTGGGGCCAAAACAAATCCTGGCAAATCTTTAAATTGCTTCTGCAGTCACCTGGGTTTTCTTTCATTAGCATCTCCGGCGCCACTTATCTCCCCTGCTGACCTTCATTTCGGAAAGGAAGAGAGAACAGTTTTAAGAGGGCATTATATCTTTTCCTTCCAAAATCTAGGCTGGAATGTATGGTGAGTGAGCGTTCTCAGCTCAGTTCAGAGAGAAATCTGCCTGGCTTCCCCTCCTGTCTGGGCGCCACCATCCTCCCCAGCTCAGCTCTCAGAAGAGACTTTGAATTTCTCCCTCTCCTAAGCTCCCTCCTTCTTTCCAGGAAGCACGAAGGCAGTTTGCCCCACATGGCTTCTTACATTCACCTCACGGATGGCTGCACCCAGTCTCCTACAGCAAGGCTCCTTTGCTCAAAAAGCAGAGAGAGCCTTAGGCACAGAGGCAGGAAGGGCTGGCTGTGTACCCCAGAATTCAGGACCCCCGTGCTGACGTCCAAATTCAGCTCTGATACAAATTCCTAAGCTAGGGCGTGTCTTCTGATCACATTAAGCTTCAGTGCCTTTACCTGCCAAATTAGACCTGTTAATGATAGTAAACAATAAAAAAATGTAAAAAATAATGAATGAGAATGCAGGCAAGACTCAAATGTCACCAAACATGTGCAAACTATTGCATAGATCCATTGTGTACAACGATGGCACAGCCAACTGGAATTCAGGAGACTGTGGTATGGAAAGATGCTGGCTAAGTTCCCTCCCATTTCTAGATTCCTAAGCATTGATCCATATAATAGATAACTATCTATTGAACAACCATGTCTGTGTTGGGTCTTCAAGACACAAAGAAAAATAAGTCGTAGTGTTGGCTTTTGTGGACTTCACAGTCCAGTGAGTCAGACAGTCACCAACAGCCATGGGAGAAACTTTTGTAGCTGCCTTCCACTTAGCCACTTCGCCAGAGTAGTGGAAAGTATCTTGACTCATTCTCAGGACACGTTAAATATTTGCAACCAGTAGATACCTATCACACCAGATGCTTCTGCCCTCCTCTCCTCCTCCCCCCGCTCCACCCCCGCCTCCCAGCTTTTGATTAAACACCACTTATCCTGATCTCATTGAATCAAAGATCTCTGTGTATTGATGATGGCTTGGGATGGATGGGGATGGATTGGGATGGTAAAAACAGTCAGAGACCCTGGAAGCAGACATTACAGGACCTGAAAGCCAAGGACCTGGTACAAGAGAAGTCTACCTGCCAGTCAACAGTGTTGTAAGAAATAAATTAGTTAATGTACATGAAAATATTTTTTATATTGTCACCTTTCTTATACAGTTTGTTTCAGACCCTGGCATAAAGCAGAAGCTAAAGAAAATCCATACAAAGGATGAAGAAAAGATGTGAGGGGGAAAGGAAGAAAAGAAGAGGTAGGATACACAGAGGAGGCACGTTTAAAAACTGTAAAATAGGGCAATACTGCCAAGGCCTGCTGGGCAATAGGAATTCTGAGTAGAAAGACCTGACAAAAGAGTAATTGGACCAGGTTTCCATTTCAATATTCATTTTAAATTACCCCTGTAATGTTAAATAAGGTGGATTTGTGAAAGGCAGTACCAGAGATAAGAAGACCAGTTAAAACCAGCTGTCATCATCAATAATAATAAACTGAGTCTGTGTCTACCAGGATGGACTCAACATATTGGAGCAAGACTAAGGAGGGTAATGAGGGGAGGGAGGGAGGTGTTAGGAATAATTTCCAGATTTCTCTCTGGGACAGCTGGCTGGAGGAATGTGTCATTTAACTAGGAAAGGTAATATTTGAAAGAAAGAAAGTTTAGGGAGGTAATGGTGAATTCAGTTATGAACATGTTGAGTGGAAGCTTCTAATGGACAGCCAGCTAAAGACATCAGCAGGTGGCTGGATGAAGACTTCTGAAGTTCAGAACCATAGGCGTGGGACTGATGCAAAGGAAATGACTAAGACATCCCTTGGGATTGTGCAGCATAAGCATAATAAAGATGGGCTTAAGACAGAACCCAGAGAACCCCAATATTTTTACACAGTTCTAAAAAGTTGTCATCAAATTTAGAAAATTCACATGCAATTGTCAATGGTACTTTAAAAACACCGAATCTGGGATCAGACTGACTTGTCTCCAATCCCAGCTCCACTACTTATTAGCCTGTTTCACTCTCTGAACCTCAGTTTTTCTATATGTAAAATGGGAATAAAAAAGCACCTATTGGAAGGGCTAACTGAGATAATGTGGGCAAAGTGTTTATCCCAGTGCCTAATTCATAAACACATAAATATGTGGTAACTGTTAGATGTCTTAAGGAGCTTTGGAGCTAAGGATTTTATTGTGTTTTAAGAGGTGGTTTTTTTTTTCCCTATTCTCTGAATATGAGCTGTTGCCCAGGGCAACAGTATAGAAAATGACCGCATAAGCATCTTGGTCATTTCCTCCTACACTGGTCATTGAGCAGCCTCCAGGATCCCTGTACCTCTAGCTCCTTCCCTTGGCAACCTGCATCCCACCTCAGGCATTGACAAATGTTCTGCCTGTTAGAGATTTCAGTGCACTGGCCTCTGAGCATGCTGGTTCCAGAGGCTCCTGGTGGTGCCATTGGGGGCCATGGGCAGGAGCCTCTGCTCCCTGCCATGCAGAGGTCCCCTTCCAAGTCCCCCACCATCACACTCCTGCTCCCAGCAAGTCAGACTGTTCACCCCTTCTGTCCAGGCTACTCTCCCACTTCCCACTGCCCCCACTGTCTCTGCCTCCGTTTCTTTCCCAGCTGCCACTTCTTGCAAACAGTTGCCCCAGGACCATTGTGTTTGGGATTGGGGGATTCATTCATTCATTCATTCATTCATTCATTCAAGAAATATTTTTTGAGCTTCTGTTATGAGCCAGACATGAAGCTGGGCATTGGAGATATTGAGGTAATTAAGACCTGCTCTCAAGGAGTTTATCACCTGGAAAAATATGCAATCAACCATACACATAAATCAAACAATGAGATAGTCTCAAATAGTGATGAATGTGATGAGGGAATGAACAGAGAGATAATAGGTGAGGATAGGATAGACAGGTGTGAGATGTATCTCTGACACTGTGACATTTATTTGAAACCTGGAACCCTAAAAATATGACCTTACAAATACTGTAAGCGTGAATATGAGGTGGAGAGGAGAGAGACTAGATTGTCTTATTTGAACAGTTATTAAAGCCAGACACGTTGTGGGATATCTTCTTAGATTTGCATTTCTCATTTGCAACTCTCCATCTCCCTCTTGAATTAAGTGAGCTTAATAAGACATGCTCTCCCCTTTCCAATGAGCAGCCAAGAGAAGGATGCTTTGAATTACATGATAGATTTTTCTGTTTCTGCCACTCTAGGTGCCTCTACTGGTATATTTTAAGGTATTTGATGAGTGAGAACGTGAGGTTCAAAGACGCCACCACAGAACATAAACTAGAATTTCTTTTCACAGACTAACATCCATAGCATCACTGACTGGTTGGGAATAATATAGCAACCTCCCAGACCTGTGCAGGGCCTGGCAGTTTGCAAAGTGTTTCTGTTGAGTTGATCATGTTGAAGATCCACAGCCACCATGTGAATAGTGTTTTCTTTGATTTACAGATGAGGAAACTGAGGCTCAGAGAAATCCAGGGACCCTCTAAATATGACGGTTGGAAGTGATGAAGTAGAGATTTGAAGCTGCTGCCCATCCATCTTGGGTACATTTTCTCCCACTGCCATTCCAAGGCTTCTGAAAAAGACTCGGGTCGATTTATGACGTCGGGTCTCTCCTAAATTGCTCCAGGTGGCTTTTATTCAGCTATAACTTTTGTGGCCCATGTTTCCTGTGGTGTTGCTGCCTTGAGGATAAAAATAGACACCACTGTTTTTCTGGCTCACTCACAAGGCTGAAAGACAGGAGTTTATAAATGTCTCCCCTATATTCCTGGCAGTCCTGGGAGGGTGAGTAAGTCTCCCACAGCCAACACCTCTGTTGTCCTTGAAGCTTCCATAGACACTTTGCTTTTTCCTCTCATGCCCCAAAGCTGGCTTCATCAGCCCTGCCTCCTGCTGGCCAGGAAAACGCAGCAGTGGCTGAGGGCACTACCACCCCTACTGGCCCTAGCGCTATCTATCAGAGCCTCCCCTCCATGCCTACAGTGTCAATGCAAGTTACCCTGGAACGGAGAGAATTCTGCTTCTCCTTACATCATGTCATGTAATGCTTCCTGTCCCGGCTCTGGTGTGCCCCCACTCTGAGCATCTCTGTGGTACAGGTGAGGAAGTTGATTTGTTCAAATCTATATGGGTGGTAAGTTACAGACTAAAAATTGAAGAAAACAAACAAAAATCTCCTGGTCATTAAAACACGAGAGATCTGCACACACACACACACACACACACACACACACACACACACACCCCTATTCATTTGAGTAAATGGGTAGAATCGGCAGTGTCTAGATATTCGCACCTTATTATTAACACTTTTGAACAAATTATTTTTAATCACACATATTCTAATAAAGGAGTAGTGGGTTTTAAAGAGCCAAATTTAGCATAGACCGAGGTTTGAATGTGACCTTTTATAAGCTATATAATTTTCTGAGCTGCCACATACCAAACTTCAGTAAAGGGCTGGAAATGTGACAAGGATTAGGGATAACACTGAATCTCACAGCACAGCAGACACTGGATAAATGCTCCTTCCTCCTTCAACTTCTTTATTGGTGACTTCAACCCTCAGAGGCTGCTTCTCATTCGACTCTTTAAGGTGTGAACAAAGGGAAGTGGTCTCAGGAGGCAGGACACCTGACCTTAGTACTGAACCTCTGGGCAGTTAAACTGTTCAGACTCGCCTCTCACATTCTTACTCAATAAAATATAGCAAGAATCAATATGTTGGCATGTGTTTGCGAGGATAAAATTAGACTATACCTGAGAAAATGATATAACCAATCCCATTTGTCCACCTCAGCACTATTGACATTTGGGCTAGAAAAGTCTTTCTTATGGGGGCATTGCAGGATGTTTAGTAGCATCCCATTTGTGACAACCAAAAATGTCCCCAGACATTTCTAATGGTCCCCTGGAGATGGGACCATTTTGGTGTCCCAGATTGAGGACTACCGAGGTAAATAAATGGTGGGTATTATTACTGCCAGCCTTTTTCCAATATAGAGTTAGGATAAGATGTGTGACTAGCCTTGTGGAAATAAGTGAAATTCTTGCTTGGATCAGGCCTCCTCTTTCGATGCTGTGATCCTGTAACAGGTAGAGGTTAGGACAGGAATGTCTTACTTCTCATACATGTGTGGTAAACTCTGGTTTTCAATGGGAACTACATATGACTTGGCTCCTCCTCTTTGTATATTAAACAAAAGATCTTTTCTATCCTTTATCCTTACCTTTTACCTACAAGCAAATGTACATGCCACTCAGAATAAGAATTAAGAGCAAAACACACCCCTGAGTCCAGACTGTCACCACATTTGTATCTCTTTCCATCGGAGGAGAGGCTGGAAGCTTTCTCCTTCCCGCTCTCACACCCACCCAAGCCCCAGGTTCTTTCCATCGCCTCTGGAGGCTCCCCCAAAAACAAGGACTTCACTGCCTTCCCTGTAACTCCTCCTCACTGCTGTGCAAAACCTCAGCACTGTGTCTCACCCTCTGGGAGGCCCACTCTTCAATCCTGCCAATCCCAGAAGATACCCTTGCTCTGTATATCCTTTTCATCTGTGGAATTCTGGTCTCTGACTTCTGTTTAATTGTAGCAGCATTAAGCTTTCTTTTGTCAAAACTGAAAGGCCCTGCCTGCCCTAGACGGTTTGGCTCAGTGAATAGAGCGTCAGCCCTTGGACTGAAGGGTCCTGGGTTCGATTCTGGTCAAAGGCATGTACTTTGGTTGAAGGTTCCTCCATCCTGGTCGGGGTGCATACAGGAGGCAACCAATCAATGTGTCTCTCACATAGATGTTTCTCTGTCTCTCCCTCTCCTTTCCACTCTCTCTAAAAATCAATGGAAAATATATTCGGGTGAGGATTAACAAAGACAAAAAAACTGAAAGGCCCTGATTCAATATTTCCACTTTGGATATTTAACAAAGAATTGAAAGCAAGCTCTTCAAGAGAGATTTGCAAAACCATGCTCATGGCAGCATTGTTTACAAAAGCCAAAAGACGGAAGCAACCCAAGTGTCCATCTACAAATGAATGGATAAACAAAATGTGGTCTACCAATATATTATTTGACCTTCAAAAGGAAAGGAATTCAGATACATGCTATAACATGAATAAACTGTGGGGACATTATGCTAAATGAAATAACCAGTCACACTCAAAAAATAATTATTATATGGTTTTACATATATGAGGTTCCCAGAGTAGTCAAATGCATTAAGACAGAAAGTAGAATGGTGGTTACCAGGGTCAGAGGAAATAGGGAAATGAGGAGTTTGTGTTTAATGGGCATATAATTTAAGTTTGACAATATAAAAATGCCCTGGAGATTTTTTGCACAACAATAGAAATACACTTAACACTAGTGAACATTACACTTAGAACTGGTTAAGTTTGTCTCAGCTGAAGAAAATGCTCTGTATCTTAATAGGGTAGTAAGTCCACTGGTGAATATATTTGTTGAAATCATTTAACTGGATAGTTAAAATGTGTATAAATTAGACCCTAGTAAAGTAAATTAATTCTTTTAAAAAATGGGTCCAGATAATGTGGCTTAGCAATTGAGCATAGACCTATAAACAAGGAGGTCACAATTTAACTCACAGTGGGGGCACATGCCCTGGTTGCTGAGGGCTTGATCCCCAGTGGGAGATGTGCACCCCAGTGGGGACCTGCAGGAGGCAGAAGATGGATGATTTTCTTTCATCATTGATGCTTTTATCTCTCTCTCCCTCTTCCTTCCTCTCTGAAATCAATAAAGTAGTCTTAAATATATAGTCTTTAAAAGTTTAAATGGTTAAGTTGCTAAATTGCATGTTATGTGTCTTTTACCATGATTAAAGGTAAAAGTAAAAGTAAAACTGAGGGACGTTTTCTGCCCATTTCTGCACCTCTTCAATGGTTTCATGGATCTGCATTTTCCTTATACTCACTCCTATTTCTTAAATATGTAGAGGAATCTTTCCTTTCTCTCTGCATGATCCTTCCTTGGCCTGTAACATAGTAATATTCATCATCTCCGTTTACTGCTAGCCACTCTCATCAGGAGGTGAGCCTCCTCTTACTAGAGCAATAAAGCAATGAGTCCCTTTCCCTCTCCTCTCTCTCTCTTCCCTGATCCCTAATATATATCTATTTCCATCTTTCTCTGGGTCACAGTTGCTCTATTTCCTACATCCTGCCATATGGATATGATTTTTCCAGGCCCTGCATTGTATAGCTTAGTTCATTTCAACTACTTGAGTCAAGATGTGTTGTCCAGTTCAAGTCTTAATTGCAAGAAAGTTGACTTTCTAAACATTATTTGACTCCTTGAGGCTATTTTTCAATGGGTTCAAAATCTGAAGAGGAGGGGCCATGAATAATTAACACCCTCAAACTCAATTCAGAAATCTGGATACTCATAGATCATTTTTTTGTTTTGTTTTGTGTCAACCTTGAATAACACAAACAATCCAAATTTGATTCCCAAATTGCATAGCATGTTCTAGTAGGTAAGAATACATATAAGGCCCTTATTCAATAATCCTGCATGTGATTACCACTATCCTACCATCATTTGAAGTTGGTATCTGACTGAAAACAGTGTAAGGCCCCCCTCACAGCTCTGAAATCTGTGTCAGGTGCAGAGGGGAGCTCCTGACTGTTTTTGATTGGCTGATTATTGTTACAATACAAAAGGGAAATGATGTTCTAAACCAGAGGTCCTCAAACTTTTTAAACAGGGGGCCAGTTCACTGTCCCTCAGACATTCCACACATGCGCACTGTGGGTCCTGGACGAGTTGGCTGCTAAGCAGGACAGGCAGCGGCGGCAAAAACACCCGGCGGGCCGGATAAATGCTTTCGGCAGGCCGCATGTGGCCCGCGGGCCATAGTTTGAGGACGCCTGTTCTAAACGCTGCCCAATTGGGTCCTTCTTGACTTGGACAGATGTCACTCTTGATTGTTGGCAACACGATAGGGTTAAAATAATGAACAACTGGGGATAAGAGATGCCTCATCTAAGTGACTTACATGAGACATTCATCTAAATTTAATGAATTTAAGCATCAAATCGCTTGGCAAATTTCTCATCCTTTTGAGTCTCCATATTCTTATCTGTAAAATTATCTTTGCTTAGCGGGGTGATCATTTTGCAAGTTATATAAATGTCTAATCACTATGCTATGCACCTAAAACTAGTATAATGTTGAATGTCAACTGTAATTGAAAAATAACAAAATAAAATTAAGGTCTTTGCATTGATGCCTAAGCTTCCTTCTATTTCAAACATCCTCTTTGCTCTATGATTGAATTGTTTTCTCAGCAGAATATTAAGAGACAAGGGAAGGAGTACCCTACTCTACCCTCCCCACTGACTCTGACCTGCAGAAGTATCCAGCAAGCATTTTCCTTTTTGCAGGCCCTGGCAGATCAGCAGGCTGTTGAACCACAATATCAAACTCCAGTCAGGTGATCTACTATTGGGTTTTTAAATCAACAAGAAATGGTTCTGACCCAGTGTGAGGGCAGCTGAAACTGGCAATCCAAAGGTGGCTGTGGGAGGTAGCCAAGGAGCATGCCTGATCAGCAAAATGAACAAAGATGTTCCTTTCATCAAGATATCAAAAATAAATCTCAGACATGGATTGTTTTGGAGAAACACCATCCCACCCTAATCTTATTCAATCCCTCATTCCACTGTTCTTCTCTCCTTGGCTTGGCAGCTTGCCAAAAGGGGGAAGTGAGCTGCCTTGGGTTATAAACTGTCGGGCTCAGCATTTAAATATTATGCACCCAGCTCAGTTCAAGGTATATGTCAGCCCACAGTATTAAGTTAAGTACAGTGGGAAATACATTATATTTTGGGTCACAGGGGTACAATTCAGTGAGCAGCAACAGGGTTTCTGTGTTGATAGATGATCTCACAAGAGGTTATAGCCCGCCTGCCCCAGAAATAATAGCAATAATCCCTTACATTCATATTCCACTCTGGAGTCTGTGAAGGATTTTTTCATCCATTATCTTCTAGGACAGTGGTCGGCAACTGCAGCTCGCGAGCCATATGCGGCTCTTTGGCCCCTTGAGTGTGGCTCTTCCACAAAATACCATGTGCGAGCGCACGTACAGTGTGATTGAAACTTCATGGCCCATGCGAAGAAGTCGGTATTTTGTGGAAGAGCCACACTCAAGGGGCCAAAGAGCTGCATGTGGCTTGCGGGCCGCAGTTTGCCGACCACTGTTCTAGGTCATTATCAATGGAGTCGGCCCAACACAGGAAGACAAAAATGGGAGAGCACACCAGGTAGTGGGACCAGCAGAAGTAGTGTCTTCAGACAGGAAAATGCATGGTATCTGGAGGAGGGCACTAGCGTGTGATGAAGCTGCAAGATGTGCTTTAATACAGGGGCAGGTTAGAACTCTGGAGGATCTTACAGGAATGACCATGCTGGCACACACCAAGAATATTAAATAGGAATTGATGAAGGTGGATCTGGGCATCAAGACTTTGTAAAAATCTCCTTGGGATGCTAATGTACAGTCAAGGTTAAAAGCCACTTCCCTGATTTAGACCAAGAAGGGCTCCAAATGTCATCCTTAAGAACTATGCTGCCCTCCAGGTCATGGGAATCCTAGGCAGTCCTGTCTTCAGCATCTGCATATTTTAGATAACAAATACCTGTGTAAGGTTGTGTCATGTCACACTGCCAGGGGGTAGGAGGTGGGTGACCAAAGAATTCATTTCTTGGAGAAAATTTAAGCATCTCAGTTATAGTGAGAGCTAAGTCCCCCTAGGAGGGATGGAGGCTCCATCTCAGTCCTGTGAAACTACCCTACCTGTATCAGAGTTGAATCCATATACCTTAGATTGAGTAAAATATACATACAAAAGCACTGAAAAGAATAGCTAGCACTTTGATAGTGCTTACTCTGTATTGGAAGAGGCTGAGCATGAGGGATAAAGTAATTGTAATTCTCATAACCTCAGAAGTTAGATTCTGAATCCTATGTTCCAGATAAAGCAAGGCTGGGACTAGAGTTCCTCACTGGCATTACCCTAGTCCCGGCCCTAACTAGGAAGGGACTGAGAACATGAAGGTAGAAGAGGCAAGACCCAAAGCCAGGGAATTTAACTCAAAAGTAACCACCTACGATGTTGCCTCTGCTGTGTTTCTGTCTTCAAAGAACCCTGGCACAATGTCAGGCACATAGTAATAAAAGGTGGGGGTGGGAAGAGCAGAGGAGAAGAGAAAGCTAGAAGACAAAGGGAAAGGAGGAGAGGGGATGGAGGGTGGGAGAGGGAGATGCTGCCAAGGTTGTTTATTTGGCAGAAAACCTTCTTTACTCTTCCAGCATGTGCCACAACAGAAAGCATCTCCGGTTTGGTGATTGATTCTCAAGGTACACTAGGTGATACCTTGCTACCAATGGGACTAAGAAAAGGAGCTGGATGTGATGGCCACTGAGCCCATGTTCCGCTTCCTCTTAGAAAGTCATCTCACATGATCACAGTCTTATCTACTTTGGTCTTTGGGCAGTAAAGTTCCCTCCTCAAGAATCCTTCTTGTTGACCATCCCAGGGTTGCAGAGAGAAACTGTAGGAACTTGGGAGTTCAGAAGATCCCAAGACCACCTTCAGGTTTAATGACTCACTAAGACAAACACAACTGAGCAAACCTATTATACTCACAGTTATGGTATATTATAGCAAAAGGAAACATATTAAAGCCAAAAGCAAGAAGAGGCACATAGGGCAGAGTCCAGGAGAGTTCCAGATGCAAGCCTCCCACTGTATTCATAGACAGAGCTTACTTCTCCCAGCAACAAAATGTGGCAACACACCTGGAAGGCCAAGGAAGATCACCTGAGCCTTCATGTCTAGGACATTGATTAGGAGTTGGTCACATAGACATGGTTGGCTTCCCACATGGATGACCTTTATCTTTAGCTCCTCCTAAAGGTCAAGCTTATACTACATGGTCAAAGACTCCCATTGTTAGCATAGATTGTAAACAGAGAGAACATTCCAAGGTCATCTCCTAGGAGCCAGTCAATGGCCAGACCTTTCTTTGTCAAGGTAAGTACTTTACTGCACAGAACTAGTCCCATCTGAAGCTCAGTAAAAGAATTTACATCCCAATGTTACAACTTCCTGCCCTGAGTGGCCTCGGAAAGATTCCTCAATTCTGAGCCTCCTTTGATTCACTTGTAACCTGGATATAACATCTCAGATGACTGTTGGGAAAATAATATGAGGTTAAGTGTCAACAGGATGTTATAAACTATAAAAGCGGTGAAAATTAGTTACATCCTGCCTTGATCCAAAATAAACCAGAAGTTTTTCTTGGGGGGAGGTCATAGAAATCGCAATTCCCAGGATGCATGCCTCAACCAAGAAAAATACCATGTTTATGGAAACACATCCATTATTTCACTCAATAAGTATTTATTGGGTGCCTATATGGACCGAGTCCTGGGATGCAGGGATGAGAAGGCTCTATTTCTGAGCAAGTTGCTATAATTTGGGAAGCACTGGATGGAAGGGTGTTAGTTAACATGTATACTAGCTTAGGTCCAAAGAGATGAGAAGCAATGTGCCTCCTCAAAGTTCTCCAACACCCACAGTCAGCTCCTCTCACTCAGAAAACACCTTATTGCTGGGCCCAGGTGCTGGAACAATTGAGAGGTAGTCATGCTTTTTCTCTCCTCAACCACAGCTTTTGTTTAAAGATACTCTAAATAATGTAACAGCTGCACACATTCTTCCTCCAATACTCCTAGGACATGGCTGTCACTTGGTATACTTCAACACTTGGCATCAGACAGCTTGGAGGAGGTATTTTAAATACTCTGCTCCCTTGCAGATGTTTTAAAAGCTGCTGGATTCCAAAATTTAAAAGAAGATTTTACTTTGATGTTTTATATTTTATTAAACTCAAAAATCCCGTCTTCAAGTCTTAAGGCCGATATAATTCAGTGGTTTTAAGTCAGTAATGTAACAAATTTTTATCAAGCTCCTACTATGCACCATCAGTGTTGTAGACACTTAGGAAAAACAATCAATGAACAAACATATTTCTAGAATCCTTGCCTCTGTGGAACTTACATTTTTGTAGACGCAGAATATCAGCTTCGGAAAGTTATGGACTTATCAACTGTGAGACCCTGGGCACCTGACCAAACCCATCTGCGCCTGTTTCATCATTTTGAAATGGAGATAATACCTACCTCCTGAGGTTATTGTGAAAGTAAATTAAGCAAGCACAGTGAAGCTCCCAGAACAATTTGGCTTCTAGAAATTGCTGCATGCACAATTGGTCTCCTTCCCCTTCTGCCATTTATTTCCAGGACCCCATACTATTTCGGTTATCAAACCAAGGAAAGGAAAGGCACTGTTAGCTACTAGATTAATTACAAGCACTAAATGCTCATCACTGGGCAACCTCAGAAATAAAAGCCAAGTCTGGCGTTTTGACCAGGTTGCCTGCTGCACTGTTTCCATATAAACTTTAAGAAGGCAGTGTGGGTAGAGGGAAACACTCCAGGTCATGGTAAAGTGACCAGATTTTAATTTTTGTTTTTCTAGCAATAGCTGTGTGGCTTTGGGTAAGTCACTTTCCTTCTCTGAGTCTCCATTCCTTGAGACGCAAAACAAGGGGCTGCACTAGATCCCTAATCTCATTCTGAGCTGCACATAAGAATCTCCTGCCCAGTTTGACTTTCTGGCTTAGTTCCTGTACCCCTAACTTAGGGTTTCTTATCTTCAGCACCATTGACACTTGGGACCAGGTAATACTTTACTGTGGTGGAGGGGAAAAGAGAGGGAGGGTCTGTCCTATGCCACATCCCTAGCTTCCATCTACAAGATGCCAGTAGCTCCCCCACCCTTACCTCTTATCTCACAATCAAAAATGTCTCTGGAAAGTTCCAAAAGTCCTCTAGAAGAACTAAAATGGCCCCAGGTTGAGAACCATGATCCTAGTCCCCTCCGATCCTTCCACCTCCCTCACTGTGCATTACCCCTCACTTCTGGACCTTGTTTGACCTCAGGCTGATGACCCCCCCACACACATCCCAATCTCATCAAGCACTTCCCCTTGTGAGATTGTCCATCTCAGCCTCTTCTTCAGGAGGCTGGCTTTCTGACAACCCAGAAAGGAGCTCCTCTGAGCTCAGGGGCTCATGGATCCTGGTGGAAGAGTGTGAGAGCCTGTCCAGGCTAACTCTACATTGTCACCGGTGTGTCCTATCCAGTGCTCATGGGTGGGAACTCCATCCACCCTTAGAGGAACACTGGTGACAGTATGGAACACAACATACTCCATTTTCCTGTAAAATTTAGTGCTCCTCAGTGTCAAACTTACTACTTTTTGTGTGTGTGTTTTTTTTTTTTAATTTTATTGAATTCACTGGGGTGACATTGGTTAATAAAATTACACAGGTTTCAGATGTATATAATAGATCATCTGTATATTGATTGTATTGTGAACAAATCCACTACTTTTTGATTCTGAAGTTTCTCAGACCAACTTTTCATGTTTAAGGAGGCACCCAGCATGTGGACATTCATTATTTTGTCCCTACTGTGTCCACCAAGGGTTTTTATAAAAGCCAGCAGAAGGACCAAATAATAGGCTTCACTTTGTAAAGGGTCATGTAAATGGCTCATTGACACACCTCCAAGGCCTGGCAAAGCTGAGAGCCCAGCTCCAACAGAGCCAGTAAATTAATGTCCAACACTCTTGTCCAGGGCTGTGAGCCAGTTTTCTCCCTTGGCAACCAAGTTACTCTCTAAGCCCAGCCCCTTCTTTCTACACCAATTCCCTCAGCTAGGGGATTAGGAAAGACAAGTAACATGTCAGCCCTTGGCTTTCTCAAGGTATGACTGTTGATAAGTCTCTTGTTTTGGATTTAATAGTACAGATCATCCATTTTCCCCTGTCCCTCATTATACACTCACTCTTATGGCAGGAAGCAATGGAAAGAGAGATTGTTCTTGGCAGTCATGCCAACTTCAGATGCACTTTTGCTACATGTCCTCAGCAAATTTCTTAGCTGCTCAAGACTTTCATGTTTCTTCTATATGTTGGACTATTAATACTAGCTGTGGTTTGTTGTATGTGTCATGGAAAAGGTTAAATCAGTTAATGTCTAGAACAGTGATGGCAAACCTATGACACACATGTAAGAGGTGACATGTGAACTCATTTTTTGGTTGATTTTTCTTTCTTAAATGGCATTTAAATATATAAAATAAATATCAAAATTATAAGTCTTTGTTTTACTATGGTTGCAAATATCAAAAAAATTCTATATGTGACACGGCACCAGAGTTAAGTTAGGGTTTTTCAAAATGCTGACACGCAGAGCTCAAAAGGTTCGCCATCACTGGTCTATTAGCATCTCATTGACTGATAGCTGCCGGCGCGCAAAGGTGATGGCGTTGGTATTAAAACAACAATGAAAGTAATGATGTAATGAGTTCTTTTCCCCTTGGACAGAGAGTCTACCCTAAATCTCTGACTCATGTCTGCCCCCTGGGAAACCACATCTGCCTAGTTTCCTAAAGCCTCTATTCTGAGGTCTATTTAAGTTGGCCTCTGCTCTGGCTTACCCAGATTGGCAAATGTGCTGTCCTGGGCTACCCCACTGAGGAAGGTGGATGGGCTAGCACATGAAGCCAATATTCTTAGACATTTTTTTAGCATCACTGACATACTGAATTGTTCAAGTACTAAGCGAGTCTTCAGATGTTATAAAGTCTCTATGCTTCAATTTTATTCAGTGTTTCAAAGATTGATTGCATCTGGGTGAATAGGCTGAACTCATGTTTTCTCTGGAACATGGGTTTTATGTTACTAATACTAGAGGCTCAAAGGCAACTCCAAAATTAGTGTTGATGGGAGGTCAAAGAAATGACTTGGGACACTGTGCCAGTTGCATGCTCATTAGCATACCAATGCTGTCCCTGAGAAGCCTTCAGTGACATCCTCTGATATATGCAAATATGCATTGAAAAAAATGGAGATGTATGTAAATGACACAGAGATTAGACTGGCCTATTAACATCACAAATCCCCATGTACAGCCCATTTTTAATTTAAGTGATCTTTCTATTAGGAGGACCACTTATGAAGTTAATCTGGAACAAAATCACAGCATGTCAATTAAAGTGGTGTGACAGTGAGACCACCATCAATTGATAACTCTTAGCAGATGTCTTAATTAGGCTACTCAGTGGCAGGTTGACCGATGACACCCTGTGAAAGTCATTCTCAAGTAAGCTTCTGAGGGCTCTTTTCTTCTTCAGACTTTTTCTTGTTTTCTGCCTTCAGCTTAAATCTTAGCTATTATGAGGCCTCCTTTTGTGCATTTTCCCTCAAATACTTATTTCTTTTTCTCTTTACTTCTTACTGTACGTAACAGTATCCCAGAGATAATATTTCATCCTTAGGTACTGGGGCACTGCAAGCATTATTAATCTATGGGAAGTCTTTTATCTTAAATATTCATTTGAAATTTGCATTCTTCTTCTTAAAAGAGCCAGGCTCATTTTAATATAAAAAAATTTGTTTAAGCCCTAGCCAATTTGGCTTAGTGGATAGAGCATAGTCCTGCAGACTGAAAGGTCCCAGGTTCAGTTTCGGTCAAGGACACATGTCTGGGTTGCAGGGTCGATCCCCAGAAGGGAGCCTGCAAGAGGCAGCCAATCAATGATTCTCTTTCATCATTAATGTCTCTCTCTCTCTCTCCCTTCCTCTCTGAAATAAATAAAAAATATATTTAAAAATATATTTAAAACTTTAAGAGTATATACTGTCTAGTAAAATCAAAGCCATGTAATTCTGTATCTTTATATATTCTTGGCTCACACTACATAGAGAGTGTTAGGGGTGGGGCTGTCCATTTCTCAGTTTGGAAAGCATGAGTTTAACGTAAAATGAGCTGTGGAAGCATTCAGGCCTGACACTGTTATTTATTAAGTGTATAACTTGGGGCAAGTTATGTAATCCAAAAGGAGCTCTCCAAAGCGAAGGACTCTCCCCCACTCCCAGTTTCATGGAGATATAATTGACATATAACATTTTGTAATTTTAAGGTGTACATTGTGTTGATTTGATACACTTTTATATTGCAGAAGGATTACCACCATAGTAATCATGTCATTTTAGATCTGTTCTCTTAACACCTTTCAAGTACAGAATACGATACAGTTAACTATAATCACCATGCTATACATTAGATTTCCAGAGTTTGTTCCTCTGACTGTTATTGTTAGAGTTCTCCTCACCCCCACCAGTTGCTGGTGGGAATGGGCTTTTTTCAATGTGACAAGAAACATCATTTTCTGAAATTTGCTTGGGAAGATGAGATAGTATAGAAAGCTTTGTTTCTTTGGAATTACACTGAGTTTCCAAGCTCCCATTCGCCTTCATCCCACCAAGGAAGAAGTCCCATTTTGCTTTCAGTAGAGCTAGGATTAAAAGTGTTGTCAAATATTCATTGACCATGTATGCAAGAGTTTATTTCTGGGCTTGTGAGTCTGTTCCATTGGTCTCTGTGCCTATTTTTATGCCATTACTTTATATTGCTTTAATTACTGTAGGGATTCTGTCTCCGCTGGTGACTAGACCATATAGACCCCTGCATCATTTTATTGTGCTTTGCTTTATTGCGCTTTGCAGATAATGCATTTATTTTGCAAATTGAAGGTTTGCTACAACCACCTGCAAAAGGAACACAACTTGCTGAAGGCTCAGATGGTGGTTAGCATTTTTTAGCAATAAAGTGTTTTTTAATTAAGGTATGTATGTGGTTTTTTATACATAATGCTATTGCATACTTAATAGACTACAGTATAGTATAAACAACTTTTATATGCACTGAGAAGTCAAAATGTTTGTGTGACTCACTCTATTGCAATATTCGTTTTACTCTGGTGGTCTGGAACCAAACCCACAGTATTTCTGAGGTATGCCTGCATAGACTATAAAAATGTTATGACTTTATTCAACCTAATTTAAATTGTTGTTTTTAATTTTCAAAATATAGGTGAAATTAATTTAAGCTTCAAAATAAATGTAAAATAGAGTATAAGTTCTTTCTAATATTGATGCCAATATATTTCATGTATAAGACATGTTATTCAGGAATCCTTCTTTAAATAAACTTGATTCTAGAACATTGGTGTGGACTTCAGCAATGTCTAGTGTGAGGTTACATAGACTAGAAGCCTTCATCCAAATGGGCCACAACTGTTTAGGACAGTTGTCTGATAGTAAGGAGAAACATCCAGACGAGGAAAAGGTTGGTTCACTGATGTCTTTGGTTAAGTCACTAACCCATTGCCCCAAGCACAAGATGGTAACAAAGATGGGGAAACAAAAAATGTTTCTTTAGGGCCTTCAGAGATCCACGGTAGAAAATACTTTGTCAAGACCAAAAGCAATGGTCTTAATTTTCCTGAAGTGGTTTAGTGTTCCAATATAAATCTCAGGCAGCAATTAGGTAAAATACAGAAAGCATGGACTTTGAGGACAAAGGTCCAAATTCATATCTCAGTACTATCACTTAACTTGTGATCAGGACAAAGTTCTTTAATCTCGTTAAGCCTCCGTTTCTTCATCTGTGAAGTACAGATGATAAAAATCTGTCCTTAAAGGGTGCAATTGGTTGAGAGGTTCCAATGAGCTGGCTGTTTGAGCTAATATATTTCTTAGTGCAGTTGATGATGCAAAGTACAAGCTCCATAAATGTTATTCTTTGCTTTCTCATTTCCTTTCCCAACAGCACATCAAATAAGACCTTTCCAATGCTCTCAGTCAGACCATCCATTTCCCCTGCTAATTAAATGAGAGTTTTATCACTCTTTCCCAGATGTGAAATTATACTATTGGTATCATGCCTACCGTATCTTAATCTCTCTGCTAATGTATGATTTTACCTCGAATTGTTACACAGTGTTTTATCCCTCCTACTAGCTTGCTGAAAAGTCATGAGTCAATTCTTTTCAATAGTATTGTTCTAATAATAGCACTCTCACATATCTCAATTGTCTCCACCTTATCATATTGCACTGTCTTTCAATCATTGAGCTGTTTGCAATTGTTCCTTTCTTTATATAGTTGTAGCAATCCATGTAAAAGCCTCAGTGCAATGTATGTGCACATGTACACACATACACAGACACACACACACCTATATATCTTTTTTCTACTTTTCTGAGACTTTGTCTTGGCAAATAAATTATTAGAAAACTAGATTTTAGAGAAATGCATGAACATATTTAATAAATTGCAAATTTTTAAGACATGGTGGAAAGTATGCTGTAGCAGCATCCATTTGTATTCTATTTTTTAAATATTTTTTTTTTATTGATTTAAGAGAAGGAGGAAGAGAGATAGAAACGTCAATGATGAGAGAGCATCATTGATCGGCTGCCTCCTGCATGCTCCCTACTGGGGATTGAGCCTGCAATTGGGCATGTACCTTGATGGGGAATTAAACCATGACGTCCTGGTTTATAGGTTGATGCTCAACCACTGAGCCACGCCGGCTGGGCCATCTGTATTCTCTTAATGCTTTTAATTCCAATTGCTTCTTATATATTTGTTAAAGCAGATAAAAGTCAACTTGTTTATTAGCAAGTTCTGACTTTCTTACTTCCTTTACAACTTATGATAAAAGCTTAATGTCTGAGGATTTCATCTTCAAGGTTGATATCATATCTAAGCATGAATTTGAACCTGTTGGGCTCCCCCAGGATACAAGATTAGTTGATTAAACATTTGATTTTAAATATTTGTCAACTCACACAGGTACTCAGAAGTACTGGAGTGTGTGTCAAGAGCCCACTGAATTCTTAAGAATGATGATTATGCCAAGGACTGAAAGAGATTGGAGATGAGCAAACATAAACAAAATAGTTACCTTTATAAAAATAAACAATTTCAGTCTAACTTCCCTATTTCCACACTACAGTTTAATAAGATTACGAACAATCTAGGAGGAGAGATTTCTTGTTTAAGGGTAAGATCCAAGGCAGACAGCTTGGGAATGATTCCTAGTCTCAAAAAAAATAATAAATAAATAAATAAATGGATGCAAAAAAAAAAAAAAAAGGTATGTCTGGTAATATCTTCTTCTCCTGGGAACACCAGCTTGGAGAATAGCAAAATTATTCACCTGGTCATTGAAACAAGAATTGGGTTTGGGAGGGGGCATTTTGAAGCCCCTTTTCTGTCTCACTTCTCACATTCAATCTCTTCTCAATCTTTGCCAAGTGATTCTGTTAATGCCATCTCTCCACTCCACCACTGCTGCCTAAGTCAGAATTATCTTTACAAATTTCAAATCTGACCTTGTTGATAATCCTTCAGTGGCTCCCTATTATAGGTGTCAAGACGTTCAAACTCCTTAGAATGGTTTATATTGGTTTGTATTATCCCTACCTATATTTCTAACCTTACGTCCTAATATTCCTTACACATAGAGTTGTTAGACTTAGCAAAAGGAAAAAAAGGACACCCACTTAATAATTTCTGGTGTATGTATATCCTATGCAATATGTAAATTTACTTATACTAAAATAATATATTTGTTAATCTGAAATGTAAGTTGAACTAAATGTTCTGCATTTTATCTGGAATCTTCACTTACATAGGTACCAAATCCTTAAAAAAATACTCATTCACTTTCCCAAATGTACTCTCCTATCTGGCTCAGATATCAGCTTTGTGAGAGTAGGGCCATGTATTCAATCTCAAATGTTTCCCAAATTATTCATTTTAAACTCAATAAGTATTTGTTAAAGGAGGGAAGATAGGGCAAGAAGGAAGAAAAAAAAAAGAGAGGGAATGGGAGAGTGAGAAAAAATATCTTTAAATAGGACAGACTTACACTGCCCCTGAAGTAAAAAACTTCTATTTCTAAATGTCTCTGGAAAGCCTTTCTTAACCCCTCTTGATAGAGTTAAATGTCTCATCTCCGGACTTCTGTAGCATCGTGGACATGCAGCTATAAAAGCACGCATTATAGTTCTGCTAGTATTACTTCTGAGTTTCCTACTAGACCATACGTTTATCTATAGGAGAGAATAAATTTCATTATCATTTATTCCTTCCATGATTCCTGGAACATTTGAAGCATCCAATACATTTGGTTAAATGCCTAGGTAAGTAAAAAGTGTGTTGAAATAACTAGTAAAACTGTGATTTTTAAAAACAGATCCAGAAAAATCTAAGACTATTTGTAAGAAGAATTCAGGCACACTTGACAGATCTGGCCTACAAAGACCCTTCAACATCAAAATGGACATTGATACAGGCTTCCTGTTCCCACCCTGCAAGAACACAGGTGCTTTCTGTGGCTCCTGCCAAGCATCCTGGTGAGGCTGGAACCACGTTGAGTGATTCTCCATTGGTGAGAAGTGACTCTTGTCGTCATCTTTTTTATGTGGACAATTAAGGAAACAATAGTTCACAGGATGGGAACTCCTGGGATAAGACACATTCACACGTGTTATCATTCATGTGTACAGTCATTCATGTGTGTAACCTAACAATGCTGCCACACAATAGCTATCACCAAATTCTTGTTGAAGGCAATCTTCATATTTAACTTTTCAAGTTATTTTCCACAATTAAAAATAGTAAGGTTTTTTATAACATATGAAGAAAAAAACATCTATTTTCACTATCTAGATAAAACCCTGTTGACATTTTAGGGTATTTTCTTCTAATTTAAATGATGTGCATTTTCAATTATAATATATTAAAATCAACATAGTTATTTGTAAATACTGTCTATTTTCTTCTTATCTTAAGGGAGCAAATTTCATTCTGTAGAAAATTTGAAAAGTACAAAGAAAGAATAAGACACACAGCGAGACTTTTTAAAAATAATAATCAAGTATATAACTACTGAAAATCATAAATAGCTACTAAGACTACATTTAAATAGTAAGCACATTATTTTACATAGATTGTTTGTGCTGGTCAATAAACCGTTAAAGTTTTGTAAAAAAAAAAAAAAAAAAATTGCTACTTGTGTTTACCAGTATGTCTTCCACTTTCTCTATGTATTTTGATGTGCTTGAAATAATGGCATATGCACTGCTTTTAAGCACAAATAACTCAGACGTGTTCATAGTTCCTAAATGAGAAATAAAATAAAGATGGGCTTAATGATAGATAATATCAGTCAGTGGGTGGTATATTTCTTTCCAAAAACTCAGGCTTTTCAAATAAATTTTAAAGATGCAGAAATCACTAGTCAGTTTCTATGATATTGAAAACAGTCATACATATGTCACTCTCTGAAATTCTACTTTAATAGCAGTGAAATGACTTTTTGTTGTTTATTGATCCTCTCAGAGGTATTTTAAGCATTTCAGTATTTTAGCAATAATTACCAACTGCTTCAACAAAATAGTAGGAATTATTGTTTAAAGCGAGCATCAATTGTGGACACAGGGTCATAGAGAATTAACTGCTCTTACCACAGTCCTCGCCATCCTGAAGTAGCTGGCCTGATCCAACAGTGGAATGGCCTTTTGAAGACTCAGCTGTAATGCCAGCTAGGAGGCAACACTTTGCAGAGCTTGGGCAAGATTCTCCAGGAATCTGCATGTGCTCTGAATTAACATCCAACAAGAGATGCTGTTTTTCCCATATCCAATATTCACCGGTCCAGGAATCAAAGGGCAAAAATGGGAGTGGCACCACCACTGCCACTTCTAGTGACCAACTAGCAAAATTTGGGCTTCCTGTTCCTGAGACCTTAGGCTCTGCCGGCCTAGACATCTTAACTCTGGGGAGAAATGCTTCCACCAGGAGGCACAAAGGGGACTCCATTGATATGGAAGCTGAGACTGCCACATGGCTACTTTGGGCTCCTCATTAGTATTTAACTACTGTTAATTTTACATCATAGAATTTAAGTTTCAGGATATCAAGAAGGAAAGTAACTATCATTCAAGTACTTTCTTCTCTGAAGCAAAAGTTAGTGCATTTTTTATTGTACTCGATCTAGTTGTTTCCTTGTTAAGCAGAATTATGACCTTGTTATTATTTCTATTTGGAAATTAAATATGGTTTAAGCAGATCCACATGAGTGCCAAGTTGATAAGAGGGTCACCTTGGCTGGGCCATGAAGTGCCCAGGTTAGGCATTATCTCTGGGTGTGTCTGTGAGGATATTTCCAGATGAGATTAATATTTGTATGGGTAAACTGAGTAAATAAGATTGTTCTCCCAGTGTGGGTGGGCATCACCAATCTGTTGAGGACCTAAATAGAAGCAATAAACAGAGGAAGGGGAATTGCCTCTCTCTCTCCGATGCCTTGAGTTGGAACACGAGTCTTCCCTTGATCTGGAATGGGACTTACACTAGGGCTCCTTCAGTTTTCAAGGCTACACCTCAAGCTTCCCTGGGACTCCAGCTTGCAGATGACATGTTGTAGGGCTTCTCCATCTCCATAATAACATGCCACAATTTCTTATAAAAAATCATATATGTACACACATAGAGCTGCTGATATCTTTAAATCCTGAGCTCTGAAGCTTTCATTTGTTAATGTTGATTAAATAATGAAAACAATTCCAAGTTAGGAAAATGTTAGTAATAAGCTCACACAATAGCTATTGTCATTGATTTGTATATTTTATGAAAAAGCTAATTACTGAATATTTATTATTTTATTATGGCTAATATAACATACCAAGTATGGAAGAATAAAATCCTTTGTGAACAAGAACAATGCCTTACTCCTATAAAGACAGAAGGGAGAAAAAAGAACAGAAAAGGAAGAACAAGTACTGTAACACTTCCAAAGCTCAGCTCTGGAAACGAAATCCAGAGTAGTAAAAGGACTTGTCCTAAGTCATCCAGTTAAAATTGCAACTATAATCCAGGCCTCTTGACTTCCAGGTTATTGTTTTCTGCACAAATAACACAGTTAAATCAAGTTTTTAAAAAAAAGCTGAGAATGTACCATTTTTTTATGTGAACTTCATTAATTATGTGTTACTTTGCAGTTTCCAAATGCTTTTACAAAGGACATTATGTCATTTGGTCCCCACAAAAATCCTTTGATACAAGAAGAGGAGGTATTACTCTTTCATTTTTTGGGTGGGGAAATGGAAGATCAAACTTTCCAACTTGGCACATTGGTTCATTGAATATTACTCACATGGCCTCCACTAGACACCCAAAGGCAAAGAGGACCCAGAATCCTGAGGGGTGTTCAATCCAGAGGAGGAGAAAGAATTGACTGGATAATACTCGTAAGAGTCACAATAGAGCAGTGACGGTGAACCTATGACATGCGTGTCAGAGGTGACATGTGAACTCATTTTTTTGGTTGATTCTTCTTTGTTAAATGGCATATAAATTAAATATATAAAATAAATATCAAAAATATAAATCTTTGTTTTACTATGGTTGCAAATATCAAAAAATTTCTATATGTGACACAGCACCAGAGTTAAGTTAGGGTTTTTAAAAATCTGACACTTGAGCTCAAAAGGTTTGCCATCTCTGCAATAGAGGTAAGCCCAAGGTACTTAGAAAGTAGAAAAGAAACAGGTAATGTAGTGCTAAGAAAGAAGAGAGAAAATGAGAAGAGGATTATAGTTTGAACTGAGGATAAAGAATAGATGTTCACCAAGTGGATAAGAGAAGTAGCCTTCCAGCTGAAAGGAGAAAATTAGTGGGCAAGACACAAGTGCGACACATGGCAAAGCTTTTCCACATGGCTTTGTGGAAAAGGGCATGGGTTAAGAAAACCTATAAAGAGCTCTGGAAGGGAAAATGGCAGCCAAATAGGCAGATACAGTGGGGTCTTGACTTACAAGTTTAATTCATTCCGAGACCGAGCTCGTTAAGGAGCTTGTTAAGGAGCTCATTAATTCAAATTACTCTATCAACTCAATGCAAAAAATCGGCCAAGAGACAGCTGGTATCTCAAAAAACTCGTTAGTCAAGGCCCCACTGTACTACCATATTAGGTGGCTTCTGCGCTTCTGGGGCAGGCATGCCTTGCCGCCCCGGGACCCGCCGATCTTGGGTCCCGGGTCGGCAAGGCACGGCCGGCTGCTGGGACTTTCTGGGGTGGGCCTGCCTTGCTGCCAGGGACCCACCAATGGGGTCCTGGGGTGGCCGGCCTGCCCTGGATGGTGGCCAGCTGGCGGTTCGCACTGTCCCGCCCTGCCTACAATATGCAAATTAGCCTCCATCTTTGTTAGCAGTTAATTTGCATATCACACTGATTAGCCAATGGGAGGCATAGTGGAGGTACAGTCAATTACCATGTTTGTCTATTATTAGATAGGATGATTGGGTTACTAAAGAGAGCAAAGAAGAAATAAAAAGCATTCTGGAAACAAATGACAATGAAAACATAACAATTCAAAATCTATGGGACACAGTGAAAGCAGTCCTGAGAGGAAAGTTCATAGCTCTACAGGCCTACCTCAAAAAAAATAAATAAATAAATAAATAAAATAAAACAAGAAAAATGGTAATAAATTATCTAACCCTTCAACTTAAAGGATTAGAAAGAGAGCAACAATAAAAGCCCAGAGTAAGCAGAAGGAAGGAAATAATAAAGATCAGAGAGGAAATAAATGACATAGAGAATGAAAAAATAAAATAAAATAAAATAAAATAAAACCAATACAAAAGATCAATAAAACCAAGAGCTGGTTCTCTGAAAGGATAAGCAAAATTGATGAACCTCTAGACAGACTCACAAAGAAACAAAGAGAAAAGAACCAAATAAACAAAATCAGAAATGAAAGAGGGGAAGTAACAAGTGACCCCGCAGACATACAAATGATTGCTAAAAAGTACTATGAACAACTCTACTCCAACAAACTGGACAACCTAGACAAAATGGACATATTATTAGAAAAATACGAACTTCCAAAACTCAATCAGGAAGAATAAAAAAATAAAAAATAGATAAAAAATAAAAAGCATTAATAGGCTGATAACTACTGATGAAATTAAAACAGTAATCAAAAAACTTCCAAAGAAAAGTCCTGGTCCAGATGGCTTCACAGGGGAGATCTACCAAACATTCAAAGAAGAACTAAACCTATTTTCCTCAGCCTATTCCAATAAATCCAAGCAAAAGGCACCTTTCCAAGCTTTTTCTATGAAGCCAGAATTACACTAATCCCAAAATGAGATAAAGACACTACAAAGAAAGAGAATTACAAGCTAATATCACTGGTGTACATAGATACTAAAATCCTCAACAAAATTCTACCAAATCAAATCCAGCATTTCATTAGAAAGATCATACCTGATGACTACGTGGGATTTACTCCGGGCATGCAAGGCTGGTACAATATTTGCAATTAACGTTATATATCACATAAACAAACTGAGAGGTAAAAATCACATAATCATATAAATTGATGCAGAAAAAACATTTGACAAAATCCAACACTCTTTCTTGATAGAAACTCTCAGGAAATTGGGAATAGAGGTATCACGACTCAACATAATAAAAACCTTATATGACAAACCTACAGCCAACATCATACTCAATGTGCAAAATCTAAAACCATTTCCCCTAAGAACCAACTTACACCATACACAAAAATAAACTCAAAATGGATAAAGGATTTAAATGTAAGATGGGAATACATAAAAATCTTAGAAGAATCCAAAAGCAGCAAAATAGCAGACATATGTCATAGCAATATCTGATACAGCTTCTAGAACAATGGAATAGAAGGAAAAAATAAACAAATGGGACTACATCGAAATAAAAAGCTTCTGCACAGCAAAAGAAACCATAAAAAAAAAATAAGAAAGTCCACATGGGAGAACATATATGCCAATGTTATATCTGATAAAGGTTTAATCTCCAAAATTTCTAGGGAACTCATACAACTTAACAAAAGGAAGATAAACAATCCAATAAAAAAAATGGGCAAAGGACCTAAATAGACGCTTTTCGAAAGAGGACATACAGAAGGTCAGGAGACATATGAAAACATGCTCAAAGTCAGTAATCATCAGAATAATGCAAATCAAAATGACAATGAGGTACCATCTCACACCTGTCAGAATGGCTATCATCAACAAATCAATAAACAACAAGTGCTGGAGAGGATGCAGAGAAAAAGGAACCCTCGTGCACTGCTGGTGGGAATGCAGACTGGTGCAGCCACTGTGGAAAACAGTATGGAGTTTCCTCAAAAAATTAAAAATGGAACTCCTATTTGACCTAGCAATCCCACTTCTAGGAATACATCCCAAGAAATCAGTCAGAAAGGATATATGCAGCCCTATGTTCATAGCAGCACAATTTGCAATAGCTAAGATTTGGAAACAGCCTAAGTGCTCATCAGCATGTGAGTGCATTAAAAAACTGTGGTACATCTACACAATGGAAGACTATGCTGCTATAAAAAAGAAAGAACTCTTAGCATTTGCAACAGCATGGATGGACCTAGAGAGCATTATGCTAAGTGAAATAAGCCAGTAGGATAAAGATAAATATCACATGATCTCACTCATTTGTGGAATTTAGTGAACATCATAAACTAATGAACAAAAATAGATCCAGAGACACAGAAACATTGAACAGACTGTCCAACCTCAGAGGGAAGGCAGGGGATGGAGGGGGGTAAAAGATCAACCAAACGACTTGTATGCATGCATATAAGCATAACCCATGGGCACAGACTGTAGGGGGTGAGGGCATTTCTAGAGGGTGGGAATGTCTAGGGAGAGGTCAATGGGGGAAAAGGGAAACTTATGTAATACTTTAAACAATAAAGAACTTAAATTTTAAAAAGTAATTTAGTTCTTATATAAGAGGTTTATAGAGTAGATGAGAGTTTCATTTTACAAATAATAAAACTAAGTCTCAAAAAGTGTATATATACATATATATTTCAACACAAAACTGTTTAATTACCTAGAACTAATTGACTGCTTTCAAAAATCAAGTATCAGCTACATGGCAGTAGCTCCATATCCCCTTTTTTCAGCATTTTATCAGCAGTGCCTACCACGTTTCTTAATCTATAACACCTGCAACAACTAGAAATGTAAACAATAACTACTAGTTCTGAGAGCCTACATTCCAGAAACTGTATTAAGTAGTTTATCATATTCAATCTCATTACCTCCCACAACAGCCTATGACATGGGCTCTCCTATTCCCGGGTTTCCCTGTACTCAGTGCCCCCTCCTTTTCATGATAAACACATCCCCTTATCTACTAGTTTTCTATAGCTGTCCTGATAAAGTACTGTTACACTTAGTGGCTTAAAACAACACACACTGATTAGCTTACAGTTCTGAAGGTCCGAAGTCCTAAAGCCAAGGTGTCAGCTCACCACACTTCTTCCTGGAAACTAGGGGGAAAATCTGTTTCTTCATGTTTTCCACCTTTTGAAGGCCACCCACCTATCTTGGCTCAAGGCTCCCTTTTTCCATTTTAAATACCAGCAAATTCCTCTCAGAACCTTCTTCTGTCTTCACCTTTCCCTTTGACCACACTTAGGAGAGATGTTCAGCTTTTAAAGACTTGGGATTAGAGTGGGCCCACCTGATAATCCAGGCTCCTCGTCTATTTCCAGGTCATCAACATTAACCTCATCTTCAAAGTCTCCATTGCTATACAACCAAACATATTCACAGGTTCTGAGTATTATATATCATGGACTTCTTTCAGGGTCATTAATTTGCCTGTGACACCTGTATCATCAGCTCTTCAGCGACCACTCCGTTATGCTTCTGGCTAAACTGAAGGCTAGCTTCTTTTCTCACTTTCACTTCCAATGCTCCAAAAGGACCAGAGGTGGGGCCTGAATCATCTTGCTTCCACACTGCTAATTCCCAAGCGTTATTTCAAAGCACCTATTCTTATGAGTTTCTACCACCCACACAAAGTTTCTACCCACTTTTTCATTTTCTCTCTCAGTCTTTAGGCTTAATCATCCACAATAAATGTCCTTCTTGCCACTTATTCCCTCAGCCTCATCCTCAATTTTGCCTGTAAATCTGTTAGACTACTGATATATAAACACTTATTTTTCCATTTTCCTGCTTGTTTTTACCTGTTTTAAAGAGAGAGGAACAAGTTTCATCTTTATAGGCATCATGGAGCAGAAGGAATTAGAACATTTTCCTCAATTATTATCCTGTCTCTAAGATTCCCCAAGACCACAGTCAGAAAACAACTTATTTAATTACTAATTGGCACATCTTAAAAGGCAAGTACAACAAAAGAGAGAAAATAATCAACTCTTGATAAAATATTTCTGCCAGAGGTCAAGGAAAAGGAATTATCTGAAAGTAGTCTCCTCCAAATATGCCCTTGCTAAGTGCAACCACCACCCCATCCAGGACCTAACTTGGTTCTTTGCCCTGAGATCATGTTTCTAGTTCCTGAATAAATCGTTCGTTAAATCTCACCATAGAAATCTCCACCCACCTCTATGGAAAACTCACTCACATACATAGGGTTTGATCGAATTGAGTGAATCCATTTTTTCCTCTCCCATTCATTTGCCAAAAGTTGAGGAGTCAAGAGTTTGGGATGGGAGTGCAGGAGAAGATAGTGGTAGTGTTACAATGAAATCCGGAATTCTACCATTGAAAATGGCCATAAATAGATCTTTATTGTTATTTTCACTTTTAAGAGGTTAAAACATGATTATTCTTAAAATAGCGAACCTGCTAGCTCAAGCAAATAAACATAATCCAAGGACAGAAATGCAGGTAGAGATATGGTCTAATCTAAATCCAAATTGAAGCTTAATTTCCCCACTTTATTTAACAAGCTCTCTGCCATTTCCTATAAAGAAAGTAATTCCCATTTCTTGGTTTGTTTTCATCCACATTAAGTGCCTTATCAAAGCTACAAACATAATAAATTACCTCTTACTAGGTTTCTCTTTGGTTATCACAGCAAAGGGCCCTAGTTTGTTCATTCTAGTAAAGACAAGAGGAAAATGTGTGTTATTCTGTTTTTCTTTTGGATATGAAGGGTTTGTAGTTTCTTTGGGGAAATGTTTGTTTTCTATATGTGTGTTTATCCCACAGTATGCCTTTTATTGCAACTGATCTGAAAATATGGAGTTTGGTGACAATGCCATGGCCTGTTTATAAACACAGAGTCCTAAGTTCAAAATTTATTTCACTGCAAATAATCACTGCAAATTTACTTGAACTTCTTAGCCAGTTTCCTCATTCATAAAGTGAGGATACTGTTATTTAATCTAAAGCTTTATGTAAGGATCATATCACTTTACTAATCCTGCATGTATGCAGCAAATGCATGTATCTGATACTAAAAAAAATGAAAACTATTATAAATATCATTACAGTATTGTCTTACTTTGTTTCTCAGGTGCATATTGCTGTAAGGAAAAAATAAATACACTGAAAATATAAATAATTAAAAAAAAGAAGACCCATGAAGAGTTTGAGATCAGGATATGAAGGCCCTTCTTGCTAGGGTGAAAACTTTGAAGTTAATCTGCTAGATAAACAGGCTGGTGAAGATTTTTAAAATAAGAGTGTGTCATGATCAGATCTGTGTTTTAGGAAAAAAATATGTCTATAAAGTAATGCTTTGGAGTTTAAATATCCCCCACCACCACCACCAATTTCGATCAGGTAACAAAAAAGATGGGCATAAGAAGAGAGATTATGATGAACTGGAGAGAAATCTGATGCCCGAGCTAAAAGAAATGGCCACCATCGAACTTCACCCAGCTGGTGTTCCACGTGGACCATGAGGTCAGATCATTCGTATTTTTTAAGAGAAACTGGATATGTGGATTTTTATGTAAAAGTATTACTTGATTTTTCAATCTGTGCATCTTATTCCAAAAGGTATTTTAAATAAAAATGAAAGGCATCAGTGGCCTGCTTTTAAACAATAAGGCATCATTTTGTCATTTGACCAGTGCACAATATGAGACTCTGGAGGCAGGGAAAGCAATTAGGAATCTATTTCAAAAGTATGAACCTAAGCCAGAGCCAGCAAGGAATAAAAAGAAGGGAGATGACTGGCCATCTGAAGATAGCTCTAGAAGGAAGCCACCAAGGCCAACAAGAGCAATCTGACCAGATGCCTGGACTCTGGTCTGTGATTTAGTCTTGGTGTCATCATTATGAATATAGATTTAGGTTTTACTTTTTTTGATATTGTTGTTCTGAACACAGAAAGAAGAAATGAGGAGTGGGCTCTGAAAAACAAGCTTTAAATTCCACCCCAAATCAACTTCCTCTGAGCCCTCCAAATTCAAAATGGCGCATACCAGCTCTAGTTTGAATTCTGAGTGAAGTTGAGAAGAAAGATTCGTGTTCTCTTTGTTCCTTTGCTCCAGCCTCTGAGGTATTCAGTTAATGTTCTCTGCCATAAAAAAAGGAAATGGTTGGTCTCCTTTCCCTAACTATGCTGTCTCTCTGATTTAAGTACTTTTCACCTGTGAATGTCCTTGGCTACTCCTGAACTGTATTCTGTCCCATAAAAGGCACTAAATTAAAGACTGCTTTGGCTCTGGTTTAGTGAAGATTTTAGAAGTGCTATAAGATTTCTCCTCCCTTCAGAGAGCCAGTGAAGTTCACCGTAAATGTCACTTCCTTTCTGCAACTGGCCGTAAAAATCCACCCCTTTATGAATCAGCTCAGATGACCTCTCTCCCTAAAACCTTTTCTCAGAACCCCCGGCATCCCTCTGCAGCCCCAGATTGGGTCAGTGCACCTTAACTCTGTACATCATCATCATCTGTCACCATCTAATTCATTTCCTGGACTGAAAACCTGTAACCTATGCCCCCATGTAGCAGCCAGAGTGGTCTTCTTAAAACACAAGTCAGATCATACCACTACCCAACATCAATTCTTCACTGGCTTTCTTTAACAGTTACAATAAAATCTACACAGCTTAAAATGATTTACAAAACCCTGGATTACCTGATTCTGTCTCCAACTTCTGCCACTCTGCTCTTTTTCTGATTACATTCCAGTCACATGGGCCTTCTGTGGGACCCTCAGATACCACCACAGTGCCTTTGCATGTGCTGTTCCCTCTACTTACAATGCTGCCCCCTGTCTCTTCACACAGCTGGATATTTCTTACTTTTCTGGTCATAAGTGCAATGTCATCTCCCCAGAGAGACCACCTCTCCCTGATCATATACTAGTAAATGCTAACTTTCCCAGGTTATTCTCTCTCAGCATCTGGATATTTTCTTCATAGATGTGGCCACTATAATAATCTCCTTGCAGACCTCCAAATGCTAGGGTACAATTGTCTAAGGACCTCAGCTGTTGGTGTCTGAAGTCTATCCATAACATGCTCTGAGGCCACCCTTCCCAAGGCTGAGCAGGACAGGGACCCTGAGGCAGTGTGTTCTTGGGAGACATGAAATATCTGACCAGTGAGTTTGACTTGAGGACCCACCATCAGCTTTGTTTAAGCTTTCTTGGACTGTACAGAAATCTGAAACTATTTCCACCCAACCTTCTTTCTTTCCTTCTTTCCCTCTTCCTCCATAGAGTCAGACCAGCATCCTGTCCAATGTTTCCTCCCATCTCCTCCAGGGTATTTCCTACATTCCCTCTTGGGTCTATGCTTTACTTTGCTTCCCCCCAATCCCAAACTAATACAAAAATTATTCACTGAATATTTATGTTGGTTAGTTAGTTTGTTAGTCGGTTGGTTTGTCTGCTTATTAGTTAACTAGTTTATTATTTGCTTGTTAGTTGGTTGGTTTGTCAGTTAGTCTGTTTGTTAGTTTTTTAGTTAATCTGCTAGTTAGTTAGTTAGTTCGTTTCAATAAAACATTTTCTCCTTGAAGGAAAGACTCCTGTTAGACTCACTCACCCCATGTCTACATCACTAGCACCATCCTGGCACAAGTAGGTGCTCATTAATATCTGTCCAATTTTGTGCAAAGATCTATCAACACATTGACACATTGCAGTGGAATTATCTATATGCCATGTTCATCTCTCACCAGACTATAAAATTTCTTGAGAATATTCTATTTACTGGGTGTGAATTTAGTGTATTGCCCAGAGGCACAGTAGCAACTCAATCAATGTTTGTTGAAGTGAGATAACACTTCTTCCTTCCTCTTACACTTCCTCCCACCCAGTACTCCACACACACACCTCAGGCAACACATGTCAAATTCTTATCTGTCTTCCATAATACAGTCTCCTTTACCCCAAACAGTTCATCCTCCTGTGTTCTATATCTGGATGAATGTCCTAACCATTCTCCCAGTTTTCCATGAATTCTACTTCTCTATTACTGGCCTTGTACCTCTCCTCAGCATCTCAGGCTATCCAAACAATCACCAGGTTCCATCCTTTTCACCTCCTAAGTATCTTCTCATTTAATTAACTTGCCCAGATTTCTACTGATACCACCTGGGTCTATGTCCCCATCATCGCTTCCCTTGACCAATATAAAATACCACCTTAATAGGTCCCTCTTCCTTCAAATTTTCATCCCTCCCATGCATCCCTTCCCCACAATAAGAAAGTTCTCTCTAATAAGAAAATTAGATCAGTTCACACCCTCCTTAAAGCCCTTCAAATCTCAATAGTTTGTGTTGAAGAGGCCTTTCAGGTACTATTGTACAAATTCACCAACCTCTGCCTAACCTTCCCCCTCTCTCTACATACATCTCACCCAATCTTCTAGCTACACAGAGGTTTGCTGTGACCCAAATGATCTCCCTCTTTCTTAGAGAACTATGTTCCTCTAAATCACCCCCATCTCCATTATGCTAATTTCTGCATGGTTCACGTCTTCTAAGAAGTCTTCTGCAGATAAGCCCAGTCTGAATAGAGTTATTTTCCTTTGGGTTTCTAAAGGAACCTTAACTACTCCCATCATGATATTGTTTTAGACAACTCAGGCTGCTCTAAACACAGCTTCACTCAAAAGTCTTTGCATATATTGCTTTCTCACCTGGACTACCTTTTCTCATCTTCCTTCTGGTCAATTACTCTCCATCCTTCAATACCGCATCTTGAGTATTCTCTCTCTCATAAAATCATTCCAATCTCTCTTCTCTCTCTCTCTCTCTCTCTCTCTCTCTCTCTCTCTCTCTCTCTCTCTCTCTCTCTCCCTCTCTCTCTCTGGATTTGACCATGATCTCATGTCATCTGTACAAATTTCTGTTAATTTATTTCATAGCATTTCTTGATTTATAATTCTAAGTCTGTGTTTGCCACTGGACTACCAACTTTTCAAGGGTAGTGTCAAGGTCCAATTCAGCTTTCTTTTCTCAGTGCCTGCTACATACAAAGAAGATATTTAATACATATTCATTGAATACACAAATGAATGACTGCATCCATTCTTCAGGGCTTGACAATTTTATCACTGTGATACCTGTGAACTACAATAGATCAGATTTATTTATATTCTGAACTGAATACATACATGGCTATACAATCTTTCTTAATAAGATCTACCATAAGCATCTAAAGAGGGGACAAAGCCTTATAATCTCTTTAACTCTGCTTCTCTGTCTTGAACTTAAAAGAGCTCAATATACTTTTGCTGATTACTATTGCTCTATCACCTATCTTTTTTGATTCATCAACTTACTAAAAAATTAAAAAAGAAAGTCATCTCAGAAATCAAGCAACTCAAATCACAAAATGTTCTTTTCTAAAAATAACACGTCCCCAAACCCTCAAGGCAGAAGCCATGTGTTTTCTCCTTTTCCATTAATGAGAGAAAGTTACAACTTCCTCCGTTTTCATTTTATCTGCGTCATGTCTGTATTGCCTGGAGATTTGTGGCTGTTGTTTCAAGAAAAATCAAAATGACAACGGGAGATGGGTGGTCTCCTTGATTTAAAAGTGGCACTTAGATCTATCAAACCCCGCAAATCCAAGAAAAAGAAAGTTATTGCACAGCTAGTGCCTACTTCAGAGGCAGGAATCCCTGGGAGCATGTGGGGTGGGTCTACTTGCATGACCTTTAATGCAATTACATATAAAGTAGAATCACAAGGGCATAGAATTTGACATATGTTTTACTTATAAATCTCATCATAGATCATTAAGCAGGTATTATCCTCATTTTATAGTTGAGAAAACTAGATTTCTGGGAAGCTATGTAACATATCCAATATCACACAACTACTGTCTTTGCAACAGAATGAGCTGGCCCCTTTTCAATAGCCTCATGCCTCTGTTTTTCAAAAGGGATGATAGGTGGTCAGGACTTTGAATACAATCCAATTCCCACAACATCCAGAAGGATTTGTGACATAGGCCAAACAGGTTCTCATTAATACTACTAATTCTGTCACTAGGCCCACATTTCTCCTGCACTGGATCCACATTTGAGTTTTATTGGACCCTTTAATGTCTTTAGCTCAAGAGCATTGGACCTCAGATCTTCTCACTCCAAGGGAAAACTGAGCAGCAACTTCTCTTCATCCATCAATATCATCCTAGAAGAGAACTGTCTACGGCTGTCCTCTCTAGCCACATTTCCCACGGACAGCATCCTGTCCATAGGTTCCAGAGGCAAAAGTGTCTGCCAAACAAGATAGCCTCCTATGCCCTGTCTTACCTCCACTGGAATCATGGATAAGATTGAACCACTAGTTCCCCCACACACACACTCAAAAAAAAAATTTAACCTTTCCTTTCCTCTCCCAGTAAATATTCCCACCCATGGAACACTGTGGCTTTTGTGTGTTTATCAATCTACCAAAGCATCTTCTTGGGTAGAAGTTGTGAGAGATGTAAACAGGCCTTGAGCTCCCTCTAGAGGTTGTAATCATGTGACCAGCACACAGAACCCTTGCCTTAAATACTACAGGTATTTCTTCAGCACAGTGAAATAAAAAGATCAGGACACCTACAGAGATGGTTGTCTGCCTTTATTCCCTGCCAAAAGAACCAAACAACACCCTGTTATGATTTTCCTGAAGATAAGGCTTTTCAATCATGCAAACAATTCTGGGCCTCAGAGTTCAAGAGCATGCCATGGAGGGATCACTGGACAAGCTCTGCAGACCCCAGGGCTTCCTGAACTAAGCCATAGGTGGGAGCCGAGGAAGATCAAAAATCATGGGCACACCTCAATTCCCTCCTGGAGAACATTGAGCAGTAGATTTCTTCCTAACCTCTTTGTAAAAATAGATTTTGAAAAAGTAAGCATGTTTCTCAATTCAGACATTCCATGCTCCCTTATGTAGTTGCAGAAATAGCTCATTCTCTGCTTAAGGACAAAAAGTAATTACCATGGCCTGTTTATCTCATCTGCTTCCCAGGAGAAAGGAAACTCATCACATGGAAGTGATAGAAGGTCTCCACACCTTTCCTCCAAAAGGAGGGGGTAATTATTCTCAGAGTCCTCCCTTCCAAGGACCTGTCCCACTGGACTGGGAGCTTCCCATGACAGCAACAGCCCCTTTTTGTCTTTAAATCCATGATACCAGCACCAGGTCAAGCATCTTTCAGGTTTGCTGGAAAAAAAGTCTGGGGATGGGAGGTATGGAGATGGAAAAGGTCCTCCCTAATGGTGGGATCTGCCTCCTCAAAGGTCTCCTGTTCCATTCTCTTTCTACCAAAGTCTCTAAAGACATGAGGAGAACCTTGTGTCAGAAATTTTTTATCTGTTAACATTACTTCTGAGTTATATCCCCCATAAAGTCCTATCTTTACAAGCCAGCTGTGATGCTCAAGACAAGATATTTAAAAATGTTTTGCATTTAAGGAAACAAGGTCTGATATACACAGAGCATTGCTCAAACCCACCTAACTCCAGCTAATCAGCCTGAGTCCGTGCAGCGTGCAGTCTTTCTCTTGGCATTGACCTTTGGTCTCTGTAGTTGCTGATTCTCCAGACTGCCTGATATGTTTTCTTCCCAAGGGACCTCCTGGAAAGTCCCTATTTGGTCCAAGCTCCAAAATTCCCACTGATGAGCTCTCTGGAAACTCATCCCACTGAGCAGATAACTGCTGAGTGGATATCTTCCCCTACCCCATCCTGATTCTGGAAACTGGAGTCCCCAACAACTGAACAGAGAATGAATCCTGAGTGATTAGCTTTCTCTAACCCATGGGTTCTGCAAACGTCCCCTTGGATGCAGTCTGTGTCCAGCTGTGCAAGCAGGGAAGCTCAGGGAACTGTTCAGAATCAAGGTCTCTGCTCATTGCATCATTTAGGCCTTCAAAGGCATGTGAACCTTCAAGAGAAATGACAGGGCCAGACTTTAGAGAAATGTTTGATATCATCTTGGCTAAATTTGGTGATGGTTAAAAGTAAAGAGAATTAAAATGAAAAGGGGGAAAAAGAAGAAAATTTTGTGGGGATGTAGGAGCAGCTGCTTTTGCAAATCAGCCTTAGGAAAGATCTAGAAATTGCATTTCTAGCCAAGCTGGCTTGGTTCAGTGGTTGAGCATCAGCATATGAACCAGGAGGTCATGGTTTGATTCCCCAACAGGGCACATGCTTGGGTTGCAGGCTCTGTCCTCAGTAGGGCATGTGAAGGAGACAGTTGATCAATGATTCTCTCTCATCATTGATGTTTCTATCTCTCTCTCCCTCTCTCTTCCTCTCTGAAATCAATAAAAATATATTCCTTTAAAAAGGAAAGTGCATTTCTACCTATTTGGAGGAGAGAAGTTCAGATACTAGTAGGAAGAGGGCAGATAGTGGCAGGTCCATATATCCTGAAGTGCTCATGGAAAGTCAGTGACTATCTACACACACACACATACACACACACACAGTTTTTCCTAGCTCAAGCCTCTGGGTTATTTGGATCTCTGGAGTCTGGAAGATGACAGCCAGCCATATGACTTAGAAAGAAGGGGGATCTAAGGTTAGTGGTAGGAACACAGTTGGAGCAAGTACAGATGGAACTGGGGAAGAGAGTTCATGGGGGCAAGTGAGAGGGTGGCTGGAGTTCACCAACAGTGTGCCTTGCTCTGTCACCACGGTCCCAGGAGGATCTGGGCTGAGGAAGGCCGTTCCTGAATCTAACGCAATTCACCCGCAAAATGAGCTGATAAAAACAGATTTTCTGTTTACTGAGAGGACACAGAAGGATTATATGAGATGATGGTTGTTCAAAAGCTTTGAAAAGTACAAACTCTAAACAAGTATGAAGGGTTATAATGTTCTCATGACTAATACCCCATCACTTCCTGAAGGCACAAAGCTTGCTTATGGAAGAAACTGTGCATCAGAAACTTTAGGTGAGGGAGGGCCAGATGAACGGAGGTGCTCGCAGAACGAATCTCCTTACCATCAGTTGACCTTATTGTACAATTTCAGGTGATATTGTATGTGATGACATTGGTGGAATTGTCCTGGAGTGATGGCGCTGTAAATAGAACATGCAGTGAAAGCTGAGTCACAGCGAGATCAGGTGAAGAACCCTCAGTGGAAAGTCAGGAGAACTGGATTCTCATAGCAGGTATGGCAAAGCACGGGCCCATGTCATCTGCTGTCACCATGCCTATTTGCACAGTTCTAAATAAAAGTGCTCCTTCTTAGTCTTTTCCAAGTTGTAATACTCTGTAAGTATGTGCACATGTGTGCACATGTGTTGTAATGCTTATGAGAGCTCATCTTATTCATCACTTAACGCTCAGTCCCTTGCTGAGCACCTGGCTTACAACAGGGGCTTGGTACACAGCCTGTTGAATGAATGAAGTGCTCAGAGCAGTAATTCTTAATCCTGGCTGCCCATCAGAGTCACCTGGAAAGCTATACAAATCTTGACATCCAGCCCCATTTCAGAAACTGATCTGATTGGTCAAAAGTAAAACTCTGGCATAAATAGTTTTTAAATTTTTATTACATTTATTGGGGTGATATTGGTTAACAAGATTCTATAGGTTTCAAGTGTACAATTCTATAATACATCATCTGTATATTGTACTGTCACCTACGGTAACCATATATTTGACACCTTTCCCCTCTTTTGCCTCCCCGCCCCATCCTCCTTTCCTTCTGGTAATCACCAATTACTGAGGGGACACAGAAAGATTATATGAGACGATCTGTGTCTATGAATTTTTGTGAGATATTGCTATTTGCAACAACATTGATGGATCTGGAGAATATCATGCTAAGCAAAACAACCTAAATGGAAAAAGTCAAGAACCATATGATGTAACTTACATATCCTATCTAATAATAGACAAGCATGGTATAATTGACCGTACCTTCGCTACGCCTCCCACTGGCTAATCAGCATGATATGCAAATTAACCACCAACAAAGATGGCGGCTAATCTGCATACTGCAGGCAGGGCAGGACAGCGCGAGCCGCCATCCAGGTGCTCGTGTGTGATCCCAGAAGCCGCCTGCCTGCCATCTGTGTGTGCGGCCCAGCAGCCGGCAGGTCCTGCAGTCTGAGTGCGTGGCCTGGCGGGCGGCGGGGCCTGCAGTTTGTGTGCGCGGCCCAGTGGCCCGTCCTGCCCGGCCACCCGCCAGGCCTGCAATCCATGTGCGATCTGCCTGCCTTGCGCCCCCCCCACACCACCCCGCTGCCCGCCGGGCCTTCTGTGTGCGGCGGGCAGCGGGGTGAGGCGGTGCAGCAGAGGGCTTGCCATATGTAACCCAGCGCGGGATCCGGGCCTGCTATCTGCCACCTGGGGAGCCAGCCTAAGCCAGCAGGTGGTTATCTCCTGAGGGGTCCCAGACTGTGAGAGGGCACAGGTCCGGCTGAGGGACACCCCCCCACCCTCCACCCCCCACCTCCCGCCAGTGCACAAATTTTTGTGCACTGGGCCTCTAGTCAGATATAAAATAGAAAGCCACAAATGAACAAATAAGACAAACAAACAAAAACTCATAAATAGTTTTTTTAAAAACTCCCCAGGGACTTTCATAGGCAGCAGAAGTGGAGGACCACTTCAGAGTCTCAAAGATCAGCCAAGCCAGTGTTGTCCAAACCTCATCTTCTGCACTAAAACCGTTTTTCAGCCACAACAAAATCTTGAGTTGAAAAGTACTGCATGGAAGAGAATGAAGCAGTCTCCCTGGTAGAGATGGGGAAGGTAGGCCCGGAGGCTCTCCTTCCAGCCACTGAGCTCCAAGGTGGTTCACAAAACCCACCATCTCTGGGGACACGGCCTGCTGGAATTAGAAAAATCCAGTCCTGAATTCTAAGCAGGATCATCCCACTGCACAGCACTGCCTCCTCTCTGCGCCCCATGGAACATAACGCAGTCTTCACCCTGAAACTGCCCTGAGACAAATGGCAACTGTTTTTTCCTTTTCAGCCCAAATTCAGTACTCTCAACTCTCAGGGAAAATCAGGCACAGGCCTCGTAGGATAGTGGAGAAAAAAGAACGCCTAAAATATATAAATAATTCAAGGCTGAGTTTATTCATGATGCGGTGTTTGCTCCAGGCAGTGGTTCATGTAATCTCTCTTACACTGCTGGCCAGGCTGCCTCCGTAGCATTTATTACTGCAGACAACCCGTTCGAAGCTGTTCTGATTTATGCATCTACATTCTATTACAGGGTAAGTTTATAGCACATTGAGGTTCCTGCTGCTGAGATTGTAAAAAGAAGAAGAAGAAAAAAGACTAGAGAAAAGAATAAGGGATAGTCATTCTGCCAGTCTAAGGGGGGCAAAGGAAATGGGTCTATGTACTTTTATGACATATTTAATTAGTTATCTGGTACACACATACACACACTCTCACACATACCTACATCAGACAAAAGAATGTTTATCAAGCATCTACTAAGTGCCAGCTTACTGTTGTAGGTGATGGGGCTACACTGGTCACTACACTAGACAAACCCCCTGCTCTCAAAACATGTTCTTACCAACAAGCTTCTGGTGAAAATAATGCTACCACCATCTTTGTCCCCCAACAATGCTCATTGCAGGGTTGACACTTGGCAGACACTCTATATCTGTTCAATGAATAAGTGAATCTGAGGTGAGGAAAAAAATGAAGTATGTTACCAACCAAGGTCACTTTTTACTTCTCTCTTCACAGTAATGCTATATAAGAGAAACCATATAAAACCTCATGCACTACTAAACATTTATTGTTTGTGTATTAAGGCTGTTAGTCTGGGTAGTTCTCCTCATCTTGGCATGGTTCTCTCACAGAGCTTGCAGGTGGCTGGCTGTCCACTGACCAGGTCATCCTCTCCTGGGACCAATAGGGTGACTCAGCTCTGCTCCATGTGCCTCTCATCCTCTAGTCAGAGACAGTGTGTCCTCATGGCCATTGCGGGAGAATGGAAAGTAGTGGAAACACACAGCCCTTGAGGTCTAGGGTTGAACTGAGAAACTATTACTTCCAATGGATTTCATTGGCTGGAAGAAATCAGAAAGCCAGTCAGACTCAAGGACTGAGAGATTTCATCTTTAGTGACAGGATCTGCAAAGTTACCGAGTAAAGGACAAGGCCAAAAGGGGTGAAGAACTGAAGCCACCATTACAATATTTCACAGGTACTCAGCAAATTAGCCAAAATCTGTGACTGGAACCAACCTCTTAAGTGAAGTGTACTGTCCCTTCCAGTAACAACTAGGCACATTCCCACCAAGGCTTTGAACAGGCTCCCTGGGAAGTTCAGGAAGAAAGTATGTATGTGTCTGAAAATAGTTCAGTGTGTCTTGAGTGTCCTCCTGCCCTTGTCCCTGATCCTCACCTGGTCCCACTTAGGGTTGGCACGTGCCTCTTATCCTCTCTCCTATCTCTCACTAGTTCTTTTTGCTCCCTTCTTAACCCACCACCTAAGGAGGCAAGATGTGATTATCTATAATAATAAAAGATAATATACTAATTAGACTGGACATCCTTCCAGATGTCCTTCCGGACAAAGCCGAGGCAGCAGGGGCCGAGGCAGAGGCGGCCGGGGCCAAGCCCCTTGCACAAATTTTGTGCATCGGGCTTCTAGTAGTTAAATAATGAGGCAAAATTTTAGCCCAACCCCTGTGCTAAAGGACTTTGCACATGTCACTTCATTTAATCCTTAAAATTATCATATAAGTTAGTTACAATTATTACTCATTTTACCGTTGTGCTCATCACCTGAAAAAAAAAAAAGAAGAAGAAGAAGAATACTAAGAGAGATTAAGTCACTTGTCCAAGGTTTTGCAGCTAGTAAGGAATCAAGTCAGGTTTCAAACTTCATCTGTCTGAATCAGAGCCCATGCTCCTAACTACTAAGCTTTGCCCCCCACTTCCTTGAACCCAGAGGGTCACCTTCACTAAACCGTGGCACCTACCTTGTACAGAATTACCACATTCTTAAAGCAAGAAGACCACAATCTTCTGCCCTCTCTCTTCTTATTAGACAGTGGGAAGGAAAGAACTGAGTTCATACAACATCTTGGATTACTTTTCTCTGGGGACAAAGGGTTGGGAGCGTGAGGGGCAGGTTATTAAACTTTCCCTCCTGTATGGTTTCCACCAGCTCCCACCAGAATATCCTAGGCTGTGTTAGTCAGAATGACTGCAAATGAGACCATAGATTCCATTCTTCTTCAGGACACTTGGAATTAACATAATGCATGGTGTAATTTGCTCACCCACACAAGCACCAATAATTCTTTGTGTAATTTCCTCTTGTTGGTCAGGAAAGAGGCTAAGTCTGTAGCAGAAGGAAAGTATGAAAATCCCATCCACATTATTTCAAAAGAATTGAATTTTTACAGAAGCACCTTGATGTAAACATGTGGGAGCGTGTGAGCAGGGGAATGAATACATGGCAGCTCACTTCAATGTCCAGCTGTGGACAAGCACTGAGTTCTCGATAGGTAGACTGTCTGCCCAAGCCCCACCCTCTGCAGGGTATGTTCAGCCTCCCTTCTCACCTCCATTTGCCATTTACACCCAAAGAACAACCCAAAAAAATGGAAACCTACCACTTGGACCCGTAGGTTTCCAGGCTTGTTTCAGTTCCAAGATAGAACCCTAGTGAAAGCTGGATTCAAGATCATGTCCTAGGTTTGAAGCCCTTAGAGGAACATGCTCAGGGATGCTGGAAAAGAAAGAAATACATACAACTGGTTAACAACCAGCCTCTTGGTGCATTTAGCCATCCAGCAGAGTAGGTGGGAATGACAGGCCTGCTTTACTCCATGGCTCAAAGGAGAGTTCAGTGGGCACCAACTTGCACTTGGGAGAAAAGATGGAATTTTCAATAGGGGGCACTCACCACATTAAAGAAGAAGAAAGAAGAGAGCCTATGGTGCCCAAGCACAAGGAAGAGTGAAATGGGAACCGTGTCTTTAAGGCACAGTGGCCTCATCTACTATAAACAGGGCCCTGAATGTTAAACTGGGACCAATCACACTGGTCACTCCTCTTCCCTTGGGAGTGAGTGAATGAGAGAGAGATTAGGGACTCTCGTTCCTTAGCACTCCCTGCATGGGGAAAATGGACAGAAGTCACCTAATCTTTGAAAAGAAATGGACATCAGCTTGCCTTCTCTCAGTGAAGCCAAGTAAAGGGTGCTAACATTGAAGACTCGTCAAGACAAAAATAAACAGCAGGGAGAGTGAGAATGTGGGCAGAGAGAGGCTAAAAGAACTCAGGGGCAGCGTATTCATTGTAGCCTTTGCCTCTTGGGAAGCCGACCTATCTCTTCAGCACAGCTGTGATGTGTGGGACAGAGTTGGGTCCATGAGAGAATCAAGAGGCATCATCGGAGGATCAGATGCTAAATGCTTTTTAGCATGAGCTAGAGCTGAGAAGTAATCCAAACGGGAAGTAGGGAAGCAGCAAAATGTGGGAGCAGACCACCGGAGAGGACCAAAGGGAGGTGGCAGGAACCCACTCTGGACATGGCTGTAGTCCCTCGCAGGTGGACTGCTATCTTCCCCAGGGGCCTCGGGCTAGGCTAGGGTGGATGCTGTCCAAGGGAGGCTAATTGCATCCTCGTTTTGGTCTCTTTGTTCTATAAAGGCATGTACGACCGCATCAGTATGCTCAGCAAAGGGCCTCCTTTTGTTGTGGCAGGTGCTGTAGGAATTCAGAACAGCTGATGCTTCATAAAATCATGAACCTGCAGAGCGTCCTGGGAGGTCAGAAAACCAAGGCCCCTGCCCCTCACATCTGGCCCATCTGTTGAAAGATGTGTCAGCTTAGAAATATTTTTAAATTATGTTTATTGTATTTCATCTTATTTCTCTTTCATCAGAGAAAATGTGGAGCCTGCAGTAAAGACCAGAAAAGAAAACAAAAATAGTGTCTAACCTTAATCACCACCCAATGAGAGCTGCTGTTAGGATTTTAGTGGAGAGCCTACTCCTCTCCCTCAATCTCTTACCTATGGGGTACAGGTGTGTGTGTTTACGTGTGTCTTCGTGTGTGTGTGTGTGTGTGTGTGTTCTGTAAATATAAAAAAGTGGACTTTTCCTATTACTCTAGAATTAGCAAATAAAAATGTCAACAAAGGCATTAAGTGCCATACACTTTAACTAAAGCTAAACACCTTTTTCAAACCTTGCCAATAAGTAAATAAACTGGCACTTCAACTTTCAACCAGTACTCAACTCCGCCCTTGCTATCTATGAAAGAAGACCTAGGAGAAGAGGAAGAGGCAATCTATGATTACTGCATGGGAATGCTGGGCGATAGCACATCCAAGGGCTAAACAGGGATTTATGAAAGATACAAGGAGATTTCCAAGAAAATAACTCATAAATATTGGGAACACTTGCAAGAAGGAAGTACTGACACCACATTCCCTGGATGGCCACCTGGGAATCAGCAGCCTTGTTGATTTGCTCTGTTCCTGCCTACGTATTAAAACAGAGCTTGAGAGAGAGAGCAGGGCAGGGAGAGGGCATCCGTGGAGCAGCCTGTAACTTCATTGTCATGGCAAAAGTACATCAACTTTCTGGAGGTCAATAGGACACTTTGAAGGTAATCTTGACCCATCTATCTCACCCTTAATATAAGAGGGTGGGTTACCAAAGAAGAGGACCTGAAAAGCATGAGGCTTTGGTGGAACTCCAAGTGAGATATCTGAAGGAGAGCTGGAAGTTGTCAACCAGAGTTAGATTTTCTGCAGTTGGGAGGTCCCTAAAGGGGAACCTAAGAAAATTGACAATACACCCACCAGGAGAGAACCAACGAGTGGGGAGTCTGACATGGAGAGAGTCCTGAGGTCCCATCGCTGGGAACCAAATAAACAATGACAATTAACAGAGGGAACTGCAACAGTAGCCAGCTCAACAAGCCATGTTTATCCTTGCCCTCTTCGTCCTCCTCTCCCTGACACACAGAGGCCCTGTCACCGATATGAGGGAGCAGAGGGCTGTTATCAGACAAGGAAGGAGGAGGAAGATGGAATGAGCAGACTAGGATCCTCCCACTCACATGCCTCAAGCCTGGAGAGCACTGGAGGAGGAGAAGAGGATGAGGTTGCTCTTTTAAATGGAAAGAACTTGTTACAATTAAAGCAAATAGGAAATTATGGACAGATATATTTATCACAGCATCACTGATAACATTTTTAAATTACATTTTTTTTAAAAATCTCAACCAAATAACAAAATCAATGAAGGAAAATGTCTTCCACTGATTAGAAGTTTACCCCCCTGCCTCCAGACCAGGCCTTTAGATCTCCAAAGGGAAATAAAGTAAACAAGTTATATGACAATTGATTTATTTGCTAGATTAAAATAAATTTAGCTCTCAGAAGGGCATTGTAAATGATGTTTTTATATGTCCATTTTCCTAAAATTTTCCTTCTATCAAATCCACTAAAGAAAAGTACTTGATTTAAAGTTTTCCCCAAATTTCCTATTTCCTTATCTTTGTGTTTGGTTTTCTCCAACCATAGAGAATTCTTCAAGTTCAAGAGTATCCACAAGAAAAATGGATGGCTATTCTCAAAGGACTTTCTCTAAGCTTACATATAATTGGCTATAAAGTATCTCAGAACCCTTTGGAATAAATGTTAATTAGGATAAGGTTTGTAGAATTCATGGCCTCAAATGTTTACCTTTGTATACTGACCTTTAGGAATGAAGACAGGGAACGCACAAGGCTTTCTCCAACACCTACTACACAGTTATGACTAATGTTAATAACAGCTACCCAACATTGATCAGTTACGCAAGCTAGACATGGTTCTGTCATTTAATTCTTACAGCCAACAGTATTTTATGAGAAGTACTCTTAGCATCTGTACCTCACAAATGAAAAAATAGGATTAGAAGGGTTTAATGACTTGCTCAAGAGTCCCCAGACAGTAAGGGATGGAGCCTGCTCTTTCCAATTCCAGGACTCGTGCCTTTAATAAAGTTTTATGCCTCAAACCCCACCTTGCTGTCAGAGAGAATAAAAGCAGTATCAGCCATCATTCATGAAACCCTGCTGAATATGCTCTACCTTGCTTAGTGTTTGGTACATCTACATGTGCGTAGCATGAATTTATTCCACACTAGCATACAAGGAATGTCATTGCATCTTCTAAACCAAAGTCTATCTGTGGGGCCCTGATAAACATAGTGGTAGGAAGCTCAACAGCATTCATCATTATGGGGCCTTCTTCTCTAGTGTTGTACAAGTTACCCATGAAACTTCTTGGTCTAGAACATTTGGGCATGGGCCCTCTAATCCTCATGCTCTCTATTGTCATCCCTGAACTATGCTGCTCAGTGTCTAGCCTCCCTGGGTTTTTAATTGGCCATACCTTACCCAGGATCATACATTAAACAGTGCTAGGTCTCTGCCATTTCCAAAAGCCCTGAAACTCTTTTGATCTCCAAGTCAGAGAAATACCTAGTGCCAGTGTATAAGTCAGCATTTGGGACTTATTCTGCAGGGATTGGCATTTAAAAACTAATACTTTCATTTGACTAGTGTGTTGAGCATCGTCCCATGCACTAGAAAGCCACCAGTTCCATTCCCAGTCAGGGCGCATGCCCTGGTTTTAGGCTCAATCCCTAGTAGGGGGCATGCAGGAAGCAGCTGATAGATGTTTCTCTTTCACATCAATGCTTCTCTCTCTCTTTTCTCTCTCTCTCTCTCTCTCTCTCTCTCTCTCTCTCTCTCTCTCTCTCTCTCGTAAACATATTTAAAAAAGAGAAAGGAAAGGAAAGGAAAGGAAAGGAAAGGAAAGGAAAGGAAAGGAAAGGAAAGGAAAGGAAAGAACCAATAGATCTCAAAAAGCTGCTTCAAGAGGTTAAACACACCAAGGCATGCTTCAATCAGCCATGGATAGAGAAGGAAAAAATACGACAGATATGACACTCTTCCAGACATTTTGCCATATTGTATTCTACTAGTACCTCTTCTACCAGACTGAAAGATAGAAATTATAATTGGTTTTTAAGATGAATAAACAAAAAAATAAAGAGTTTTTAAGAGGTCCCCAAATCATACAGTTATTTCATTCTTCATAGATGGTCTGGTGAAAACTTGCAGGTAATCCTAATAATAATGACCATTTCTTGAGCTCTCACTCTGTACCTAGACATTGAAGTAAGAACTTCATATTCACTAGTTCCCATAACAATTCAATAATCTATCTCTTTATCTTTACCTAAGATATGAGAACCACTGGAACTCAGAGAGGCCAAGTGATTTGCCCAAGGTCATACATCTGGTAAAACCAAGGAGCCTGAATGTGAAGCTACTATTTTAAATGCAAAGTCTGATTCTTAACCAGCACATAGCCCACCTCTCCTCAAGTCTATAAAGTGCAGCTCCCATGGGCCTGGGACCCAGTAGGGAGGGAAGTGAATAGGGTAAACAGAGAGTACAGACTGGCATTTCTGGTGTTCCCTCAGCCTTACCACTGAATATTTTACAGGAGTGAATCACAGAACAAAAGGGCAGAGGCCTTGCTTACTTTATTTGACAAACCACACTGTAAAATAATAATTATTAGTCATCTTTGAGCCTTGTGATACTGGTAGCTTAGTCATTCAATAAGGATTATAGATCACCCATTCCTAAACCTCTAGGTAGGGCTTCAAGCCACCCACACAACCCTTAAACAAACCCCAATGTCTTGGATTCCATGGGGTAGTGGGTAGCTCCAGACCCATTCTGCAGGAGCTATGCATTGTTCTTATTAAAATACAGTATTATTTATTAACTGCCAGCCTGATTGGTGCCTAACTGCTCCCCTGCTGGCCCAATTGTCCCCAACTGCCCTCCCCTGCTGGCCCAATTGTCCCCAACTGCCCTCCCCTGCTGGCCCAATTGTCCCCAACTGCCCTCCCCTGCTGGCCCAATTGCCCCCAACTGCCCTACCCTGTCACCCCAGTTGCCCCCAACTGCCCCCCCTACTGGCCCGGTTGCCCCCAACTGCCCTGCCCTGCAGGCCTGGTCCCCCACAACTGCTCTCCCCTTCAGGTTTGGTTACCCCCAACTGCCCTCTCCTGCAGGCCTGGTTGTCCCCAACTGCCCTCCCCTGCAAGTCTGGTGCCCCCCTCCAACTGCCTTCCCCTGCAGGCCTGGTCACCCCTAACTGCCCTCCCCTGCCATCCTGGTCACCCCCCAACTGCCCTCCCCTGCTGGCCTGATCACCCACAACTACCCTCCCCTGCCGGCCATCTTGTGGTGGCCATCTTGTGTCCACATGGGGGTGGTCGTCTTTGACCACATGGGGGTGACCATCTTGTGCAAGGGCATGATGGTCAATTTGCATACCACAGCTTTATTATATAGGATACTATTAGTATTAATAGTATTAAGAAGTCATTCATCAGAATAAGCAGGAGTCCCTCACCTGCTTCCAAAAAAATTATCTTTCCAGCAAGACAAGACAAGATACTCCAAGCAGTTTTAAGTCTCCCTTAGGGCACAGGAATTTCATCTCAACTATGTTTACCTGGTATTTATGAGGGAAGCTATATGTGTGGAAGAGATATAAGAATAAAATACAATAGGCATATAAATGGGTAAGGTTACCCAAAAAAACACTGAAGCTGGTTTTATGATGGAAGAGCTGAAAAGGACATGTGACTTTCAATTTTGCAGCACTACTAAAAATTCATCCTCTAGAAACCATTTAACTATCATAAAATTTTTAAGCACAAAACTGCTCATCAAAATGTTCTTTAGCAGTGTCAAAGCACAAAACACCTACCTATCCACTTCTAAGGCCTTGTTTATGTAAAGTGTGGTATATTCAATTAGTGGATTGAATTGTACAGTTTTAAAGGCTTTATAACATATGAAAAAGTTACCTTATGATATCAAGGTGGAAATAGTACCACATTTTCTGTACATGAGCATAATGATGATTATGCAAGCCAAACCACCCAAGTTCTTAAAGGAAAGAAAAAAAGACTAACGGGAAGTGGCCCAACTCCCAACTGAGCATACATAGTAGTTGCTTTAGGAAGTAATTTATATGTCCTTTATTTTATTTTATTGAATTTTCCAACATGATTATAAGGAGCACATATTGTTCTTATAATAAAAATCAATGATGGATTATTGCATTATCTTCATTAACTCAGTTCTACTTATAATTAATCCACATGACAAAGGCAATGAGTTCAATGCCCATCATGCACAGATGCCAAAAGTCTGAGGCGACAGTTTTTTTTGCAGAGAAAAGGAGATTTACTCATCATCCAGCCAACTTAGGAGACCAGATATGAAACTCAAATTAGTCTCTCCCCCCCAAAAAAAAGATGAATTAAAAAAAATTAGTCTCTCACACCAAAAAAATTAAGATACCTAGGAATAAACTTAACTAAGGAGGTAAAAGACCTGTATGCAGAAAACTACAGGAGGCTGAAAAAGGAGATCGAGGAAGACATAAACAGATGGAAGAACATACCGTGTTCATGGATTGGTAGAATCAACATCATCAAGATGTCCATACTACCCACAGCAATCTATAGATTTAATGCACTCCCCATTAAAATACCAATGGCATATTTCATAGACCTAGAACAAACTTTCCATAATTCATCTGGAATAAAAAAAGACCCCGAATAGCTGCAGCAATCCTGAGAAAGAAGAAGAAAGTAGGTGGGATCTCAATACCAGATATCAAGCTGTATTACAAAGCCACTGTTCTCAAAACAGCCTGGTACTGGCACAAGAACAGGCATATAGATCAATGGAATAGAATAGAGAACCCAGAAATCGACCCAAACCACTACGCTCAATTAATACTCAATAAAGGAGGCATGAACATACAATGGAGTTGACAGCCTCTTCAATAAATGGTGTTGGGAAAATTGGACAGACAACTTACACCATACACAAAAATAAACTCAAAATGGATAAAGTACTTAAACATAAGATGGTAAGCCATAAAAATAGTAGAGGAATCCACAGGCAGCAAAATCTCAGACATATGCTGAAGCAATTTCTTCACTGATACTGCTCCTAGGGCAATGGAAACTAAAGAGAAAATAAACAAATATATCCACATTAAAATAAAAAGCTTTTGCACAGCAAAGGAAACCATCAACAAAACAACAAGAAAGCCCACTGCATGGGAGAACATATTTGCCAATGTTATCACCAATAAGGGTTTAACCTCCAACATTTACAGGGAACTCATACAACTTAACAAAAGAAAGATAAACAACCCAATCAAAAAATGGGCAACAGACCTAAATAGATACTTTTCGAAAGAAGACAAAAGAAAGGCCAAGAGACATATGAAAACATGCTCAGTCACTAATCATCCGAGAGATGAAAATCAAAACAACAATGCGGTACCATCTCACACCTGTCAGAATGGCTATCATCAACAAATCAACAAACAACAAGTGCTGGAGAGGATGTGGAGAAAAAGGAACCCTCATACACTGCTGATGGGAATGCAGACTGGTGCAGCCACTGTGGAGAACAGTATGGTGTTTCCTCACAAAACTAAAAATGGAATTCCCATTTGACCCAGTGATCCCACTTCTAGGAATATATCCCAAGAAACTAGAAACACCAGTTAGAAAGGATATATGCACCCCTATGTTCATAGCAGCACAATTCACCATAGCTGAGACTTGGAAACAGCCTAAGTGCCCATCAGTAGATGAGTGGATTAAAAAACTGTGATATACCTATACAACGGAATACTACACTGTGGTAAAAAAGGAGTTCTTACAATTTACAACAGCATGGATGGAACTGGAGAGCATTATGCTAAGTGAAATAAGCCAGTCAGAGAATGATAAATATCACATGATCTCACTCATTTATGGAATATAATGGACAATATAAACTGATGAACAAAAACAGATCCAGAGACAGAGAAGTATCGATCAGACCGTCAAACCTCAGAGGAAAATTAAGGGAGGGTAGGGGTAAGGGGGCGAGATCAACCAAAAAGACTTATATGCAATCATATAGGCCTAACCAATGGACACAGACAACAGGGGGGTGAGGGCATGAGTGGGGGAGATGGGAGGTAATGTGAGGATAAGGACACATATGTAATAACTTAATCAATAAAGAAATTAAAAAAAATAGTCTCCCCAAACAAAGGCTTTGGACCAGTTCTAAGAGGTGAGGGTGAGAAGAGGTTATACATATTTTTCATTCTAATTCCTGGGATCTGATTGGGAAGTCTTGGCAGTAAGGCTTCTAAGGTGAGGAACATGGAAGGGCCAAGAGAAAACAAAGAAATGCCAACTGGGAAGAGTTCAGTTTAGCAGTCCTATGCAAGGCCAAATTTGGTCCTGATTCAGATCTTTATTGATGGACCTTTAGTTCTTAATGGGCCCTGGGTGTAAAAGTTGCATCTCTGTTACTTGAGTCCCATGAATTTTGGTTTTGCAATGTTCTTGAGGCCAGCTCAGGGTTATTATAGCTGTTAACTGTGCTGTCCAAGTTTCTGATCAGGCTTGGTCTGTGATCTCTGGAACCCACCCTATAAAGGGGCCAGTGGTTATCTTTTGAAAGACACTTAAAACTAGAAAAAAAACAACTATTAGGATCTGTTTTCACTGTTTGGGATTCATGTGCAGTTGGTGACAGCAATAATCTCAGTGTTTAAGAATGAACCCGACCCCGGGGGATGGCTTTGTAAATTATGGTTGTCTAATCACCATGCTGTTACATCTAAAACTACTATGAAATGATATTAAATGTCAACTGTAATTGAAAAATACAATTAAAAATAAATAATGAACCCACTAGCACAGCTTCTTATCAAGCCTACATCCCAATCCAAACTTCTCTCTCACTTTGGCCAAAAAAAAACAATGCTACACAAATCTGCAGAAACTGAACTGCCTTCCTGTCCCCTTGCTTTTGTCATACCAATTCCTCTTCCCAATATTCCTTTCCTCTTTTGTACAACTCTGGCAGCCAGTATCAAAACACTCAGCCCAAACACCTTCCAGGGGTTCTCAACCTGTGGGTCGCGACCCCCTTGGGGGTCGAACGACCCTTTCACAGGGGTCGCCTAAGACCATTGGAAAACACATATATAATTACATGTTGTTTTTGTGATTAACCACTATGCTTTAATTATGTTCAATTTGTAACAATGAAATTGAGGGTCACCACAGCATGAGGAACTGTATTAAAGGGTCGTGGCATTAGGAAGGTTGAGAACCACTGCCTTATACCTTCCTGAGTGATCTAGGGAAAAATATTTCACTTTTTGGAGTGTTATTTTCCACATTTCTATAAAATGGAAATAATAACTTCTGCTTTGATTTTGCTTGCGACTATTACACAAAAGTCCCTGTCAAGTGCCTAGCATATGGTAGGCACACACAAAAATATATAGGGTGTCCCAAAAAATGTATACATACATTTTGAATAATTTAAAGGCAGTATTTATTTAAATACATTGCATTTTCAAAATTGAGCTACTAGCTGTTAAAGTGTGTATACATTTTGGGGGGGACACTCTGTATGTTAATGGTAACTATTATTTTTGTTTGTTTTTCCTATGAATCCTATCCCAGATCTGCATCTACCTGACCACCTAGCACATAGAAATCACTTAAGTCACATTTATTGGATTAATAGACACCCCTGGGGATGATAGCAGACCCCAGAAGATACTGACTTGTGGATGTGTGATATTAGATGGCTTGTCTCCATAAAAAAGCACAAATTAAGAAGCTGCTCAAAAAAATATAACATTCTTCCTACATATGGGAAAGAGCTTTATCATCTTTGATCAGAAAGCGGCTTTGGAAATCTGCCTACAGGCATCGCTGGAAGTATTTGCACACAAAGCAAAGAATATCAGAGAGTAAGATAGAAAGTTTCTCCCTCTTCTGTCTGCCCACCCCTACCTCAGACTCCTATCTCAAAAGGAGGATCTGGTTGTGTTTTTAAATGGGTTTTTGCACTTCAGAAATCAGCTAGATACTAACGTAGCCCCGCAGCTGAATAAGCACAATTAAGATGAAAGATGTGTCCTGTGGGCAACATAACCCGTGATCCAGCTGCCTCTCCAGCTTGTGTAACTTCTCTTGTTTGGTGAGATGCAGCGGAGAGAGTAGAGTGTCCCATCCAGTGCAGGGTGAGCAGCCTCAAAGTTCTTTTTGAAAGGAGAGTCATGAAGCCTGGGCCTTCCTGAACTTCCTCTGGATCTCCTGTGTCAGAAAACCTTTGGTTATAATAGTGGCTAGGATTCTTCATCTCAGCTCTTACAGAGAAACTAGCCTATCCACAGGCGAGCAAAGGAATCCTTCTCCTTCAATCTGCAAAACCTTGAAGCAGCTCTTTAGCATAAGGTAGTCACTCTTAAATAAAAATAAAATGTTGTACATGTCATATCATTAATTGGTAGATGGTTCTAAGGGAGGTATACTTAAGGGAACAATGAGTTGACCAGAAACCAAGAAGTTTGAGCACAACATTTGTAGAACAGCTTTTAGTTCAGTGAAAAGCAGTCCACTTGACAAATCCATTAAATTATTCATTTGTTCAACAAACAATAACAAACAACTTTTCATCTCCTTATTCACTTATTCATTCAGTAAATATTTACTGAGCACAGAATAGATACCATGTACAGTCCCGTGTGTTATGAGGAGTATAAACAGTAAATGCTGACATTTTTTCAGTGATTACAATACACTAGACGCTGGCTAAGATGATACAACTGGTTAGTTCTAGAGTCCAGTACGTATCCAGGACCTATGCCTTTGACCTCATGTTGTGTCACCTCTCAAAAGTCCAGGTTCCCAGATGTTACGATGCAAATCTTGGCCTCAAGAAGCTTAGATCTGAGGAGAGTTAAGTCATGTAAGTATTTTAGGAGAGGTTCAGAAGAATGTATGAGAGACATTTGGAGAAAATAGCACCATTCCACAAGTCTGTTCTCAGACACATTGGTCTTCTCCCAGATCTTCCCCTGGTCCCCATTCCCCATTCCCACTACAACAACACTTCTCTCTCTCTCTCTCTCTCTCTCTCTCTCTCTCTCTCTCTCTCTCTCTCTCTCTCTCTCTCTCCAACAAATTCTGTCCATCATCTACCCCCCAGGTGTGGTCACCCGCTACTTCATAATACTATTTTCAAGGGTCAAAAGCCACTATAGTTAGAATAAAAGTTTTGTTTATAACTAGCAAAAAGAAGTTCTAATTTTTATAATATAAAATAAGTGTTATTAAATTTAAGATAAGTGTGTTATTATTTGCACCAAATAGAAGGGAGTTACATTCCTCCACACATAGTAGAAACTACATGCAGAAACCTAAGTAAACCTGCACCTTATTCTGATTTGTTCTAGAGATATTTTGTACCCCTCATAGAGTTAGGGCCCAGTTAGCTGCCCTGTATCTTTATCTAGATCTGAGCCTGGCAAACTCCTGCTCAAGCTACAAAATGTAACTGAATGAATATTTAGCTGCATGAAGACTGTCCTGACTCTCCCCATCCTTAAACACCCTCCAGGTTCCCTTCAATGTTCGCCAGGTTTCATGTGGACGTCAGAACTATGATTATTTTATAGTATCAACAAATACAGAGGCATTTATCAATCATCTCCAGTCTGCCTCCACGAAGTTGTGAGCAAGTAGAAGAAGGATTTTTTCACTTTCATCTGTGATTTTGCATATTTCCAGGATAGAGACTAAAACAGAGATTTTTTTTTATTTGTTATATAGATTGAATACTTAAGTCTCTTCCAACTGCAACTTAGATAGATGCATCCATACATGAATATATATATATATACACACACACATATGTAGGTATATGTACACACACACACACACACACACACACAATCTGAATTCTAGGCCAAGTTGACAGCAAATTGACTTTGAAGACAAAGTCTGCCCAGTAGATTCTACCTTTAAGCCAGTAAAAAGAAAGCTGGTCTTGACGCAGTCCCAAGTATAGCATTGTCTGTAGGTGGAAAAAATATGAAGGCAAGAAAACAGGTGGTAATTTGTAAGGGAAAATGAAGCACACAGCAAGTTAGATTCCCCAAGGCCCCTAAACTGGTAGTTAATTGAACCCAGCGTTCCAAGACCTTAATTTCAAACAAGGTCTTTGGGAGAAATAGTCAGTTGCTCTCCCTCAGGCAAAATGAAAACCTTTTCCCTTAACTCTGAGGCCTAACAAAGCTCCCAATTTCTGCCTTAATCCTTGTGCTCACAATGGATGGCTGCGCCTTTGGGGACTTTCGGAGGCAGGCACTGAGCACCCCAGCTTATCTGCAAACCCCTACAGAGGTTCTTTAATTCAAAGCTCTCTACATGAAAACACCAGACTTCCCAGATGTGAGCCCTTGCGAACCTGGCCCAGGTCATATGTGGTCTCCAATTCTTGATTTGGAGTCAGGATCCAGTGAAGCTCTCTATCTCTTCTAGCAACTGGCTTTGCCTGTATCATTCCCTGTTCCCTCTTACATTAGAGTAACTTCATTCATGTAGTAAACATTAGGATGTTTACTACATGTTAGGGCTGAAGATACAAAAAATAATAATAGTAGTAGTAGTAGTAGTAGCAGTTGACATGTATTGAAATTCATCTTCACTATAACAAAAATTAAATAAAAAGAAAAGAAAATCTGAATTGTTCTCTAGCTTATTTAATTCCCACAAAAATCCTATGAGGTGGGGATTTTAGAAATGAGGAGCAGAGGGTATGAATGACTTGCTGGATCCGCATAGGAGAGTTTCATCTGCAAATAACAGAAAAATCAACCCTGTGGCTTAAACAGTGAGAGAAACATATTATCTAACCCAACAGGCAGGCAGCTCCAGGCTTGGTGAATTCAGAAACTTCACACGTGGGTTACTTCCAGTCTCTCGCTCTGCCAACCCTTGGTCCTCAGGGAGGGTTCCTCGAAACTGCTACAAGGTTAGAGAAGTCTCAGCAGGTTCATCCAAACCCAATAATCCAAGGGAGGAGACAGAGAACACATCTTTTCTCTGTGTCTGTGTTAGTTTAAGGGCTGCTTAACTACGTGCTATAAATTAGGTGACTTTGTTTCATAGAACAGAAACAAGTATGTTCTCTCACTGTTCTGGAACCTAAATATCTGAATTCAAGGTGTCAGCAGGGCCATGCTCTCTCTGAGAGCGCTGGAAAAGGATCTTTTCCTCACCTCTTTCTGGCTTCTGGTGGTAGCCAGCAGTCCTTGGCATTCCTTGGCTTGTATAGCTGTATTGCTCCAATCTCTGCCTCTGGAAGGTTATTTTCCCTGTGTCGGCCCCTCTGTCTCGTCTTCTCTTCTTATAAGGACACTCTGGATTTACGGTCCATCCAGCTCAATATGACCTCATTTCAACTTGATTACATCTGCAAAGTCCGTATTTCCAAGTAAGATTACATTCAGAGGTATGGGGGTTTAGGATTTTGGAGAACAAAATTCAAACTGCAGCAGTATCTTATTTTAGAAGCTACAAAATGTTTCCTGAAAAACTCATAACTGACATCTTATATCTCATTGTTCAGAATTGCATCAAGCCTAAAGCAATCACTGCCTAGGGAAATGGGGACCACATAATCAGCTTAGAGTCCCGTGGCCGGCAAACTGTGGCTCTCGAGCCACATGCGGCTCTTTGGCCCCTTGAGTGTGGCTCTTCCTAAGCCTTAGGAGTACCCTAATTAAGTTAATAACAATGTACCTACCTATATAGTTTAAGTTTAAAAAATTTGGCTCTCGAAAGAAATTTCAATCGTTGTATTGTTGATATTTGGCTCTGCTGACTAATGAGTTTGCTGACCAATCAGGACCCACCCTAGAGCCTGGGCCAGAAACATAATCTCCCCCAAAGCAATATGTGGCTAGAAGAGGAGAATAAATATATTAGCACTATTTAGGAAGAAGGAAGGAAAATTCAATGTCTCTAGGAAGAGCAATCAGTGATGCCTGTTATTCTTGCCCATGGTCCCACATGGTGTTTGCTTTCAGAACCTCATGCCTAGGAGCTCTCAAACCTCCATTTGAACATCTGCTATGGCACCATTTTCCTTATATCCTGCAAGTGTCTGTGCTGTGAACTTTACAGATACCATCTCATTTATTTCACACCATAGAGATGAGGTACTGAGTCATCAAGCCCAAGGTTTCACAGCTCTTGTCGATAGATGTCTACTCCCCAAATGTTAGCAACTCAAGTTTAAAAACTACATCAAACTCATTTTTGTGAACCCATCACCCAGTATCATTCCAGGAATAAAAAGAAAAAATATTTGGTGAATGCTTCCTACATGAAGATACTAGCCCCTCCCTCATGGAAAATCTTCTATTTTTAAGAGGACATTTGAAGTTTAATTTCTGCAGAGCATTCATTTCTCTTTTATAAGGTCCACCATCATGACTAAGAAATCCTTCTTTGCACACCTAAAGGGAGCTTGGTTCTTTTGATCAGTAGAAATGAACATATAAGTCACGGTCCCTTGCTCCCCTTGGCTTGCTCCAGCCTAACAAAAAATGCCCCCTGCCTCTGCGATGAGCAGCCAGTTGTTTTTCTTGGAGAAGGAACACCCAGCATGTAATCCATCCCCCAAATTCCTTATGAGTGCTCAGACTGGAAAGTCATGAGTTCTGTGATCTGCGAAGAGGCAGGAAAGCAGGGCCAGGCCAGAGTCTGGAAAGGAAGCTTCAGATCCTCCCTTCATCAAGTAAGTTATGAGAAAGAGCACTAGTCTTGGATTCAGATTGGGTCCGTTCTTAGTTCAGTAGCTAAGTGGCCTGGCTCATAAACTTAGACAAGTCACTTTCTTCTTTAGGGCTCAGTTGTCTTCCCTGTGAAATGAAGGAGTTAAACTAGATCAAGTTTCAATTTCCTTCAGCCATGACATTCGAAGCTTTGCTTCTCCCTTCCTTTCCTCCTATTCCATTTAATTTATAGATCTAGTTGGTGACAATGATGTGAAGGATAATATGTTAAAATGCTGCTTCCACTGAACATTTTAGTTTAAACCTGCTTTCATGTTCATTATCTTGATTTTTTTCTTATGACAGCCCTGTGAAGGTACTAATTTTCTTATTTTTTTAAAAATCAAGAAATTGGAAAATGATGGGGCTTGCCCAAAGTTACTCAGCTAACAAGTGACAAATGCAGAATTGAAGTTAGGTGTTTTATTCCTAATGCGTACCCCAGGGTCTGACTGCTCAGCACACAGAATCTCATAGCACACAGGATCTTTCCCCTCTCCCCCACTGCTTCACCATTGCTAGGAGAACCCTGTCTTAATATTTATCCTAAGGAGATGAAAGAGTATAGATCAAATGGTTAACTTGGATCACACATGATTTTGTTATTTTAGAATTAAACTATAGCCATGGCCAGTGTGGTTCAGTTGGTTAGCCATTGCCCCATGCACCAAAGGGTTGCCAGTTCAATTCCTGATCAGGACATATGCCCAGGTTGCAGGCTTGGTCCCCAATAGGGGGAGTGCAGGAGGCAGCTGAACGATGTTTCTCTCTCACATCAATGTTTCTCTCTTCCTCATCCTTCCTCTTTCTCTAAAATTAGTAAAAACATATTTTGAAAAAATAATTAAATTACAACTCATCCATAAGAAATACAGTATAAGGGGAAAACTGTTTAAAAGCAAAGTTGTCTAAGAGACAATGAGTTGCTTTGAGAGATAGCGAGCTGCCTATCATAGACAATATTCAAGCATAAACATCTATAGGACTATAGGAACCAGGCTTTATAACAGAAGTTGCATTCCATCTCCTATGAGATGTGATTTGCCTTGAGACTCTTTGGAGACTTGTTTTGAGCTTGACCAATTGGTCATCAGTAATGACCAATAGGAATTTAAAGTTAAAAACATACTATCATTTATATTAGCATAAAAAATATGAAAGTCTTAAGTACAAATATAACAAAGTATGTATAAGGTCCATATAAAAAATATCAAAAACTCAGTAAAAATTTTTTAACCTAAATAAATGGAGAGATAGTCTGTGTAAATGGATAAGAAGACTCAATATTGTTAAGGTGTCACTTCTTCCCAACTTGATTTATGGATTCGACACAATCCCAATCAAAATCCCAGCACATAATTTTGTGGGATTCTAAACATCATGTGGAAAGTCAACAAAATACTGAAAAATAACAAAGTTGAAGGAATGACACTATTTGACTTCAAGACTTAGTATAAAGCAACAGTAACCAAGACCATGTGATTTTAGCAAAAGAATTGACACAAATATTAATAGAACAGAATAAACAGACCAGAAATGGACCCAAATAAATATACTCAACTAACCTTTGACAAAGAAGCAAAGGCAAATTCGAGGACAAAAGACAGTCTTTTCAATAAATGATGCTGGAGCAGAAAATAAATAAATATAGATACAGACAGTATAAACCAAGATGGGTCATAGATCTAAATATGAAATGTAAAACAATAGAAGATAACATATAAGCATAGCTAGGTCTCATTGGGTTTAGTGATGACTTTTCAGAATTAACACCAACAGAACAACCCATGAAAGGACAAATTGACAAGTTGGACTTCATTACATGCCGGGGTCCAACCCCAGCGGGTCCAGGGGTCCCCAAAGGTGTGGACGGAGTCGGCGAAGAAGTAATGACATGGAGACAGCGTTCAGTTGATCAGCAGCCTAGCCAGGATCTCCAGCCAAGTTCTGGTCTGGATCGCCAGAGAGGTTCTGCTTAGGATCTCCAGCCAGGTTCTCCAGGTTCTCCAGCCAGGTTCTGTAGCCATGTTCCCTCGCTAGGTTCTCCAGCCAGGTTCTGTCCAGGTTCTCCAGCCAGGTTCAGTCACCAGGTTCTAGTCAGGTTCTCTTGCCAATTTCTGTAGTCAGGTTCAGTCCAGGATCTTTTGCCATGTTCTCTCGCTAGGTTCTGTCTCTAGGTTCTGAGGCCAGTTTCTGTCCAGGATCTTTTGCCATGTTCTCTCCAGCGAAGTTCTTCTGTCTCTAGAGAACGTTCTGTGTAGGTTCTGTGCCAATTTCTGTCTCTCTCTCTGTGTCTTGCTGTCTTGTTACATCTGTATTTATACCAGTTGATTCAATCCTATCAATCTCTATTACAAAGATTAGGGCGATTCTTATCTCCATTCCAGGGAGTAAAGATTATGTAGCTTAAGCATGATTGTTCATAGTTAAAGTGATTAATTACCCGCCTGGCACTTAGTTAAGAGGTTTTATTCCCTCCCTAACTTCAGGGGAAAATCTCTACCTGGGGAAACAACCTTTCTCAGAGACCTTGGTTAAAACACATAGTGCCAAGAAGGTGAGCAAACATATTAAGAACGGTATGCCATATATGCCAGGTCCCTTGAAACAGCAAGCATGGACCGGCTCCCGGCAAATTCCCCCTTTTTATATTTTTTAAAAGCAAGCATTAAAAAGAAAAACCCGATATGCTCTCTTGTATCCATTTTAAGAGTTGGATTGGCGCTTTCCGCTATTACCTGAGTCCTGATCTATCATCCCAGGGAGAGCTTGCCAATCCTGCACTTTCCCAGGGTAGAAAGGCTGCAGTGGGGTTAAGGATAAGGCTCCTTGGGCCTACCTTCTCCCATGCCATTACATTTACCTTTCCTTCCTCAGAAAAGCATGGACATATTTCTTGTATAAAACGTTCTGTCTGACTGGGAGTAACCTTAATTCCTCTGCTAGCAAGCATATATGTTAAAAGATCAATACAGAGTCTTTTTTCTTTAGACTCAGTATGGCACATCTTCTTAATCTAAAGATCAATACAGAGTCTTCTTTCTTTGGACTCAGTATGGCACATCTTCTTAATCTATGTTCTGTTCTATCCACCTTCTTACTCTACTTATCCTCTATAGGGGGGTCTGTAGCACCCTGGTGGAGTCCTATCCATCCCGAATGTGGGGGTTCTCAATGGGGGGGGGGGCTTACCTATGGGAATCCTGTTCCAGGGGTTCCCAAAGGTGTGGACGGAGTCAGCGAAGACTATCCACCCTCTTCCTACGGTGGAGTCCTATCCATCCCGAGTGCGGGGCGCTTGCCTAGGGGAATGGGGGGCTTACCTAAGGGTCCCTGTTCGGGCGCCATATGCTGGGGTCCAACCCCAGCGGGTCCAGGGGTCCCCAAAGGTGTGGACGGAGTTGGCGAAGAAGGAATGACACGGAGACAGCGTTCAGTTGATCATCATAGCCGGGTTCTCTTGTCAGGGTCTCCAGCCAAGTTCTGGTCTGGATCTCCAGCGAAGTTCTGCTTAGGATCTCCAGCCAGGTTCTCCAGGTTCTCCAGCCAGGTTCTGTAGCCATGTTCCCTCGCTAGGTTCTCCAGCCAGGTTCTGTCCAGGTTCTCCAGCCAGGTTCAGTCACCAGGTTCTAGTCAGGTTCTCTTGCCAATTTCTGTAGTCAGGTTCAGTCCAGGATCTTTTGCCATGTTCTCTCGCTAGGTTCTGTCTCTAGGTTCTGAGGCCAGTTTCTGTCCAGGATCTTTTGCCATGTTCTCTCCAGCGAAGTTCTTCTGTCTCTAGAGAACGTTCTGTGTAGGTTCTGTGCCAATTTCTGTCTCTCTCTCTGTGTCTTGCTGTCTTGTTACATCTGTATTTATACCAGTTGATTCAATCCTATCAATCTCTATTACAAAGATTAGGGCGATTCTTATCTCCATTCCAGGGAGTAAAGATTATGTAGCTTAAGCATGATTGTTTGTAGTTAAAGTGATTAATTACCCGCCTGGCACTTAGTTAAGAGGTTTTATTCCCTCCCTAACTTCAGGGGAAAATCTCTACCTGGGGAAACAACCTTTCTCAGAGACCTTGGTTAAAACACATAGTGCCAAGAAGGTGAGCAAACATATTAAGAACGGTATGCCATATATGCCAGGTCCCTTGAAACAGCAAGCAGGGACCGGCTCCCGGCAATTACAATTAAAAACTTCTACTCTGTGAGAGACACTGTAAAAGGAATTTTTAAAAACTAGCTACACACTGAGAGAGAATGTTTACAAAATACATATCTGACAGACTTGTAACCAAAATACACAAAAAATGCATAAAACTCAAAAATGAGGAAACAAACTACCCAATTTAAAAATGGACAAAAGATCTGAACAGAAACCTCACCACAAAAGATATACATATACAAATAAGCATATTTCTTTAGATATTCATAAATTAAAATGCCAGAAGCAACTATATAAGACATCACTACACATCTATTGGAGTGCTTAAAATCTAAAATACTAACAACACCAAATGCTGACAAGAGTATGGAGCAACAGGAACTCTCACTCATTGCTGCAGGAGTAAAAAAAAAGTGATACAGCTACTTTGGAAGAAAGTTTGGAAAAAATCAAGATAATGAACATGAAAAGCTAATCATAGATTTACAATCCAGCAATCATGCTCTTAGGTATGTACCCAAAAAAGTTGAAAACTTCTGTCCACTAAAAACAAAAAAAACAAATACTGCATACAAATGCTCATAGCAGCTTTATTCATAATTGCCAAAAATAGAGGCAACAAAGATGTCTTCAAAAGGCCAATGGATAAACAAACTGTGGTGCATCCATACAGTAAAATATTTTTCATCACTAAAAAGAAATGAATTTTCTATCTTAAAAAAAGATATGAAGAAAATGCAAATGCATATTGCTAAATAATAGAAGCCAGTCAGGAAAGGCTATCTACCATATAATTCTAACTCTGTTGCATTCTAGAAAGGCAAAACTATGAAATACAAAAAGATCAATGGTTGCCAGAGAATCAGAGTGAAGGAGAGAGGAATGAATAGGCAGACCACAGGGAATTTTTAGAGTAGTGATACTGTAATGGTGGATACATGACAATATGCATTTGTCAAAACCCATAAAACATATAATGCCAAGAGCAAATCTGAATATAAACTATGAACTCCAGTTATTAAAAATGTATCAAATATTGGTTCACCAATTTTCTTTTTTTTAATATATGTTTATTGATTTCAGAGAAGAGAGAAAGAGAGAAATAGAAACATCAATGATGAGAGAGAAACATCGATGGGCTGCCTCCAGCATGCCCCCCGCTGGGGATTGAGCCCACAACTGGAGCATGTGCCCTGACTTGGAATCCAACCATGACCTTCTGGTTCATAGATCAATGCTCAACCACAGAGCCACGCCAGCCGAGATGGTTCATCAATTTTAACAAATGTGCCACACTCAAGCAGTATGTTAACTACAGAGAACTATGCAGAGGCAGGGGAGAGAGAAGAAGATCCCTTTGTTCTGGACACTCTGGTTAAACTGCACGTGCATGTTCTGAAATCTTGCAGCTGGAATTGTGTCCTTGGCATCCAAAAGCTGCCAGCAAGTCTTCTACTTCTTCAGAGGTGGAGGCTCAAATTCTTCTGTGAGGGAAGATGGTGCTTGGTTTAGGGATAAAACAAGTACGTGGCATTTTAGGTAGATAAAGGGAAGGGAAGATCCTTTACCTTCTGGAATGAAGAGACCCAAAACAGCATGAAGCCACTTACATCTGTGTGACCTGTTACTGGGCCAAGTGATTGCAGGGAGTCTTGGTGACTCTGCCCCAGAGGGCGGAAGGCTGGAGTGAGTTAGGAGAAATCACCTATTCAGGGCACTCCTGCTCAGGGCATGAGCTGGGCATGGCAACATGGACACAGGCAAGGGCTGAGGACTCCGCAGTAGTGCAGGGTACTCTATGGAGGGATTTGGGCTAAGTCTCTAGGAGCAACCACCCCTAGTAATATTCACCTGCATTGCAATTCCTTTCTCCTTTCACAGGGCTTCTTTAATGTTTTTAAAACGGCATGAAATATGCCATTGATTACTGCTTTAATTTCAGGGTGGGGGAGTGGGTGGGTAGACATTAACCCGGAAACTTATATGCATATATGCATTGCCCCTGGACACAGAAAATGGTGTGGTGAAGGCCAGGGAGGGGCTGGTGTAGGGTGGAGGAGGTCAAGGAGTAGTGGGGGAAGAGAACATCTATAATACTTTCAAAAATAAAAATAAATTAAAAACAAACAAAAAAACAGTATGATAGAGAATTTTAAAAGGACAGACCTCACTGTGCTTAAGAAGAAATAGAAGGGAGGGACTCACCACTCTGAGGAAAGGCAGGTTTGAGAGAGCCAGAGGCCACCTGAAAATACTCAAAGCCCCAGGAGGTAGGGAGGTTTGTACATGATTACATGGCACGGGCAATAAGGGCTATCGGGGCTCTGAAAAGGGAGGGGAGCTGTGTGATGGAGGGATCAGGGAAGACATCCTGATGCACCCTCAACTGTACAAGATTGGGACCTGGGTTGAGAGCAGGCTTTCCTGGCACAGGCACATGTGAGCAAACGTGACAGAGTGACCCGTTTCATAAAAAGTAAGTTCTATCTGGAAACGTCATTTTCCAGCCATAATGGTAGCAAAAAGATTGCCTCCTTGTGCAAATTTTGGAACCAGTTTGTGAGCTAGAGGATCACACACACACACACACACACACACACACACACACACACACACTGAGGAGTCACTGAAGGAGTCACACAGTATTTCTGGCTCACTCTAAAGTTATTTTTCCTTCCCAGGATTGAATGCAAAATTGTGTTTTCATATTTCTTTCACTCCGAGTCCTGTGGATCTGCTTAATAAGATTCAGACTTTCATTCCTCTCATCTGAAGAACTGAAGAAAAAAAGCATCTCCTGGGTCGTCCCTGCTTGGATTCTCAGCAGACTTGACAATGGAAAAGTTCAAACAGTATGTCCTGCAGTCATTTTCTAAAACAAACACAACCAAAGCAAGCCTCCTAGGCTCTTTCATGGCTTGCAGGACTAAACTTCTCTCTCTCATTTTCCCTTGGTTTATTTTTTTTCTCCCTCCTCCACACATTCTTCAAAAACATGTGAGTCATTAAAACTTGACTGATGATGCTCCCCGTATCAGTGTGAAATGTCAGCAAGCAAATTAAGCAAAAGTTCTGGCTGGGGAGATAACGCGGGTGGATTGCTGCAGAAGCTGCTTTTTCAGATTTCCCCAGGGGAGTGAGGACAGGCAAGAAGCCAGGACCAAAGAGATGAGGCAGTTGTCAAGGACAAAGCTCATGGCCAAAGCCGAAGACAATCTGAGAAGATGCGGGGAGCTGGGGAAAAGCCAAAGCCATCAGCACTCCCATGAAGCATGCAGAGACCTTAGTGGAGGGAAGAGAGGGCATGAGACAGGCAGCCATCCTGGGGAGTGTTTGCAGTATGGTTAACCTATTGCCACACACCCACACTTCTTCCGCGGGTATCTCCACCAAATCCTTGCGTTAACTTGGAATCAGCATCCCCCTGGTCATCTCAGATGGAATGTGCCCATTCTCAACATGTCCCTCCACATTCCTCAGAGCTGTGGTCAGCATGTTGGCTTTGTGCCATCCTCACTGCTGATGCTCTGATGTCAAAGCCCTCTCCTCTTGAGTCTCATGTCCTCTAGCTACTCCAGCCTCTGCTTTTCTCCTTCCAACCCCCAACATGCTGTCCCTAACTACCACTTGGCTGTTGCTCATTCTGCCAGTGGCCTACATGATGGTTTGATGGCGAGGGTAGTATCTGGCCCATAGCCTCCTTTTCATCTTACATCGCCAGCTTCTACAATCACCAGACTTGTCAGGTCTATGGCTCTCTCATCTAACAGTTTCTCTTCCCCTCTCCATGCAGCACTCACTTTCACTCACCATTCAACAAATAGCAACCAGCATCTACCATTCACTCTGCACTAGCCTGGATCTGGGGATACTGAAGCAAACCCAGATCATGTCCTTGAGAAGACGATAGTCTAACAGGAGAGAGTCACATAGAAGGAGGACACATGTGATCTCAATCTGGTACAAATTATTTGGCAACAGGGCTTCTCTCAACAGAAAGGCAGGACCTACGGTGTAGAGATGGTGGATAACCCATCTGAGCTATAGCAGGACCCCATCCATGGGCCCCATCAGAGGGGTCCAACTCCAGGAGGAGATACAGGAAGATGTGTATTAGCTACAAGTGTCTCACAAACCCTGCTGAGGTTCAGGTTAAGTTTCAAATGAGGAAAAAATAAACTGATTATCCATCAGAAATCAAGGCAGAAGAGCAGTCATAAACACAGGATGTTTCCTCCTTATAACTTGGCATCTAATACTATGCTCGCTCATGGCAGGTGCTCAGTAAATGTTTTTCAGACAAAGCTGATCCATAGTAAATATAAGAAGCATGATAAGGGCTGGAGAATAAAAACTACAGAACAACATGTAGGAAACCAAGCAATCAGGCTGGATACATAAGCAAGACCCATTCTAGATGCCCCTTATCCTTGTGGATGAGGCTCCTAAAACACTCCAGAATTGGTTTTCAGGGCCCATCTGGACAAGGTAGAGGTGATAACATCAGGAGCTGGATGGGCATAAGAAAATTAGGTACAAACCCAGGTCAGCCACACTCAGAAGAAGTATGTGGCACCAAGAGGAACCTGAAGCTAAAGAAAATCCATCTTCCAACTAAAGATGCTTCCATACCTTTTGTCATGGTAGGAACCAATCTGCTTACTGGAATATTGACCAACAGACTCTAGAGAAGAGACCCTAGTCTGGGTCACCAGTAGAGTCCTCAGACCCACAGAAGTCTCCAAAGGTAACCAGGGGATTCACAGGGCATTCATTATCCTTAAAATCCTAGCATAATTTAAGGCCTACAGGCTAACTAAAGTTCTCTTGTTTTTTACTGAAATTATAACCAACTCAGTGTGTTAACACTGGTCATGCAGATCAGAAACCATAATTAGAGGTTATATGTGCATTTGATCAAATTTAAATGGGGAAGTAAATCAAATATTTATTATTAATTACAGTTTCCCTGACAAAATCTATCAAAACATGTTATTCTTTGCAGGGAGTTAATAAAAAAGGCCTCTTTGGTGTGGGAAGGTAGGAAATCATTTGACAACAAGTAAGAAAAAACTTGCATGTTTCATCAGCTCATTACATGGGGCCACAAGTGTCTCATTCCCTGCCTGGGGAGATGCTGAAAATGTTTTTAAATCAGAGCTCTTCTTCAGAGAACGACATGCCCTTCAGCAGGAGAAAGCTACTTCACAAATCAAACATATACCCTACCTTTTCTCAACAAAGTTTAAGAGAGTTAGCAAAGAGTTCATGAGGGGGCCTGTCCAGACAAGCAGTCAGCTCTATCCTTTGCCCATGGTTCTTCGCGTTACTTAATAGGAGAACACAGCTTTAGATATTAACAAACCTGAAATTGAAACCCAGCTTTCCCACTTATTATGTACATGATGTTAGACAAATGTAAAACAGAAGACACACAGCTGCAAATATAAAAAATCCAAGTGAATAGTGGTTTATAAAACTAGAGGTTGTTTTTCTCTTATAACAAAAACTTAGTTAGAATCATCTCAGAATGGAGTGGTTCCTTAAGGGCATCATCAAGGAACCAGATTCCAATTCAATTTCTGCTCCTTTTCAAGAATGCATGTAAGAGTTCCTCCTCTTTGTGGTGTGATCACTGTCACCCTTCCGGCCATTGCATCCACATCCCAGGTCCAAAGAAGGGGGAGGAAAGTGTGCAGCAACCAAATCTGTCTGCTTTTATCAGGAAAACATTAGCTTATTTAGAAGCACCATTCAGTAGATTTCTGCTCATGTAGCTTCATTGTTGTTTGCAGGGAGTGTCTGGAGAATAATCACTTGACAAAGAATTGACCTTCAGAAAAAGGATGTAATATAAATGTTGTCTTCAAATAGAAATACTCTAAAATTAAAGAGTAACAAATTATATTGAAACCTATCCAATACGTTAAAATTAGATAAGATTTTTTAAATTATAAACATAGTTAACAATATGTTCAAACTCATTAATAATGGAAAATGAATGGAGGAAAGAAGGATGGGAAGACATGGGAAGTGAAAGGAAGAGATAATGAAGAAGGAATAAAGAAAGAAAGGTAATAAGAAAACATAATTGATCACTTTGCTGTTTTGAACATTGGAAAGTAAAAGTAATCAAGTATGTATCCTGCCTTTTCTGTACAAAGCATATCTGAGGATATTCACAGGCCTAGTGAGGGGATTCTCTTTATAGCAGTATTTCAGCTTAAAAGAAAAATGAAGAATGATAAAATTAGAAACTCATATTTTGTTAACCCCAATGCAGCAGTGGATCTAGGCAATCTGCACAAATGGCTGCTGACATCACTGAGAGTCCTTCTTTATGGAAAAGTACACCATCATCTAAAGTTGTGGTATTCTTGCGAAAAACTCCAAGTTGAATCTATCAAGCTTCAAGCAGTAACTCAAAATTTACAGGAAACAGAGGCTCAGAGGAACGTGTTAAATGATGCCACAGGGATTCAATCAGCAAAATCCAGAACACAGGAAAGGTTACAGACCAAGCAAGTTGTTTTTCAACAAATAAATCACAAAGGGGAAAAAGACTAGGGGAGGAGAGAGAAGAGATTTTAAAATACTTGAGGCATAGTCAGGAATTGCAATGTATGAAACTGATTTAACTACTGATAGAAAAAAAAGAACTATAAAAGAATATAAAATAATTGGCAAAATGTGAACACTGACTATCTCACGATTATAAGTACTTATTTTGAGTGACATAGATGTAAAAATAGTATTGTCATTATATTTCCTTAAAGAGTGCTTACCTATTAAACACATGCTGAAATCCATGTGGAGTAACTAATAGAATGTCTGGGATTTGCTCCAAAGTAATTCAGGGGTCAGGTGGAAGTGGATGGAAGCACAGATAAAATAATATAGGCCATGAATTGATAATTGTTGAAATTGCATCACGGGACATGGGGTAATTTATTATACTATGCTCTCTACTCTTTTATGTGTTTGTATTTTTCATAATAATCCTATATAATAAAAGAAGAATATGCTAATTATCCATTACGCCATAACATCACGACCAATCTATAAGTGGTGGAGAGCTACAGGAGGGTGCAGCGGAGAGCTACCAGCAGCGAGCTACAAGTGGCGGGTGGGCAGATGGCCAGCTGAGGCAAGCGGCAGCGAGCTACTTGCTATGGATTCATGTTCAGGGCTACTAGTTTTAAATATTAACCAACCTCAGAATGAAGAGCATTAGACTAAAGTACCATTGAACTTAGCCCAAGGTGAGAAAACCAGGATATTAAAAGGTATAGCATGCAAGTTCTTGTATTATCTTAACAAATTTCTGAGTTTAAAAATTCTTCAGATTTTATTTTAAATCCCTGAACTGAATGACCCTACTTTACCATCAAAATCTATGTATGATTGCCCCCAGTGAACAAAAGCAGGTAAACAGGCCTCGGGCAGATTATTTTGAAGTAGCAAAGCTTCCTTTTTCTCCCCAGGTATGCTCCCAGTTATACATCCACATGTATTTTTACACAATGATGAGGTTTTAAAGAAAAGAAAATGTAACCATGGAGAACTAAGATACTTTTCAAGCCATTCCCTATTAAGTGTGTCCATTCATTTAGTCAACAAATATTTGAGTACCTACCCTCCCCTGGGCATTGTCCTGGTTCTAGTGAGACAGCACTGAGGGAACTCACAGTGAGGGGAGGCCTGAGAGACAGAGCTTGCACCAGAGATGCCCATGAGTAACTGTAAATGACAACCTAGCTTTATGTCAGTATCATTCTCAATAGCCAAAAGGTAAAAGCAACCCAAGTGTTCATCAATAGGTGAATGTACAAACAAAATGTGGTAAAGGCATGCAATGGAATATTATTCAACCTTATAAGAAAAAGGACAAGTACATTCTGGCCTATGCTACAACATGGATGAACCTAGAGGGCATTTTACTAAGTGAAATAATCCAATCACAAAAGGACAAATCCTGTATAAGACCACTTACATGAAGTACCCAGAAGAGCCAAGTGCATAAGTCAGAAAGCACAGTGGTTGCCAGAGACAGGGAGTTTGGGGGAGCAGGGAATGGGGATTTATCATTTAATTAGAGTCCCAGTGCACAAAATTCATGCACGAGGGGAGGGGAAAGTTCCTCAGCTCAGCCTGCACCCTCTAATCAGAGACCCCTTGGGGGATGTCTGACTACTGGTTTAGGCCCACAGGAATCGGGCCTAAACTGGCAGTTGGACATCCCTCTCATAATCCAGGACCACTGGCTCCTAACCACTCTCCTGCCTGCCTGCCTGATCACCCCTAGCCACCTCTGCCTGCTGGCCTGATGCCCCTAACTGATCCCCCCTGCCCGCTTGATCACCCATAAATGCCTCTGCCTCGGCCTCTGCCACTGTAGCTTTGTCCAGAAGGGCATCTGGAAGATGTCTGGTCTAATTAGCATATTATCCTTTTATTAGTATAGATAGATACAAAGTTTCAGTTTTTCACAATGCAAAGAGTTCAATGGATAGATGAATGGTGGTGATGGTTGTAAAACAATGTGAATATACTCAATGACACTGACACACACTTAAAATAGTTAAGATGGTAAATTTTATGTTATATGTATTTTACCACAATTTTTAAAAAGCTTTTATTACAACCTAGGTTAAATGCCAAGGAGAGTTACACAGCAGTTCCAGTGGACACTATTGGCTGCCTCCCATTATCTATTCCCTACTCTCTCTAATATAACCCATATTTGCTTAGGACTCCATTTCTGCCTCACAAAGGCATGTGACACAAAAGATACTAGTATTTTTTCTGCTCTTATTGGTGGATCCTAATTAGTCTAAGCCCGTGGTCGGCAAACTGTGGCTTGCGAGCCACATGAAGCTCTTTGGCCCCTTGAGTGTGGCTCCTCCTAAGCCTTAGGAGTACCCTAATTAAGTTAATAACAATGTACCTACCTATATAGTTTAAGTTTAAAAAATTTGGCTCTCAAAAGAAATTTCAATCGTTGTTCTGTTGATATTTGGCTCTGTTGACTAATGAGTTTGCTGACCACTGATCTAAGCCCATGACATCAGGATACCACTCTGATGACTATGATTGGTCTCAGGAGTATTTTGCACATGAACTCTATTGGTCCAGTCACAGTGATGTAAAGCACTCATATTCCATGGCTGGAGGAGATGAAAACAAGGAAGCAGGTTCTCTCCACTGCCAGTACTCATTTTATGAACATACTTTCAGCTGAAGTTAATGCAGGGAACAAATCATGGGAAATTTCAAAGAATCTAATCACACAGAGAAGTCATTGATATTGCTGAGCCACCAAAACAGCCAACTCTGTAGCCTTTCCTACTTTTGGACTTATTGTTATATAAGACTAGACGCCCAATGCACAAAATTCATGGAAGGGGCTCGGCCCTCGCAGCCATGGCTTCATCCGGAAGGTCATCTAGAAGGATGTCAGAAAGGTCATTTGGCTGTCTGGTCTAATTAGCATATCATGCTTTTATTATTATAGACTAGAGGCCTGGTGCACAAAAATTTGTGCACTCTGAGGGGTCCCTCAGTCTGGCCTGTGCCCCCTTGCAGTCTGGGACCCCTCGGGGGATGTCCACCTGCTGGCTTAGGTCCGCTCCCCGAGGGATCAGGAATAATCTGGCAGTCAGACATCCCTCTGGCAGCCCAGGAGCCCCTGGGGGATGTCCACTTGCCACCGAGTAGCAGGCCTAAGCTGCAGTTGGACATCCTTAGCTCTGCTGAGGAGGCGGGGGAGGCTCCCGCTACAACCACTGTGCTGGCAGCCATCAGCCTGGCTTGTGGCTGAGCAGAGCTTCCCCTGTGGGAGTGCACTGACCACCAGGGGGCAGCTCCTGCATTGAGCGTCTACCCCTTGGTGGTCAGTGTGTGTCATAGTGACCAGTAATTCCCAGTTGTTCTGCTGTTAGGGTCAATTTGCATATTACCCTTTTATTATATAGGATAGAGGCCTGGTGCATGGGTGGGGTCCGGCTGGGTTGCCCTGAAGGGTGTCCCAGATCATGGTGGGGGTCTGGCTTGGGTGCCTGGCCAGCCTGGGTGAGGGGCTGAGGGCCATTTTCAGGCTGGCCACACCCCCTTCAGGGTGGGGGTCTGCACTGGGGTGCCTGGCCAACCTGGGTGAGGAGCTGATGGCTGTTTGCAGGCTGGCCACAGCCCCTTCAGGTTTGGGGGGTCCCACTGGGGTGCCTGGCCAGCCTGGGTGAGGGGCTGATGGCTGTTTTCAGGCTGGCCACGCCTGCGAGCTAGAAGCAGGTATCTAGGATTTATTTAACTTCTATAATTGAAACTTTGTAGCCTTGAGCGGAGCCCAGGGCTGGCCAGGGAAGGCAGGAAGCTTGGCTTCCTCCATCGCCGGGGGCAACCCAAGGCTCCTGCTCGCTCCAGCTCCATGGCCACTGCCATCTTTGTGACTGAGTGCGGGAGTGAGAGAGTGATGGCTAATTTGCATATTATTCTTTTATTAGATAGGATAGTACATATCCTTATTATATAAACCAACTTAAGTTGGGTTTCTAATCATTGAACCCAAGTCATCCTATCTGAAGTTATAATACCAAAGAAGCAATGAATAGGATTAACTGCCTTGTTGTAGAGCTCAGTACAAGTAGCACCCAGGCCAGGCAACAGCACATGCAAAGGCCCTGTGGCAAAAGGGAGTTCCTCTCCAGGAATTCCATGAAGTGAGAGAAGTCCATTCTGGCAGCAGCTCAGAGGGAAGGTGTGAGAGGAAACTGTGTTACAGATGAGGTTGAGAGGTGGAGGGAGCCGGTTTATAGACATAGGTCCTACTAAAATTTGGGTCTTAGTCCTAAGAATCCATTGTTTTATAGCAGCATGAGGACATGATCAGATCTGCTTTCAAGTGTGATAAAGAACTGATTGAAAGAAGATCAAAATGGAGGCATAGAAATGAGTATTTAAGGCAAAAGATGATGGTAGCTTAGACTTTGTCAGTGGCTCTGGACATGGAAAAAAAAGTGAACAGATTTGTAAGACAGTATCAGTGGAGCTTAGTGCTGTATAAAATGTATGTGATGGATAAGAGGGAGGTGTCAGGGATAATTTCTAAGTATCTGGATATAATAGGATAAATGATAACCCTTTTGGAATAGAAAGGGAACCAGATTTGGGGAGAAAGATCTTGAACTGCAAGGATAAAGCTAATGCCTAATTTAACTTCACTTGAGTAGTACTCAGTTGCAATTAATAGAAATGCAAATCATTGCCATTGATTCCACATTTATTATGTGACAGTATCTATACAATGTACTATACTTTATATTAGCACACAGTAGGATGACTTTTCCCAAGAGCAGCCCAATGTTTCATGTTCATCTACAATGTCATCTTGTCCCCACTCCCATCAAGAGGTGGTATCTATGTCCCCACCTTGAATCTGGACAGTCTTTTAACTGCTTTAGCCAGTAGAATATGTCACAAGTGACACTATTTGATTTCTGAGGTTAAGTCATAAAAAGCCATACAGTTCCTGGGACACACATTCCAGGGGAAGTGAGACCACGTAAGTGGCCCTATTCTGAGACCACCAAGTTGGGAGGCCACATATAGACACTTGTCGTGAGACTTAGTTGAACTCCTGGCCAATAGTCAATGCCAACTTACTAGCCAGCTAAGGGGCCACCTTGAAACTCCCCCTCCAACTCCAGTCTGTCACCATAGCTGTTGCAATGGGTACAAAAATAAGCCATCCCCACTGAGCCCTGCCCAGAAGAAAAAAATAACTAATGAGTAAAATAAACGATTGCTGTTGATCTTTTATGGCACTGTTTTAGGAGTGGTTTGTTACATCCCCCTCATTCTCCACCCCCCCCCCCCACTGTATAGATGAAAAAATAAAGACTGGCAGAGATTAATATAATGCACCCAGGATCACAGTGCTAATGAGCACAGGGGCCAAAATCCAAGCAAAAACTCTCTGGCCCAGAACTTGTGCTATTTCTTCAACCTCATTGCTGTCATCTTTTTGGTCACATTCCAAAATTAAATTGTTATTTCTATTCAAAATCTTGCACATTATCTCAAAACATGTCTTTGAAGCCTAACCTCAGGCACATACACTCTGAAAGTAATCTATTCTGCTTGAAAATAACAGACCCACTGGTAAAACATGAACTATTGCAAGTGGTTGGAAAAGTTTTTGTGTGTGTCTCCCAACCTTCTTTCCAACCAGTGTGGAATTGATATGAAATTAAAACGGACAAGTTCCATTTTCTTTCAAGAGAGATTTATGACCACTGTCTACAGCATTTCAAGCTGTGAAGTGAACTGTAAAACAAAATGTTTTAAAATAATATGTTTAAAGCAAAGCAGTGTTATGTACAATTAATGTAAAACTGATTAGAAGTGATAGTTGCTGAGTAAAAGTAAAAAGAGGAAAATATGAGCTATAAGGATAACAACATTTCATCAAGCATTAATCGACCAGCCAGCAGCACAAATCAAGGGTCTAATCAGGTATATTAATGATTTCAGAATAACCTTCTCTTACTAATCACACATCTTAAAGTGGAATTCAATCCTATTGCCGCTGCCTTATTCCAGGCTCTTAGGATTTTACTCTTATGCCCTATAGCCTCTCTTAGCTAGTCATTCTTCTATCTTCCAGCCTCCCCACCAGTACCAATATCCCACACCCATCCCACCTCCTCCTCTTTTCCAGGTTCCCTCCCTCTGCCAAGAGCGCCCACTACCTTCCCTTGGCCAGGATCATGCTTGCTCATGCCACAAGCTTTCACTCATATGCCAGCTCCTGGGAGGTGCTCCTCCTGGGGTGTTTTCCATCAGAGATGGAGTATTTCCCTCTAAGTTCCAACTAAACCACAAGCTTAACTCTGCAGCAGCTCTGCAGACACTTGTCAAGCCATGTTTACTTGGCGCATATATCCTATGTCAGCACTCTCTTCTAGGCACTAGAGTTAGGAAGACTATGTTCCTTCTGCTCTGAAAGACATACCTGAAATCAGTTCTTCTCTACTGGGGGCGAACCCTGCTTCCCCCCCACCCCCACCCCCAGGGAACATTTGACAGTGTCTGAAAACGTACTTTATTATCATGCCCAAGACAGTGCTACTGTCATCTAGTGGGTGGAGTCCAAAGACACAGCTAAAGATCCTACAACTAACAGAACAGCTCCATGACCTTGAATGATTGGATCCAAAATGTCATCTGTGCCAAGACTGAGAAGGCCTACTCTAAACAAAGAAATAAATCAGATCATTTCAGAACTGAGAGCCACGAAGAAGATAAAGAGGAAACCATTAGAGCACTGGGGGAGAGAGGAGAAAGGCCACTCTAGAGAGACAGTGAGGAACATGGAGAAGCTGAGATTCCAGCTCCACCAGTCTGGTGGGACCCCATGGTGCACGCACCACCTCTCGTGGTGTTATTCACAATAACATCTCCAGTACTGAGCCCTTCCAAATGCTGAGGACATGTCCAGAGACACATTCTGGTCTCCATGTCCTCCCATGTAATCCATCCACATGCCCCCAGCCTGGATGGGCATCTTATGCTCTCTCTCTACATCTCCTCAGCCCAAGCACCAATAGAGCCATCTCCCCTTGATTTCTCAAAGCACCTGAGCACAGTGCTGCTCTGTGAGATAGATTTTCCTGAAAGCCTCAGGAACATGGGAAGCAATTAAAGCTTGAGCTAAAAAAGACATTTTGCTCTCTGCCATCACTGCTTCTAAAGTCCATCATTGCAGTTCCCCGACCCTGTTGCTGAGACCACCATTCTCCCAACAGAGAATCTCTCCCATCACCTACCTCCCACCCTCATAACCAAGTGCCAACCATCGTCCTCACTTAGGTCACTGGCTCCTACCTTCTAAGTCCCTAAGATCCCCAATAAGAATTTTAAAATCTCCTTATTGTATTATATAGGACAAGTTTAGATCCATTTGATCAATCTCTCCATCCCCAAGTAGTCAAAAGGTCCATTTTATAGTCAAAAGGTCCATTAAATAATAAAAAAGCATGAATTCTACTACTATCCCCTGTATCTCCAAAATGCAGAGCATTCTAAGACCACTCGTTAGTTGATGTGTGGGCAATGGGATTGGCAGCAGTGCCACTCACAGCAGTAGGAAATGCAAGTGGAGGTGGATGGCAGATGGAGGGGTGGGACCCTTGGACATGACATGCTCAGGTGGAGATAATTGTGGTTCATCTCAGTGAGTGTGTCCATCAGACAGATGGACTGAAGCCAGTGGGATAGAAGGACACACAGAAGGGGTGACTAAGTACTTGCTGGTGTTTGAAGTCAGTGGAATGCATGAGACTTCCCAAGAAGAGATGGTAGAGAATAAAAATGAATTAACAACAGAACTGGGGTGGCCATTTTACCCCAGTTTGATTAGAATTTTCTGAGTTTTAGAACAAAAATCTCACATCGCAGAAAACTCCTCAGTCCAAGGAAAGTTAAAACCCACTGTGCAGGATAAATAAATAACATGCAGGGAGATGATTTGCACAGGGTCATCTCTCTGGTTGACTGCAAAACCATGGCTGGAACCCAGACCTTCTAACTCTCAGCCACTCTCTTCACCTTCTGCTGGATATAAGCTGAATTACAGGAAATGAATAGGAGAACCAAGTCCTAAGGTCCAAGTCTTGGATTCCTGGCTCACTAGGTGTAGGACATCAGGCAAACCAGTTGGTCTTTCTGAGCCCTGCTTCCCTTACCTAAAACAAAAGGGAATATATGCATACTCCTAATCCCAGGAGGGTCAATGTAAAGACAGAGAGGTTGTGGAAGATGGAGATTGAGTGGGCAAGACAGAGAGAGAACCATGGACAAATGGGCCTGTTCCATAATTTTGGAATCCAACCCCAAGGGTACTAGATATATTCTGCCCCAGCCTTCACATTGGCTTGAAAATATTTACCCTCACTAAAGTGTCTTCACCACTCCTTTGAAAAATATGATTCCCACTACTGAAACTGTCAGAATAAAATATATTTCTTCCAGAAAACACTGGTGTATTTATCACAACTGGGCCATTCATCTGTTGAAAAGCAGAATGGCATTTATTGCCAATGGCTCCCTTTATGGGAGAAAGGAAACATGGAGCCTAATAAGTTTGGTTAATTTTTTTTGTTTTATGGCTCCAGAAACCTCACTAAATATTCTGTCTGCTTTACTTAGGCAGTTTGGAGATGGCTCTGAACCTTGGAGGAAGATTCCGGCAGAACTATGAGCTGCTGCTGACTCAGGAGGAGACACTGGTTAGAAGAACCAAGCCCAAGAAATGTTCCTGCTGGGGCTTCATATGGTCACTGATTACTTTAACACCAAGGCTGTAACTTTAAAAATCCATCCATCAGTGAGTAAGTTATCTGTAGCCATTTGGCTGAAATAATTTTGAAATACACTGGGCTTTCAAGTCGCATAGAGCAGCAAAGTAGCTTTCTGAAGAAAAGGACCATGGAGTTAGTTCCAGGTCCAAGCCCTTAAATGTGTGAACTTCGTTAACATCTGGGACATCCAGAAAGCCTGCTGTAAGTATTCACTCTCTCCCCCTACAACACTCACTCCCCATCCTCGATGCTGCTGCTAATCTTACTTACCCTGACTTAAGGAGTTTGAGAGCATCTGCTGTACATGACACACTGTGTTCTCTGGAGCACAGCGCTGCACAAAGAGCATCAAATTTTTGGTTGCTCAATCCTGGCTCTACCATTTAAACATCCTTTCTGGCCAGCACTGTGCAAAAGCACTGAAGTGATGGGAATATTCAAATACACACCGTCCAATAGGGTAGCCTCACACTACATGTGGCAAATGAGCTCTTAACATGACTGGGGAGAATGGGAGACTGAATTTCTACGTGTGTGTTTTTTTTTTAATTAATGTAAATATAAATATAAATCTAAATAGCCACAAGCTCAGATCTTGCCTGTCTGAACCTCAGCTCCTTCAACCTAAAACATGGCATCTGTAGATGCATGCTGAGCAAGGTTGCTTTGAGGATCGTATGTTATGATGAAGGAAAAGTGGCAAGCCCTGTGGCCAGCATGGCATCAAAGCTTGATGAGACCATACAAAGGGACTCCTCATGTATCTGTCTTCATTTGGCCCTAGCGTCGATACTTCCAGACTTAACATTAACTGGGAGCATCAGGTAGCATAAAGATTCTGACTAGTAGTTGTCCTAAGGCCAAAGGAAAGCAATTCATCTTTCAGAGAATTTTCCATTGGTGGCCAAGAATGTTCTGCATGAGAAAATCCATTAACTGCTTCATGTGAGCAAATATTTATAGGAATTTAGAAAATGCTGACCAACTTGAGTTAAGAAAAATACCCCTCTGTGAAGTTTCACAGCCAATTAATGCTGTGGAATTTCATTGAGGGGGTTTATAAGATAAAGGTTACTAACTGACTACATAAGTACATTTTTTAACATGCTCTAGCAAACTGGAGGTTCCATTTTAGGTGTAGCACTGGGCTTCCAATGAGCAGAGGAGAGCTCTTTAAATACAGTCCCAGATAAAAACAACAATGATGCTCCAAGGTCAGCAGCCAGGGGCAAGTTGAACAAAGAATTAGGCTCTCAACCTCAGAAGAATCTTAAAGGACTCATCCCAGCCTTTCTTAAATGCTTAAATTCTCCCAACACATTAGGTTCAACTTGAACATCTCCTGTGATGGGAACCACCCTGTGTCCTAAGGCAATCATTGGGTTATTGGACATGTGTTGTTGTTAGAAAGAGCTTCCTATGTTGACCACAAATCCAGAGAAGGAACATCTTGCCTAAGAAGAGGTCTAATTTCTGCCATTTTCAACTCTTTAAACCTCAGAATCCTCAGACTTAAAAAGGTAAAATAAACCTGTAGTGGAGGACTGATGGGAAGAACATGATGGATAGAGATTCAATGTAGCATAGCCACCTTGTTCCCTTCTACTTACTCTGCCTCTTCAACCCCAGAGGTAAGCTGAAGATTGTCAGTTTTTTATATACCTGTCCTCACAGTAGCAACAGTAAAAGTAGTTGCACAATTGTTGTTATCACCTTATTTTTACTAAAATTTCTAATTCATCTTCCACAGACTTGAAAATACATGAAGATGTAGCTTCTCCCTTCATAGGGTGCCACCACCTTATTTCTTTCGACAATTCTCATGTGTTAGAGTGGCCTTAATAATTCAACAGGCAGGGATTGATGTGCTGGTGATCTGCTGACACCCAGAACTGCAACATGAGTGATAACTAGAACTTGTTTAACACCCCAGCCTGACCTTTCTTGATGAGGATAAGAGTGAGGGTTGATGGTGGTGGTGATGATGATGGTAATAATGGTGATTATGGTGGTGATAGTGGTAGTGATGGTGGTGATGATGGTGGTGGCGATTAGTAATGGCATAATATTAATTTTTGAGGATGACCATGAGTCAGGCAACTATGTTAAGTACTTAGCATAGATAATTGCATTTAATCTTCACAAGAGTATCATCAGGTAGATATTGTTAGTATTGTCTGCAGATAATAAAACAGTGAGACAAGTTAAGTAACTTCCTCAAGAATATATAGGTGAAGCTGAAAATTAATCCAGACAAACCAGATTAATTAAAGGCTCTGTGTTCCTTCCCACTGCATACTGGAGTATTAATAGTACAAGCTCTGAAGCCAGCCAGGAGGGGCTCCCATATGAAAGGCAGACAGCCTAGCAAGAGACTATTATATAGTAACAGTTCCAGTGAAAGACAAAGAGACCTTGATCTGAACGAGGAGAAAGAGAGGACCAGATGAATGAAAATACTTTTGGAACATAGGATTCACAAAAAGTGGGGTTTGATTAGATAGAGATGGGGCAATATTTCTCTAAGGAATGGAATGGGGAGTAGAAAGGAAGGCTAGTGACCATTAGGGCTACCAAAAGTCCTTGCAGATTTGTAAGTGTTAACAAATCAAGCCATTGGACAAGAGAACTCAAATGCTTTAAAAAATAAAAATAAATAAAAACTCAACATCTCTTGCCATACAATCCAGCAATCATGCTTCTTAATATTTACCCAATAAAGCTGAAAAGTTGTGCCCATACAAAGGTGCACATGGAGGTTTATAGCAGCTTAATTCTTAATGGGTAAAATTTTGAAGTAACCAGGGTGTGCTTTAATACATGAATAGATAATAAATGGTGGTATGTTCAGATAATAATTTATTACCCTATATAATAAAGAGGTAATATGCAAATTGACCATCACTCTAACACATAAGATGGATGCCCCCATGTGGTCAAAGATGGCCGCCACAAGATGGCCTGCAGGGGAGGGCAGTTGGGGGAGACCAGGCCTTCAGGGGAGGGCAGTTGGGGGAGACCAGGCCTTCAGGGGAGGGCAGTTGGAGGGAACCAAGCCTGCAGGGGAGGGCAATTAGGGGTGACCAGGCCATCAGGGGAGGGCAGTTGGGAGCAATCGGGTTGGCAGGGGAGGAGTTAGGCATCAATCAGGCTGGCAGGGGAGTGGTTAGGGGTGATCAGGCTGTAGGGAAGGGCAGTTGTGGGCAATCAGGCCTTCAGGGGAGGGCAGTTGTGGGTGATCGGGATTGCAAGGGAGGGCAATTGGGGGAGACCAGGCCTACAGGGGAGGCCTCTAGTTCGAAGATAAAGAGAAATGAGCTATCAAGTCATGGAAAAGAGGAACCTTAAGTGTATATTACTAAGTGAACCTTAAAAGCATATTACTGAAAATATTGCATGTTATATGGTTCCAACTATATGATATTCTAGAAAAGGCAAAATTTTGAAGACAAAAAGATCAGAGATTGCTGTGAAGGGGCAGGGAGGAGAGGAAGAGATAAATAGGCAAAGTATAAAGAATTTTTAGGGCAGTGAAAGTTCTCTGTATCCTATATAATAAAGAGCTAATATTCAAATGATTGTCATACCCTCACATCATCACACCCTCACTTCATCATGCCCTCACATCATCATGCCATAACTGCTCAGTCACTCAACACTGAGGAGAGAGGAATGGGGACCAACCAGGCACAAGTGAGCTCTCAAAAGAGGAATGGGGACCAGCCAGGCTGTGACCTGGGAGAGGGACAAGCCACATGCCCCACTGTCCTGGGTGCCAGCACCTGTGGCTGTGGCCCAGGTGAAGCCACCCACCCATGTTCCCCTGCGGCTGAGGCTGTGGCCAGCCTGGGTGAAGCTAGTCTGGGTTCTGGGTGCCTGCAGCTGGCCAGAGGGAGGGAAGCCTGGGTTCCAGGTGCCTGTGATCGGCCAGAGGAGGGAATCCTGGGTCCCGGGGGTGGGGCAAGGCAGAGGCAGTTAGGGGTGATCAGGCAGGCAGAGGTGGTTAGGGGCGATCAGGTAGGCAGGCAGGCGAGTAGTTAGGAGCCAGCAGTCCTGGATTGTGAGAGGCAGTTGGACATCCCCTAAGGGGTACTGGATTGGAGAGGGTGCAGGCCGGGCTGAGGGACCACCCATCCCCCTCTCATGCATGAATTTCATGCACTGGGCCTCTAATGATATTATAATAACATATATATGTCACTATACATTTTTCCAAACCCATAAAATGTACAACACCAAGAGTGAACCTTAAAGTAAATTATAGATTTTGGGTAATTCTGATGTGTCAATGTAGGTTCATCCTCAGTAAAAAAAAAAAAAAAATTAAAAAGTACCACTGACTAATGTTGATAACAGGGAAAACAATGCATATGTGAGGAATATGGGAAATCTATGCCTTCCTCTCAATTTTGCTATAAATCTAAAACTCTTCCAAATAGTACTCTAAAATTTAAAATAAAAAAGACAATCCACTTTATAAAAATAAATGTGACCAGTAGGATCATCAGAATGAGTAGCATAGAGAACATTCTTCCCTCAAACCTGGCCCCCAAGCTTCATCATCTTTAGCCATTTTTCACCCAATAGCTTTCCCTCTGCCCTTTCAATATGTTCATCTCCCAGGAAAAGCTGCATCCTCTTCAGGTTTCTAGAGACCTTCTTTTTAAAAACTTTATCTTTATTGTTGAAAGTATTACAGATGTCATCTTTAATTTCCATATTGACCCTCTCTACCTCCCATCCCCCACCCCAACATGGGCCTTCACCATACTCTTATATGTGTCCATAGGTTAAGCATATATGCACATAAGTTCTTTGGTCAGAGACCTTCTTTTTTGATACCCAAACCCAATTCTGTCCTCCGCTGAGTTCTACTTCAGACCTTGATGTCCGGCTTGGATTTATTGAAACCAAGGTACATATTAGAGTTCTGCATTTTGTGTGTGTGTGTGTGCGCGCACGCTCCAAATTTCTCAAGCATCCAAAAGCAGCTGGCATTTACTGAGCACCTACTATGAGCCTGACACTGCTCTTGAACTATATAGTTGTTAACTACAATATACTCCTGGCTTTGTCCTGTGAGAGGGATGGGTGCTATTATCATCTCCATTTTACAGATGGGAAAACAAATCAAGCAGTTTGTCATGTAGTAAATGGTTAAGTCAGGATTTGAACCACAGCAGCTGATACCAGAGCCTGTGATTTAAAGGCATTAGTATATTTTTAATTCAGTCCATCAAGTCTTTATTGAGCTTGAATATGTGACTTTCAATGTGTGAGGGGCTGCATCTTCTGCTTTAAATGAAACAAAGTGCAAAAGTATATAAAATCAGAGTTCAGGTCAACTAATTCAGCTCCAAAATCAGAGGTAAATCAATGCCTAAGAAAGGACAGTGGCTTATCAAAGGTCACTCCATCATGACAAAGCCTGGCTTCAAACCTTAGTCTCTAATTTCACTGCTATTTCCATGATCCAATGCAGTACTTTGAAAAGAAACCTGCTCTACAGGGTTATGATACATTTATTATTGTTAACATTATTCTTCTCCCACCAGGCAAAATGTTTTTTCACACAATAGGTGGCCAACAGACAGGTTTAGGCTATTTAAAAAAGCAGACCTAAGAATATAATATAAAATTCAAGGTCTTAAGTAAGAAAGGCCTTTTGGGAAATACATATGAAAGGCATTTTTTTTTGCAGGGCCACATTCCATTAGTACTTCAAATCAAGAATCATATGTTGTACTTCAAGTCACCCCAATGCCTTTGCCTCTAAACATCTAACAAATTGAAAAGAGGTGACCGGACTGGACACTCCTTCAGCAGGAAAGCACTTGGGGGGAAACTGCAATGCATGTTAGCAACTGAGGTCCAGGATAATGAGGGCTTGGTATGCCTATGAAACTGAACTGCAGTGTGAAACAGGCTGGTGCATCATAGAAGCTCATAGCTCAGGCTGAAAGAGTCAGTCAAGGAAACAAGTTGGTGACTTTGTAAAGCAGAAAACTAATACTGCCCAGGGGCTGTGGGCACACTGGCTGAACTAAGAATTGATGGAAGTGGAAACCAGACTCAGATCTTACAACTCCAAGATTCTACATCATTATTTGTATATCTTCATCCTAAAGATATAATTTCATTGTGGAGGGAAAATGATTAATAGCTCATTGAAACTCACATCTACTGAGCCACTGTTTTTCATCCAGAAATAGACTGAGTATCTTGGGATTTTATAGGAAGTATTTGACGTGATTTAAGACCTAGGAGTGTCTATATCACTAGTTAGCATTCAAAATGTTTTCAGGAAATCTCTAAAGATTCTTTCAATTCTTGCATGATTCTGGTTGATTCTAAAGCCGCATAGTAGAGTAGCCAAGGGCAGGGACTCATGAGTCAGATATTTTAGGTTCAAATCCTGTCTCTGACACTTACTAGCTTGATGTTGGGCAAGTTACTAAATATCTCTAAGCCTCAACCCCTCCCATCCCATGTGTAAAATGGAATGTTCTTAGTACCTCCCTCATAGGGCTGTTGTAAAGATTAAAAGAGTTAGCATCTATAAAGTACTATGTCCAGGGATGGGCATGTAGAAAGCATTCTGTGAGTATTCAGTATGTCTCTATAGATTGGGAAACCAAAGCTGACAAAGTGTCACTGCACCCAAAAGCAGCATCAGCAACAGTGACAGTGTAAGAGTCGGAAGCTGAAGGCATGTTGCTGTGATGACATGTCACGTGTAATGCTTCTTTGTCTGACCCCTTCAGGACCACAAAATCAATCCTCTAACTACCCCACCAGAACTGGAAATGAGCAATTCCATTCAAGCCGCCTGGTGAAGGTACTTGTTTGGATGTAATAATCTGTTTTTAATTTTGTGTGTAAATGAATACAGAGGTTAGTCAGTGGGTGCATATTAATCTAAAATAAATGAATACATTTGAATTAATCAGGCCTTCAGTCTATGTAAATGGATGATTTATAATGATATTAGCACAAATTGAAACGATAAATCATTTTAAAATTAGATCCAGTGCTGTTGTTTAAGGCTGCAAGGACTCTGGAAATTTGAACACAACTTGAGACAACTTTAAAATGGGGGTGGGTCTGGCTGTAGTGTGGAGGCAAAAGCAAGGGGAGGAGACCAGAGAGCAATGTGGAACCAGATCCTCTAAAAGGGAGATGGTAACAGACCTGCAAGGTCATAGAAATAAGTAAAAAGCAAGAGAATGTCAGTGAAACAGACATATTCTGCATTCCACAGTTGATTTTTTAGCTCGGGGCAGAAGACCTTGAGACTTCCATTCAATTCAAGGCAACAAGGAGAAATTAAATTGAGGCAGTTTGAGGAAGAGGACAGATTTCAGCTGGCTCTTCCACTTTCTTGCTGGTGATCTTGGGCAAATTAGCTTTACGGAGACTGGTGATTTCACCTGAAAAATGGGTTTTATCATTCTAACTTTAAAGTATGGTTATGAGAATCCTATATAATAATGAGGTAATATGCAAATTAACCCTCACACCCTCATAAGGTGGCTGCCTATGACCAGGCCAGCAGGGGAGTTAGTGAGGGACAACCAAACGACTGAACAAGCAGGCTGCATGGGGTGACCAGGCCCACAGGGGCTTCAGTGAGGGACTACCAAACAACTGAACAAGCAGGCTACATGGGGCAACCAGGCCAAAAGGGGGGTTAGTGAGGGACGACCAAATGGCTGAACCAGCAGGCTGTGTTGGGCGACCAGGCCAGCAGGGGGGGCAGTTAAGGGCGATCAGGCAGGCAGGCAGGTGAGCAATTAGGAGCCAGTGGTCCAGGATTGTGAGAGGGATGTCTGACTGCTGGATTAGGCCCAATCCATGGGGATTGGGCCTAAACCGGCAGTCAGACATCACCCGAGGGGTCCTGGATTGGAGAGGGTGCAGGCTGGGCTGAGGGGGACACCCCCCCCCACCCCCGCCCAGTGCACAAATTTTGTGCACTGGGTCTCTAGTTAAATAATATTGGATGTAAAGTGAAAACCCAGTTCCTAAAGAACAGATTAGTCACTAAAACAAGAAGTCAGACTGCTTGGGTACAAATACTGGTACTGCCACTTGCTAGCTGGAGATTTGGGGGAACTCACCTCACCTTTCTGAGCCTCTGTTTTCTCAATTACAAAATCGGAATAATATCAGGGCCAATATCTTAGTATTGGTGAGAGAATTAAATGTCAATACATAGGTCCTGTACCTAAGGAGACACTTGGCAAATGTTAGCTTTTAGTATAAATGATTGTCATTGATGTCACTATAATTCCTGGGTAATGAAACTGTGAAACTGGCTTAAAAAAAAAAAAAAAGACAAGAGAAACTATGATAGGTGTACTAATGGAAGAGAGAATATGTAATCAGGGAATCAAGAAGACGAGGAAGAGAATAACTATGTGAGGAGGCAAATATATGGCACCCAGATCCCCAACTCTTCTCCCTCACACAAGGAAGACTTTGCTAACCACATAAAGCTTCTTCCCTGCTGAGCCTACATTCAACTTGACCATTTTCTTCATATATACACTAGAGGCCAGATGCATGAAGATTCATGCAAGAATGGGCCTTCCTTCCCCTGGCTGCCCGCACCACCTTTGCTCCAGTGGGAGCCACCTTTCCACCTTCGCTCCAGCCCGGAGCCACCTTTCTGCCTTTGTTCGGACCCAGAGCCACATTTCCTCCTTCCCACACAGCCCAGAGGCCTGGAGTGACTGGGGCAGTGCAGAATGCTGGTGTTGTCACCATGGTGACAACGCAAGTGTCCCCGTCCCTGGCCACTCCATGCCTGTGTTTGCAAATTAACCTGCCATCTTTGTTGGGTTAATTTGCATACTCACTCCTGATTGGCTGGTGGGCATCGCAAAGGTACGGTCAATATGCATCTTTCTCTTTTATTAGTGTAGATGGCTTGAGAACTGCCTGCAGAGAGATTACCTGATGGTAAGAAGTGAGCATCATTTTGTAAGATAAAGAATATGGGTCAGTATTGTTCTGGGCTTCTTCTCCTGAGAATGGTCCTCATGTAAGAAATGCTTAGGGCCTATGATAAGCCTAAAGATCAGGTAAACAAATTTGCCCTGGTGTCCAAGGCTGAGTCTTACTTTGAACTGTTTTTGAAATAAAAGTACCAATATTCTTGGATCCAATCAGGATTTTTGGAACATCTGGTTGATGAAATAATTTTGGCAACTTAAGAAGAAAATTCCAATGTGGCTGTATAATGCTGTTCCATAACTATCCTGGGTGGAAGAGATGAGTGGATAAAGGAATAAATGTAGCAAGAAACTATCATTAAGCACAAGTTTGTGACAAATCCATGTGCATGTTATAGAAAGAGGTACTAAGGCCATTCTTCAAAGAGCGTGGGATAGGATGAGGTAACCACTAGTTATGGACTGGAGGTTTGTGTATCCCCAAAATTCATACTTTGATGACCTAACCCCCAATATGATGGTATTTGGAGTAGAGTCTTTGGGAGGTAATTAGGTTTAGATGAGGTCATGAGGGTGAAGCCTTCATAGTGGAATTAGTACCCTTATAAGAAGAGAAGGTTATAGGTGCCATAATAAGCAGTATCTACCCAAGCTCTGCACCATGTGGGGACACACCAAGGAGGCAGCTATCAGAAAGCCAGGGAGAGAGTTCTCACCAGCACCAGAATCAGCCAGCACCTTGAACTTGGACTTCCCAGCCTCCCAAACTGGGAGAAATAGATATCTGCCATTGAAGCCACCTAGTCTGTGGTATTTTGTATAGCAGCCTGAGCCACTACTACACATTTATTCTGTTATTAGCACTTCCCAGAGGTGGGGAAGAAATTCATAAACATCATATATCATCTTTCAATTAGAATCCTTCTCCATTGTGTTCTAAGAGCACCTCTATACAGACACACACGTGTGTATACACCCAGGCACACACACATACTCATACATAAAACATGCAAACAAATTTGACTGTAAGTTTCAAAATCACATTAACTATTTATTCAACCTCTCTTTAAAAAAATTATACTTTCTCAATTTCCTTACAACTTACAATAAACAAAAAATAGAATGTCTTCCTCTAGCCAAAAATAAAACCTCTGTGTCCCTAGTGGTTATTTGATCTACCAACAAATTCTTCCACATCATCACCTAGTGCATAATTACTTTAACTTTTGGACATTGGTTCTAAATCATCAAGTCATCACTAAAGAAATTATTTTTAAGAGGGTCAAATCACATTGTTGAAGGGACACCAGAATTTTTGAAGGGACACTACAGTTCTGTCCAAGAACTGAACACTCCTTAGCCAAACACTCATGTGGGTCCAAGGAGAAATGGGAAAGTATGCTTATTGCATCATCATTTAAAACAATAGCTAACATTAGGAAGCAACCTACATGTCCACCAATAGGGGAATGGATAGGCAGAAGTGTTTTGTTGTGTCTTGTTTTTAATAATAATAAAAAAATCTATAAATATTAGATCTTTAAAAAAGTATTGTTGACTGAAAAAAACTTTAGATAGATACAAAAATATAGTGCTTTTCATGTCAAATAAAACTCAAACACTAAAGAATAGTCTGCATTGTCATAGAGACATACATGTATGTAAATACATAAAAATGGCAAGATAACTGCATAACAAAGTAAACAATGTGGTTCGCTTTGAGAGAATGGGAAATTAGACTGGGGAAGAGATGAACAAAGGATATCTCAACATCTACAGAATTCCAGAATATGTACAGGCATACCTCAGAGATATTTTAGGTTTGGTTCCAGACCACTTCAATAAAGCAAATATCACAATAAAGTAGATCACACAATTTTTTGGTTTCTTATTGCATATAAAAGTTATGTTTATATTATCCTGTAATCTACTAAGTATGTAATAGCATTATGATATTTAAAAAACAATGTACATTCATCTACTGATGGGCACTTAGGCTGTTTGCAGATCTTAGCTATGGTGAATTGTGCTGCTATGAACATATGGGTGCACATATCCTTTCTGATTGGTGTTTCTGGTTTCTTGGGATATATTCCTAGAAGTGGGATCACAGGGTCAAATGGGAGTTCCATTTTTAGTTTTTTGAGGAAACTCCATACTGTCTTCCATAGTGGCTGCACCAGTCTGCATTCCCACCAGCAGTGTATGAGGGTTCCTTTTTCTCCACATCCTCTCCAGCACTTGTTGTTTGTTGATTTGTTGATGATAGCCATTCTGACAGGTGTGAGATGGTACCTCATTGTTGTTTTGATTTTCATCTCTCGGATGATTAGTGACTTTGAGCATGTTTTCATGTCTCTTGGCTTTCTGAATGTCCTCTTTTGATAGGTGTCTATTTAGATCCTTTGCCCATTTTGTGATTGGATTGTTTATCTTTTTTTTGTTAAGTTGTATGAGTTCCCTATAAATTTTGGAGATTAGGCCCTTATCAGATATGATGTTGGCAAATATGTTTTCCCACGCAGTGGGCTTTCTTGTTGTTTTGTTGATGGTTTCTTTTGATGTGCAGAAGCTTTTTATTTTGATGTAGTCCCATCTACATGATGGAATACTATGCTGCTGTAAAAAAGAAGGAATTCTTACCATTTGCAACGGCATGGATGGAACTGGAGAGCATTATGCTAAGTGAAATAAGCCAGTCAATGAAGGAAAAATACCACATGATCTCACTCATTCATGGATAATAAAGACCATTATAAACTTATGAACAATAATAGATACAGAGGCAGAGCTGCCTCAAACTGATTGTCAAACTGCAGCGGGAAGGCCAGGGAGGGTTGGGGGGCAGGTGAGAGGGGGGTAAGAGATCAACCGAAGGACTTGTATGCATGCATATAAGCATAACCAATGGACATAAGACACTGGGGGATAGGGGAAGCCAGGGGATTGTCAAGGGCGGGGGGAAAAAAAGGACACATATGTAATACCCTTTGTAATACTTTAAGCAATAAAACAATAAAAAAAACAATGTACATACCTTAATTTAAAAACACCATATTTCTAAAAATTGCTAACCATCATCTGAGCCTTCAGCAAGTTGTAATCATTTTGCTGGTCTTGCCTCCACATTGATGAAAATACAGGATCTGTGAAGGATGTTAAAGCCAAGCTCAATAAAACAAGATATTTCCATATGTTATTATTATGTATTTAAAATATTAACTTAAAAGGAAAAGTATGTGAGGTTACTTAGGCCACTTACAATACTGCAAGGCAATTCTGATGCTAACCATCCTGAAAGAAAATCAGACTTCACAGGATAAAGCATGGTCTCCAATAAAACTACCCTCACTTTGGACACCCCCCCCCCAAAAAAAATTTAGATGTCCCTACCACCTGCATTTTTTACCAATTAGCTACAAATCCAGGGGTGCCCATGATATCCTTTAGTTTTGACAATTTGCTAGAACAACTCACAGACTCTGGAATGAGCTATCCTTATGACTGTGGTGTTATTATAAAAGGTACAAATCAGGACCAGGCAAATAAGGAGACACAGGGCAAAGCCTGGGAGGGTTCTGAGTGCAGGGCTTCCTTGCTTCCTCTGTGTGGAGCCAGGATGTGTCCCTCCTCTGGTACATGGGTGTTTTCACCAACCAGAAAGCTCCACTGAGTTTATAGATTTCACTGGGAATTCATTACGTTGGCATGATTGATTGAATCATTGGCCTCATGTTTGAGCTCAACCTTAGGCAGCCCCCTTTCCACTCTTCCAGAAGTGGAAGGATCCAGTTCAATTCCCCAACCTTCTAATCACATGGTTTGTCTTTCCATCATGACCAGCCCCCATCCTGAGCCACCTCCTTAGCATAAACTTAGGTAGGGTCTGAAGGGCTCAGGAAAAACAATGACACTCCCATTTCTAAGAAAATCCCAAGGCTTTAGAGTCTCCTTCTCAGAAACTAGGACAAAGGCCAGTCACATTCTTTATTACGCAATACCAGTCATCTGGTGACAAGAAGACTGGTGAACTTATAACATGTTAGTCCTGTTGAGGGGGTATAACTTACACAAATTGAGCTCACCTGTTACAAAAGGAAGTTCCACATTTGACATGACTATAGAGGGGCTACTCTGCATTGTCTGTGTACATATTAGAAAACCGATGGTGCACTCATTATGTATGAATTTTGTTTCTTTATATATTGTTATTACTCATTGTTATACTTACATTTTGATGAAATGTCAGTTGATTCTGCAATCTTTTTGGTAATATAATCTAATGTAAAAAAAAGGCTGCCTTAAATCTGCCCCCAAGTTTCCTCTGTCGCAATGCTAATACCATGGACAGGGAGGAGAGTGAGAAGAGCTCTAGTTACCCAGTCAGATTGATCTCCATTCAAATTCCAGTTCTGCATTGAGAACTGTATGACTCAACTTGGTCCCCATGCCTCTTACCACCCAGCATGCACAGGTTCTCATTGTAATGTTTCAGATTCAAAAGATTGGAACAGGCACACTGTCACATCCACCCTGTGCTGTTGGTCAAAACAAGTGATGTGGCTGAATCTAGATGCAGAGTGAAGGCACTACAAAGTCGCATAAAAAAGGGTGTAAACACAGGAAGGGAGAAGAATTGGGACCATTTTTTGGAATCTACCACAATAGCCAAAACTTTCTGAGGACTTAAAATATACTCAAATATTTGCTAAGTAGTTCACATGCATCAGCATACAAGAGTGTTACCAGGATTTTGCAGGTCAAGAAACTTGAGCTTATGGAGTTTCAGAAACTTGCTAAAAATCACACAGCTACTGGGAAGCAGGATTCCAGATCCCTTCAACCCAAAACTGTCTAACTCCAGATTTTTTTTAATCAATCCCCATACTTTGATAAAGTTGCAGATGTAGGCAGAAACCACAATCACATGACACTGAGGTGCCCAACTGCTATGTTGTAATATAACTCCACTCAGGGTGGGCGGTCACATTTCCCCCAGCATTTGGTCCTATTTATGCAGACTGCCTGGATTTGAATTTCAATTCTACAACTAATTAAATGTGGTTAGCTCAGAAAAGTCATTCAACCATTCTGTCTCATTTAATCCTCACCTGGAGATTAAATTAAAATATCTACCTTAGAAGGGTGCTATATAAATTAAATGATGGAATAAACAATAATTATTTGTAACAGGCTAACTAACAATTATACAGAGTTGCTATGTGCCAGCACTATGCAAACTACTTTTCAGAAATTATCCCATCTAATCCTCACTGGCACTGGTAAGTATAGTACTGATATTTTCGCAGTTTATGTACAAGGAGATTGAGCCATGAATAGTTTAAGCAATGTTTTTCAGGTCACAGAGCTAGTATATGGCAAAAGTAGAATCCTAATTCAGCAATTTTCTTCTTGATAACTACTTTCAAAATCCAGAATAGTCTGGTTGGTGAACACAGCAATATTTTTTTATTGTGGTTGATGTTGTGTTATTTCAGAGAAAGTACTTAGGATTTTGGTTCTATCACTGGGCTCCTTAACCCCCTGTCTGTGAAAGGATGGCCTATGGCCCTATCAGAACCAGAGAACCAACCTTGAGGACTCCCGTTTCCTAAAGAGGGAAGCTGAAACAACAGGGCTAGAGGCACCTGCCCAGGCTGTTCCTCTCACTGCAGCTTAAAAGCAAATAAGAGACCCACTTGTGAGGCCCTAAACTGAATCTTCCAGCAGGGAAGCTGAGGAGGCTCTTACCACTTAAAGTTGTTTCCCTGGAGTGTTTGCTGCTTCTGGGACCATTGAGCTAAATGGCTCCAAATAAATAAAAATGAGCTGGAGATAAAGGTGTCCTCAGATTCCAGGCCTGAGACATTGGGTATGAGCAACACACACACACACACACACACACACACACATGCACACCTAGGTTGCCTTATGGCTTAGACTCCTGTCTTTCCCAAAGTCAAGCCCTGTCCTTTCCAATGATATTTTATAATGAGTCTAATGAACCACAATAATAGCTTCTGTTTCATCCCATCATCAGAACTGTCTAATACACCTGGGAACACAGAAGCACAGAAAGACTAAGTAGGTCGCCCAGGTTCAATGTAGAAGCAATGTCCATCCCATGTTTTCCTTCTGTCTCTCTTCCCTCTTGCCCTTGCAGCTACAATATGTTTGGGAAGAGCTTGCTTGATAAGTGTGATCATCTGATCATCTTCACCCAAACTGTGAACCAGAGTCCCCTCTGAATCTTCCCATCATCTCTCTTCTGCTTATGAAAAGGAAAGAGTAAGTATCTGGGTAAGATGGGAAGAGAACTAGATTCAGAAACACAAAACAACATTCTCCTCCTCTGAGGTTCTGTCACTTAATACATTTGTAAGTCAAGAGTTTACTCTCTAAGCAAAAGGAAAACCCTAAAAGAGTCACCATGCTGGTGACTCTTGTTAACTGGCATTTAATGATATTAAGTCAAGTGGTAATGTAATGTATAAATTACAGATGAAGCGTCTAGACTCAGAGACACTAGTTAGGAAATAGTTAACACAAAAGACAATCTGACCCTAGCTGATTTGGCTCAGTGAATAGAGCTCCAGCCTGCAGACTGAAGGGTTCCAGGCTTGATTCCAGTCAAGGGCACATGCCCAGGTTGGGAGCTTGATCCCCAGTGGGGGGCTTGCAGGAGGCAGCCAATCAATGATTCTCTCTCATCATTGATGCTTCTATCTCTCTCCCTATCCCTTTCTCTCTGAAATCCATATTTAAAAAAAAAAAAAAAGATAATCTGTGTTTGCCACACCATTTCCTCTTCCTGTACATACAAAAAATATGAATTTCCCAGTCTACCCTCCCATTAGTTTGAAGCCATGAAACTGACTTCTGGCCAACAGATGATGGATCAATGTGATATAAGCCATTTCCAGCCATCCCACTATTAGCAGTCTATCCTAAAGAATGATTTTACAGTTGCATGAAATATATATATAAAAGATTAATATGCAAAGTGTCCCCTTGGGAGTTTGACCGGGAGACCGGGAGTTCAATCACTCGCTATGATGTGCACTGACCACAAGGGGGTGGCGTGGAATGAAGGAAGGCTCTGGCTGGCAACCAGAAGGCCCTGATCATCCCTTATCGCTGGCCAGGCCTAGGAACCCTACCCATGCACGAATTTTGTAAACTAGGCCTCTAGTCTACACTAATAAAAGAGAAAAATGGTAATTGGCGTATGACGCTACCCTTTTCATTGGCTAATCAGGGCTATATGCAAATTAACTGCCAACTAAGATTGGCAGTTAACTGCCAACAAAGATTGGCAGTTAACTGCCAACAAGATGGCGGTTAATTTGCATATGTAGGCACAATGCAAGGAGGCGAAAGGGAAAGCAGGAAGAAGCCCCCTGCCACTGACAGTGATTGGAAACCCAGGGGGGAGCTAAGAGCTGGGGGACAGGGCAAAGGCAGCCCTGGGGCCGCCTTTGCCCTGGCCCCAGCCATGATCGGAGAATCAGGCACCTTTGCCGCCCTGGCCGGTGATAGCAGGAAGTAGGTGTGGAGCCAGCGATGGGAGCTGGGCATGGTCGAAGCTGGCAGTCCTGGGAGCTAGGAGTCCCTTGCCTGGGCCTAAAGCGGAGCCCACGATCGCGGGGCCGCTGCAGCTGCAGGTCCCTGCTGCCCGGGCCGGACGCCTCAGCCAGAGGCGTCCTGCAGGGGCAGGGGCGGAGCCCGGGCGATCACGGCCCCCCCGCTGCCACTGCGGGTCCCCGCTGCCTGGGCCGGACGCCTAGGCCAGAGGTGTTAGGCCTGGGCAGTTGCAGAGCCTGCAAGCGCAGGGAGCTGGGGGTCCCCTGCCCAGGCCTGACACCTCTTCTGGAGGCCTCAGGCCTGGTCAAGGGGCCGATCTGGTGATTGGTGATCGGAGGGTGATGAGGATCAACTCCTCTGGCTGATGCCTGGGCCAGAGGCATCAGGCCTGGGTGGGGGGCGGAGCCGGGGATTTGGGGGATATGATGGTCCCCTTGCCCAGGCCTGAAGCCTGGGTCAGAGGCAACAGGCTTGGGCGGGGGGTGGAGCAAGCGATCAGAGGGAGATGGGGGTCCCCTGCCCAGGCATGATTCCTGGGCCAGAGGCCTCAGGCCTGGGCGGGGGCCAGAGCCAGTGATCGGGGGGAGATGGGGGTCCCCTGTCCAAGCCTGACACCTCTGGCAGAGGCATCAGGCCTGGGCAAGGGGCCAATCAGGCGATCAGAGGGTGATGGGGGTCTACGCCTCTGGCTGAGGCATCAGGCTTGGGCAAGGGGCAGAGCCAGCAATCAGAGGGGTCTGGGGGTCCCCTGCTCAGGCCTGACGCCTGGGCCAGAGGCATCAGGCCTGGGCTGGAGGCAGAACCAGTGATGGGGGGAAATGAGGGTCCCCTGCCCAGGCCTGACACCTCTGTCAGAGGCGTCAGGCCTGGGCAAGGGGCCGATCCTGCGATTGGAGGGTGATGGGGGTCAACGCCTGAGGGCTCCCAGTATGTGAGAGGGGGCAGGCTGGGCTGAGGGACACTCCCCCACACACACACACCCAGTGCACGAATTTCATGCACCGGGCCCCTAGTTATATTATAAAAGGGTCCATGCACTGTTTATAATAGTGAACACTTAAAAAGAGACCAGATGCCCAACATGTACTAAATAATTATTTGGGCCCTAACCGGTTTGGCTCAGCGGATAGAGCGTTGACCTGCGGACTCGAGAGTCCCAGGTTCGATCCCAGTCAAGGGCATGTACCTTGGTTGCAGGCACATCCCCAGTAGGCAGTGTACAGGAGGCAGCTGATCGATGTTTCTCTCTCATCAATGTTTTAACTCTCTATCCCTCTCCCTTCCTCTCTGTAAAAAATCAATAAAATATATTTTAAAAAATAATTATTTGGTATATCCAAAACTTGGAATTGTGTGAAGCCTTCAAAATGAATAAAATAGTCCAAGTTATTATCAGTAGCTTATGTCATACTAACCCTCCTTTTGAGAACACCCTAAAAGCTGGATTAAATGCATTTTTAAAAGACATATTCTGAAAGCATCAGAGAGTAACCAAAGCAGGTAACAACTGAGGTTAGAATTTCAAAGAAAAATAAAAAGTTCCAAGATGAGCCTTACTCCATGGTCACTTTGTTCCTAGGGACTTTGTCAATCTATGGAAAGGGACACAGAGGGTAATTAGGAAACAAATAGAGTTGGCAGAGTACCACTAAAAGAGGAAGATAAAACTTGAAATTAAGGGTGATTAAGGCAACCAAGACTAGAGGGACCTATCTCACAGAGAACAGGGCACCACAGAAAAGTGAACCCAACATTACTCATGCAATTCCCCCCAAATTACTCCCTGATTCTAAACTGTGCATTCATGGAGCTAGATCATGAAAAATAAAGCAGAAAATAGGTGCTAAGAAGTTAAAAAATCTGAGCAGAGATTTAGGCAGTCATATGATGGTGAGAAAAGATGAATTGGAGTCCCATGTCATCGTAAAAGAAAGCCCTGACAAAAAGTTTAGGTTCTCAGTTAAGCACATTACAAGGCTATGCCCAAGAAGCAAGGAAACACATACAAAGATAAGCCCTGAAAAAACCAGACACTCAGGATTAATTGGATCAACTCCCCTACTTTACATAATTGACAGGAGAAAAGAAAATCTTCTCTCTAGGAAAGTAGTGCCATCCAGGTCCTCTAAAATTTTCCCTACACAATGTTGGGCATTTAATAAAAAATTAAAAGTTATTACAGGATAAACAACAAATGACCAAAAACCAAAAGAAAAAATAGATAAGAGAAACTTATCCAAAGATGATCACACAGTTGGATTTTCAGACAGACTTTAAAGAAACTGTGATTAATGAATTCAATAAAATATAGGATAAAGTGGAGAGTTATACCATCTGCTAACTGAATATCTATAAAAAATAGATAAGTAAAAACTTTAAAATTAAAAACTATAATAACTGAAATTAGAATACAAAAACAGGTATAAGTTGCTACAGAGAGAATTAGTGAACTAAAATACACCAGTAAATAATGTCCATATTGATGCACTGAGTAAAAAGATGAATATATAGAGGAAAAAAGTGAAAAGATATATGGAACATGGAAGAAATATCTAGCATGTATGCACAAAAAGAGGGAGAAAAAGAATTGATGAGAAAAACATTTGAAGACAGACTAGGAGATTGGGTAGGAGGTATACTGGATGAAATAAGGTGAAGGAATTAGCCACAGAACATATATGCATAACCCATAGACATAGACAACAGTGTGGTGATGGCCACCAAAGGCAGAATGAATACATTACACTACCGTCATACAATAGAATACTATGCAGCAATAAGAATAAAGTACTGCCAAAACCGGTTTGGCTCAGTGAATAGAGCGTCGGCCTGCAGACTGAAAGGTCCCAGGTTCGATTCCGGTCAAGGGCATGTACCAGGGTTGCTGGCACATCCCCAGTAGGAGATGTGCAGGAGGCAGCTGATCGATGTTTCTCTCTCATCGATGTTTCTAACTCTCTATCTCTCTCTCTTCCTCTCTGTAAAAAATCAATAAAATATATTTTAAAAAAAAAGAATAAAGTACTAATCCATGCAACAGTGAATTTCAAAGCCATATCAAGCAAAGGGATCCAGAAAGGAAAAAAAAAAGTTAGTGCTAAATGATTCAATTTATATTAATCTCAAAAATGCTAAAACTAGTGTATGATGTTAGAATTCACAATAGGGGTTACACACAGGGAGGAAAGATAAAAAGATGAAAGGGTGTGAAGGAAAACTCAGAGGTAGTGGTTATAGTCTCTATCTTTTGTGAAGTGATGGTTACATGGGTATACTTACTTGGAACAAATTCATAAAGATCTACACTAAAATTATGTGCATGTTACAGAATACTTTAGCTTAAAAATTATTTTAAAGTTTAGATCTACATATATAGACATAGAAAGATGCCCAAGCTGTAAAAGCAAGTGTAGAATTCTCTCTATAGGATGAGTCTATGGTAGAAAAGTAAACTTATAAACTATACTGTGTGCAGATCCAGAAGACTACACTCCCTATAATAAAGGCTATGTGTGATAATAATTCCCCTCCAAGTCTGGATTCTTTATTATTCTAAGTTGTTGTTTTTTCACAAGCATAATTACTTCACTGCTGGAAATATTTTTTAAAGTAAAACTTCTGAAAAGCAATTGGGAAAGAGGGGGCTTAGAGTGAAATATCCTATATAATAAAGAGGTAATATGCAAATTAACCCTCATGCCCTCACAAGATGGCTGCCTACAACCAGGCCAGCAGGAGGGTTAGTGAGGGATGACCAAATGACTGAACAAGCAGGCTGTGTGGGGTGACCAGATCAGCAGGGGGGTTAGTGAGGGATGACCAAACGACTGAACAAGCAGGTTGCATGGGGCAACCAGGCCAGCAGAGGGGTTATGAGGGGCGACCAGGCCAGTGCCGGGGAGGGGGGGGTGCAGTTGAAGGTGACCAGGTCAGTAAGGGGGGCAGTTGGGGGCAACCAGGCCAGCAGAGGGGGCAGTAAGGGGTGACCAGGCCAATGGCAGGGTGGGGCAGTTAGGAGTGATGAGGCCATCGGGGAGGGGGCAGTTAGGGGTGACCTGGCCAGCAGCAGGGGGCAGTTAGGGGAAACCAGGCCGGCATGGGGGGCAGTTAGGGGCGATCAGGCCGGCACGCAGAGGCAGTGAGGAGTGATCAGGTCAGCAGATGGGGCAATTAGGGGCTTCCAGGAAGGCGGGCAGGTGAGCGATTAGGAGCCAGCGGTCCAGGATTGTGAGAGGGATGTCCGACTGCCAGTTTTGTCCCAAACCCCAGTATCGAGCCTAAACTGGCAGTCAGACATCCCCCAAGGGGTCCCAGATTGGAGAGGGTGCAGGCTGGACTGAAGGGACGTCCCCCATGCACAGATTTCATGCACCAGGCCTCTAGTAATTAAAATAAAGGCATGGTATCAAGAGACATTTAGTATAAAAATAATTTGAATTTGATCTTTTTGCCCGAAAGAATGTCTGACTATAGAAAGTGAGAGAGGACTCTAGAAGTCTGCAATGTTTCAAACATAAGCTACAACCCTGGTATCAAAATTACATATTTTAACCCAATGCCAAAGTTACAGGATATGTTCAGGTCTTGTATGGCCCTTCTCTGCCCTGCTTCCAAGAATTTCCTATATTCTATATATTAACCAACTTTATTTCCCCCCGAAGTCTTCTGTATTTTCCCCCTCAGGAGCACAATGTATTCTACTATATTACTTTCAATTACCAATTAATAATTTATGAAATTACTCAGCATCATACCTGCAGTATTTCAGTCAGGCTCCATTACCTTGTAATGAGGTTTGATTTAACATGGTCATTATAAATGCTGCTAAAGGTTAATAGGGAAAAAAGTTTCATTTCAATGCATTTTATTTCAATCATTTAGGAATAAAATAAGCATCTGTCACTAAACATAGGATTTCCCTTTCCTGTAAGCAGCAGGGTATGTCTATGTCTCTCACAAAAGTTCAGCAGAAGATAAAGGACTACAATCTAACCGGAAGCCAACCTGTGGGAGGCACGGTGAGGAGCAGGATGTTCCAAGGATTGCACCATAGACTTTGGGGGCAGCACAATCCTTCCTTGTGCAGGGCTGTCTTTCACAAGGCAGAATACTCAGCATTCTGACCCTTGCCCACTAAAGTTGCCTAGAGCATCTCAATTATTGCTACCTGCCTAAGTAGTCCCGCAAACTTCCATATGTCCTCTGGAGGACAGCACCTCGGCCCATTTAGTCCCACTGGTTTAAAAGGTTGAGCGTTAGTTTGCAAGTCTAGAACGTCTAGTTTTGAAAGTCTAATTTATGTGATTTTTTAATGCAATAAGAGGAAAAGGTAACTGTGAACTCTACCATCCTCTAAGAAAGGTGGCTACTTTATTTGCAAACTCTTCCAGTGATCCTTATAGGAACTCTCAAGAGCTGATCAGCACTTCTCTTCCCAAATCTATGTTCGAGGACCTCCCATCAGTCCTTTGAAATCAGCCCTGGTGGGAATTTCAGGAGAGCCGGTTGTTAAACACTAACTAGTCACCGTTGCCCTTAATGGATGTAATAGGTAATAGCTAGGGAGTCCTAAATTGTTATGCATTATAGAAAGAAAAGAATTTGTGGCTCCAAGGGGACCATGGAGAAAGAAGGATTTCAGAACATAGAGAAAAGAAAGAAAGTGCAGAATATTGCAGCCTTACTCTTGTTGAAATAAATTTCTAGGTTCAACATGGAGTTGGTCCTATCGGTGGTGCCTGGCCAATAAACCAAAATTTAGATAACTTTGTGTCCCTGTAATCAGGGTTGGGGAATGTCTAGTCCATGGACTGTATAAGGCCCATGAAGTCATGTGGTCTGGCCCTGCCAAGGCATTAGGGGTGCATTATTTAAATATTTGACCAAATATAGAAGGCTAATTTTTAAGTTGATAACTTTGTATGGCCAGCAAATGATGTCATAAATATCCAACTGGCCCTCGGCAGGAAAAAGGTTTCCCACTCCTGCCTTCTCTCCTTGACCAGAAACACAAAATAACCAGTCATCCCAAAGCCAAGCCACCTCTGGGCCTTCTCACCCAAACAAGGTTGGCTAAGTGACCCCAGCCTCAGTATTTTTCTATTTGCCTTTTCCTTGTTCATTACTCTTTATTCTATCGGTAAAAGCTTGCTGCTTTCTTTCCCATTTTGAATTTCTCGGAAAAAAGACTGTTAGCTTCATGAATGGATAATAAAATTTGTGTCACCTAAATTGTCTTCTTCAACCATTTTTAACACTCTATTGCAGCGGTTCTCAACCTGTGGGTCGCAACCCCTTTGGGGGTCGAACGACCCTTTCACAGGGGTCACCTAAGACCATCGGAAAACACATACATAATCACATATTGTTTTTGTGATTAATCACTATGCTTTAATTATGTTCAATTTGTAACAATGAAAATACATCCTGCATATCAGATATTTACATTACGATTCATAACAGTAGCAACATTACAGTTATGAAGTAGCAATGAAAATAATTTTATGGTTGGGGGTCACCACAACATGAGGAACTGTATTAAAGGGTCGTGGCATTAGGCAGGTTGAGAACCACTGCTCTATTGTGACCATCCATCTTAAAAAGTGCTTGAAGCAAGAGCACAACCTAAGAAGATGTTCAGTTTTGCCTAAATGTCAGTCTCTCCGTTCTTTCAACAACATGCATTAAGTACCTGCCAAGTGCCAAGCATTGTTCTAGGTACTCAGTTTTCATAGTCATTCAAAGACAACACACATACTTGCGGAGGAAACGTGAGCCAGAGGAGATGCATAGGAAAGGAAACTCCAGAGAATACATAGAAACTTATGGAGGATTTGGAACATTTGTTTCGAATCAGTGAGACTCCAATCAAATTCTACTTGGATGTGAAAAACAGCAAAAGAAACTGCATGTCATATGGAAAATCAAAATGTAACAGAGTCCTCCTTAGATGAAGCACCTGGCACCCAAGACTGAATTACTTCCTCTCCCCCCCCCCGCCCTAAAAGCAATATCCCTCACCAATCCCTGAATCCTGGCACTTGGGAGATGCTGACTCAGAGAACGCCAGGGTGGCGAGGAGTCTGGAGACCGTGTGACATGAAGACACCACCATAGAGTAGCTCAGGGAAACATGAGATCTGTATTCATGTGTCTGTAGGCTTTCAGGTTAAAGAGAAATTACATGCTTCCTCACTAGCTCTAAGGGCCAGAGTGAAAACAATGAAATAGGATGGCAGATTTAATGTCAAAAAAGAGAACAAACTTTCTAGCAGGCACACTGACAGGCATCAAAGCGATCATATCTCAACCCTACTCAGCCATGTCAACAGGGTACAGTCCAAGCTCTTTTTTAAATAGCTCCTAGAGTTTCTCTTTCTGGTTCCTGCCTTTGGTAGCACCTCCAACGTCCTCCACTCCCTGCCTCCCATTAACGTTCCATGAGCACCAAATTGCGTGTAGTCTTGGCACATGCCAAGTGCTTTATTTTCCCAGTAGCTGACTTCTGCCTGAAATCTCTGGTCCCCTCTTCTTGATTTGGCTGTATTCTGCTTATGGCTTAGGACTCAGCCCATGTATCTCTGACTGGGATCCTCATACCTGCTCCTGCAATGTTCTATATGCATCTCTACCATTGGCCTTCTGCAGACATACACATAAAATAAATGTTTGTGAGTGTATCTGTTAGTGTAATGATTGAAAATACCTAAATGGATTTTTATCTAATTTGGGTTCTTTATGGAATACTCTATATTAAAATACAGATTATTCAGCAAACATGAAATTCATGTGGGGTAAGCCTTGGTAGTACTCCCCACCAGACAGTCTTCTTCCAGAGCAGCTGAAGCTGAGGTACAAGAAAGGCAAATCAAACTACCAGTTGAGGCTGGCCTTCCACGTGCATGGCATCTCTCATTGTGGCTGTAGAAAAACAATGATGGCTTCAACTCTGAATCCCAAGCCACATGTCACAAGGATAGACACTCCAAATTGCAATTGTGATTTAAAATTGGGCTGCTTTCCATCAGTATAACTTTTAATCACAGTTAAAAGTGTTCTTGATCAGCACTAGTAGACCAGCAATTCCTATTAAACTAGTCTGATTACTTCTTTTTTACTCCTAAGTCAGTGAACAGATCCAAGTTGGAGACTTTGTGTGTTGTCTTCACCATGACATTTCTCCTACTTAGCAGGAGAGAAAGGAATTAAAGTAATTAGTCTGTGGTTCATTTCTTTCTTAGTTGTCAGAGAAAATAAACAATCTAATCTCCTGTAAACATGTTGATAACTGGACCTCCTGGAAAATCAAGTCGTTATTTCCTAGAAGACAGTAATTATTTATGGCATTTTCTTCAGCATGATGTCCCTGGTTTAAAATCACTTGTGGTAAACAAACCTAGAATCTATGGTTTTATGAGGTATGGTTTCCTGGAGTATATCACATTGGTTAAATAACTATCTGCAGTATAAATGGAGATGTTTCTTAACCTAAACACTCTCTTCTGTGAACAGTAACCTGCAAACCTTACGCAGAGACTTCATATGTTATGCTGAGCCAGAGATTCTGTATCTGATGCAGGACAGAAAGCCCTAGGGAGTTAGACAGACTGTCCCAGACCTCTCGCTGCTTCACCTATACCATTTCATTGCTCATACTGTATTTCTGAAATTATTAATAAATCTTGATACTGGGTAAGATCTTTGATTCATGTAAGTCTGATTCGACAACCCAAATACACAGATAGAATGCTCCTTCTTGTGAGTAACTTAGTTCCCATTGCTGGAATTATTACAATGGAAGCTAGAAGACAGTCTTTCAAAGATACCATCGAGCGGGGTTCTATGTTTGAGGGTAGATTGTACTAGATTAAACTGTTAAGGCTTCCCATATTAACATTCCATAACATAATGACTCATCTTTGAAAGCTTAGAGTCTCATGCACTCAAAACCTCAGTTAAATGATAAGCAACCTTCAACAACATAAAGCTCAATTTATATGGCTCCCGCTACTACAGAGTCACTTAAGACAGAAACAAGAATTATCACTTCTTTTATTTAAATACTAGAGGCCCAGTGCACAAAAATTCGTGCACTTGCGGGGGTGGGGGGGTTCCTCAGCTCAGCCTGTGCCCTCTCTCGGTCTGGGACCCCCCCGGAGGATGTCCACCTGCTGGCTTAGTCCCGCTCCCCGGGGGAATCGGACCTAAGCTGGTAGTCAGACATCCCTCTGGCAGCCCGGGAGCCCTTGGGGGATGTCCACATGCCAGCGGGAGCAGGCCTAAGCTGCAGTCGGACATCCTTAGCGCTGCTGAGGAGGCGGGAGAGGCTCCCGCCACAACCACTGTGCTGGCAGCCATCAGCCTGTCTTGTGGCTGAGCAGAGCTTCCCCAGTGGGAGTGCACTGACCACCAGGGGGCAGCTCCTACATTGAGAATCTGCCCCCTGGTGGTCAGTGTGTGTCATAATGACCAGTAATTCCCAGTTGTTCTGCTGTTAGGGTCAATTTGCATATTGCCCTTTTATTATATAGGATAGAGGCCTGGTGCATGTGTGGGGGCCAGCTAGTTTGCCCTGAAAGGTGTCCCAGATCAAGGTGGGGGTCCTGCTGGGGTGCCTGGCCAGCCTGGGTGAGGGGCTGAGGGCTGTTTTCAGACTGTCCACACCCCCTTCAGGGTGGAGGTTCCCACTGGGGTGCCTGGCCATCCTAGGTGAGGGGCTGAGGGCCGTTTGCAGGCTGGCCACACCCCCCAGTGACCCAAGCTCCCAGCCTCTCCTTTTGGGCTGGAAACAGGTATCTGGGATTTATTTATCTTCTTAATTGAACATTTATAGCCTTGAGCAGAGCTGAGGGCCGGCCAGGGCAGGCAGGAAGCTTGGCTTCCTCCATCACTGGGGGCAACCCAAGCCTCCTGCTCACTCCAGCTCCTTGGCCTGGCTGCCACCATCCTAGTTGGGTTAATTTGCATACTCACTCCTGATTGGCTGGTGGGCGTGGCTGGTGGGCATGGCTTGAGCATAGCAGAGGGACAGTTAATTTGCATGTTTCTCTTTTATTATATAGGATACTTTTATTGATTTCAGAGAGGAAGGGAGAGGGAGAGAGGGATAGAAACATCAATGATAAGAGAGAAATATTGCTCACAGCCAGCTGGCCTGGAGGTCAAATCCCCCTAGTATTAACTACAACAATCAAGGCTTAACTACAGGAGGACTGCACACAAAGACCACTAGGGGGTGCACCAAGAAAGCATAAAAAATGCGGAGACAAAAAAAAACAGGACAAAACTGTCAATGGAGGATATTCAGTTCAGAACCACACTTTTAAGGTCTCTCAAGAACTGTCTAGAAGCTGCTGATAAACTTAATGAGATCCTCAACAAATCTAATGAGACCCTCGATGTTATAATAAAGAACCAACTAGAAATTAAACATACACGGACTGAAATAACGAATATTATACAGACTTCCAACAGCAGACCAGAGGACCGCAAGAATTAAGGCAAAGATTTGAAATGCGAAGAAGATAAAACACCCAATCGGAAAAGCAAAATGAAAAAAGAATCCGAAAATACGAAGATAGTGTAAGGAGCCTCTGGGACAGCTTCAAGCGTACCAACATCAGAATTATAGGGGTGCCAGAAGATGAGAGAGAGCAAGATATTGAAAACCTATTTGAAGAAATAATGACAGAAAACTTCCCCTACCTGGTGAAAGAAATAGACTTACAACTCCAGGAAGCACGGAGAACCCCAAACAAAAGGAATCCAAAGAGGACCACACCAAAACACATCATAATTAAAATGCCAAGAGCAAAAGACAAAGAGAGACTCTTAAGAGCAGCAAGAGAAAGAAACTCAGTTACCTACAAGGGAGTACCCATACGACTGTCAGCTGATTTCTCAACAAAAACTTTGCAGGCCAGAAGGGAATGGCAAGAAATATTCAAAGTGATGAATACCAAGAACCTACAACCAAGATTACTTTATCCAGCAAAGCTATCATTCAGAACTGAAGGTCAGATAAAGAGCTTCACAGATAAGGAAAAGCTAAAGGAGTTCATCACCACCAAACCAGTATTATATGAAATGCTGAAAGGTATCCTTTAAGAAGAGGAAGAAGAAGAAAAAGGTAAAGATACAAATTATGAACAACAAACATGCATCTATCAACAAGTGAATCTAAGAATCAAGTGAATAAATAATCTGGTGATCATAATAGAATCAGGGACATAGAAAGGGAATGGACTGACTATTCTTGTGGGGGAAAGGGGTGTGGGAGATGCGGGAAGAGACTGGACAAAAATCATGCACCTATGGATGAGGACAGTGGGTGGGGAGTGAGGGCAGATGGTGGGGCAGGAACTAGGAGAAGGGGAGTTATGGGGGGAAAAAAGAGGAACAAATGTAATAATCTGAACAATAAAGATTTAATTAAGAAAAAAATAAAAATAAAAATAAATAAATAAATAAATAAATAAATAAAGAGAGAGAATTATTGATCAGCTGCCTCCTGCACGCCCCCTTCTGGGGATCAAGCTTACAACCCGGGCATGTGCTCTTGACTGGAATCAAACCCAGATCCTTCAGTCTGTAGGCTGATGCTCTATCCACTGAGCCAAACCAGCAAGGGCAAGAATTATCAATTCTTATTAAAGCCACTAAAAAAAAAACAGATAATTCTGATATATTGGTTCTATGATCCTCATAATAACCTTGAGAGATTATAAGGAGGGGGAAAATATTATTCTCTCTTATTAGGAAATAGATTCAGAAAGTAAAAGTGATTTTTTCCAAACTCACAAAGCTAATTGTTACCAGGAGTGGACCTCAATCCAAGTCCTTGGCCTACACTGACAATTAATTTTTCTTTATGTCACACACAATGCCTGTCTCATTCTTAACCAACTGTAGACCAAGAAATAGCCACTAACCTCTCTAAATTTCAATTCTCTCTTTTGCAAGTGGCAATAATAAGCCCTAATTCACAAACAACACTGATATTCACAGAAGAGAGCGTTGATGTTCAGTACTTGGATAAAGTTTAGAGTACCAATGAATTATTATAATGATGATTTTATATATCTTCACCAAATTTTATAATATCATATCCCTTTCACATTCACTATCACTTTTAATTTACCCCAACCATGTTTCAAATGGGTTGAGATTTTTCTTTTCAGGGAGGTAACCATGAATGAAGAGGTTAAACTAACTTAAGGTGAGGATCTGAGAGTAGAACTCCTTATTGTCTAATTATAAAACTCCATAATAGAAGCTATAAAATATTTATAAACCAGTGAGAAATTTTACTCCCTCTCCCCTTGAGAAATGTATAGCCTTATGAACACATAGGGCTACTTAATGTGTGACATATGTTATCTAGAACATTTAACCCATCTTGGAGATTAAGGATATGACTGTGGGTTTCAAAGTTGTGTAGAGACCAACCTATGCATTCATCACTCTTCTGTCAGAAAGCCAATAGGATATGACCACAACTGGGTTCCAAGCATATGGCACAGATACAGAGCTAGACATATTATAGATGCTCTCTAAATCCTTAGTTTTATGAATAATTCACTGCCATACATGCATGATGAAATGACCTTGAACTTTGTACTGATCCATGCATGGGCAGGCAATATCGTCCCAAGAAATTCACTTAACCAGAATGTCACTGTTTGCATCAGTCATATAGAGATCAAAGTGCCTGTTTGATTTGCTATGAAAAGATTCCAGCTGTCCACTAAGATCTTCCTTCTTTTCTTCCTAGGTACTGAACTTCCTAAGTGCAGCCTTCATGCAATTCCATGGGAACCAATGGATGTGAAGAAAAGTGATGAGTGCCATGTCAAGACCTGGACCACACCAATCTCCCAACTCCTCCATGTTCTTCTCCTTCCTGTGGCTGGAGACCAATAATGATTTTTGACAGCCTTAAAAGCCTGGTATTAAAGACAGCAGAGCCACTGTCAGCCTGAGTCCCTGAAAGACTGCGTGGCGCAAAAATTATCTGCCTACATCTGTTGACCTGGAACATCCATTTCTCCTTTACTCTCAGATGAGAAGAAAGCAAGCCTTCATTATATTTGAGCTACTACATTTTTAGAGTCTTTCTTGTGGCAATTTAGTCCACACAAATTAATACAAATGATCATGTACTCTGAAATTATAAAGGATGATTTTTTCTTCAGGACCATTATTCTGAGCTCAGCTCTCTCCCAGTTTAATTTTTTATGACATATGTCAACTTTAAAGTCAACCTGTTCATTTGAATTATATGTTGACAATAATAAAAATATCTCTGTGCTACCACTCTATAATTTCTCTTAAACTGTAGCTTTTATCATGACAGTTCTATATCAAGAAAATTCAGTGGTTTCTAACACAAATTATTCCAGTTTTGGCATGATGAGATGTAAGACACAAACTAGTCACACCCTGCAGAAAGAAGCAGTTTATGAATTTGGGTAATTCTCATTTACAGCCAAGTGAACTGAGACACAGAGAGATAATATGGTGTAATTTATGAGCACCAGGGAGGTCCTTCCCTTTAGCATGTATGTTATTTACAGAGCATTACTGGATAAAGAAGTATGGCTAAAATAAAATAGTAATAATAATAATGTGCTAATTTGAACTGTCAATAGGTATAATAAAGGTTTCTAATCTCTCTTACTTGAATCCATCACAAATATCACTTTTAAGTTATTATTTGTGAAGCACTAATTTATTCTATTTTTCTTAAAGTCAAGAATGTATCATGGTTTATTATCCTTTACCTTGCTTTGAAGATACCCTTCCATGATCTGGCCCTAGTTCGCCCTCAAGCTTACTTCCCACCACTCTCTGTCTATCCCTTGCTCTGATTCATACTCACCAATCTCATCATATTCTTTGTACCTTTGCTAATGCCTGATATTCACTCATCTCTGCTCCTCTGCCCACCTAAGTCTTATACATCCTTCTAGAGTCATTTCATTCTACATACACCATGATGAAGTTTCAGCTAAAAGTTCAAGATAAAGGTGCTGGAAGATTTAGTTCCAGTGTAAACCTAAATTTCAGCCTACATTAATTATTTGACTTCTGAAATCCATGGCCCTCCAGATCAGAAATAGACAATGAGCACTTCATTCTTCTCTACTTGGTTTTATCTGTTTTCCATTTGTTGTTTATTGTGGATTTAAAAGCCTACAGGAAGAAACATTTTCACACTAAGAAACACCACAGTGGAGAATCTAGGTGTCAAGAGAGTGGATTTCTACTCCTAGATCTTTCACTCACTGAATTTGAAAATGATACTTGAAATGCTTGCCCTTCAGTTTCTACATCAATATAAATGAGTTATAATCAACTATATAACTCTAGAATTGAGTAATGTGCTTTACATTCACACATCACTAATTCAATAAAGACTTATTGAGACTCTGCTAAATGCCACACATGATTCTAGATGAAGATTCAATGATAACTTATTTCCAAAAAGGTTTCACAGTCTAAATGAAGAACTTTGCTCTGAAAAGTAGTAAGTTTCCTATTATTAATGTCATGCAAACAGAAGCTAAAGAAGTGTTTGTTGAAAATATTGTAAGTGTTGTAGCAATGGCTCCTATAGCCAGAAGGGGTTTGAATAGACAGTTCTATTAGGAGGTCAAGGGGTGGCTCATATTTCCTGTCATTTGGAGTTCTGATCGATAAGATACAACCAAACGGGTCAGTTGTCAAATAAGAGGCAAACCATTGATTCATGTATTGACTTAGCTCATGATGCTATAGCAAAATATCATAAACTGGGTGGCTTAAACAACAGACATTTATTTCTCACAGTTATAGAAGCTGGAAGTTCAAGACAAGGGTGCTGGAAGATTTAGTTCCAGGGTAAACCTAAGTGTAAACCTACTTCCTGGCATGAGGACAGCCATCTTCTTGCTGTATCCTCAAATGTCAGAGAAAGAGCAAACCCTGGTCTCTCTTTCTGTTCATATAAAATCACTAATCTCATCCTGGGGGCTTCACTCTCAGAGCTCATCAAATTTAATTATCTCGCAAAGGCCCACCTCCAAATATTGTCACATTAGGGATTAGGGCTTCAGCATATGAATTTGGAGGAATAGAAACATTCATTCAATTAAATATATTAATTAATTAATATAATTTAATTACATTTGTATTAATGTATTCATTAATTATGTTGTGGAGAAGAAATTTTTTCTCTACCTTTCTAGGTTTTTTGGTTGCTCTAATAAACAAAAGAACATAACAGATTAACAGGAGAAAAACAAATTTAATTATGTATGTGTGGGAGCTCACAAAAATATGAGGCTCACAAGTAGTCAAGCAGTTGAGAATTACACGCCATCCTGAGCAAAGGAGAGGGGTTAGGAGTCTGGGACTTCAAAGGGGAGGAAGACATCATGTCCCACACTCTTTGCAGTTATTTTTGGTGATCGTTCTTTTCTTGGACCAGGCCTTTTATCTAAATCCTTTTAGGCAGTTAAGAGGGAGGTAAGTTATTTAGGACTTGTCTTCAGCTCAAAATAGTCTGCATGCCAAAGAGGCACATTCTGGGTAGACTTTTCCTGAACCCCTTTGATAACATATGTAGTAATTAAATATAGATGCAAAAATTAATAGCCATGCTGTTAACTTATCAGAGTTCTGATAAAACATGGACTAGAGAATACGACTAGTCCTAAGGCCAGCTCCTCCCCCATCAGAAAACATTAAAGTGAAGAACAGAGTGAGAAGTGATCCTGGAGAACATAACCTGAGTGGCTCTTCCCAACCATGTGCGTGGGCTCATCCTAACCACATAGTCGAAAGCAGAAAAGGTCACGGAAACATGTGTAACCTTTTCGTGGAGTGGGCTCCACAAGCATGACCCACACAAGGTACCACCACCGCTCTGAGCCAGGCCTTCTATCCTGGAAAGGGGCAGGGGTTACCACAAATGGTCCTTGTGTTCCTTTGCCCCTGTGGTTGCAGGAGACAGGGAAAGGACTCCCTTTCAAAAGTAAGATGTAGAGGGAGAGGAAGATGGCGGCGATATAGGCAGACGCGTCCCAGGTCCTGTCCCGGAGCAAATGGAGAGAGCAGCTGAAACTAATAGCATCCACCCCGAATTGGCGAAATTGCTCAGCTGGTGAGACGGTTTGCAGCCGGGAAGAGCAGAACTCCCCCGGAAAGGTAAAAAAAAAAAACCAGGGTTTTGGGCAGGAAAGTTTGCCAGACCTCTGAGCCCAGAGAGTCGGAGTGAGACCGCGCGGCAGCCGCGTCCCTTGGGACAGGCACAGCCCCTGACGGGGGAAAGGAGAACCGCGGGATTCCTGGCGCCGCCGGGGGAATTGAGAGCTGGGTTCTGTGATCACGGAGGACTGAGCCTAAAGGGGGCAGCCTGAAGAGCTGACCAGACCATGCAGTCCCGGTAAGAGAAGAAGCTTACAGAAACCGAGCCTTCCCCGTTTCCACGGCTGGCGTTTGTTTGTTTGTTTTCACTGAATCCTGTTCATGGGACATTTCGGATACAGACACTCACCTGTGCTGAAGAGAGGGAGAGTGTGCGGAGGAGTGGAATCTGGGGAGAGACTGAAGAGAGAGGGGGGCCAGGAGAGGTGGCAGCGAATTGAGTGCTGAGACACCCCTGAGCCCAGGTCTGGGGCAGCCATTCTCTCTGGAGAGTGAGACTCCTCCCCCCAGCCCCCAGGTAAGGAGCACAGCCACACCCAGATTCCACCCTGTAGGAGATCAAGGATTAAAATAATCTGATCAATCCCTGGGAGTTAACAGGGTCTGGCCTGTAGAGGGATTTTCAATCCCAGCAACAACACAGCGCCAGTAACTAACTATTACGCAGCCAGCTCTGGGCAGTGAACTTCCACTGGACAGAGAGGCCCTATAGCCTCAGAGGCCAACCCCAGAACACTGCCACCCAGAGGCTGACCCACAAACTGACTCTTTGCTAAACACAAAATAAGGCAGTCTGGGAAACAAATGCGGCTTGCTTTAAAATAAGGACTGTGGTTTACAACACAGAGGAACAGTGTATCGCAGGGAAACCCAACACTCTCCTGAATACCTGGCAGGTCTAAGGCGAGCCACACTGAAGAATAGAAGAACCGAAGGACCTTCACTACTGCAATTCTTTTTTTTTTCTTTTTTCACCTTTTAACTAAGAAACCAATTTTTTTCTTCTTCTTTTTTTTTCTTTTTTTTTTCTTCTTTTTCCATCACCTCATTTTACCCTTTTAACTACTACCTTCTTATTTTTAACCAGTATTATTACTGCTACCATTTTACCATTTTTTAAAGTGCCATTTTATTTTCTCTTTATTTTATTTTGGGATTAGTGTTCTCATTCTATTTTCATCATTATATTATTGGTTGTTTCTAGTTTGCATTCATCTCCAGGGAGCTGTTGCTGGAATCTGTTGGGATTAATGGCGGTTCTATAGGAGTATTCTCCTCATATTAAAAGTCTCTTCCCCTCTTCCACTTCATTCTCTCTTTTCGCTCTTTTATTTTCTTTTTTTTTTCTTTTTTCTCCTTGTCTTTTCTTTTCTCGCTTTTTTTCCCCCCTCCTTTTTCCCAATTTCATTTTTGTACTCCTTTTTCTGGTCCCTACTTTTCTTTTCTTTTTTCTCTTTTATCTTTTTCCCTTCCATCCTCCTTATCCCCTAATTCTCTTAATTCGGGTGGTCACCTTTATTTGGGGTTATTAATATCGTGAATATATTTGTGTATACTGCTGGGTACGTGGTGCCTTTTTGTGTTGTATTTTGTGCCTTTAAATCAACGCAGCAGATCGAAGCTACAGCAACCTCCAGAGCACCACACCCTCTGCTGAGGAACAGCAGCTGTATGTGAAGCCTCGCCCCACCAGCCAGAAGAGCCACCTCAGCTGTGAACAGCACACACCAGAGGAGCTGCTGCCAACTGAAGAGCAGCTGCTACCGCAACCGCTCAAAGAGCAACCACAGACCAAGGAGTCACTGCCACCAAGGGAGCAACCACTGAACGACTCAACGTCTAGATATGTCAGTGAGATCAAACATGGGTAGACAAAGAAACCCCCAAAGGAAAGAGAAGGAGGACTCTCCAGAAAAGCAGCTAAGTAATACAGAGGCATGCAACATGACAGACAAAGAATTCAGAATAAGGGTCCTAGAGTGCATAAACCGGATGGAGGAAAAAATCGACAACCTCTGCAAGAAGCAAGAAGAAACAGATGAAAAAATCGATAACATATGGAAGAAGCTAGAAGAAACAGATGAAAAAATCAACAACTTAAGTAAGACCCAAGAAGAAATGAAGAGTGATATAGCTGCAATGAAAAACTCCATTGAAAGTATCAACAGTAGACTAGGAGAAGCGGAGGACCGAATTAGTGAATTAGAAGACAAGGAAGCAAAACACACCCAAAATGTACTGCAATTGGAGAAAAAAATTAAAAGACAGGAGGAGAGCCTAAGGGAGCTTTGGGACAACATGAAACGAAACAACATACGAATAATAGGGGTACCAGAACAACAGAAGGATGAACAAGGATTAGAAAACCTATTGGAAGAAATAATATCAGAAAACTTCCCTGAGGTGGGGAAGAAAAAAGTCACACAAGCCCAGAGAGTCCCAAACAAGGTGAACCCGAAAAGACCCACACCAAGACACATCATAATTACCATGGCAAATGTTCAGGACAAAGAGAGAATCTTACAGGCTGCAAGAGAGAGACGGAAGTTACATACAAGGGATCTCCCATTAGATTGTCAAGTGATTTCTCAACAGAAACACATCAGGCCAGAAAAGAATGGACAGAAATTTACAAAGTGATGCAAAGCAAAGGACTGAATCCAAGAATACTCTATCCAGCAAGGCTATCATTCAAACTTGAAGGGGAAATAAGAAGCTTCACAGACAAAAAAAGGCTAAGGGAGTTTATCACCACCAAGCCAGCAATGCAAGGAATGCTAAAGGGACTGGTATAAAAATAATAAAAAGCCCAGAAAGAAAACAGCCACACACACAAAAAAAGAAATGGCTACAAATAAGTACCTTTCAATAATAACTTTAAACGTAAACGGACTAAATGCTCCAAACAAAAGACATCGAGTGGCTGAATGGATAAAAAAACATGACCCATACATCTGCTGTCTACAAGAAACCCACCTCATTAGAAGGGACTCACACAGACTGAAAGTGAAAGGATGGAAAAATATCTTTCAGGCAAATGGAAAGGAAAAGAAAGCTGGGGTAGCAATACTTATATCGGACAAAATAGACCTCAAAGTGAAGGCCATAACAAGAGATAAGGAAGGCCACTTCATAATACTAAAGGGATCAATTCAACAAGAAGATATAACCCTGGTAAACATATATGCACCCAATTCAGGAGCACCCAAATTCATAAAAAAACTCCTGGAAGATATCAAAGGAGAGATCAACAACAATACAATCATAGTAGGGGACTTTAATACACCACTGACAGCACTGGATAAGTCCTCTAGACAAACAATCAGCAAAGATACAGCAATCCTAAATGACTCACTAGATCAGATGGACTTAATAGACATCTTTAGAACACTTCACCCCACTGCCACGGAATATACATTCTACTCAAGTGCTCATGACACATATTCAAAAATAGACCATATACTGGGTCACAAGCAAAGTATCCCCAAATTCAAGAAGATTGAAATCATAAAAAGCATCTTCTCAGACCACGATGGCATAATATTAGAAATAAACTACAATAAAAACAACCCAAAATACTCAAACACCTGGAAGCTGAATAGCATGCTATTAAATATTGATTGGATTACCAATGAAATCAAAGAAGAAATTCAAAACATCCTGGAAACTAATGACAATGAAAACACAACAATCCAAAACCTATGGGACACATTGAAAGCAGTCCTGAGAGGGAAGTTTATAGCTCTACAGGCCTATCTCAAAAAACAAGAAAAAATGGTAGTAAATCAGCTAACTCTACAACTCAAAGAATTAGAAAGAGAGCAACAAAGAAACCCCAGAGTGAGCAGAAGGAAGGAGATAATAAAGATTAAAGCAGAAATAAATGACATAGAGACCAAAAAAACAATACAGAAAATCAATGAAACCAAGAGCTGGTTCTTTGAAAGGATAAACAAGATTGACAAACCTCTAGCCAGACTCACCAAGAAGCAAAGAGAGAGGACCCAAATAAACAAAATCAGAAACGATAGAGGCGAAATAACAACAGACCCCACAGAAATACAAATGATTGTTAAAAAATACTATGGTCAGCTCTACTCCAACAAACTAGACAACCTGGAGGAAATGGACAAATTCCTAGAAAAATACAACATTCCAAAACTCAATCAGGAAGAATCTAAAAATCTCAACAGGCCAATAACTATGGAAGAAATTGAAGCAGTCATCAAAAAGCTTCCATCAAACAAAAGCCCAGGACCAGACGGCTTCACAGGGGAGTTTTACCAAATATTCAAGGAAGAACTAAAACCTATCCTCCTCAGACTGCTACAAAAAATTCAAGAGGAAGGAACACTTCCAAGCTCATTCTATGAAGCCAGCATCACCCTAATACCAAAACCAGGTAAAGACAACACAATGAAAGAGAATTACAGGCCAATATCCCTCATGAACATAGATGCCAAAATCCTCAACAAAATCTTAGCAAATCGGATCCAGCAGTACATCAGAAAGATCATACACCATGACCAAGTAGGATTTATCCCAGGGATGCAAGGATGGTACAATATCCGCAAATCAATAAACGTGATACAACACATAAACAAATTGAAAGAAAAAAACCACATGGTCATATCAATTGATGCAGAAAAAGCATTTGACAAAATTCAACACCCATTTTTGATAAAAACTCTCAGCAAGGTGGGAGTAGATGGATCATACCTCAACATAATAAAAGCCATATATGACAGGCCCACAGCCAACATCATACTCAATGGACAAAAACTAACACCATTTCCCCTAAGAACAGGAACAAGACAAGGATGCCCCCTCTCACCACTCCTGTTCAACATAGTACTGGAAGTGTTAGCCATTGCAATTCGGCAAGAAGAAGAAATAAAAGGCATCCAAATTGGAAAAGAGGAAGTAAAACTGTCCTTATTTGCAGATGACATGATATTATACATACAAAACCCTAGAGACTCCATCAAAAAGCTACTAGACTTAATACATGAATTTGGCAATGTAGCAGGATACAAAATTAACCCCAAGAAATCTGAGGCATTTCTATACACCAATAGTGAACTTTCAGAAAGAGAGATTATAAAAACAATCCCGTTTACCATCGCACCAAAAAAATTAAGCTACCTAGGAATAAACTTAACTAAAGAGGTAAAAGACCTCTACTCAGAAAACTACAGGACGTTGAAAAAAGATATAGAGGAAGACATAAACAGATGGAAGAACATACCGTGTTCGTGGATTGGTAGAATCAACATCATTAAAATGTCCATACTACCCAAAGCAATCTATAAATTCAACGCACTTCCCATTAAAATACCAACGGCATACTTCAGAAATCTAGAACGAACTCTCCAAAAATTCATCTGGAATAAAAAAAGACCCCGAATAGCTGCAGCAATCCTGAAAAAGAACAAAGTAGGTGGGATCTCAATACCAGATATCAAGTTGTATTACAAAGCCACTGTTCTCAAAACTGCCTGGTACTGGCACAAGAATAGGCATATAGATCAATGGAATAGAATAGAGAGCCCAGAAATCGGCCCGAACCAGTATGCTCAATTAATATTTGACAAAGGAGGTAAGAACATTCAATGGAGCCAAGATAGTCTCTTCAATAAATGGTGTTGGGAAAATTGGACAGATATATGCAAGAAAATGAAACTAGACCACCAACTTACACCATACACAAAAATAGACTCAAAATGGATAAAGGACTTAAATGTACGACAGGAAACCATAAAAATTCTAGAAGAATCCAAAGGCAACAAAATCTCAGACATATGCCGAAGCAATTTCTTCACTGATACAGCTCCTAGGGCACTTGAAACTAAAGAGAAAATGAACAAATGGGACTACATCAAAATAAAAAGCTTCTGCACAGCAAAAGAAACCATCAACAAAACAACGAGAAAACCCACTGTGTGGGAAAACATATTTGCCAATGTCATATCTGATAAGGGCCTAATCTCCAAAATTTATAGGGAACTCATACAACTTAACAAAAGGAAGATAAACAATCCAATCAAAAAATGGGCAAAGGACCTAAATAGACACCTTTCAAAAGAGGACATTCAGAAAGCCAAGAGACATATGAAAACATGCTCAAAGTCACTAATCATCCGAGAGATGCAAATCAAAACAATAATGAGGTACCATCTCACACCTGTCAGACTGGCTATCATCAACAAATCAACAAACGACAAGTGCTGGAGAGGATGTGGAGAAAAAGGAACACTTGTGCACTGCTGGTGGGAATGCAGACTGGTGCAGCCACTATGGAAGACAGTATGGCGTTTCCTTAAAAAATTGAAAATGGAACTCCCATTTGACCCTGTGATCCCACTTCTAGGAATATATCCCAAGAAACCAGAAACACCAATCAGAAAGGATATATGCACCCCTATGTTCATAGCAGCACAATTCACCATAGCTAAGATCTGGAAACAGCCTAAGTGCCCATCAGTAGATGAATGGATTAGAAAACTGTGGTACATCTACACGATGGAATACTATGCTGCTCTAAAAAGGAAGGAACTCTTACCATTTGCAACGTCATGGATGGAACTGGAGACCATTATGCTAAGTGAAATAAGCCAGTCAATGAAGGAAAAATACCACATGATCTCACTCATTCATGGATAATAGAGACCATTATAAACTTTTGAACAATAATAGATACAGAGGCAGAGCTGCCTCAAACAGATTGTCAAACTGCAGCGGGAAGGCCGGGGAGGGTTGGGGGGCAGGAGGTAGGGGGGTAAGAGATCAACTAAAGGACTTGTATGCATGCATATAAGCATAACCAATGGACATAAGACACTGGGGGATAGGGGAGGCTGGGGGACTGTCTAGGGCGGGGGGATAAAATGGACACATATGCAATACCCTTTGTAATACTTTAAGCAATAAAATAAAAAAAAAAAAAAAAAAAAAGTAAGATGTATTCTGTCATAGCATCTAGCACAGGAGGGAGCCCTTCTGAGCCCTTTACACAATCAGACAATCCCCATGCCAGAATGCCAGCCCCACGTGTAAAAATCCCTCTTTACTGTCGAGTGTTTCCTTCCACGTCCCGTGTGGAGTAGGGTTCAGGATCTGAAAGAGGAGCCGCACAACAAATAAGAGAAAAAGACACGAGATAATTTTGCAATATTGGAGGACCAGGCGGGCAAATCCAACTCAAGGAGAGGGACTTCCACCCATGCTCAGGCTGCTCCAATCTTTTATTGATCTGGAGTAGCCCTTAGGCAGGCGACCCCCCATTAACAGGCAGACTAGCCCATCAGCAAGGATTTACATAATAATAAATGGGTGAGTAGTTTCAGCTACCACTGTCTGGACAAACAGAGGTGGCGCCTAGCTCTGACCTTTGCTAGGGCTTCGAAGGCACCCAGCCTTCGGGGGGTTTCGGAGGGTTCTCTGTCTAAACTCAGCTAGTGAAGACAATGAATGGACTCCGGCACTTTACCATCTATAACTCAGTGTGTCTGAGTGTATCTATGACTGATAGCAGCCCCAAATGACTTACAGAAACCTGCCTTGCACACTGTATCTCCACCTGCCTGATTCATTCATCAGAACTCATCCAACCTGTGATCTTACCCTGCTAGTTTCTTTGTTCCAGGCCTAATGCCTCTTCCTGAATACAGTTCAGTCTCCTTCAGCTCTGCCACCTCCATCACCCCAGAAAATGCTCCTGTCCTGGTCCCAGGTCTCTCAGCTTTTTCAAGACTCACCCACCCCCCTCTTTCATACCCCACAATGTAAAACAGGAGGACATGTAGGAAGAGGTTAGTAAGTGTCTGCTGATCTCACCATTTTAAACATTTAACTATTAGGATATGTGTCAGTCTTTACTCCCCTCTTATTTAAATTCCTAATAATAATAATATAGCCATTTGTTAACTGCTGGTTATGATTCAGGCATATGCTAATGAATCCATGCATTATGTTCTTTGACTCTCAAAGCAACCTCTAAGGCAGTGGTTCACAACCTCGGCTGCACATTAGAATCACCTGGGAATCTTTTTAAAATCCTGATTTCTGGGCCTCATCCTCTGGAAATTCTGTTTCTTTGTTATGGGGTGGGGCCACAACATTAGTAACAAAGAAACAGAATTTCCGGAGAATGAGGCCCAGAAATCAGGATTTTTAAAAGATTCCCAGATGATTCTAATGTGCAGCCAAGGTTGAGAACCACTGCTCTAAGGTAAATGCTTCTATTCTCAGTTCTATTATATAATCAGGATGTCAAGTCTCTGAGAAGTTGGCACCTTGGCCAAGCTCAACAGCTAGTACATATAGTACATGTAGGATGTACCTCCATGTTTTCCTACCTTTAGACCTTAAGTCAGCACTCTGAAACTTACCATTGGGTCTTCCTCTTCCCTAAGGCAAGAATGTAAATTTGTAATTTCATCATAATCACATCTGGAGAGTTACAGAAAACCTCTCTTTTCATGTTTCAGCATCGATGGTAGGTTTTATTCCCCCTTGAACACTTCCCTTTGCCTTTGCATAGTGAGTTGGAGTGGCCTGGAAGTGGGAAGACAATTTCAAGCTCCAACAGGTTAGGGGACCCTGAGTAAGTTATATAACCTTTATTATTTTTACCTTTTCATTAGCAAAATGGGCATAACTCCATCAGCTTTGCCTTTTATGGAGAGTTTTCCAGAACTGTGGTGAAACTCCAGTGAGGGGGTGCATATTAAAAAATTAAACAGCCAACCCAAATTATGATGTCCTCCATTTAGTGAATATCAATCAGGCTGACATAGAGGGCTTGTGAAACCAAGATTGGTGGAGCCCACCCTCAGGTTTTTGACTCAGTATTCTGGGGTGGGGGTTGTGGCAACCAGATTTCAAGATCCCCAAGAAAACCACACCAGGGAGCTGGCCAGTCCGATGCAAAAGCAGAGGGTCCTCTATTGAGCTAGCTCAGCTCCGCCTCCTGGCCTATGCACCGACTGGAAGCAGAGTGCCCCACCATGGGAAAAACAGGGTTTTAATAGGGGGTGGAGTGAGGGGAGGGGAGCTGACTGTGGGCCCTGCCGATTGGCCAGGCGCCAGTCGGGTCTTCTTACACAGGATGTGGTCATCTCTATGGGGCGCACGTCCCTTGATTGTCATTGGTTAGTTTAAGAAGACTCCGGGCGTGGCCAGCAGAGGCGTGGGCTTCCGGGAAGAAGGTACTTTCCTGAGCACATGGCGGCTGCCCCAATATGGAGGGTACGGGGCAAGATGGAGGTCATAGCCCTCGCCCTTTCAGGGGTGGGGGCTCCAAATTACCATAAGTTTCCAGGTGTTGCTGCTGGTCCCAGTACCACATCTTGAGAACAATTGCCCTATGCTAACTCCAACCCTGAACAAAGTGCCCAGGAGTACTCCCTCTCAAAGTCATCTCCCTTCTGTGCTAAGGGGGGCGACAGTATGGGCGAGATTTCAGTCTCTGTCAGTCATCCCAGGGACATGGCAAACAAAGAAACCAAAGGAGCTAGTCAGGAAGCTGTCCTTTCTTTCTCAGAAAAGTCATTGCTCCCTGCCAGACTCCAGGTGGGTCATGTGAGGGTATGGCGTGCAAACTGAGGAGACTGGCGAGGGCTGAGCACCAAGGTGTGAGAGCCTACAGGTGAGATTACAGCAGCCACCAAGCAGACAGAGGACATGAGTCACAGCAGCGACCTCTGAGAAACAGTGTGATGACAGAACGGAGGCCATTGCTGGCTAGCTCTAGCTCTGAAACAGGCCCTCTTATCCACAGGAACAAAAGTACAGGGTGTGCTCCCAGTAAGCCTCTAGGGACTGCTTTAGCCTGGCTCTCCTGACAGGCTAATAGTTTTTCCTTTTCATGGCAAAGGAGCCATTCTCCCCCTGATGTTTTTCTGAGTGTGTCTGTGGCTGATAACAGTATAATTTCCCTTGGAAAATGTCCTTTCCTTCTCTCCCTCTCATTCACCATTCTCTGCTGTCTAAAGGAGAGAGAGAGAGAGAGAGAGAGAGAGAGAGAGAGAGAGAGAGAGAATGAATAGCAATTTTCTATAATGTTCCTTTAGCCATGTCATTCTGGTGGGTCCAGAATATGAAGGTCAAGTCCAGTCATGGAGGTGGGCATTGTGTTCCCAGATGAAGGGGGAACCTGGGCAACCTCATACACCCTGCTGTGGGCACTGCACAGAGAAGCCATGATCATGTGGGTCAACCCTCCCTTCTCCCACTTGTGGGGGGCTGCTGAGCTGCTGCTGTAAGCCCCTAAGACACCTGTGGTGGTGGCTGTCCTCCACCCCCACCCCCATAGGAGAGAAGAAGGGGTGGGTCCATCCACCTCAGCAGCTTTTCCTTGATTTCCCCCTTCAAAGTTCCCCTGGGTAACCCTGGAACAGTCTGGGCTCCTCAGATATGCAAGTGACTCATCTTCCATCCATCAGAGATGAGACTTAAATAAATAAAAAGATCCTTCATGGGGCGGCTGGGCCTAATGATAAGCAATTATGGGAAGGCAAATGAAGGCAGCGCTTTGTGCGGGGCCTGTGAAATTGGTTAAGCAAAAAGAATAATGGCCCGTTTCAGTGATTCATCCCTTTGCTCATTTCAGAGGGAGCATTATCTCAGTTAAGTGATGCAATTAATATGAAAATGAGGGAATCATTGTTTAAGGAGATGAGAGGAAAGCAAGGAGGGGGTCCTGGGTGCTACCGTGGGGAAGAATGGGGCCACTGAGATGGAAATTTGCATAGGTCAGTAGCAATGTGACACCTTCTGCAGGTATTCAAAGCTTCTCTTGCATTGTAATATGTCGCCATTAAATTCTCATTATGGTGACCTGTGTCCAACACAATTCAATTTTTTAGAGTCCTAATGATAAAAAAATATATTAATTACATTAAAGTGGACACCTTTTGTATTGGGCCCTAAACTAAAACCCAGAAAGACCACTGTGAATACCCCAGGACACTGCAGGTGGGGCAGGGGGGCACTTAAATTACTGTTTTATTAACCATACATGATTTGCAGGTTGGTTTTTTCTGAGCTTTGAAGGTCTTTTGTAATGAAGTCAAGAGTGATACATTTAGTGTTTGTCTCTCCTCTTCACCTTTTTTTCCTCTTGCTTGGTTTTTGGGTGGTAGTTTTCCACTCAGTTGCTTGTAGACCCTCTTCCAAGGATGGGCCCACATTCATGGGCAGAGTAGCAAAGGGCACAGCGAGCCAGGAGTCACCAGCCCAGGGTCAGTATAGGGTTGTCACTGTGCACTCTGTACCTTGGACATGGCATTTCACACCCGAGGACGCCAAGCAGAGAGGGAGAAGGAGAGAGGATCTGGTTTTACAGCGGAGAATCACACTTGGCTTCTGCCACTTATCTGCTCTGTGTCCTTGAGCCAGTTACCTAACCTCTCAGTTTCAGCAGCCTCTTGGGCAAGAAAAGGGTAATGTTAGTTTCCATGCAGGAATTGGTGGGAGGATTCATGCCAGGTGGGTACTGGAGGACATGGTTATCATTAATTATCATTCATATCATCCTCGTGTTGCTAAAACCTAAGAAGATTGCAACAAGCATGGGGTCCACTCCCATGATGAGCCTCCATTTCTCCCTTTATAAATCAGAGCATGAGTCATGACTTTTAGATCTTGACTAGATAAAAAAGTAGCAAAGATCTCTGGCTCCCTACACATAATCCAACACTGGAAATTCCAAAAAACGGGAAAGGAAGGTTGACAGATCTCTTAAACTAGCCTAGGAACTGTGGGTATCTAAGAAGCAAGAGGAAGTGATTGGGTGGCGTGGAGGGGATAAGACACAACAACCCAGAGGAGAAGATATCCGATGCAGACCATTGTTTCAGAAAAATACTCAGCCAGCTGAAGGGGGAGCATTTAATAACATGCAGGGTGACGAAAGTCTCCCTTCTCCCACACCTCCATATCCCAAAGCCAGGTATTTTCAACTGTTAGAGAAGAAAATCTTAAAGAAAATTAATTCCAGGCCAAGAGTTGGGGTTGGAACTGGAAATGTCCTCTGTCATGAAATGCAGTATTCCTTATCTTCCTCCCTAAATGCATCAAGAGAAGCCATAATCAAGACCTGGAACGCATCCTTTAGTGCTAACAGAGCCAGGGAAATATCAGTTCAGAGTGGGAAATGATACAATATCTGGGGAATAAAATGGCTGTAGGACAATAGTGAAACTTACCAAACATGAGTGTGTGCACAGCATGGTTCTGTGTGCTGTAAATACCAATCTATTCAATCCTCACTACTGTTCTGCTATGCCCATTTTACATATAAAAAAAGAAAATGTACAGAGAGGTTAAGTCATTTGCCCAAGGTCACATTGGCAGAGTTGGGCTTTGAAAGTGGCCAGACTGGCTCCAAAGCTTACACTTCTACCACTATACTTTATAGCCAGTCTGACAGAAATATAACAAACAGAATTGTCTGTACCAGATGAAAAAAATTAATAGATCCAATAAAACTTAAAGATCAATTTATTAAATACTAGGGGCCCAGTACACGAATTCGAAAGAACTTGAAAGAACTGTGGGCCATGAGGCTGTGGTGGGCACAGGGGCGGGTCTCGGCCCATCCTCCACACCCCTGCCTGGCCCCTTCCACCACAGCCCCTGTCTGCCGGCAGCCCTGTTTCCCTCAACCACTGCTCCCACACACTGATGGCGCTGGCCCCTCGCTCGCATCCTCTGACAGTGCGGAGCTACTGGGGCTGGCGCCAGCAGTGGGTTCGAGTGGGCCCAGCACCGGCAGCAGATGTAAGCACTAGGCGGGACTGCGACACAGGGGAGCAAAGAATTTTCAGTAACCACCAGAGGCTCACCCTGATGTCAGTGACTGGAGCCCCGCCTTGGTCTGGCACCCCTGCTCACCTGATCCACCATCCCGTCACGGCCAACACCCGCCATGTTCCGCACATACCCCTTGGTGGTCAGTGCACATCATGGCAACTAATTGTTCAGTTGTTCCACCATTCAATCTATTTGCATATTAGCCTTTTATTATATAGGATACTCCCCCAAAATAAGAATATCAGAAACATAAGCCAGGGCATGAAGTTATTTAATAAATAAACAAACAAACAATGTATGAAAAACATGGTACACATAGTTGAAATTTTTAAAAATGGATAAAAAATATTTTAAAATGACTAATAACATTCTCAAATTAGAAAAGTATGTACACACTATGGTTGAAAGATTTATAGCATACAAACATACAGGGTAGGGCAAAAGTAGGTGTATAGTTGTTTGTATGAAAAATAATATAATCCTATCTAATAAAAGAGAAACATGGTAATTAGCCGTACCTCCGCTACCCTTCCCTTTGGCTAATCAGGGTGATATGCAAATTAACTGCCAGCCAAGATGGCGGCTGGCAGCCAGGCAGCTTGAAGCAAACATGAGGCTTGCTTGCTTCAGTGATGGAGGAAGCCAACGTTCCCCGCCTGCTGCTGCCGGCCTCTAAGCTTGCAGTTTGAAACATTATTACAAATATAGAAGCTAAACAAAACCCCAGAAACCTGCTTTCAGCCAGCCGGGATCTCAGAGCTGGAGTTGAAACAGTGTTTCGATTATAAAACCCAAACAAACCAGATACCTGCTTTCAGCAGCTGAGGCCTCAGAGCTGGAGCCAAGCCTCAGAGCTAAAGCTGGCCCAGAATAAAAAAAAAAGAAAAAAAGGAGCAGTTGGGAGCTTCAGTCACCCGCCAGCCTGAAAACAGCCCTCAGCCCCTCACCCAGACTGGCCAGGCACCCCAGTGGGGACCCTCACCATGAAGGGGGTGTGACCAGCTGCAAACAGCCATCATCCCCTCACCCAGGCTGGCCAGGCACCCCAGTGGGGACCCCCACCCTGATCCAGGACACCCTTCAGGGCAAACCAGCCGGCCCCCACCCATGCACCAGGCCTCTATCCTATATAGTAAAAGGGTAATATGCCTCCCAGCACCGGGATCAGCAGAGCCACGAGGCCTCCCGGCACCAGGATCAGTGTGACAGGGGGCAGCGACCAAACCCCCTGATCACCCTGTGGCTCTATGTGTAACAGGGGGCGGGGCCACAACCTCCCTATCCACCCTGCTCTGTTCATGACAGGGGAAGGCGCCCCAACCCCCTGATCAGCCCTGCTCTGTGCCTGATACGGGGGAGCTCCCCAACCCCCTGATCGCCCTGCGGCTCTGTGTGTGACAGGGTGCGGCGCCCCAACCCTCCGCGCCTCCCCCCCCCCCACCCCGCATGGGCCCTGCTCTGTGTGTGATGGGGTAGAGCCATAACCTCCCCATCGGCCCTGCCCTGAGTATGACAGTGGCAATGCCCCAATCCCCTGATTGGCCCTGCTCTGTGGGTGATAGAGGGCAGCGCCCCAACCCCCTGATCCACCCTGCTCTGTGTGTGACAGGGGGTGGTGCCCCAACTCCCCTATCGGCCTTACTCTGTGCATGACAGGGGGGAGCTCCCCAACCCCCTGATGGGCCCTGCTCTGTGCGTGACAGGGGTGGCGCCACAACCTCCCCATCAACCCTGCCTTGAGTGTGACAGGGGGCGGTGCCCCAACCCCCCTGATGGGCCCTGCTCTGTATGTGACAGGGGTGGCGCCACAACCTCCTGATCTTCCCCTGCTCTGTGCATGACAGGGAGTGGCGCCGCAACCTCCCCATGGACCCTGCCTTGAGTGTGACAGGGGGCGGTGCCCCAACCACCCAATCGGCCCTACCCTGAGCATGACTGAGGGTGGCATCGCAACCTCCCAATCCGCCCTGCTCTGTGAATGACAGGGGGTAGCGCCCCAACTCCCCAATCAGCCCTGCTCTGAGCCCAACCAGGGGCTGCACCTAGGGATTGGGCCTGCCCTCTGCCACCCGGGAGCAGACCTAAGCCAGCAGGTCATTATCTCCTGAGGCGTCCCAGACTGCGAGAGGGCACAGGCCGGGCTGAGGGACCCCCCTTTCCACCCCCCACCCCCAGTGCACAAATTTTTGTGCACCAGGCCTCTAGTAATTAATAAAGAAAAATACAAGAATTAACTCTGTGTTTCACATACTCACAATTATAAACCTCCTTTTGCCCCCCCCCCCATATAAGAAACTACCTATACTTGAACTCACTTTAGAGAAGTTCATGAACATTAAAAACAAAGAGAAAATAATGTAAACAAAAGTTGAAACAATATTTAAAAGCTTACAAAGAGAAAGGTCACTTACAATGAAACAAGGATCTGATTGATATTTGGTATCTCAGCAGCAAAAAAAATACACACACACACACACACACACACACAAATTGGAAGCTTAAATTTTACATCCATTAAAACTATTATTTGAACGCAAAAGTATTTTCAGGTACATAAGACTTCACTTGGATTACCACACAAAGACCCTCTATGAATTATATTTGGAGAAGTATTTTTATAAGAAAAGAAATAAATCAAATAAAACTTTACAAGATATGGGAAGCATAGTAAATTTAAAAAACAGAAAATATGGCTGAAAGATGTTTGAAAATGTATAATAACTACATTGCATATTAAGAGATTAAATTCACATCTCAAAAGGCAGAGACTCATAAATTAGATTAAAACCATGATCCAGTAAGTTGTATACAACAGATCCATTTAAAGAGCTATTAATGTTAAAAATAAATAAATGCATAAGTTATATCAAGTACATATAAACCAAGAGGAAGTGAGAATAATAATTTAAATACCATACAAAATAGAGTGGGAGGCAAAAATATCAGGAGAAACAAAAAAGAATGCTACTAAAAGAAACAATAAATCAAAAAGCTATAAAAGTCATGAACATATCTGCACCCAAGAACATAGCTTTTTTAAAAAATGGCTGATTTGAATGCTATGTGTTTAGCTCCCTGCAGTTTGGAGTTAATAATAAGGTCTCTAATTGCCTCAGTGTCCCATGTTGTTTTCTTAATTTTGCCCACAATTCTGTAACTCATCCCTTCATCGAAGTCTCCCCAGTTAAGTCATCTGAGTTGAATTTTCTTTTTATACAGACTTGACCTGATACAACTTTATCATTCAAAAATCTTTAAACACAAAAGTCTATGTTTATATCCAGAAAAGGTAAGATAAGGGGGTATGTGTAGGTTCTGCAGTCAGACAGACCAGGGTTGAGTCTTAGCTCTTCTGCTTAACATTTGTGTGATCCTGGGCAAGGTGCTCTAATTCCTTGAGCTACTGTTTTCCCAAATATTGACATTATGTAGTAATAGCTGCTTCATAGTGTTTTGTGAATATTCCCAACCAAGTTATCACTCAATAAATTTCGGTGATGGTGGGAATAATAAACATATGTAATACTCTTTGTAATACTTTAAGCAATAAAAAAACAACAACAAACAAAAAAAAAACACGTGGTAGTACTAGTACTAACACTGATAGAAATGTTAATAATAGTAGTTGAGGATCTTGATACTATTACTGAGCTTTTAAGAGTGCAAATTACCCTCCATGGCCAATCATACTAAGTATGTAAAAGCAAGGGATACATTATTTCTCCAGTAGCAAGGGAACCTAATTTAGAATTCTGGTTATCTTGATGATTGCTCAAAAACACCCAACAATACCCACTCTGGTGTATTGTTTAATCTACATTTGAGGTGAAATAGTTAATCTTATGATTAGTTAATTAAAAATAGTTAATCAACAATCCCAGCAGATCTTGCTCTGAATACATTCAGATGAGATTTTATATAGTCAACTACATTGTATTTGCAGTCAGGGGAAATGTCAAGACCTGGATAACAATGGATCAAAGAGAGAAAACAGGAATATGAAACCAGAATGAAAAAAGATTTTTTGTACAGGAGGAAGATGTGTGCATCAAACAAGCATGTTGGTGGCATTGAAAAAATTTTAAAAGGCTCTGTGTGTAGCCTGGCCAGCATGGCTCAGTGGTTGAGAGTTGACCTATGAACCAAGAGGTCACAGTTCCATTCCAAGTCAGGGCACATGACTGGGTTATAGGCTTAATCCCCAGCAGGGGGCATGCAGGAGGCAGCAGATCAATGATTCTCTCTCATCATTGATGTTTCTATCTCTCTCTCCCTCTCCTTTCCTCTCTGAAATCAATTATATATATTTAAGACAGTATGTGTAAATATAAGAGGCAGAGAAAAAAAATCAACAAGACGCAAGGAGTCAAAAGGATGAGATGAGTACCAAAAAATAGAGAAAAGGCAAAACAGAAACAAGATTGAAATTAAAGCATCCTTCTGCCCTGTCAAAAACCCACTCACATTCTTTCTGCTGAGACACAAAACTCTTTGAATCCATGGGTAAGCCACAGGGATTCATGACTAAGGAAAGTATCCAAAATAGGAGCCCCTGTCTCATGAATGAATTTAGACTACTGTCGGACAACTTGACATATTTTATGGATCAAAACATTCTTAAAGATTCAGGACATTCTCTGCCAGTAGTTCTCAAGCCTGATTTAGCATACAGCTACTGGTGAAGCTGCTGAAGCACATATTTCAAGGTGAAAAGCTTTGGAATAAAAGCCCAGGAATCAGAATTTTTCACAAGTAGTGTAGATCATTTTTATGAAGCCAGACAGGAAGATAGCTGTAGGGTACAGGCAATTTGTGGAACCACTGTGGCCCCATATGGCCCAAAACCAAATAGACTTCCTTGCTTATTGACTTCCCTGAAATATAGCCATGTCCTATTAACAAATTTATTCATTAAATAAATGTTTGTTGACTATCTACCATGAGCACAAGTGAAGACTAAGGCAAAATTCCCGACCTCCCCACAAAAATTCAGTGTAGAATGTGTCAGGCTTGGGCACTGTGAGTCATAACACAAGTTCTACAAGGAAGTATAGCATCAGAGAAGAGAAGGGCTATCGGTTTTGACTGGGGTGATCAGGGAAGACTGCATAAAAGAGGTGGCATTTAAGCTGAACTTGAAAGGATGATCAGAATTTAAATTATAGGACAAAGAAGGAAAAGTGCTCCATGCTGAAGAACTAGCACAAGCAAATGCATGGAGAGATGAGAAGGTAGAAGGCGTATTTGGCTAGTGAGGAGCAGTCACGCATTCCTTGATTATCTAGGGCACATGATCTAGGAACAGATTATCAAAAGCCTTGAGCATTCTGCAAGGATGTTGGGCCTTTGTTGGTAGGTTGTAGTAAAACATTAAATATTTTTAAGAATGAAAATGATTTAAGTCTTGTTATGGGAAGATGACTCTACTGCAGAATAAATAAAAAATTAAAGAGATTAGAAGCAGGTATATCATTCAGCTGGCTATTATCATGGTCCAAAGGAGGAGGCCCTGTCTCAAAGGCTTAAACTAGGACTACAGTGCTGCATGTAAAGAGAAGGGGAAGTGGCAGCTCTAATCTTAGCTTTGCCCCTCCCTCGATGCATGTGCTGGGCAAAGCAGTTACTCTCTGGGTCTCAGTTTCTCTTCTGTAAAAGAAGATTAATAATTACCTTCTAGGTCAGTGGTTCTCAACCTTCCTAATGCCACAACCCTTTAACACAGTTCCTCATGTTGTGGTGACCCCAATTTCATTGTTACAAATTAAACATAATTAAAGCATAGTGATTAATCACAAAAACAATATGTAATTATGTGTTTTCCGATGGTCTTAGGTGACCCCTGTGAAAGGGTCGTTCGACCCCAAAGGGGTCGTGACCCACAGGTTGAGAACCGCTGTTCTAGGTCTCCTTCCCAGGGTAATCAATGGGATACATAATCATGGAAATCATGTGAAGTGCTTAATAATCATAAAGAGTTATTAACATTAATAATGATTATAAATCTCACCCTGTCCAGGTGGCTCAGTTGGTTGGAGCATTGTCCTATACACCCAAGAGGTTTTGGGTTCTATTCCCAATCAGGGCACATACCTAGGTTGTGGGTCCAATCTCCGGTCAGAGTGCACATGGGAGGCAAGGATCAGTGCTTGGTATGTTGTAGGAAAACATTAAATATTTTTAAGAATGAAAATGATTTTAAGTCTTGTTATGGGAAGATGACTTCCAATTTTTCTTTCCTACCTTAACTCCTTATTGTCGATGTTTCTCTCTCTCTAAAAAAAAATTTTTTATTAAAAATAATGATGGTAAGTCTCTACCAATGGAAAGAAAGTCAGTAGAAGACAACTGTGAGGCCAGCAGCTCTGGAAGAAGACAAGCAGACCCTGCCTTCTTTCTAAAGCATTTTCACCTTGAAGTCATTTGAAGCTTGCATTAAGTCCTCAAACCCACAATTCAGACAAATCCTAAATCAGCCACCGCAGCTCTGTCTTACTCATTTTGGCCCTTTATAACACCGGTGCATCTTAGCTCACATATTTTCCCAAGAGGCACACATTCCAACAGCTGGGCTTATTTAGAAAGTAACAGAAAATTCCACATTTCAGCTGAAGCTTAATGTCTGTAGGCAAATAAGAGAATGGTACAGATTACCTTATTAAGCAAATGGGCCATCTTTCCTGACAGGAGAAAAGGAGGTAGTACAAAATGTAGGTCCTTGGGGACAAGACTCGGCTATTATGCTGATTATGTATTTCATTCTTTTCTGGCAGGCAAAGGTGGATGTAAAAGGTGACACTATTCAGCCTTATAAGTGATGTATTTGGCTTCAGTATGAGACCTTCAGTGAAATTAAGTAGGGGTCTCCATTGAGATTGCCTTCTACTCATCTTTTCTCCCTCATATGCCCCCCAAGATGCCTACCAAACCTCTCTCTCAAGGTCCAATGCTGATTATCCATTTGCACGTAAATATGAAGAAATCTCAAGTTCTTAATGTCCAAAACTATGATTTTTGGCCTCCAAACCTGGTCCTCCTCCTTTGTAACTTCTTCAAAAGTCCATCAAAACCCATTCTCCCAGGCAGTGCCCTCAGCGGTCCCAGATCTGTCACTTGCTTCAATAGTGTTTGGATGGAACAGACCCAGGGAGCCCCTTCTTCCAGCCTTCAGTCGCTCTCCTGCATCTTATCCAGTCACCACCTTCAGAACCACCTCTGGGATCAGCCAACACACCAGTTTTTCTTTCCTACCTTAACGCCTTATTGTCGAACAACCATGAGCTCCCAAATTCGTCAGAATTATTCCACCAAAGTGGAGGCTGCAGTCAACTGCCTGGCCAACCTGCATCTGTGGGCCCCCCACACCTACCTCTCTCTTGGCTTCTATTTTTAATATGACGATGTGGCTCTTGAGGACATGGGCCACTTCTTTCATGAGTTGGTGGAGAAGAAGCGAGAGGATGCTGAGCATCTCTTAAAGTTGCAAAACAAGTATGGTGGCTGCATTCTCTTCCCGGACGTGCTGAAGCCTCCCAAGATGAATGGGCAAAATTCAGGACGCCATGGAAGCCGCCCTGGCCTTGGAGAGGAACCTGAACCAGGCTCTTTTGGAGCTGCATACCCTGGTTCTACTTGCACAGACTCTCATCTCTGTGACTTCTGGAGAACCATTTCCTGGATGATGAGGTTAAACTCATTAAGAAGATGGGCAACTACCTGACTAACATCCTCAGGCTGGCTGGTTCCCAGGTTGGGCTGCGCAAGTATTTCTTTGAAAGATTTACCTTCAAGCATGACTAGGAGCCTTTGAGCCCAGGGGCCTTTGAGAAGCCCCTCTGCATTCCCCTGGTGTCTGGATTTTACTTGAGCCTCTTTCTGAAACTACTAGCCATTCTTTTAACCACCCTAATGCCCTCTCCCATGCATTGGACCAAATAAAGCTTTTTGGGGAAAAAAAAAAAAAAAGCCCATTCTCCCAGATCAGACTCCTCACTCTTACTGCCAAAGTGCACCTGGTCATCAGGTCCTATCATTTCCAGCAATGGCCCCCAAACCACATGGGTTCTAGAGAAGGGACTTGGCCAAGATGGGGAGCACCTGACTCACACTCCATTGCTCATATTCCACCACACCACAGGAGCTCTTGATTAACCTCAGCCTGCAGACAAAGATCAAGAAGGAACAAACTGGGCTCCAACTAGCCCTGAGTCAGACCTGATACTAAAACTATGAATGCAAAGGAGCTATGTGATGGCACACTGATTTATGGAGGGACCAGAAAACCAGGACATTAATTAGGATCATTATATTCCTTAATAAGGAGATTCAATTGACTTATAGCCAGTTCTAAGCTCACTATCTTTCTCTGTGCTTTATTAATTGTACTTACTCATTTTTACAGTTGCTAAATTATAAGATATGCTACAGTTGTGAACGAGAAGGAAGGATTTATGCATCTTCTATGCCAGTCTGTGCAATTGAAAGTGAAATTTAAGTGTTGAAAGAGTTCAGAAGGAAGCCAATGTTATCCTCCCCCCGCCTCAAGGTTCCCAGGTCTCTAGATAAGAAATCCTTGATGAAGGAGAAAGCCAGGACAGTGTTTCATTCTGCAGCCACAGTGACTGGGCTTTGGAGATTGTGGCTCCAATCTCCAAAGAAGTTTGTGATTCCACAACCACCTGCCAGGAGTCCCAGGTCTTCTTAGCTACTCAAACTCTACTGTAAGAGAAGTGTCTTCAAAGACCAAAATTATCACCATTGTCATCATCATTATTTTTCTCCAACATGCTGTGTGATCTTGAGCAAGTTACTTATAACCTTGAGCCGCCATTTCCAAGTATGTGACAGGTGAGTTAGAATACCTCTACCTTCTACCTCTATATTACAGGTCCTCTCACACAGAAAATGCTCCATTCCTATTAGCTTCTAGTAGTACTAATCATAGTAGTATATTTCAAAGCAAAAAATTACAAAAAACAAAATCTTCTACCTGACCAAAGGACCTCCCACTACAGTGCCATTTCTATCTTCCAGACAAGCCTCACCTATTTGGTTTATGACAGGAGACTGAAACAAGCAACCATTTCGCTCCTCTGATGGAACCCTCCTACTTCACCCAGAAACATGGCCCTGCCTTTTTAGCCCTGAGTAGATCAGAGACTGCCTCTGGCCAATCATGGCATCACACACATATTACATATAGCATTAAGTGCATAGACAATGACGTTGTGATAGGTTGTCTTAGCAGCTATTATAAGAATCTCCCTTGTGAAAGACCCTGCATTTTTGTTTTAGAAGAAATAGTAAATGAGATATTTCAGTTAATGGGTAAGGCCCCAAGACCTCACACAACTAAAAATAGATGCTGGCTCTGCTGCCTTCTAAAGAAGCCAGATGTTTCTGGCTGAGGGAACTTTGTTTTGTTGAACTCCTAGTTATCTTGGCTTCATAAATCTAGGGACATGACCTGGGAAAGAAGAAGTTGCTCTGCTTAATAAAGAAATGAAGAAGTTGGGGCTCCCCTAAGAAAACCTAGAAGGAAGATTCCTAGGAGGGATTGAAGCTTGACCTTGGATGGACAAGAAAGAGGAGGGGATCTCAGAAGTAATGACAAGTCAGTGAATGAAACTTTCTCTAGTGTTAAGATATAAAGTGGGAGAGTCACTGCTTCTATCTCTGGCCACAAAAAAAAAAAAAAGTAGATCTAAGGAACTAAAATGAAAGCTGCAAAATATACAGAGGGGCCAAATTAAAATAACTTTAGTAAGATCTTTTCACAGCTTCAGTAATCAGCAACAGTTTATAATTGGCAGTTCATTCTATATAATAAAAGGCTAATATGCTAATTGTCCCCTCAACTGGGAGTTGGACCAGGAGTTCGACCAGGGGGCGGGGCAGGCCAGCCAACAACCTGTGGCCCTTTCCCCTTGCCAGCCTGCCCCCAATCACCCCTCGACCCCGATCAGGACAGAACGACTGAACCTCACCCATGCATGAATTTGTGCACCGAGTCTCTAGTAAATTATAATAGTTTATCCATTCTAAGCTGCACATTTTTTTACACTTCAATCTCTCTGCAGTTAGGATTCATCTTACAACCAATGATGTCTTAATATTAATTTGCAAACTTTTGCTTTCTCTTTCTTTCTTTGAGGTAGGGAGAAACAAGGGGGTGTCTTACAATCAGTGGCACCTCAGATTATTTTAAATATGGCAGCTACTTCAATAGATGAGCCAAGGACTTCAACTCTCCAACCCATGTTTGACAAATACTGGCATTATCATAGTCGTTAAGGTTACAGTGTTAGATTCCAGGCCAGTGAAGACAAACTCTGTTAATTCTTTGTTCTAATTGACATTGTAAGAGTTCAGAGAGTTCTTATTTGATCTCTAACATGTGATGGAGCTAAGGCAAATTTAATTTTACTGACCTCTGTGCCATGAGGTGATTAGCCAGCTAACAATGTGTGTTGATCAACTCACTGGGTCATAAATATGTTGAATCTCGTTGCTTCCTTACAATCACAAAGAAAGGCAATTCTGAGCACCACAGGGAACAATTTTAAGACCAATTAGATGATTTCCTGTCTCTGCAAGATTTATTCATTCTTCCCATTCAGTTAAGGAAACTTGCATGATTTTTATTCCACACTTTTCTTCTCAAAGGAGACTTGAGCTTTCTCATTCTATCTTAGACTAAAAGGCATTGAAGACAAAAAAAAGTCCAGTAAAAGGTTAAAATATTATTAGTACCAGAGCTCAGTACATTGAGACCCTTTCTCAATGATGATACAAATCTTTAGTAAAAACTCCCAAACACAGCACACACATACACACATGCTTGGCAAAAATCATAATTTTTGTATCTAGCTAGACATAGAGAAAAAATAGTGTGTGGTTAAGGGAATAGCCAGCAGCTGTAATACACAAGCATTAACTAGAATCATTCATGCCCAAAGGTTTAAAAGATATGTTGAACAGAGAGGCTATATGAATGACTAGGGCAAGATGGACAACAGTTAGACATCATGAAGTAACTCACTATGCACCAGGCACGAGCCCCAATATCACTAACACCTTTGATAATCCTGCAGGGGAGGTACCATTGTCCAAGATGCTGTATAGTAATGTCCCTGATCAGCAAAAATCAGGGCTGAGATTTGAACCCAGAACTGTCAAATGGCAAAGCTTCTGCTCCCTCCCTTCCGCCAAGTTGCCTCATTTTCAAGCTGTGTTTCTATCTTCCAGCCTTAAAAGAGTTCAGCTCTCTCATGTAGCACTGCTTGTCAGAATGACATTCCAGCTGCACGGCCTATCTCCAGATGGGGAGTAACCTTCTCCCGTTGCATCTACCCTTGTGTTTCCCATTCATTGCTGACAGGTAGCAACAGTCCCTCCTTTCTGAAAATGTCACTGAGCCATCTTCAAGGGAAAAAAAGGAGATGCTGACATTCTACTTTTTCTGTGATTCCCTGGAGGAACATTTAATCCTCATGACCTTGTGGCTATTTAAAAAGAGCCAATCTCCAGACCTTGTCAGTTGGTGACAGCCAGCATTTTGTCTAATGGGCCCGAGGGTAGACACAGTTTGCAATGGGGAAGAGTAACATCTGGCTGGTGTTTAAAAAGCAAATGGGGTTTCTCAATGATTATTACTTACCAATAGTATTCAAAGGCATGTTTTCTTTGCATTGTTATTTATAGTCAAAAACAAATCCCAAGCACAGATATTCAAAATCTGCATTGGTTTTATGATGAGCTAGCAAAATGCTTCTTTCTGCTAAAAAATTGGAGGACCTCCAATTTGAGTTTTATGACACCAAAAATTGAATATTGCAGGAGTTTTAAGAAATATTAAAGCAGAGTAGCTATGGACATTAATAACTACCACTTATTAAGTCAGACAATGAGTTTGGTGATTTATGTTATCCAATCACATCCTCTTATGTAAAATTATTCCCCACTTTACAGATGAAATAACTGAGGCTAAGTCAGAGACCCAGGACTGGGGATGCCCTGAGAAATGTTTGGTGTCTTCCTATAACGTGGTTAGTACAGAAATTGAGAGTGTTTAGACACTTTCACAGGCATTTGACACTGCCTTGAAAACCAAGCAACATTTCATTTTTCTAGTAATTTATTTTTATTCTTTATATTTTAGAAAAGTATCAGTCCACAATGGATTAAAACTTTAAAAAAAATTGTCCTTTACCACAAATAGTTTTAGAATCACTTTAATAAACATTTTAAAACTCTGGAATAATGGTCAAATTGGAAGAAAAAAATGATTCAAATTCATAGATTGCCAGTTAATGATCAGTCATTCTTCATCAAAATGGCTATGCTTCTGGGGTGGCTAATGGGGCCCAGGAATCTATATTATTTAAAGCTCTACAGAAGATATAATGTCTGTGAGAGTAGCATCTTTGTCTGTCTTGTTTATTGATATATCCCAAAGGAATGGTGTCTCATACTAAGTAGGTGCTTAATAAACACCGAGTATGTGAACAAATAACTTTTCTGATGGAAAGACATGCTTGAGGACCATTACTTTCTACATGTTCTTCTACCCTTAAGATTCTACCTGACAACAGACTGAAGATTCCCATAAGCTTCCATCCTAGTAGGTGAGAAAAATAGAAAAATAGTGAGGATGATTGAGCTTGCAAAAGAGCAACAACTACACCACATTTTGTTTATCCATTCACCAGCTGATATTCATGGGAGTTGTTTCTATCTTTTGGCTATTATAAATAATGCTGCTGTCAACATTCATGCACAAACTTTTATGTGGACATATTTTTCATGTCTTTTAGAAGGAAACCTAGCAGTGAAATTGCTAGGTCACATTACATCTCTATGCTTGACTTTTGAAGAACTGCCAAACTGTTTTTCAAAGAGGTTGCATCATTTTACATGGCCATCAGCAATGGAGGAGGGTCCAAATTTTCCATGTCCTCACCAATACTTGCCATGCTCTGTCTTCATTAGTTATTCTCATGAGTGTAAAGTATTGCCGGATTGTAGCTTTGGTTTCCATTTCCCTAATGACTAAGGATGTTGAGTATTTTTTCACATGCTTATTAGGCATTCATATATCTTCTTGGAGAAATATCTACTCAAATCCTCTGCCCCACATTTTTATTGGATCATTCATCCTTTTATGATTGAATTGTTAAGTGTTCTTTATATAATCTGGATACAATTCCCTTATTAAATATTTGATTAGCACATATATTTTCCCTGTCGTTGAGTTATCTCTTCATTTTGTTGATGATATCCTTAGAAACACAAAATTTTTTAACCTTGACCAAGTCCAACTTATCTACCTTATCTTTTATAGCTTGTGATTTTGGTGTCATATCTAAGAAATCATCGCCTAACCCATGATCATGAAGATTTATTCTGGTGTTTCCTTCTAGGAGATTTATAGTTTTAACTCTTACATTTATGATTACGATGTACTTTGAGCTAATTTCTGTGTATCATGTCAGGTAGGGGTCCAACTTCATTCTTTTGCATATACAGTTAACCCAGAGACATTTTTTGAAGAGATAAGTAATATTTAATGCACTAAAGACAGAATCAGTAACAATGTCATGCTGAACCACCTAAGGAGCCTGAGGTAAAAGAAAAAATCAGAATACTGATTCATCTTTATTTGAAATGTTGGTATTTTTTTATCATGAATTTTTGGAGTCTTTTCAATTTTGGCATCTGAGGCAAATGCTTCGTTTTCCTCACCCTAGTCTCAGTCCAATACCTCTTAATCTTAGCATACCAAGCCTTCCCCATCCTCACTCCTACCTGCCCTTCCAACCACCTGCATCTCCACCCACCATGTCTCAATATTTATCACGAATAATACATATTTGTTCATGTTTCCCTGAACACCCCATGCTGGGGCAGGCATCTGTCATCTTGATCATACTCTTCACTTGCCTTGGAACATATTTCTCACTTTCTATTTCCTCACTCCATCCTACAAGATCAGGGGCCAACCTCTCCAGAAAGACTTCCGTGAATGTCCAAGTTGAGTTAGATGCCCTTACATTGCCCTGTCTTCCAGCAACATACCACTTATATCATACTGTGTAATAAATATTTTTTCTCTCCCACCAGACAGTAGCTCTTTGTCCTTATGCCAACTATGTCTTACTCACCTGGACACTCCCAGATCCTAGCACAGCACCTGGAAAATGAAAGATGAGGAAATAGATGTTTGTTTCACAGTTCACCTAAATGTGAGTACAGCAGGCATAAAGTAATTCCATCTGCCTAAACCGAGCAGAGAAGGTTTCCTCAAGGAACATTCTAGTAAGAGGACATGAACTAAGTGTCTGACACAGAAAGCCTACCATTGCAAAGGGAGAGAGAGCGAGCAGAGGCTGCGTCTGAGGAAAGAGCTACTTGTCCCTGCTCCCAGGATGGAAGCAGAGATCCCAAGGTCTTATTAGAGGGTCAGCCCCCAGGTACAGAGTGGTTATACATAAATTAAATAATGAGAACTAGTCCTAGGATTTATGGGTGAGTAAGGAAGTGGTTGTCTCCAGGTAGTGCAATAATGAGAAAAACATAAAGGCAAATCCTCATGAAACTCATTTCATTTATTCATTAATTCACTGACCAGTAATCCCCAAAACTTTATAAGGCATCCTTTGGCCACTATTGTGGCCCTTGAATATAGGAGTCAAAAATCAGGTTCTTAACCTAAAGAAGCTCATAGTCAAAGCTGCAAACCTACTATGTACACAGGTTGGGATACCAAGAAAATAAAAGTGTTGACAAAAGCTCATCTTCAGTGATTTTAGTGGGTTATTCTATTTGCCCCTCCAAATCCACTCTCCATCTTTATCCACCCTATACCGTGAGAAGCTGAACACCTCAGACTACATCATTGGGCTTCCTGGTACTCTGGCTTCCAACTGGATTTGGCCAATGCCGTGCACCAGCAGGAGATTTAAGGGGGGGAAATGAGCAAGGGTGTGGCATTTATTACCATTGCTGTGGGGCTGCCATGGGCTGGTTTTGTACAAGGTCAGTAGTTTAGTTAAGAGGTACATTCCACACAGCCCTCACTGTTTTCTGGTTATCTTTTCCCTCTCTCCATTCCTTCAGACCTACTATGGCAACTAGATTTCATAACACTGTAGTATTAAAGTGTTTTTTTATAGTTTCTCTAAATCCTGCTCTCAGCATTATTAATATTTTATTAATAAATTCTTATCAAATTACCCTAATGTGAGTGTGCCATCTGTTTCTCACTAGGACCTCAACTGATATAATAAGCTCCTAGGGAAGATGTGACAAAGACGTGATAAGCAGAGAATGGAAGGGGGAATCCCTTTGGACATGTGAATGAATGCATATGGCCATCCACTGGAGAGAGGGTGGCAGAAGATTCAAAGCCATGCTTTGGGATTGTTTCCATTCCAGGAGGCTGGAATTGTGCACTGACTGAGGGTGTCTGGGCGTCCACCTCCAAAGGATAACAGATTCGAAGGGCAAGGAAAGGTTTTCTTTCTTCCAGAGAAATGCCTAGAGGACAATGACTAAGTTTTCTGGATATAAACAACAGTGAAGACTTAATGAGCTTAATCCTTCAAAGTAAGTCTCCCTTCCCCCTGCCATCCTGGGACCTCAAAGCAAAGGAAAGGGCAAGTTGATGCACCTCAGGTCGAGAGGAAAAGGGAAATAGGCTGTTTCCTAAGAGTTGTATATACCATCAAATAAAAGCACAAAACTGCACTCTGCCAAGTCATTAAAGACCTGGAATGATTTCCAGGTCTATAAGAGTTGCCTGCAACCTGACATATCTAGAGGTCATCTAGAAGATGTTTCTAGTTGGGGAGCACACTAGAAAAAAGCATGCATAAGGCTATTAGCATGATGTCATTGAGCATTTAAATCACACCACTCACTTCCCTCTTTCTTGTTTCATCTCCCTCAAAAAAATCTTAGGAGTATTATTTGGTTTCTCATTTTAGTTTCCTGAAAGAGAATATATAAATACTGATGAGGTAAAGAGTGCCTAACAAGAATATTTCATGTTGAAAATCATTACATTGAACATCAGGTATTATTATTTCTCAGTCTTCTGTAAGCATTGTTAGCATGAGTCGGCCTCCCCAAGTCCAGGAATCTCTGGAACACTTTGAGTATGTGAGCCCACAAAGCTAATGTCAAACTTTTGGGCTGAGGAAAAGTCACAAATGTTAATTGCTGCTTGGAGGTTGCTTGGCAGCCGGCCACCCAACAGCCGCTGGATACACACACACACACACACACACACACACACACACACAATGGAAACAACGGTACCTCAGTGGACCCTGCCTCCCACCTCCCTTTCTTGCCCAGTTGATTGCTTGACCAAATTTCAGGAGTTTACCTTAATCCATTTTCAATTTCATAGGCTGACTTGGCCCATTGTTCTTCTTGACTGATTCTGTCAGTCATTGTATTCGCTGCCTCTGTCAGACTAGAGTAATCCATTAATTTGATAAACTGGCATGACCCAACTGATGGATGAAAAGACAGGCAGCGGAGTTCTGCAACGCCATCCCGGTTACTCTCCTTTTAAAAAACTGGCTTGTCTTTTTCCCCTTTAAAGTTTAGAGCGCAGGACTGAAAGCAACATCACAGGTGTGGTCTAATCTGTGCGTAACAGAGCATGACTCCACCTCCCTCATTTCAGTCCTGCGCTTCTACCAACATAGGCTAAGGACAAAATATTTCCCTACTCCATTATGGCTCGTGGCTCATCCTGCCAATGAAAGTGACTTTTTATTCTGCTGATATTAAGTCACATCAGTCTATTATGTTGGTTTTCTTTTGAGCTCAAGTGTAGGCTGTTTATTCCTGTTCAATTCTGCCTCATTATGCGAAGACTGTGGTTTCAACCTGTTGAGATCTATTAGGATCCTGAAACAGTGGGTCAGACACATAGAACCTCTCATTCCTCAACTTTTCTCTGACTCCTCAGCACCATCCTATCTCTACTTCTAGCTCTGTTTTGTAGTCCCAGCAATATAAACTACTTCTGGGTTTCCCCAGTGTTCTCTATCTCTTCAACACAGAAAAAGTCTCAGATTCATGAAGAGGCCCACACCCAGGCTCTGACCCACTCCACTCAAGCATTGGTCTATGAAACACAAGATCCAGCAGCAAAAGGATAGGAACTCTCTGAGTCCCATGTCCAGGAGGCAGGGTCTAGCCCTGTCTCCACACTTACAAGGCTGTCACAGGATGCTCCAAGTAGCTATGGTATAGTGGATGGAGGATACAGTTAACATGAGCTCTATCCTCACATTTTATATCTACGTGAACAATACAATATTGTTGTCTGTATGTTCAGAAAAGTTAAAAAAGCAGGACTCATACCCAAGACGGTCCAGAACCAGCTGGTGTCACTAGACTACATTATTTTAAACTCCCCACCTGCAGAGGTGAGGCAAGCACCAAGTGAGATCATGGATTTTTAAACTATAATTATTATGGAACATTGACTAAACATGGGCCAGGTGTGGAACCCAGGGGCTCCAGGGAACAGAAAAAACATGCCTAGCTCTACCTGGTGCCAGGTCTACTGCATGCCAGGGTCAGTCACGTTTCCCAAGATGGGCTGTTCCCAAGCCAGGCTACACATCATCGCCTCTGAATCATTTTTCACTTCTTTTGCTAAATAATTTATCTCCATATAGACAAAATGGGTCCACAGGCTCCCCAACCTTCCTGGAGCTGATGCATAATTTACAGAGTGATGCTCGGCTGCCCCGCACAGGGAGAACTGAGAGGCTTGGCCACCTGCCAAAGTCGAGAAAGGAAGGCATCAGCTGGAGTAGAGAGAAAAAGCAGCTCTATGAAAGAGTGTGTCTGTGAAACAAAGGCACCTGCTGAATCCTCAATTCCCAAGGCAAAGGCAAGGTGGTGAAGTATGAGCATCCGGCTGCCTCCATGGAGGGGGCGAAGCCAGGGAGGGGAAGTACGTAGTTAACAGTGCTTTGAAAGCCTGAGTAAAATGTTATCAATGCTGCACTCTTCCTCAATAACAGCTAGAATTTCAAATGCATTTACTCTATGCTTGACACTTTCCTGTACATTTTCCCTTTAGTTCTCAAACAGCCTAGGTGGTACACTGTATTTCCATTCTGTATATGAGACGTTGAGGCACAGAAGGACATCCTTTGTTTAGAGTTTGAGCTTGTCATTCTGTGTTCAGGAGAGCTAGCTCATTGGGGCTAAATAATATGTGCATGTCCATGAAAGAGGAAAACATCATCACCCTAAAAAAAAAAATTGATCTTCCCCAGTTTTAGATATTAAAGAAGAGACAGAAAGCCAAGCCTTTTAAGGTAAGGTATAGATTGGGTAGGAAAAAAGGGATAGTTTGTCTTTAAATAAAAATGTTTTATTGATTTCTGGATAGAGAGGAAATAAGAGGGAAAGAGAGAGAAACATTAATGTGAGAAACATCGACTGGTTGCCTCCCACATGAACCCCAACCAGGAATTGAAGCCACAATCTAGGTATGTGCCCAAACCAGGAATCGAACAAGTGTCTCTTCAGTGCAGACAATGACACTCAACCAACTGAGCCATGAACCATGGCTGGAGCTCTGTCTCTTTAGATGAGATGTTAATGTATCTAAACATACTTGAAAGAAGGTGTGAGGAAATGGGCCCTTGCCTTAAGAAAGCGTGTGAACAGGGGCAAAGCAGGGAGGTAGGCCACGGAGAGCCCAAGGCTGCTATTAGGTAGCAGGTATCTTATAAACCAAAATGTCAAGTACTGCACTACGATCTGGGATTCATTCCCTTGCTTGACCTGAGAGCTCTGCCAATCATTCTTGCCTGCCTCAGTTGTACCTTGGGGAATGAAGGCATGAATTTCAGTCCACCTTGGACACATGTGAAACGAAGATTCACAACCTCTGAAGAGAACTTTGTTGTCAACAACAATAATGAGAGGCCAAAGGTATGGATGTGTCTCAGGGATGAGAAAGATCCCTCCCCTACCCACGGGAGCACCCTCATGGATGGCTACCCAAGGCCAATGAGGATTCAATTTCATTAAAGTCTCAGGTGCATTGCTTTGCCTGTTCACAGGCAAGTGAGGCCCAATAAGAGAATAAAAATGGAGGCCCCTTTCAGCCGAACCTGGAGGCTGCTCTAGGTCAGGCAGCTGGGGTCCCAAGAGAAAAAAGAAAAATAAATTAAACTTCTTCATCTGGAAAATAAATACTGAGTGGCAAGTGATTATGTGCATTGCATGAGTGAGTCAGGGAGGTTTAATTCTCTAATTACTGCCTCTAGTTTCCCCATTGAGATAAAAAGCAAGTTGGTGGAGAGAGATAATCAGGGCATTAATACTGTGTCTCCTTGGCTTCTGTAACTTAATGAAATAATAAAAATATCCTCTTAAGTAGTCAGTTCTGGTAAAAAAAAAAAAAAAAAAAAAAAAAAAAGGAAGGAAGGAAGGAAAGAAGGGAGGGAGGAAGGGAGGAGAAAATATTTGAGACAATACGTTTATCTTGCACTTGATTCAAAACAAATCCTAAGAGATTTACTGAGCAACTATTATGAGACTGTGATCATTCCTAAGTCTTCGGAGCTCAGTGTCATGAGCTCAGCTCAGAAAGCACTAGATCTTGCCTCCATTGGACACTCCCCACAACACACACTCACCATCAACAGTCTTTGATTTCACTAGTACTCATTTATATTCTATTGGAAAGATTGTGTCTATTAAGCACAATCTTAATAGACACAATCTTTTTTTAGTATATAAAATTTTGAATAGGAGTTTCCTTCAAGAGATAAACTATGTGCTCATACTGAGTCAGCAGAATCACAGCTGAAATGTATGTGGCCCTTAAACAACCATGGGCAGAGTGAGAGCCTGCTATGTGCCAGGCATTTTGGGGGTATTAGAATAAGAGTAAACAAAATGTGTGTGTTTTTTAAAACCTCAGGTTCTCAAATAGCATAAATTCTAGTGGAAAAATCAAGCCAAAACAAATTTACACAAAAAAATAATAAATAGGTGAATTATACTGTATATTATAAGATAATAAGTGATGTTAGAAAAGAAAAGCAGGGTAAAAGAGGTATCTTTGGAGATAAAGGTGTAGGGGGAGGACAGGCTGTGATTTGAGAGTGGTCAGGATTGGGATCATGGAGAAAGTGCCACCTAACGGAGGTAAGAGTGAGCCAAATAGATACCCATGGGAGAGGATTTAAGCAAAGGCATGCCTGGAACACCAGGACAGCAGCCACGCCCAGGGCCTCTGGACAGAATCCAGGAGAGAGTTACAGTTGAACCAACCAGAAGGAAAACTGCAGGAGAGATGATGAAGAGCTGTGTTGGACATCGTAAGGACTCTGCCTTTAGTCCAAGGGAAATGGGGAGTCTTAAAGGATTTTAAGCCAAGAAATGGCATGATTGGAAAAGTATTATTTTCTTACGTGGTGTACCTTTATTTAGCCTACTTATAAGACATTCAGCAGGCTTTCTGGAATATTGAAAATACCTGAAGTAGTTTCCAGGATCACCTCTGGGCTACAGCAAAGGTCCCAAACCCAGGTCTGGTGCCAAATTTTTTATTTTATTTTATTTTTTACAGAGAAGGAAATGGAAACCCAGAATGGTTAATGGACTAGCCCATGTCAGACCTTGAGTGGGGAGCAGGACTGGACTGGACAGTGAAGCCAGAGCACTGCTCCTCCCCACCACTCCATGCCAATAACCACAGCGAATGAGCAAGGAAAGACCAGTCTTGGTGCATTCATTTTACCTTTTCAGCTCACCTTTGTTAGCCAGACACCATGTTAAGTGCTTTACAAGCATGATCTCTCTTAAGACCCACAGACCCCATAATAAAGAAGTTGTTCTCTACTCATTAATAAGTACTGGGACCCAGAGGGTTGGCTGCACTTATTTGAGGCACGCAACTAGTGTGCAGTGGAACCAGAGTTTGAACCCGGCTCTCCACCTGCCTTCAGAGTCCCTCTTTGTCTCTGTAGAGGAGGGTTATAAAAATTCTATGTATTTCGGGGGTGGGGTGGAGAGAGATTAACCAAAGAACTTATATGCATATATGCATGGCCCATGGACAAACAATAGTGTAGGGAAGACCTGGGGAGGGGGCAGGAGCATGGTGGAAAGAATCAATGGGAGAAAAAAGGGGACATCTGTAATACTTTCAACAATAAAGATTTAAAAACACTGAAGTCAATATCATGTTTATTTGCATTTTTTGCATCATGTTACTCAGCTTATCTTATTTGTGACTCTCACTGAGATGTCCAGGATATTGACTTAAACTCACATTTTTTGAAATAAATTCTAGTGAGGAAGTAAAGTCATTATATACGACTTGGCAGACAGGATTCAATCACAGACCTTGTAGCATTCAGGAAAGACAGTTTCGCAAGAATAAGAACTTGTCTTTCAATGCCCAGGTCCAGGCCAGCCTCACTGCTCCCTTCCTCGAAGGGGAAGAAAGAGATCTCTTCCAGTTCCAGACCCTCACAGCTGTTGATGTACATCCAGGACAGCTGTCCTGTAGGGAGCCCTCACTGTGGGCTAGGCATTTAGCTCCATACTCTCTAAACTTCTCAGCAGCTACAATCATCACCTTTATTTTACAAATTTATACATGGAGCCTCAAAGAAGCTCAGGAATTTTCCTGGAATGACACAGCTAACAAGGGACAAAGCTCCACTCCACACAGCCTTGGAAACCCATTCTGTTGCACTAACAGAGGAGATTTGGATTCAAGTCCATTTCTAGCTGTGAATAAGTAAGTGCTGAGAAAACACGAGCTCATCTTGTTCCATCACACTGGATCCCCAGCACCTAAACTAGTACTATAGCCAGAGGGGATGTTTGGTGGTTATTTGCTGAATAAATGAGGGAGGGAGGAAGGCAGGAAGGTAAGGGGAGAGAGAGAGAGACAGAGAGAGAGAGAGAGAGAGAGAGAGAGAGAGAGAGAGAGAGAGAGAGAATTCTTCGTAAAAGCTCAAAATCCTAATGCATAAAACTGTGATTTTATTTTTTTAATCTTTGTTGTTGAAAGTATTACATATGTCCCACTTTTTCCCCCATTGACCTCTTTAAACCCACCTCCACCCCCTGCCCCAGGCCTTCACCTCCCTACTGTCTGTGTCTATGGGTTATGCATATATACATACAAGTTCTTTGTTGATTTCTTCTCACCCACCCACCCTCCAGTGCCTTCCCTCTGAGATTCCACAGTTTGTGTGTTTTTATATAAAGACTGAACTAAATAATAAAAGAGAAAGTGCTTTATGACTCACAAAGCCCTAAATAATGTTTATTCCAAACCTGAGATGCTATGATTTGACCTTATGCTGTTGTTATGTCTGCTCCTTTCCTCTCCTAATAGCCTATAAGTAAGATATAGTGTCTCATGGGACATTGTGCCACCACATGATCTGATGAATCAATAGTCAAGAAGAGGGTTTTGTTTTGGATATGATACAAAAGGAATAGAAGAATTAAATCAGAATAACTATGCATCACTTAAAAAGTACCTGCATACTGTATCCTAGAGGACCTGGCCCTTTAAAAAACAACAAAAGTAATTACTTTCAGGAGTTTGAATTCTCTCTCAGATTCAGAACTTCACACTTGCAGGTCATTTTTCTTCAGAACCCATATTGATTGGCAGAAACAACTACAAAAATCAATGGATGCTACATGCTGGATGGGGAGAGACTGCAAAACAGAGGATTATCCTTGCTCAGGAAGAGAAGAGATAAAGGGGAATTGATCAAGGGTGTCGGGCAAGGCCTTTTATCACAGTTGGGAGGACTCAGAGCCCTGGGGAGGGCAGACTGTCATCCTAGCAGCACAGGGTACCCTGCAAATGCTTTCTTTGGACAGAAAAGACCCCTAGAGCTACTTAGGAGGCCCAACTGGCTTCCTGTTTTTCTTCAGTGTCTTGGCCATTTTCCTCCCCAACATCATACTGTCAGCCTCCACATGCTCTCTGAGTTATCTCTGGGAAAACCTGCTTGTGGGGAAGAACTTGGATCCTCAGCCCCAACCCATCCCCCTCTTGTTACCGCCACAAACAATGTACACGGGGGCCCGTTTGCCTGCCAAGTACAAAGATGGGAGCTCACTGCAGCCATGGTGGTACAAAAGGTGGTCTGTTTGTGGAGCTGCCTGGTGGCCGGGTGGCCCAGAGGCCTGGTAGCTCAGTGGTCCCTGGCTATCTTCTCTTATCCCTGCCATGTCCTCTGGGACCCAATCTCTGGTGGTCTCAGCAGCCTCCCCCCTCCCCCCAGACCCCATCCTTTCTGAATTCCAAGACATTCCCCAAACCCCTCATTTTTTATGGGTACCAAGATTTGTTTTGATCAGGTATTCATATATATAAAACCCTAATATGCAAATAGACCGAACAGCAGAACCGAACAACCGGTCACTATGACATGACATGCGCTGACCATTAAGGGGTGCACACAGAACATGGTGGGCATCGGCATCAGGCAGCAGACTGTGAAACATGGCAGGCATCAGCTGCAGCGGGATGGTGGATCAGGTGAGCAGAGGCACCAGACCAAGGCTAGGTGCTGGTCGCTGTCATTGGGGTGAGCCTCTAGTGATTACTGAACATTCTTTGCTCCCACATGCCCCAGTCCTGCCCGGTGCTTGCATCTGCTGCCAGCATTGGCCCCGCTCGTACCCACTGCCAACACCCAGTGCTGGTCCCGATCGCTCAGCACCATCAGTGGGTGCGAGTGATGGCTGCCAGCCCCGATCGTTCCTGAGGGCTTCTCCACCTCCCCCTGCTCCTGAGGGGCGATCTGGGTAGCAGCCACTGCTCACACCTGCTGACGGTGCCAGTCCCACTTGCACCGCTGCTGGCACCAGCCCCAATCATTCTGAACTGTCATCAGGTGCAAGTGGGGCTAGTGCCATCAGCCCATGGGAGGGCAGTGGCAGGAGCCAGGCTGCCAGCAGACAAGGGACCTGGGACTGTGGCAGCTGGGGCCGGGTGGGGGTGCGGAGGATGGTCTGAGACCCACCCTTGTGCCCACCGCAGCCTCGTAGCCCACAGTTCCTTTCCAGGTGCACGAATTCGTGCACTGGGGCCCTAGTCTAGGCATAAAAATGACTGTCTGAACGAGGAGGTTTACTAGTACTCATAATCCTCACACCATGCCACAGTCAGCCACGAGGCAGAGCGAAGAGAGGCTATGAGCAAATACCCTTGCTGTGGTTTCCACAGGAAGGAACAGGTAAGGCAGAGTAGGCAGGTGGGGGGAATTGGCTAGTTTGAATAATTTCAGTGGATTCTGGGGCATATAGTCATCCCTTATAGTCTGGTACCTGACCTGGGAGGAATAGAGGAGGGGAATAGTGACCTGCTAGAGAGGGGTTGGGGGTATGGGCTGTGGACTGGCTGGTTCACATATGAAAAGCACATTCATAGACCAACCATCTCTAGGAATTAACAAGCCCTGGGAGGGGCAGTCCCTTTCCAGGGTCAGCAAAGTCCCAAGATGTCAAAGCATCAAAAATACAGAATAAATACATATAATTTTGTTTGTCAATTACACCTCCATAGTTGAAATAATACTGATTAACACACCCCCACAGTCTCTCGGGCATCCTGGAAGAGATGGTCTCAGACCTGTGGGCGCCCTGAGGGAGGAGGCTAATAGTAGCGCCCCTAAATATTGTAAAGTCCTTAGTTCTGAATCCCAGCTCACCTCAACCAGCAGTTGATGGAAAGTTCTCAGGACCAATCTAATTATCTGGGCCAAGTACTCCCCTGGTCTTCTCAAGGAGGATTTAAAAGCAAGAAAGAGAAATCCCTGCCCCTAAGGAATGGTCCCTTCACTGTTTGGAGGACAAGAGCAGTACTGGGCAGGGCTTGGGAGGACCAAAGTAATGAAACATACACAGCCTCCCCGTGTTTATTACCTGTGGTTGCCTTAACAAAGTACCACAAACTGGGGGAGGGGGGTTGCTTAAAACAATGAAAATTTATGCTCACAGTTCCGGAGGCTAGAAGTCTGAAATCAAGGTGTTGGCAAGGCCATGCTCCCTCTGAAGTTTCGGGGGGGGGGGGGGGGGGGGGCAAGAATCCTTCTTGTCTCTTCCAGCTTCTAGTGTTACTGGCAAACCTTGGCACTCCTTGGCTTATGGTTGCATCACTTCAGTCTCTGCCACCATCTTCACATGGTCGTCTTCCCCTTGTGTTTGTGTCTTCATATTCTGTTCTCCTCTCTGTATGTGTGTCTTTCCTATGAAGACACTGGTCTGGTCATTGGGTTCTGGCCCTCCCTACTTCAGTATGAACTCAACTTAACTCACTTAGGTCTACAAAGACCCTATTTCCAAACAAAGTCATATTCACAGGTATTAGAGATTGGGAGATAGAATCCAACCCACAAAACTCCCCATAATGTATTCTCCAACCAGCCAGAAGAGAAATACAGGTACAGAAATAATACATATACGTTTTAGTAAAAATGTTTTGAAAAGATCCCATTATCCACATCTTGATAAAATGTAAATTTCTGTATTCATTGTATCTATCTACTTACTTTCCTTCCAATGCCCTCTCTTATGTCGAATTTACTTTCCCTTGTGGCTAGAATCCCTAAGCCACCTCCCCTGTTCTTTCACTGATCATGCAGAGAGTCCAGTAAAGAACCCAAAGCCCTGGGAGATGGCAGAGCCACTCCACGGTAGAAGCTGGACCCTCAATAACTCCCAGGGCATAGGGACCCCACACTCAGATAACACGAGACCGCCATTGAGTTGTGACAGCAGTGAGATTAAAAAAAAAACAAAACTGAGATTGGGGGGTTGCTTTGTACATTGATTTAACATACCCTATACAAGTGTGGAGTTCATAGAAAAGTCCAGTTAACCTCATCAAAGGAGGAAGTTTACTGGAGAAGACAAGGCCAGGCTTGTGTTGGGGTTTACATAATTACACAGAAAAAGAGACCAGTGTCCTGAGATCAGGGGGCAGCACTAACAAAGGTATGGAGACTGGGAAGTTTAAAGCATGTGGAAGGGGAAAGATGGGCAAACATCAGTTGATCAAACAGGGAGGGAGTGAGGGTGAAGTGGGTGTCAGGGAATGGTGGTAAGCAGCCTTAGCCAGCTAGGGCTTGGGCAGCTCTAAGTCTCAGGAGGTAGAGAAAGAGAGCAGAGAAGTTGGAGCTAATGCAACAAGCATCAGAGAGCCATTGAAGGTGATTGAACAGGTAAATGATATAATGAAAACAATGGACCCAGAAGATCAGAGGGCAGCCATGTGCCAGGTGGCTTTGAGGCAGGTGGAGGCAAAGAACCCCATAGGAGACTAGTACAATGGTACAGATGAAGGATGATGTGGGATTCATCTGAGGCAGGGCCCAGGGGTGAAGAGGAAAGCACAGGGAAGATGACAGTGATAACAGCTATGACTTCGGGCACCTACTCTATGCCAGATAATTTATATACATCATATAACTTAATCCTCTCACTCGTATGTGGTAGCGCTATAGCCCTATGTGACAGTTGAGGAAACTAAGGCACAAAGAAGTCATTAAATGCCTGAGCTGGGACGTAAACAAGGACATTTGACTCCAGAGCCTTCTCTCTTAACTGCCATATGGACATAGAAATAGAAAGGAAGAAGTTTATGTACGCCAATAGGTTGACTCACTTAAATCCTCACAACCCACCATCCACCTATACCTCCTTCCCACTCCCAGAGAACAATGTGAGTTTGAATAACAAGTTCTGGATCATTTTTATTATCTTTGAAGCATCTGCCCATGATCACATAATACATTGTTTTCAATAAAAGGTGAAAATGCTGAAAAATGTAAATTCCTGGCCAGGCTGCTCAAGGCCATAAACACTGGTACACCATTAACTTTAAGTAGTGCTTGAACAAGAGCAAAAATTCCAGGTACAAAGCTGCCCAGGGGAACAAGTTGCTCTCACAGTAGAGGGAAAAGGGCAGCGCTGATCCTCTGGCCAGATCTGGAGCAAATCAACTAGAAACTTTGCAAAGAGGTATCCCTAAGGTTGTGGTTCTCAGCCCTGGTTGCAGAGCAGAATTATCTGAAGGCTCACAGCAGATTAGCTTAATCAGAATTTCTGGGGTTGAGGCACAGGCATTATATTTTTGAAACTCTCCCAGGGTGATTGGTTCTCACGCATGATAAGGGCTGAGAAGCACCATCCTTGGCTAATGTTGAGCAAAGTAAGCTGCTCATGTACCATTTGGGAGCCCTCATTCAACAGTACTCATTTGGCCCAAATTTATTTACCTGGCCTCTCTCTATGCCAGAATCTGTCCTGTGTATGTGTACTGTAGATACAGAGATGAAAAGACAGGATCTTGTCCTCACCAAGTTTACCATGAATGAGTGAAATAGATGATTATAATGGGATGATGGAATCAGCTCCGTGTTAGAACAGCGCTGAGTACAAAACATAGGGAAGGAACAAAAGAAAGAATCAGTCTTGACCATCAGAAAGAACTTTGAACAGAAGTCAACAGCTGGACTGAATGTTATAAGAGGAATGAAAATAAGCCAGGTGGCTACAAGGTTGGGGAAAGTGTTCAAAACTGAGAGAACAGCTTGCAGCAGAGAGTGCCAAGGGACCTAAGGAAGTTCAAGCCTGAGGAAGCACTAGATGCACTGGAGAGATCCTCGAGTGAGGCCAGAGACTGTGGCAGGAAGGCTAGATCCCACAGGGTCCGGTGTGCCATGTAGAGCACTGGATTTTTCTAGACATGGAGACAGCACCTTTGAGAAGATATCAGGAATCAAAGAAGGGAAGTGTGGAAGAATCTGGGGACCCATAGTGCAAAGAATGTATATTGGTTCTATGTGCACATTTATTATATCAAAAGGTAGCATTTATCACACATTTACCATGTGTCAGGCCCTGTTCTAAGCACTTCACCTTCATACATCCAATCCATTGCACAAGTATTTATTGGCCATACACCAAGCACTAGGTGCAGAGAATACACAGTAAACAGTCAAAAATCCATCTCCTGGTGAAGTTTACATGTATGCAGGGGGAGAGGGGAGAAAGCCAATTGGAAGATTAGGTAAAATAGTGAATTGGATGCCAATAAATGCTATAACAAACACAAAAGAGAGGAAAAGAATAGGAGTGTTTGAGGTGTGATTGTCATTTGATGTATCCACTTGTCTAGCCTATGTCCCCTATTATTCCAGCAGCAGTAATCTAGATGTTACCAGGAAGGTATTTTGTAGATGTGATTAGAATTCATAATTAGTTGCCTTTAACTAAAGATTGTTCCTGCTAGTCTAGGTGGGCCTGATCCAATCAGTTGAAAGGTTTCAAGAGCAGATCTGAGGCTTTCTTGAGGAAGAAGAAATTCTCAGCTGAGAGTGTGAAACCCTGTGGATTTCAGACTTGCCTCGCAAGCCCCCACAATTGCATAAGCCAGTTCCTTTCAAATAAATCTTTTAAAATATAGTTCCTACTGCTTTGGTGTCTCTGGTTGAATCCTGAGTGATATATGGGAAAGCTGACATTTTAATTAGGGGAGGCCAGATGGATCTCACTGAGAAGGTAATATTGAAGAAAAAAAACTAAAGTGGTGAGTGAATGAGTGAACCAATAGCTGAATAAAGAAAAAGAACCTTCCAGACAAAGTAACCACAAATGCAGGGCATTCTTCCATTTAATCTTCAGAGCAACATTATAAAGTAGGAGTTAATATTATTGTCAAGAACTGTGAAGAGCCTGAGATTTTCCCCTGCTTATCAGTTTATAAGTTATCCTGCCTCACATAGATGCTGGCAGAAGATAATGAGACTCCTGACTCAGCAGCAAAGGGCCCTAATACTCACAGCACTGAAGGTGCCAGGAGCTTTGTGGGTACTACAGACACCCTAGCTCTCCCCAGATCCCTCAGGGAAGACACAGGTGGGCTCACATGGATGCTGTGTGGCCTTGTGTCACAGTGGAGGAGCCTGAGCTTAGGAAACCCAAATCGTTTAATGAGGCCACTGGCAAACCTGCCCAATCTTTGCCTTAGAAAGAGACAGACACTATACCTTCCAAGACTATCTGCTATACAAATATACTTGAAAAGTTGGTAAAAAATTAAAAGTTTTGCCCTAGCTGGTTTGGCTCAGTGGATAGAGCATCAGCCTGTGGACTGAAAGGTCCCAGGTTCGATTCTGGTCAAGGGCACATGCCTGGGTTGCAGGCTCGATCCCCAGTAGGGGGCGTGCAGGAGGAAGCCGATCGATGATTCTTTCTTGTCATTGATGTTTCTATCTCTCCCTCCCTGTCCCTTCCTCTCTAAAATAAATAATAATATTTAAAAATAAGTTGTTAGCAGTAAATAAGAAGGTCAGTAAATAAAATGATATTGAAGAGAGAGAGAGAGAGAGAGAGAGAGAGAGAGAGAGAGAGAGAGAGAAAATGTTGGCTATATAAAGGATGTAAAGTTGGAAAATGGTATGACCACTTCGCATTTTTGGAATATCCTCATTGCTATGTGTAGAATAGAATCAAGGATAACATAAGGAGAAGTGGAAAGACCCGCCTGGAAATCAGCATCCTAGCCCAGGTGAAAAATGGTGATTTGGACTAAAGTAACATCAGTAGATCTAAACAGAAGTGGCCTAATCAAAAGTGTTTTTGGAAAATGAATTAATATAACTGGGTATTAAATGTAATGTGATCAATGGAGAAAAAGAGGTACAAGAACTCTCAGATTTCAGACTTGAAAAACTCTACTGAGCTGGAAAATCCTGGGAGAGAGGCATATCTGGGGAAAGCTACAGCTTCCATTTTGAACATGTTCAGATGAAGACACCCAGGAGGTATTCAAGGGAAACTACTGAGACAGCTTTGAAATGTGGTTTCAGACAAGAGAAAGTCTGGAAGAAGTGGGAATTTGGGGAATCTCTGGCATAGAGGAGGTTTCTAATGCCTGGGGAGGTAGGGAGTATAGACAGAAAAACGTGGCAGTGGAGGCAGAACTACTACCATATCTTCCAACGTACAGAGATGGTGATGAAGAGAATGGGCCATCAGAAAAAGGCTCAGAAGGAACTTAAAGAGCTAGCAAGAACACCTGGAGAGTATGAAGTCACAGAAGCCCCAACAAAACTATCCTTTGGATTCTGCACTATGGAGACCATTTGGTGAACATGGGAAAGGCAATTATCAGGGTTGTGTAGTGGGTGGTAGGTCATGGATGCATGTTAGAAAGGGTTGAGGAGAGGTTTGGAGGCAAGTAAATGAAGGCAACTTGTGAATATGTATCTTTCAAATATCCTAAATATGAAATGGAAAAGGAAGTTGGGTGTTCCTGGAGGGCAAGTAGGAGGTCAAGAGACATATGAAGGCTCCCCAGAAGGATCCAAAATATAACAACAGATTGAAGGAGTAGAGAAGCCCAGAAATAAACAGTGGAGTGAAAACCTGCAGAAGGAGATGAGATCCATGAATAAAAGCTAAAGCAGACTTGGAAAGATTTCCCATGATCAGAGGTGCAATACGAGGCAGTTTAAGGAGGGGATGGGTACAGATGGCAATGAGCCTAACATTAAGGGAGTAGGAATTAATCTCTATGTTTTCATCACCCTTTACCTCTGAGGGATTGTTCATATTCACCACCTCAATTAATTCTAGTCTCTGAAGTCTGGAATCCTTATTCCCATTATACATACAAAGAAATTAAGATTCAGACTGGCTCTAGTGATCTGTTTGAAATCATGTAAGATATTAATAGTAGAACCAGCATTCAAATCCAAGTCTTTGGTTTCTAAACACAGATCACTCCCCTCTCTCTCTTTAATCTCTTTTCCTCCCTCTCTCCCTCCCTTCATCTCTCCCTCCTTTTATCTCTGTATCTCTCTTTCTTCCCTTCTCTCCTTCCTTCCCCCCCCCTCTCTCTCTCTCTCTCTCTCTCACACACACACACACACACACACACACACACACACACACACACACACATTCTTCCTCTTATCTTTCCTTTTTCCTGCTGATTTCCCTGCCCCGCTCATTCTTTTTTGAATGCCAGTCAGGTCCTTTAGCAAAATCAATCTTGGAATTAGTGTACTGAAACACTTGGACACACTCTTTCAGCCTGGATTTTACATCCTATCAAAGGACAGATACGCCAGCAGATTAAAGCTGTTTGAAGCCTTCTCAAAGTTTATGCCTCAGTTGTTGGGAGTTAGGGACCTCTCAAGCTCTGGATTTCAAAATACGCCTTCTTTTTTTCTTTTCAATTTGTTGACAATTTCTATTTGAGTCCTGCCATTTCTCTGGATTGCTCCCATATAACTGCTTTAGAGGTTAAAGAATACATTTGCCAAGGTTGGAAGCAGATTGGAACCTCTCGAGTTCCATGCTTCACCCTGAATTCCAAACTTGTTTATGGTTCAAATTCATTTACTCTTGGCATCAAAATCAAAACATTCTTTTTTCTTTCAAGGGCATTTAAAATGTCCTTTAAGAGAAGAACGTAAGCGGTAGACAGTAAATAATTCATCCAACTATCTTTCACGAGAGGAAATGTGTAGTAGTACATGAATAAGCATCAGGTAGGTTACACTGAAATCCACCAGAAAATGATAAAAAGGCCTGAAAGCTAGTCAGAAATTTCATAAACCCTAAGCACAACAAGTTCCAACCACCTCATTAGTATAAAATAATACATCAGCTCAATTCACTTTGGGTGCTCAAGTGGAAAACTTTGGAACAAATAAATTATTTGTATGAAAAGATATCCGCTTCATTGCCCTAAATGGTACTCTTGTGGCCGGAAGTGTTAATGATGCTCCCAGCCGCTTCTAATGACATGCACTAAAATCACTCTGTTGTTTAAATAAAGACAGGGGGCTGTTACGGGGCTGGGAATTGCACCACCCAGGGGGAAGCAGGCATGGATTCAGAGTTCCATGAGGGTTCCAGTCCTGGATCAGCATCTTCTGGCTCTATGACTGTGCACAGTATTTGACCTCACTGATCCCTTGTTTTCTAAATGATGATGATAAAAGTAGTTTTTTAAACTCTCTCTTAGGCTTGTTGTAAAGGCTGCTTATGTGAAAGTGAAGAGCATCCAGCAAACACTCGGTGTCAGTTTCCTTGAACACTTAGATTCTCTGTACCCACCCCTCTGTTAGTGCTCTGTCAACACTGGACTCTCAGTTTGTCTTCAGAATACATCCATGGCTGACTAAAGCAGCATATTCTATTGTCTATACTCTGTCTGTGCCCCATCCCCTTCCTCAAGTGCCTAGATTTGAAGTAAGTCTTATTCAACATGAAGAGAGCTCAGAGGTCACACTGTCTTCCCTCTTTCTTCAGATGAGCAAACCAGTTTCCAAATAAAGGAAGTAACTAGCTCGCTCTCTCCCTCTGCTAATTAGGATAATTTCTTCACACTGTATTTCTGTGAGCAAATATGAGTTGAAGGTGAAGGGGACATATTGTGAAATGCATAGCATGTCCTCTGTAATTTAGGCAAGTTCACAGGGGCAGACCAGGAAAGGGCCAGGGAGCTCATGTGGTGAAAAACAGCCAATATCTGATCATAGCTCAGTGCTTATTAAATTTCCCTCCTGCACAACCCACTGCTGGAGGTGCTGAACTGAAGGGCTTTAAATAAATGCAGTCACAAGCCTGGGAGATGTGACAAATGCCTAATCACTAAAATGCCAATGAGGATAGATGATGCAGCCATCAACGTGACCTACCTGAAGAGCCAAATTAGAATGTTACTGTCAATTGCATGGACTTGTTTGCTTAAAAAAAGAGGGAAGTCATTTGAGCCATCAGCTGAAGTCTTTATGTAAAGCTAGTTGTGTACAGAGTATTGTAGAATAAAAGAATAATAAAGTTATATAACATCCTCAGTGACCTCAAGGACTTGATGATTATTTGAAAAGATAAAGCGCAGCCTTGAAAACGGAGTAACAATGAAATAGATCCTAAAGAGATGACCATTGACGGTAACAGCAAGGTGGGCTGCATGGGTTATTCCATCAAGAAACGATATATAAATTTTTATTCACACAGGGCACTGTATGAAACCCTGAAAATAAAAAGCATTAAAAAGCATCCCCCTTGGTCTTCAAGTAAAGTACTGGCCGCAAGCTTCCATTTCCCCCAACACCTGAACGCCAGAAAACTCAAATAGCATAATTTCAGAGTCCTGCTTTGTCGAGATCCAAGCTTGAAAAAACCACTTTTTCAGTAAATAAAGCCACAGAGCCACATTCCCCCATCTCCATGTTGTCTGTGACTGAATTGAATAATTGCAGCAGGGGCTGATTGGCCTGAACAGGTGTACTCTCTGGGCCTTTAGAGAAAGGCTCTTTAGAGAAAGAGACCAGAATCCTGGAGGTACGCAGGTGAGCAGAGGATTTGCACTAAAGTGTCACACCACCTCTTACTAACTGTGAGACATTGGGAACCTCTCTGAACCTCATCTATACAATGGGTAAAATAATAGTATTTACTACATAAGACTGTTTTGAGGATGAAATGAGGTAACATATGAGGTAACATAACATCATTAACATAGTGTTTGTTATGAGAAGATTGTTAAAAATTTGAGTTATGCTGCTTTTTGTTAAATTGTCTACTATTTAGCTCCTGTTAAAAACCTGACTGAAAGAGGAGAGATTTATGGAAGATCATTTAAAAGACAAGCAAGTGGTCCATCTTTTCCCCTAGGTCAGTGTTCTACAAATGTTGCCCAGAATCCAACTGGATCACAATCATTGGGAGTAGCTGTAAGGAAAATAAATGCATATTTCTGGGCCCTCCCAAGACTACAGAATGAAACCTTCTGAAAATGCATTTAGAAACTCCCCTGATTCCTACCTGATAAAGTTTAAGAACCACTGTTTCCCGAAGTACGGAATAAAGCATTTTCCACAGAACACAGGTCCAAGCTTGGAGCCTCCAGTTTCAATGTTTAGTGTTAATTTTAACCACAAGAAATGTAATAACGTGACTAGGAAGTCGTCATTTTTTAGATACTAGGATTTAGTATGAGGCTAAAAGATGTATTTAGGTTTAAAATTGAGTCAATTGCAATGTGATTAAGTTTAAAAAGCATGAGAGCTGCACAACCATAGAAAACTAGTGATAGTAGTTCTAACTGACATGAATACGAGGAAAATGCCAAGAGAGCCCCTCCATGTGCCAGGACTCTATTAAACCACAACAAAAGTCCAGTGCATCTTCCCGAACCATTTATTTTACTCTAAGATTTGTGGCAAAACCTTATTTTTATATTAAAACACATGGGGGGGGGGTCTGCTAAGCAATAGAATCTATAATAATAAAAGCATAATATGCTAATTAGACCAGACGTCCTTCTGGATGTCCTTCCTTCCAGACAAATGTGGCAGCGGGGGCCAAGGGCCTTGCACAAATTTCATGCATTGGGCCTCTAGTGTAATATAATCGAACATAATATACCAAACTCCAAAGAAAGCTTATGCTCTTCCCCCCAGATCCAGCCATTCCAACCATCCTCCTAAACCCCCACCACATATAAATTCTCTGTCCTATTTGTTGTTGATGGTTTATTTATTTATTTATTTTATTGATTTCAAAGGAGAAGAGAAAGGAAGAGAGAGATAGAAACATCAATGATGAGAGAGAATCATTGATCAGCTGCCACACTGGGGGATTGAGCCCACAACCCAGGCATGTGCCCTGACCAGGAATCGAATGATGACTTCCTGGTTCATAGGTTGATGCTCCACCACTGAGCCACACTGGCTGGGCTGCCCTCTGTTGTTAGCAGACTTGGATAAAAATGTTTGAACAAAAGTTGGAACAATACAGCTCTAGGACCTCCTGCTCAGACCTCCTTCTCCTCCCCAATCAATCAAACCAAAGGATGCTTCTATGAGAGGAGCTGCTCAAGAAGTCAGTAGTTATGAAGAGGCACCAAAAGCCATGGCCTATCCCATGGTATTGTTAGCATCGTTACTTCCATGACTATTAACATGCCAGGCACCAGGCTTTCCAAGAAGCCTTTAAAGTTTAATTAGCATCTTTACCTTTCTCCCCTCGTTTCCTGCCGATAAGATTCTCCCAGGAATCACTGTGGGCGCACCGTCTCCTCTGCTAATGGTATTGAATTTACACATCCTTCCTCGACTCCTGATACAATGAGGTCAGCTGTGGAATTTATTAATGTCTCAGACAGACGTTTGCCCCTTGGCCTGTAGCAACTTCCTGAATCAAAATTTGAATAAGCCTGAGGTCTTCTGACCCAAAGTTGATGGCCAGTGCCCCCTTTTCAGATCTCATTTTCTTAGAGTTGGTTCCACAGTTACTGCTTCTTTAAAAAAAAAAAATCTAATTACTAGCTCGTGGATAATAACACTTACCCAGCATTTTCTATCTCCAAAGTGATATAAAGGCCTTTGAGTCCATTTGTCTATTCAGTGAATTTTCCGCCCTTAATAAAAACAAGTTTCAGGCACCAATTTCAAAAGCTGATGCAGTTGAACCTGCCTCCTGGGAGCAAGTGCACTAGATACATATAAATGTGCAAAACCAGGGCTGGGGCAGGGAGGGGACCTCAAAGGCTCGGGATGGGGAGCCAACAGGTAAAGGTTCCCTTAAGAGATCTCTGATTGTGCCAAGTCCTTTGGCGTCTCATCCGCCTGGTATGTAAAATGGGGATAATAAATATGCCTCAGGCATATCACATTTTGTTACAAGAAATAAGATGACAGCGATGGAAATGATTTCTAATACTACATGCGTAGCATGCATTCATCATTACCACGACCCAAAAGACGTCATTTTTATCCAAATTTGGGTCGCTATGGATAAATCTAGAGATTTTCCTCCTTCACTTCTCAGACAAAATGTTTCAAAGGTCCTTTCTGCTCCAAAGGGAAAGGGGAATGGAATTGTTTGCCATGCATTTGCTAAGGAGTAATAGTAACTGATGTTGATCACTTACTAAACTCCCCACAGGATTCTAAGAGAAAGGGTTTAATCTCAGATCAGTCTTATGGAACAGAAAGCATTATTGTGTCCATTTTACAGATGAGAAAATAAGGCACAGATGCCGTTAATATCTTGCTCATGTTTACTCAGGAGAGGAAGAGCCTATTTTCTTAATCAACAGTTTCTAATGTTAGTCCAGGAGAGACTTTCCCAAGAGCCTGTGAGATCAAAATTATTTTCATAATAATGCTAAGACGGTATTTACCCTTTTTACTCTCACAAGCCTATACTGGGGTTTTCCAGAACCTACCTGACATGTAATTGGATGCAGAAACACATAGAAAAATCCTGCCATCTTCTGCTAAACCAGAAAAGATTTGCAGAAATGTAAAATAATGCATCACTTCTCATCATTATATTTTATTTTGGAAAATATAGGGTTTTTAAATATAAAATGTGATTGATTTTAACATGTGATACATTTTATCATTTTTTAATGAATTCATAAATGCATCCTTTTTTAAATCTCAGTTTTAAATTTTTAATAGAATCAAGATCAATGCTAGAACAATGTAAACAAAAGCTCTTTGGAGCCCTCAATAATCTCTAAGGGTGTGAGTGGCCCCCAGACCTAAATCTTTGAGAACTGCTACTGTAGGCAGAGTATGTCTCCTAAACCCCCACAAAAGCTATATTGTTAGTTCTAGCTTTTGATGAAGAAATTGAAGCTTAAAGAGGCTAAGTAAGTTGTTCAAGGTCACACAGCTCACAATGGAAGCTTTAAAGAAACAAGAATTCACCAGTCTTATTCTTTTCTCAGTTTACTGTGACTCTCCCTACCACGTGTGCCACCAGACATGTCAGCTGATATAAAACTCACCAACTCAGTGGCCTCACTGTACATTACTTACACAGAACCTAACAGCTCACAAGTCTGACAATTTGCTTCTGAACTTCTACTTGTTTGAGATCAGGATTGTGCTAGATTACAGTGGATTGTACACAGCACTCTTGACTCTTCTCTCTCTTGTCAAATTCCCCAACAGATAAAGATCAAATCCATTCTGATGGTGAACTTAACATTTTGTCACGACAGAGTATGGAAAATGCTGCTTGTCTCTTCTCCATCATCCATCTCCCTGCTACCAGAGCCCCAATAGTTTTGGGGTCCAAGAAGAAGATGGAATATGTATCATTGTTCTAAACCAGTCATGGTCATTTTGTTCCACTTGACAAGTGTTTAGTCTACAGGGGGTCACATGACCCATTTCTGGCCGTACATGGAAAGTCACTGGGCTGAATTTCTAGAAAACTGTGGCTTTTGGCGGGGGGGGGGGGGGGGGGGAGGGGGCGGGGGGCTGGGGGAATAGACTTGAGAGGCATGAGGTTTTTGCTAGTTCAAATACCATGGTGATGTCTGTATGTTTTGAGTTTTCTTGAAACAGTGAGGTTACCAACATGAGAAAAACAACTAAGAGAATCACAATAATGCTTACATTACTGAGCTGTTAAATAAGAACTAGCAATTGCTTACCTCCAGGTATTTTATGAGATATATAAACCTCTATTAATTTAAGTTACTCTTAGTCAATTATTCTGCTACTTCAAGCCAAATGCATTACCATCTGAGAGATTCAGGGAGGTTTTTTGCAAATTGTACAAATATTTCCATGCACAAGATTCTCTTTGCCAGTAAAAGTAGATCCTGATAGTACATAGACAGTAGATACATAATGAAATTCACAGACAAGCACTTTAAAGTGCCTATATATATATGCATTTATATATGAAACATGAAAATGATAAAAGAAAAAATTGGAAAAACAGAAAGGAACCCAAAAGTAACTTCTACACTTGAAAAATACACTGTCTAAAATGAAAAATTCTCTGCATGAAATTAATAACAGATTAGACATCAACAGGAAAAAAAGATCAGTATGATCTAAAAACCATAGCAATGCAAACTACTCAAATTTAAGCACACAGAGATAAAAGACAGAAAAACAATTAACAAAGCCCCAATAACATGAGGGACTACATCAATTAGTCTAATACAAATGCAACAGGAGTCTGAACAAAGGAGGGAAGCAGAAGAGGATGTTTACATAAACAATGGCTGAAATTTTATTTAAATTTGATGAAAACCATAAGCACATGCAGTCAAAAAGTTCAACAAGCACCTAGCAAAATAAAAACAAAGAAACCCATATGAAGGCCCATCATAATCAAATTGACAAAGAGAAAAATCTTAAAAGAAGCCATAATTAAAGTTGACACATTGCATTCAGAGAAACAAAGATAAGAATGACTGCAGATTTCATGTCACAAACAATGCAATACAGGAGACAATAAAGCATCTTTAAAGTGCTGGAGGGTGAAAAAAAATGACATTCTGTATCCAGTGAAAACATCTTTGAAAAGTGAAGAGTAATTTAAAATGTTTTCAGATAAGCAAAAACGGAAAGAATTTATTGTGAAACTATCTTCACTAGAAGAAATGTTAAAGGAAGCTCTTTGGACAAGAAGAAAATTATACCCTGTAGAAACTTGGATCTACTCAAAAGAATTCAGAACAGTTTAACTATTTGAGTACCAACCAATATCCTAGGAACTATGCTAAAATTGCCAAGGCATTTTTGCTGATTTTACAGCAGTTTAGGAAAAAAATTATGAATCTCAAGTAAATGAAGTTACATATTCAAAAACTTAAGGAAACTTTTACTACATTTGTTTTCATCTTTGACATATATTGTTTGCTGATTGTATTATAAAATACTAGTAGAAAAAAATTTGGACAAAACATATAATGCTAAAATAGAGGGACACCCTTCTCCAATATCTTCCACAAAGTCGTCATCTTCACAGCAAGAATTGACATATTTAGCAATATCATCATCACTAATAAAGGCAGACTTAGAACTGGAGCCATTTCGAAGCTTTAGGGCTAAAAAATCTGAGTAAAATTCATAAAATCGTAGCACCCGTAAAAAATTAGGTAGATAAATGCCAGTGGTCAATTTTAGAACTATAAACATTTGGCATCATAAGTAATCTGCACTTAGGGGCCATCTGTCAATAAAGAGTGAACTACTAGCATCTAATAGTGACACGGCTGGAGGAGCGCGATAGCACTCCCCGCACTTTTGGCAAAAGACAGGAGGAGCGCGATCGCGCTCCCCAGAACTCTAGGGGGTTAAATAATAAAGATCTATGTAAAAGAAAAAAATAGTTTTTCTTTGTTTTAATTTTTAAGGGATTTGTTTAAGTTTTAAAAGTAATAATGCATCAGCATCAAAGAGTTTATAACATGTAGAAGTAAACTGTATTATGACAATAGTATAATGCTGAGGGAGAAGAGAATAAATGTGTGGGTGCATGGTAATAAAGCTTCCAAACATATTAAGTAAAAACTGATAGAACTAAAGGAAAATGAACAGATTCCCAATAATAGGCGGAGATATCAATATTCTTCCTCTAGTAATTGATAGACAAATTAGACAGAATAAGCTCTAATATAAAACTTAAACATTTACCTCTAATTTTATCTAATTGACATTTATCATAGCACAACTAACAAATGACAGAATATAGATAATTCTCAAGTATACTTAGAAAATCCACTGAGATATACTATATGCTGGGCCATAAAACAAGTCTCAAAAACTTCAAAGAATAGAAATTATACAAACTATTTTCTCTGATTATAATAGAATTAAACTAAAATTAAAAACAAAAAATATGAAAATTCCAAATATCTGGAAAAAATAATCACTCCAAAATAAACCATTTTTCAAAGAAAAAAAACAGAGGTAATCAGAAAATACTTCAAAATTAAACACACCATGCTCTAGCTGGTTTGGCTCAGTGGATAGAGCATCATCCTGTGGACTGAAGGATCCCAGGTTCGATTCCAGTCAAGGGCACATGCCTGGTTAAGGCTAGATCCTCAGTGGGGGGAGTGTAGGAAGCAGCCAATCAATGATTCTCTCTCATCAGTGATATTTCTATCTCTCTCTCCCTCTCCCTTCCACTCTGAAATCAATAAAAATATATTTTTTAAAAACTTAAACACATCATATCAACATTTTTGAGATGCCCAGCCAGTGTGGCTCAATGGTTGAGCTTTGACCTCTGAACCAGAAGGTCACGGTTAGATTCCGAGTCAGGGCACAGCCCGAATTGTGGGCTTGATCCCCATTAGGGCCTTGCTGGAGGCAACCCATCAATGCTTATCTCTCATCATTGTTTCCCTCTCTTCCTCTCCCTTCCTCCCTGAAATTATTTTTTTTTTAAAGTGAGATAAGTATTATCTATGGAGGTGGGTCCAGAAAATAAAAGGATGAATTGGTGCCCAAGCTTGTAATAAATTAATACATAATCAATGTCACTACTCAATCCAAGGTTCAAAACTTCGATGCTGTTCTGAATAAAACAAGCCTTGGATCAAAGCACTCGGATTATCACGCTTCGGCAAGCACACTGCCTAACTGTGCATCCACGGGCTTTGATGGGTCTGATGTCACTCCTCCTTCTAACACACGAGGGGCCTTGTCAGAACACATAGCCAGCTGACTCCCACAGACAAGGAGATGTGTGAGTCACCTTGGGGAAATCAAGACCCCAGCTGCCGAGATGAGCAATTTCCAAGCTGAGACTTTGCCGGAGACAATTTGGTGCTCAGCAAAGAGAATTTCTGCCGGCTTCTGCTCTGCTTATTCAGAGCAGATAAGCAGTGCCTTGAGCGAGCCTGCCTACAGCAGCGGTTCCCAGCCACAGGAGACTGTGCCTCCCAGGGGACTGTGAGAAATGTCTGTATGCATCTGTAATTGTCACAGCTCAGGGAAAGAGTACTACTAACATCAAGTGGTAGAGGTCAGGGATGCCGTGAAATGTCCCACAGCACATAGAATAGCCCTGCACGACAACCTAAAATGTCAGAAGTGCCTCAGGTGAGGAGCCCTGTCCTATACGGAAAGCCCAGGGTTATTCCCATGGCTTTCATGAAGCTTCATGCTGCTCACTTTCTATAATCTGGCCCCAGTCTGGTTGACTGGCCTCATTATCAATGATTGCCATGGGTGAAGAGCAGGACTGTCTGGGGTCAAATCCAAGCTACCCCACTTATCAGCTTGGGCGAGATACTTGCTCAGTTTCCTCATCTATACGATGAAGATGTGAATATAACTTGTCTCACAGGGTTGTTTAAGAACTAAATGAACTGCATGGAAAAACTTCCTATAAAGTTCATTAATTTTCTAGCATGGAAGAAGTAGTGTTCACAATGACTTTTCTTAACCACTGCTTTACTTCATTTATTGTTATTTTTTGAAGATACTCCATGTTTTGGCCATGCCACCAACTAAAAAGCCCTTCTTTCTTCCACCCTCCCACCTATGGGCATTCTTGTCCTCCCTTGAAGTCAAGTTCAAATATTTCCTCTGGGAAAGCTTCCCAGATCTGCATGTGGGGATCAGTCAGCCCATGTTCTTTGTTCACCATATTGTTCAGTCCTGTGTCCACCCTGATTACCTACTAGTATGCCATCTCCTAAATAGCAGGGAACACATCCTATTACCCTGAATGCCCTGGATCAGGCCATGATGAGTATCCTTTAAATTAAACTTCATTCCACCTTTATCACAGTTGTTGATGTTTCTTATGCCCCTTACCGACCTGGGTGTGCTGCCTGACTCATTTGGTTTGCTGCATAAATAGTGAACTCAATAGTGGTGCTAAAGTCATCTCCAGTGGCCAACATCTCTTGGGTTCAAGGATTTGCAAGACTTTCTATGAAATGGAATTGGAGTAGAGAGGGTAAAGTTCCATGGTGAGGACAAATGAGTATCTCGCCCCCCACCCTGACCCATTCATATCCAGGGGACAGAAATAGTGGTCATTGCTCATGGTCACTAAGGATCGCTATTGGTCAGGCATCATATGAGCCTTTTCCATGATGGAGGTATCAGCACGATCCCTATTCTTATCATTACTTGACCAATGTCACATGGCATGTATAACTGCCCAGGTAAGCCTAGTCACCCAATGTCTGTACTTTTAATCACTCTGAGTTATTGTCTTTCTAATAAATTGAGTATTACCATTCGAAGGAGAGTACAAAAATCTGGTGACAAATTCATAAAACTCTTTATACCCACAATAGCAGTTATAAATGCCAGTTGGAGGGGTTTCTGATCTTTTTGTTTTCTTAACAGCAGAAATCACTCTAGAAAGAAAGCATAAAAGCAAATCTGTTTTGTAGAAGACATAACACAGAGCTGTTCTAGGTTGAAGGAGGTGGGACTAGCAGAGCCAAACCCACCCTGTCACTACCTCCCCACTCCTTAAGGGGGTTCTGGGGAACCAACTAGTTCCACCTTTTCATACCACACATGCTGAAATAGAGACTCAGGAAAAGGAAATTATTTGCTAAAGCTAACACTGCTCAGGATCAGGAATTCTAGGTCTCCTGACCCTGAATCCAAAGCTCTTTGGAATTATTTTTGAATATATGTTGACAGCTAGACTTTCTTACTGAGAAGTACAAAAATATAAAATAAAACCAAAAAATCTCAAAGGATTATCAAAGCTCTTCCAATATGATGCCTTCAGTTATGAGATACAACCAAATTTAAGATGTTAAAAATTACTGACTTCAGAATCAATGACTTATAGTAGATGTGTAAAGAGAATTTTTATTCTTTTGAATTTTGGTGAAAGACACTTCTACTGGTTTCTCCCTTTGTTGTTCAGCTCTCTATATTCCAAGACACTAATTCTATTTTTTTTAAGTCTTCTTTGGAATTTGGTGAAAGTTACAGAATTTCTACCTAGAAAATGCACACATGATCTTGCACAGTGTTTGGATACAGTTTTATGGTCCTTTGAAGGCATTCCATGGAACTCACACATTTTATGTATTCTTAATTAGTATTAATCTCCACTTCCGGAGTTCAAATCTTTCCCACTAACTCTGTCCCTGTGGGAAGGAAGAAGAAATCTTCTACCCATCCTTGCTAATACAGAATTAGCTTCTCTGTCCAAAAGTGGGGAGCATTTATAAACTGTACATAATTAATGTATACGTTTTTATAAGTTTGGGCATATTTAGGCAAACAGCTATAAAACCATCACCACAATTATGATAATAGATATATTCTTTTTTATATTTTATTGATTTTTTTACAAAGAGGAATGGAGAGGGATAGAGAGTCAGAAACATCGATGGGAGAGAAACATCGATCAGCTGCCTCATGCACACCGCCCACTGGGGGTGTGCCCACAACCAAGGTACATGCCCTTGACCGGAATTGAACCTGGGACCTTTCAGTCTGCAGGCCAATGCTCTATCCACTGAGCCAAACCAGTTAGGGCAATAGATATATTCTTTATCTTCAAAAGTTTACTTGTATCCCTTTGGGTTTTGGGGGGATGTTGTTTTAGTTTTTTGTGGTAAAAACACTTAACATGAGATCATCTAGTTCATTTATATTAAACTGCTTGTCCTAGGTGAACTTACTAGTGAGTAACAGAGCCAAGATTCAACCTGGGCATTTTGGCTGTAAAGTACCCTTATGGTGCCATTTGTTTCTCAAGATAGCATATTAAGGACCAACACACAATCACATGCAAATATTCACAAACACGTGCATGATTTGGAAAAGAGAAATGCTATTAAGCCCAAGTTATAAAAGTCTCATTGTAAAATGGGATTTGGAAGCCTATGAGATTTCTACACAAAACAGCACCACTCATAGGGGAGGAGACCATATGAGGATTGGAATTAAAACTCTGTCTCAATAGAGATAGATAGATAGATAGATAGATGATAGATAGATAGATAGATAGATTTATTCATCTATCCATTCATTCTTTATTCCATAAATGAGAACACTAAGAAAGCTGGAGAGGTTCAATAAGAAACTTTCCAAGCTCACTCACCTAGGAAATCTTTGAATTCAGAACCATGTACTCCAAAGACTTTGTAACAATTTTAGCTTTGAGAAAACCAGTGTGACAGAGGTGATGGGTGGATGGTCTTAATTATGGGACTCAGGCCATCTCCTCTCAAGATGCAGTACTAGCATTATCCATGAGGCTTCCCTTTTGAACAGAGAATTCAGTCCAATCCTCCCCAACAATGAGCAAGAAATCCTCTGTTTTGTACTGAGCTATCCCAACCCAATACATGAGAGGGGAAAATCCCTAATGTAAGCAGGGCAGGTGCAGAAAGCCACCCACCCAGAAAGCTCTCTGCCTCCTCCCTGTATCCCAGAGGGCCGGCCATCATAGCCTCACTGCCAGGAACACCAGGGAGCAGAGCCTTTGGACAGCCCTCGCACCAAAAGTGTATAAACCCAAATGGAAGGAGGGCAGGCTTAACACATCAGTTCTCTGACTGGCTCCTCATTGGAGTTGGAGCTGGGAGAGCAGATGTAAATGCATCACCAGCTGGTGTGTTTCCTGGCAGGGACACCAGCCGTGGCCTTGTCTGCCCCCAGACACACACGCATGGCAAATAAATTCCATCTGTAGCTCCCTTCCCTCATTTACCAGAACCCCAAGGCAAGAGAAGAGAACAAGCCAATGTTTGGGAGGCCCAGCAGGACCTGGGCTCTGCCTCCAGTGGAACAGGGTTGATGGATGACAGGCTGGTAGCCAACAGATGACGCCTCATTATACTTGTAAATCCAAATATGAAATACACGAGTGCCCCTGGCATCAGGGCTGCAGCCGCTGCCCTCAGCAGCTTCCCTCCCCTGTCACACAGTCTGCCTCTCAGCAGCCCTGGCCCTTCCTTCCACTGGGCTGGGAAGATGAGGAGGAGGTTCTTGGACTTCTTGGAGGAAGCCAAGGCCTTCCTAGTAGAGGTGAGGTCAGAGTGGGAAAAGCCCACTGCTCTGTGCTACCTTGATCTCCCATCCTGGTCTGTCCAACAGATGCTTGGGCCCCTCATCTCTCATTGCAGGAACTGCAACCTCTTACTGGCTCTTTCCTAGATGTCCCTGAAGTGAACAACAAGGAAGAGAGATGAGAGAGGGTGGGTTTCCATGTCTGACTTCTGACATAATTTTCTTCCTTTTAAAAAATGCATTCATGTCTGCTCTCTTTGCTGCTCTCCATTCATATACCCACACAGTGTCTACTGCTATGAGTCTTGATGGTACCTTTTGGGAAATTCTATAAGAAGATTCAAAACACCAAGGTAAAAGCAGAATCACTGGGCTTCTTCCCCACTTCAATTCAGTGACACTTTTTCAAGCACCAATCCACATGTAAGGCACAGTGAGAGACAAATGAAAAATGGGGAGCTCTGTGTCCTCATGAGAGCAACGTTGATCCAGTACACCCAAGAGCAAGAATCCCAGATGTTCATCATCCACTCATTCCACAAACACTTAAAACCCCCTTTTTAAATAAGCTCTACGATGATACCACTGAAGGTAGGCAAAATGTCTTCCTAAAATGAAGACTTGAAATTAATGAACTTCATACTGATATGTATTATGGCTCCATCAACAGTTGTCAAGTGCCTACTGTATGAGTGGTGCTGTGTGTTAGATCCTATGAAGGATAAAAAGAAAATTAAGTAATAGATCCAAGTCTTAAGATGCATACAACCGTTAAAATGTATAAAACCAAGCAAAGAGATGGAAACAAATAACACTGACTTCATCATGAGATACTATACGAAGATACAAGGAAGGAGGAGAGAACTACAATTTGTTGAGCAGTTACTTGCTATACACCTTGTGCTTTACACACATAATTATTAGTAAAGTATCTTTGGCAATATTTACTGAGGATCTACTCTGTGCTCTAGGCCTGGTGACATGATCTTGAGAGGAATAGAAACAAGAAAATAGACAATTACAAGGTAACAGAAAGTAGAAACAGGGAAGTACACGCAGCTACAGGAGAACAGAGAGGCCATCAAATACCAACTTGGAAAAAATCAAAGAAGACTTCCAAGAAGAAGTGACTTCTACACTGAACTCTGAAGAATAAATTAGCCAAGCCTATTAGAGGAAAAGATTGTTGTAGGCAGAGAAAATAACATATACAAAGTCCCAACGACATGACAACAAAAGTTTAAGTTTCTCATTTAATAGGAGAGGAAGCTGAGAAAATTATGGAACTTAAATCACGCAGCTGGTGAGCAACAGAATTTGATTTGTGTCTGCATTTCTTCCACCTTTAAAAGCTAATAACAGAGGAAGAGAGATGGATTCTAATTGGAAAGAAGGGAGAGGGCTTTGATACAGTGGGTTTTGAAGAGTGGAGCAGAAATGGAAGGAAGTAGATGCTAGGGGAGGGGAAAACTGAAGCCAAGGGAGTGTTGAGGGGCAGGGATTGGCTGAAATGTAAGGTGGCTGTGGGGTTTGGAAGGAGGCGTTTTGAAAGTTAAAGTTGGGAAAAACAGTGATAGGTAGAAAGATTCATCCCTCAAGTGAAAGATTCATCCTTCATTCCCACCAGCAGGATCATTAAATCCATATGGCATTTTAAATGCCAAACGAAAGGAGAATAGAGACAGAGAAGCCCTTGGACTATGGAATGAATATTTATCTTCCCACAAAATCATAAATCAAAGCCCTCACCCCCAAAGGGATGTATTTGAAGATGGGGCCTTTGGGCAGTAATTGGGTTCAGATGAGGTGATGGGAGTGGACTCTCATGAGGTGATTGGTGCCCTGATAAGGAGGTGAAGAAACCAGAGCTCTCTCTCTGCCATGTGAGGATAGAGCCCAAAGGTTTCTCTATCTCTGTCAGGAAGTGGGCCCTTCCCAGGAACCAAATTGGCCAGCACCTTGATCTTGGACTTCCCAACCTCCTGTTTCTATTGTTTAAGCTACCCAGTTTATGGTAATTTGTGATAGCAGCCCAAGATAAAATAGCCCTATTATGGGAGGCACTCCTTGACCTGAAGGGAGTGAACCTGGAATCTTAACCACGTCCAAGGAAAAGGATTGAGGTATCCACTGTCAGTGAATCCAGAGCTACTGGTAGACTGTCACTCCCAGAATGCCTTGCAGTAGTCCACCCATCCACCCTTCCTCCTTTACTACCTTCTTTCCTTTCTTTGTTCCTTCTTCTCTTCCTCCACATCAAAAGCATATTGAAGTCTATTGTTTCTTGGGAAAAACAAACCCAGTTGAGTAACAGAGAATTTATAATAAAAAAAAAGATTCATCAAAAGAAACACCTTGTTTAATAATTAGACTAGAGGCTTGATGCATGAAGATTCATGCAAGAATGGGCCTTCCTTCCCCTGGCTGCCGGCACCGCCTTCACTCCAGCCAGAGCTGCCTTTCTGCCTTTGCTCCAGCCTGGAGCCACCTTTCTGCCTTCCCACACTGCTTAGAGGCCCAGAGTGGCTGGGTCAGTGTGGAACACCGCCAGGCCAATGGGCACCTGTGTATGCAAATTAACCCACCAACTTTGTTGGGTTAATTTGCATACTCTCTCCTGATTGGCTGGTGGGTGTCTCAAAGGTATGGCCAATTTGCATCTTTCTCTTTTATTAGTGTAGATATGATGAAATATCTTAATATATGGTGAATTTTTAATGACTGTGTCTGGCTAACAAATAATAATTTGATAAAAAATTCAAAACTAATTTCTTCAAATTCAGGTTTTAACAGCAAATTAATAACTACAGGGGTTTTGTTGTTGGTTGTTATTGTTATTTGTTTGTCATCTTATTTTGGTAATCTCCAGTAAAATCAAAGTCCATGTGAGATAAAAGAAAATAGCACCAAAAAAAAAAAAAAAGGAAAGGAAAGAAAGTCTCCTAGACGTCAGTGGCAGAACGGAAATTGCTAGTGGTTACCAGGCAACCCTACCAGGAGAGAGGATAATGGGAAAATGCATGGGCTTTGGAGTCAGCAGACCCATGAACCCACCAAACTCTCTGATCCTTACAAGTCACTTCTGTTTTGGTTCCATTGGAAAGATGAGGACATTGATCTATGTATTCCTTGTAGGATTGTTATAAGTATTAAATAAGGTGGTACATACACATTCCTAGCACGAGGCTTGAAACATGGTATGTGCTCCATAAGACCCCTCCTTACAGTCACCCTCCCACACTCGCTTTCTCTCTCCCCAAAGACTACACACCTCTGCACTATAACACTCATAGCACTGCATTTTAATTTCCTGATGACTGGTCTACCTCTCCCATTAGATATGAGCCATTGAAGAATAGAAAGCCACATCTTGTTCATTTATCTCTGGCAACTAAAAGAGTGAATAATAATTGCTCAATTAACCATTTCTCCCATGATTGAGTTTAAAAGCTCTCAAGTCCATTAAGAATCTAAAATTGACACTTTAAAAAAAATACCACAAGCCAGGATATATGTGTTGCTAAATTCTATGGTACAGACTTGTAAGGGCTTTTGAAATTCAAAGAAGAAGGAGCCAGCATGAGGCAGGACCCATCATCCCGAAACATCCTGAATAGATTTGACCAAATATCTAGCTATGATGTCCCAGACAAGTTGACACACAAAATAACCATCACACTAACCCAAGCCCCTTAAAAAGAATGGCAAGTACAATTTGAAATGAGTTTGGGGAAGGAGAATTTTGTTGGAAATGGTGTATAAGTTTCAAGATAAAGAGAGAGAGGGAGAGCCATAAATGTAAAAAGACATAATAATTAAGAAAGTAACGGTCAATTTTGTGTGCAAAGTATTATCTCACAGTGTTACATTTCACTCACTGAATAACCCTGTGAATTAGTCTTATTCCCATTTCTCAGATAAAGAAAGTGAGGCTGATGATAGTAAATGACTCTTCCAAGACCACAAAGCCTCTTACAGGCAGAGCTGGCAATGGACCCAGGCTCCTTGAACCAAACTGCTGGTCTCCAGAGGAACTGAGGTGCTCTGGGGGCAGAACATAGCTCGGAGGAGAAAAGAGGACAGAAAAACAAACACCACCACTGAAACCACAGAAGCCACAGTGCGTAATTCTTGGGGAATGGCCCTTTCAGAGGCAAACTGTGTCTTAGCATCTTTGGGCAAGAAGGACAAGATGTGTTTTCGGTGCCCTCATGGGCCATGGTTTCAGATGTGGTACAGCAGGAGGCCAGCAAAGGGGATCTTGGGTGGCGCACTCCTTTCAGAACAGGTTAAAGTCTCAGAATTGCTCACGTCCCTTGCAAATTGCCTGACTCAGAGCCCATTTATTACTATTTTCAAACGACTGAAAAAGCTTTTCCTTCCTTTATGATGGTCCGAAAATTGAACAGACTTAGAGAACCCCATTCTCTGCTCCCGATTGCAACCCGCAACTGGGTTTTCTTACAAAACACAAAGGAAGGAAGAAGAAAGGGCTCAACAGGGGCGGGGGGGGGGGAATGGAGGGCTGTTATGAAATTACCTTGTTACTATTTTCATCCTGGCTGTAAACCCGTGAATCTGCTGGGTTAGCTTATAGTTGGAGTACATAGGGTCAAGCTAAACTGAGGGTCTTTCATTATTCTACATATCACAGGAAAGGAGCAAAAAGGCCAGCCTTGGCCAGGCACCTGATCAGCAGACGTTCTTGTGGAGGGAGGTAACCTTGCTGGTCCTTGCCTTGCCTCCTTCCCAGGAGTGTTGACACATGAACAAGTGTTTTGTGATCCATAAAGCATTATAACAGTGTAAGCCATTATCATCACCATGGTGAAAAACAACAGCAGCACTTACTTATCTCCAATGTGTAATTCTGTGCCATCATCCAGCTGGGGTCTGTTCTGGTCTGCAGCCTTTGGGACCTCTGTGGTCAGTAATAGTGAAGCTGGAGAAAGGCTGACACCAGGCAGGCAGGACCTCAAGGCCCCCAAATTGTCATGGTGCCTGCACTTATGTAACAGTGCTGGTGGGGGGGGGGGGGGTTGCATCAGCAATTCCTGCAACCGTAAAACAAACCCATAGAAATAGAACAAGCTTATTCCTTGAAGTCAGAGAGACCGTGATTAAATCATATCTCTGTTATACAATAGCTAAGTAACATGAGATAGTTATACATGCTTTATGGACCTCCATTTTCTCATTTAAAAAAGCAGGCAATTAAAAGAATTATATTAAAAAATGTATTTAAAGTGCCTACAAAATGTTACATAAATGCTAAACAAATGTTAGTTCTGTACCACTTGGACTCTTTACTCCATAATGCACCAAAATAGAAATGACAGTTATTGTACAGAATATATAAATTGTCAACAAACAGATGAGAAGATACTGTATTTCATGAGTAGTTTAAAAATGCAATTAAGCCACAATGAGATACTATTTTACACCCACTAGTTTGGCAAAAAATTGAGAAGAAAATACCAAGTGTTGGCAATTGATTCAAATCTTTAAGAAACCAATTTGGCCTTAGCCAGTTTGGCTCATTGGATAGAGCGTCAGTCTGTAGACTGAAGGGTCCCAGGTTTGATTCCCATCAAGGGCACTTGCCCCGGTTGCAGGTCCATCCCCAGTAGGGGCATGCAGGGGGAAGCCAATCAATGATGCTCTCTCATCATTGATGTTTCTGTCTCTCTTTCCCCTCCCTTCCTCTCCAAAATCAATAAAAATATATATTTTTAAAAATGTGCCAAGGACTATAAAAAAAAAACTGATTTGTGTTAAGCTAAACAAGTACATGATTCCAGGTCATTAGATATGCTTATGCCTCTGGTTAGAATGCACCTCCTAAAATAATCTATCTAGAAAACTCTTATTCATGCTTTAAAACCCTGCTTAGGTAGCATTTACTTACTGAAACCTCCTCATATTCCCAGATATATAAGAAATCGTTTCTTCTTCTGTGCTACCTGTATTGTCGTGTCTTCCCATATTACAGTGTAATATAACCATGTTTACACTTCTCCCCAGCTAGTTAGCAACTCCTAGAAAGCAAGGGCTATTTCACTCGCTGTCCCAGGTCTCAGCGCAGGGCATTCAAGAGATGAACTTAAATGAACAGACCCCCTGTTTCCCATGTCCCTCTTTATAATCACCATGCCCCCACTTAATTCTGTGGCACCCACATGCGTGGCCTGTGCTTCCTTGGCTGGGAAACACTGGATTTCCACACCATTTCCTACTTCTCTCTAAGCTTCATGGTTCTCTGCATGCAGAGGTCAGGTGCATTTTCACAGGGTGAATGAAACAATCAAAGAAATCTATCCATATTCTAAATGAAATTGCAATAAAAAAAAAAAACATCTCATTCCTGAGTGATTTCAAACTCCAAAGCCAGTTTTGATTTTAAAAGGATATTGAATTCCTAATGCTGTGGACTCCTGTGGGAGCATTTTCCCATCAAGGACTTGGATGGAGGGGACTGTTGGCAACCAATTAAGATATGTATTTGGTGTTTGGCAGCTCCCTGACCCACTCCTTCTGCCCCCAGATCAGCAGGGACCTTGTGTTGAGTGGCAGATGCAGGCAAAGCAGCAGTGACTTGGTTATGTTGCAACCTGTGTCATTTGGCTGTGTTTATAGTCAGCCCAGCTGCAGGCAGTCAGTAGCTATGACACTTGGGGAGCAAGAGTTGCTTTACCAAGTCAAATACATGATGCTTCCTGGCATAATAGAAAGAACATTAGAGACAAAACACTGAGATAGATTTCCAGTTCCACTGCTCTGCAGTTCTATGACTTTCCCCAAAAAAAATTTCCTCCCTGGACCTCACTATCCCTGTTTGGAAGCATAACTATTTATGTAGGACTGGAAAAGGTATTAAAGATTAAATACAATGATGGACTTAAAACTCGAAGGTAATATACAAATATTAGCCAACACTTTTTAATGTGTTCTATGTGATAGACATGATTCTAAGTGCTTTATATATGTTGAATCCTTTCATTTTACCAGCAATCTTATGGGCAAAATACTATTAGACCTATTTTAAATATGAAATAATAAGAACACACAAAAAATGTAAAGAACTTGCTATGGTTACAGAGCCAGTAATGGCAGGATTCGGGATCTGAGACCAGGCTTTGAACCATTTGTTAAGGTGTTATACTGAGCACCCTAGGAATTAGGTTTCTGTTGCTTCAGATTTGTTTTTAACAACATCCATCAGACCAAGACATGGTACTTTAAAAATCACCTACCACTTTGTTATAATTTAGTACTTACTTGTTTGTCTCCATCATTAGATGGTGGGATCCTTGAGGGTAAGAACTACATTGTAGTCATCTGTAATAGTCCCAGCTCTTAGTACTGGGTCCAGCATATTGTAGGTAGGCACATCACTCTCTAGAGGTTTGTGGGCTGAATAGATGGAGGAGAGAGAAAAAGTAAAGGATGGGTGAAGAATGAATGGATGGAATAGATAGATAGATAGATAGATAGATAGATAGATAGATAGATAGATAGACAGATAGACAGATAGATAGAGGGATAGTTGTATGATGGATGGAATGAGTAGATAGATGTGTAGATGGATGGAAGGATGGATGTATGATGGATGTATGATGGATGGATGGATGGATGGATGGATGGATAGATGGATGTATGGGTGGATGATAAGATGAATCCCAAATTGTCAGTCTTATAGAGTGGTGTCTGATATATTGAACCTATAATTGTCTATTTTCTCTATCCTCCCTGAGTTGTCTTGATAATATTAAATTATGCTATACCTTGAACCTCAGAGAACCCACTTGCTGTCCTCATAGTCTAATCCATAAAGTTTAAAAAGGACACAAGAAATGGGGTTGATCCAGTGAAGGAGACAGGATTGCTGCTGCACCTCAACAGTACTGATTCTGTAACTTTGCCTTGTATTTTAGGCACTGTGTACTTGCCTTCCTTGAGCACTTTGAGGATGAGATTTGTGTCTTAAACGTCTTTGAACCCTGAGCACACCTATTGCAATTCCAAAGCAGACATGCAGTGAATGAAAGGGCAAGCTGATGAGTTGGCCACACCCCCAACTGTCCTCTTGTGCCCTCTTTTCAAGTCACATTCAGCAGGTATCTCTATACATGCTCTTGCCCTCCTTCCTAGGAAAGGTTCAACTGGCAGCCATTTGTCCTCTACTGCACATGTAAGCATTAACTTCACCTTGATTTTGCATGTGAAGAGTTTCCTGTCTAATAGAAGAATCGTTTTTCACTTAGACATCAGCAAATTTTCCTCTTGGGAGTCCCACAAAGCTGTTCCCAAAACCCCAATCTGCCAAAAAAGAAGTATGATCCTATAGCTGCTGGTTCATACCTCCTATGAGAATACTAGGCTCCTTTCACTATGTCTTTGTCTCCTGTTATGACCCAGTCCCTTTTCCTTACCATCCTTAGTTTCTTCTCCCTGAGAATATTGGGGGTGGGGGGGAGGTGAGAGGTGGTTCTGAGGGGATCAAGGTTACTGGAGAAGAAAAGGGAGGAAAGAAGGGAGGGGAGGAGAGGCCAGATAAATAGTATTGGCCAATGTTTATTGAGTGCCTATGTCCCAGTTAATTGTCTATTGTCTCTCAATTTCATATCCACAATTTTATGCTCTACTCTGATGCTGGGGTTGAGACCAGAAACTGCATTTCCATTGTGTCAGCTGCTTCCTTTATGCTCTGCCAACAGGGGACACTAGGGAGAGACTGAAAGGATAGACAAGGATGAAGAAACAAGCTCCTTTCTTCTTTTGTTTCTGTTCCTGTGTCACACCCGCAAAAGCTCTTCACCTGGGCAGCTACAGTTCATTCCAGTTTCCAGTCTGTTTGTTTGTTTGTTTGTTTGTTTGTTTGTTTCCCACACACTCTCAGGGTAAGTCTCATTGTACTTCCAAAGAAATACTAGCTCTGGCTGGCCAGTGTCCCCTACCCCCATACGCTTGGGTCCCAAGGCCTTCCTCCCAGCTTCCAAGTTCTGATAAGCCAACTTCTCCCCTCCTTGTCCCCAGGTGCTATTCCCATGCTGCCTCTGTATTTTGTTCTATTTTGGTTTGGTTTCATCCTCCAACCCTTATTTAATCAATTCTGTATATGAAAGTCCTTGTAAAAATGCTATTAGTGAGGATTGTTGCTTTCCTAAACCAACCCTGACAGACTCAACACATTATGCACCAAACACTAGGCTAAGTCTTCTACAAATATAACTGCATTTGCCCTTTTCAAAAACCCTATCAAAGCATTATTCTCTTTGTTGTGAATGCATAAACTGAGACACAGTGATATATTAAGTTCTTGCCCATGCTCACACAAGCTCAATTGTGGTGCTAGAAGCTTCTAACTCCAATGCAGTCCTGTCTAAAAATATATATTTCCATGGGACTTAAGGTTCTTAGAGTGAATTCATGTCTTCAGTGCCAGGGTACTTCTTAGAACCAAAAATATATGCAAAGGCCCCTAAATGAAGAAGTATGTTGCACTCCTTCTCTGCCCACAGATGGCAATCACGCAGAGATTTATTACCAACAGATGGCTGCAATATAGGAGTGACACACAATTGTACCTGGAACACTTAAGACCAACACAGCAATCCAAAGCTATTTCCCACCTACACAGCTAAAAAGGAATAAAATTTCAATTTAGAAAGTATTGTCTTTCCCCAAAGTTTCTGATCAAAAACAGCAAATAAAGTCCGTAGTGTTGGCTGGAAGCCACGCCAGACCATCGGGCTTCCTTTCTGTCACATAATAGATGGCCATGCCTATTCTCTTTATGGCTGCCAATCTCTCTCTCCTTCTGTGCGTTTCCCTATCTCCCGGTCTCTTGCAGGAGCTTCCATCCTCTCTTTTTATTATTTTGTCTCCCCATCTCTCTCCTATAAAAGTAAAATAAACCCTTGGAAGACAGCTTAATCCTTTGAGGGAGAGATTTGATCAATTTTTTGAACTTTACACTGGAAAATATTCCCAATACTGACTTTCTCATCAAAATGTTACCTGCAACCCAAAACCTCCTGAAGCACTAGTAATTCCTCTTTGTTTGTTTGTTTGTTTGTTTGTTTGTTATGATTGACAGATGTGTGCTGGGTGTGTGACAATGAAGTCACTCTTACTGAGATCAATGGACATTAGGAGATTTTATATTTTCTCCTGCACAAGGAACTACGATCGACCATACATTCATCTTTATCTAACTCACTTAATAAGTTCTATCTCATTTCCAACTATTAAAAGCCAGAATAAGGTCTCTCACAGGTCTCTCTCCATTTTCTTCCCTTTGGTTTTGATAGTCATTTCTAATCAGGCTGAGGTTCTTGGATTTGGCATTCTACCCAGTATGGCTTTTTCTAATTGTGGTCTGAAATATACCATTTAAAATGGGGCCCAGTGATATCACAGGAAGGAATAAAATGGCATTAATTTCTTGTTTGAAAAAAATGTTATCACCAAAAGTGGAAATTATTTTTGAGAAGAGCCTGGAAGAGGTTAGCTATTTTGTCACATCTTAACAGGCACCTTCTTTCTGTCTGACAGGGACGTTCTGGGAGGGCACCATGATGGCACCAGCAGCAACCTCAATTAGCAACCCCATCATTGCAGGTGCCATGAAGGGCCCTCGTGAGGGAGCAGAGAGTGTAATATAAGGGAGTGAGACCAGCCTGGTGTGAATGGCAGCTCTGCACTCAGTCTCTTCTCCCAGGGCCTCAGCTCTCTAATTTTATAAAATGTAGATAATTCCTACCTCCTGATGTTAGTAAGAAAAAGGCAATATTTATGCTTATATTCCTAATAATGGCATATACTCTTTCTTTTAGGAACATTATGATTAAATAGACTTGCCTAGGAATTTAACTTTCAAATGTAACGTTGTTTCTCAGGGAAAATACTAGTACATTCCACCTTCCATAGGAACCAACCCCCAAAGGTTTGGAACACAATGCATTTATCACTATAACCATAGGAGTATATTCTCACAGTACTCACTGTTTCTTAAGAGAGGGTCAGCTCCAAAATTCTCACTTTTAATTGGAACAAAAAAATAAAATATCTTAACTCCAGGGACCATGATAATGATGAGGAAAATCCAAATTCCATTGCTTCTTCTCCCCTTCATCACCTTCTCTGTACATAACACCCTCTGTTTATGTTTATCTTCTTTCCAAAGACCTAGTTATAAGAAACAGAAATACTATTTTTAAAGACAAAAATGCTTGTTGGTGCAGTGTGATTTCATTTTGTTAAAGCTCTGGGAAGCTACGTGCTTGCAGGGTCCAGGGAGAGAGAATTTGCCAAGTAATTCCCCCTAAGAGCTAATTTGCTATACTCTATTTTTAGAGATTAGTATCCTCACTTTGGCTCATGGCGAGATAGGATCCATTTATTTCTGCCTCACCTGTGCACATCAAAAACTAGTCTCAGGTTGAAATTTGATTGTCATGTGGAACAACAATTCAGTCAATAAATCTTCCCTGGGAATTCAGTGTTCTGGGAATAGAACCACCCTCGTAAGTGGCAATATACATAGCTTCAGGTTGGAAAATTCAATATCAGTATAGATGATCCATCCAACACTCCACTTCGCAATTCTTTCTCTCCAACAATTGTGTCCTCCATCCCGTCTCAGCCACCCATTGTCATAGCCCAGACTACCACACTCAGCTATCCCTCTATAATATCAACTTTAAGATCTCCACACACACTACAACACCATACCCAGCTCTCTCCTGCTATGCTCACATTCCGACAATCCCTCAATCTCACACACATTAAAATCCAATCCATCTTTACACTGTCCCTCACTCGCTTTGCTCTTATTCAACTTAAACTCCATAACCCATCATTGTAATGTCCCCTACATACACTCCCAACTTCTCTCTCTCTCTCTCTCTCTCTCTCTCTCTCTCTCTCTCTCTCTCTCTCTCTCTCCTGCAAAAAAAAAAGAAAGAAAGAAAGAAAAATTGTAAACCATGTTTAAATCCAATTATCCACCTATTCCATGCCTGCAGACCTGGGCTGAATCCACTTTGAATTCAAGAGCACTAACCTCCCAAGAGTCCTCACCGCTGTTCATGAAATATCCCACATTCCCCTAATCAACCGTCTCTCCCAATTTCCCAGCTGTCTGTTTCTTACCTTCTTATCTCTCTTCAAAAGTCTGTCATCTGTTTCCATGTCCTTACTCTTCGCTGATGATCATGCATCCTATTTAACTGGGCTGTGCATGCTGTATTTCCTCCATACAGTGATGAAGTGGCATGCTCCCATCTATGGCAAATCCCTCCATGTGTCTACTAGATCTTATCCCATTTCACCAACTCAAGGAAACTGCTCCAGAAAATTTCCCCATCTCCTCTATCATCAACTATTTCCTTTCTCCTAGATTATCACCAGCAGCATACAAATATGACATAATATCCCCCATCCACACCTTCCAGCTAGTTTATTTTTTGTACAGAATAAAAACTCTTCCTAAGAGCAGGGCTGTTGAGAACAGGACTGTGTGGACCTCACTCATTCAGAGTTGCCAGGAGTCAGAGCTGATTCAGTGGCACATAACCCACAGAAGAGTGGTCATGTTCTGTCTTTACTTTCTCTTGCACATTTTCTAGTAGGCTTTCAACCTCATGTCCTCACCAAAACTAATTCTATGAAGGCCATGATTAGCCATTACATTGCCATTCAAAATCAATGCACAATTCTGGCCAGACTCAATCCATCCACTTTATTTGACATGATTGATCTCTGCCTCTTTCTTGAAATATTTCATTCATTTACCTTCAAGGACATAACTTTGTTCTTCTCCAAGCACAACGGCTTCTTCTCAAGCTCACTTACTGGCACCTCCCCTTTTACCTAACTTTTTTCTTTCCCATAGTCTTTCTTTTTTATACAATTTATCTTTATTGTTGAAAGTATTACATATGTCCCCTTTTTCCCCATTGACCCTCTCCACCCTGCACCCACCTACCCCAAGCTTTCAACAACCTATTGTCTGTGTCCATGGGTTATGCATATATGCATATAAGTTCTTTGGTTACTTCTAAATGAGGCATTTTCAAAAACCTAGTCCTTGGATATCTCTTCTTATTTATCTACACTTATTCCCTTGGATAGGTCAACTAATCCAATTCCACGGCTTTAAATACCACTTATATGCTGATGTTATGCAAATATTCATCGCTAACCTAAACATAGCCCCTGAATTCTAAACTCCTACATTCAACTTCCTACTTATGATGCATTGTAGATGTCTCATAGGCATCTCAAAATTTACATTTCCAAAACTCAGCTCCTTATCTTTTTCTCCCAACCAGCTCTTCCCATAGCTGTTCCCATCTGAGTCAGTGGCAGCTCCATCCTTTTGATTTCCCAGGTTGAAAAGTTACATTCATCCTTCACTCCCATCCCACACCTTATTTTCAACAAATCCTGTTAACCTTAATTTTGAAAAATACCTAAAATTAAACCAATTCTCACCACTTTCAGTTACCACCCTAGTTCAAGCCACCATCAGCTTTTTTAAAATTATAATTGCAACAGCATTTCAGCTAGTCAATGGGTGTCCCTATTTCCATCCTTTCCCCCTTACACTCTGCTTCCCACATCACAGCCAGAGTGACCTTTTAAAACCGTAAGTCAAAGTATTTCTCTCCTCTGCTCAAAACTCTCCAATAGATTCTTATCTCACTCAGAATAAAATTAGAAGTCCTTACCGAGTCCTAATGGCCTGTGGTTTCCCAGCCTTGTTCCCTCCCTCTCTGACCTCATCTCCTAACAGTGTTCCCTTTTACTCTGCTCCTCACACTGTCCTCCTTGCTGTTTCTGATCCATCCAAGCATATGTCTACCTCCTTCACTTTGTCCTGACTGCTCCCTATGCCTGGAAATCTCTCCTGCTGTCCTCTCAGCCTCCTTATCCATTTCTCACAGGTCTGTACTCAAAAGTTACTTTAGTAGAGAGGCTGCCCAAGCATCCTGTACCAAATAGCTCTGCACTATTGCACTGTGTCCTCTTCCTTTGGCTTTATTTTTCTTCTTATAAAACATCCCCATTTGACACCACCTAGAAGATGAGTTTCGTGAGACTAAGAGCTTCATGTCTTTTTTGTCCTGAACTATGTCCCCAGGTTTGATTAACATAATACATGCAAAGCCTTAGCACAGTGCCTGGAATATAGGAAGAAGTCAACGTACAGATGATTATTTTTAGTGTTCAGGGCTCTTATCCCCCTATGGTATGCTGTTTGTACAAATGGCAACCATGATCTTTGATGCCACATGGCCATTTGCAATATGACTTTGCCACTTCTCCCATAAATGAGTAGTCTATTTCCCACCTCTCCCTTTTTTTTAATATTTTAGACTGGCCCTGTGACTTGCTGTGATGGATAGAATGCAAAGAAAGTGAAGCTGTGTGACCTCAAGGCCTGGCATTTGAAAACCTTGGTGCTTTTGTTTTACTCTCTTGGAAGCCAGAGGGCGTGTAAAGTTTTGGGCTAAACTACTGAATGGTGAAATACCACAGGCAGAGAAAAGCCACATAGAGAAAAACTGGGGCCAATCAGCAACCAGCACTAAGATCCCAGGTGTATCCCTTAGGGAATTTGGGGCACCATTTGATTATTTCACAGTATCTCTTTCATGTAGTCACATCTGAGCATTTACATACTAAAATATGATACATATTACTTTATCTTAAATTACTTTCCTTTAATTTTTCCTTTTGTTATATTGGGTATTCTATTGATTGGATTGGATTTTGAAATTACATTGTGAATGGGTTGCATCACCTTTTCAGTGAAGTAAAGAACATGCTCTGAAATATTTGTTATAAAAAGAAGGCATAAAGTAGTGAATCACTGCCTTTGGGTAGTTTAACTTATTTCCAGAAGCACTCTAACTAATGTCTGGCTACCTGTATATGATTATAATCTATATAAAAACTAGTTATGGCCAAAACCGGTTTGGCTCAGTGGATAGAGTGTCGGCCTGCGGACTGAAAGGTCCCAGGTTCGATTCCGGTCAAGGGCATGTACCTGGGTTGCGGGCACATCCCCAGTGGGAGATGTGCAGGAGGCAGCTGATCGATGTTTCTCTCTCATCGATGTTTCTGACTCTCTATCTCTCTCCCTTCCTCTCTGTAAAAAATCAATAAAATATATTAAAAAAAAAACTAGTTATGATTTATCACAAACTCACTGATTCATTTCATCCTCTGTCTTGGCCAGGGTCTCTCAAATGTCATTAAGCCAAGACCTTGTTTGACTAATGTGAAGCAAACTATCTATCATCTATCTATCTATCTATCTATCTATCTATCTATCTATCATCTATCTATCTTTTTCACACACACACACACACACACACACACACACACACACATCAGATTCTGCTAATGGAAACCTTCTGTGCCCCCAGAAGAAGGCCACCCCTCTAGTCTATGCACTAGGCAATAGATGGCAATCCCCTTGAGGGGCTCAACAGTCTGGTGCATTGCCATACCCGCTCCTCCCACAAAGTGCCTGGAACATGGCTTAGCACCTCATAAATATTAGGTTTATTTCTTCCATTTTGACTTCATAAAGCAGAAGAAAATATTGTCTGAAATTACTGTCAACTTGTTCAAGTTTCTGACTCACTGCTTTCTAATCTCCAGAGAGACTCTCTACCTCAACACTTCCCCCCACACACTTACAGAAACCCAAGAAACCTATGCATTCTCCCACGCTACAAATATTGTCACGTTAAATGTGATTTTTGTACAAAACCAAGTTAATTGCCTAGAAATAGTTAATGAGGGTTATTAAATTTTTTATAACAATGGTTTACAAAGCATTTTTTGTGTTGAGAGGATTAATGTTTATTGCACCTTTACACAATTTCTCTCAATGCTCACAACAGCTCCCTAAGGTAGCTATTATTCTCCCCTAGATGATAAAATGAAGCAAGAATGAGTATTATGAAAGCCAATGTCATACCTTGCCAAAAGACAGAGCCCAGTCCCTGAAGGCTACGTCTGGTGCGCTCTCTGCTACATCCCAACTGACAGCAGTTGTACAAAGGCTATGCCGCCTCAAGCAATTACTTTTTGGAGCCTCACTTTTCCCATCTGTAAAATGGGGAAGATACTATCGCCAATATCACCCAGTTGTGCAGGTCACATGAGTTACTACAAATGAACTGGTTGGACTCACATGTGGGTATAGTAAGCACTATTACTATCATTGAGCAGCCACCTAAAACAGAAATCCAGACTAGTAATCATTATTTCTTGGCCTCTGCTGTTTTTTGCAGAAAGGATTTGTGTGTGCTCAGGAAAATGAGGAGATGGCTAACATATTCGTGGGAGATTCATCTCTGATGAAGACAGGGAAACAAGAAGTAGACAGTCTGCGCCAGGTGTCTGCTATGAGAACCTGTTTTATATTGCCCGTGAAAAGGGCTTCCAATGCATGGTGATTTTCAATACCTATTTTATTATTCATTTGTCATTCTGACTTTCAAGAGGGTGTTCCCAGCACCTACGGCCATGAGAACCCATGAGGGAAAGCCTCCACGTAGCCGATGCCACAGAAGCAAGACGTTTTAATCAGGTTTCACATCTTCACATCCTGGGTAGTGGAGGGGGCATCACAGAAGGGAAAGGATCTTAGTGATTGCATTGTAACACACACACACACACACACACACACACACACACACACACACACACACCGTTTCACTGAGAAGAAAACTGAGGCATGGAGAGGCTTGTTTTCTCGATCAAGCCCCTCAATAGCTCTGTGAAGCAGACATTGTCCTCCCTATGTTAAATCTCATCCTGCTACCCAATGCACACTCAAAACTATAGCCATTGCAAACCACATGTGCGCCCCAAGGTTTCATGTCCTTGACCCCATGCCTTGCACATGCTATCCATCAACCAGGAATCCCTCTCTCTGTAGTGTCACTAGTCTATTTCCAACTTATCCATCCAGCTCAGCTCCAGCCACCACTGGCTCTCATCTGGATGCTGGCAACAGACTGAGCTGGTCTCTCTGTTTCCACCATTGCTTTCCTGCAGACTGGCTTCATTTTTTCCATGTAAACCAGAATCTGGTTCTGCCTATTTTTCATCTCATCTCCTGCCATCTCCCTACAATGTGTCCCATTCACGGTGGACTTTCTTCAGCTTCTAAAACACTTGGGGTCTTGCTTGGGGCCTCAAGGCTTTCACGCATATTTTTCCTCCCTAGAATTCTTGCCCTCAGATCTTCACAAGGTAACTCCTTATCATTCAGGTCCCAAGCCAATTTCACTGCCTCAGAGTCTTCCCATCATCATAGAATTACTCCCTTCCCTTATTCTGGGTATTTCTCCAAAAACATTTCCAATTCTCATGAATTGTTGTGTTTGCATATTTACTGCCTGTCTCTTCCACAAGGTAAGATTGGGGTCTTGTTTCCAATAATCTTCAGAGTGGGGCATAGTGCATGGAGCAGAGTTGGTACTCAATAAATATTTACTAAGAAGATAAATGAAACAACACTAAACCAGGAAGAGCCTCAGGGCCAGTATTTTCTAAAAGATACAAAATGGCTATTAATATGCATGTCAGTCAGTTCCCCTCAAATTTTCTGCTACCTACTATCTGAAACTTAGGGTTTCCTCCAAAATATCAGTCTCATCCTACAGGTTTCATGCATTGCTTTTCTCCAAATGACTCATTGTTTCACCCACTCATTCTTGTCTGAAAATCTGGTTTTAATCTACTCACCAAATTTAAGTTCCAGAAATGAACAGGTGAGCTTTTATTTTGGTCAGAGATGCTAGAGATTCCAATATTAAGATGTCTGTCTACTTTCCCTTGGGCTGGCAAAGTAGAACCCTCATCTCAGGGTGGCCCCAAATGAGAGGAGGATAGACTCCTGTGCAGGGAGCCATGTGTCGCAGGGTCTCGCTTCCTCTGAGAAGTGATTTAACAAGTATTCAATGTCTCTTTATCCTCTGAAGTACATTGGATGTTCCCTAAGATCCCTTCCAAGTCTAAAGTTGCAATCATTCATTCAACAAAGACAAGTATTTGTACTATGCTCTGTGCCAAGCAATGCCACGGTGCTGGGAAACCAGCCTTGAAACGAAGAACCAAGAGCATCTTTACCTTCAGGAAGCATGTGTGATTCTCTAGAGCATAACCTGCTATTTAACTGTCATGTCAAGTGGTTTGATTTTACATATGGTATATTTTTAAATATATTTTTATTTATTTCAGAGAAAGAGAGCGAGAGAGAGAGAGAGAGAGAGAGAGAGAGAGAGAGAGAGAGATCAATAATGAGAGAGAATCATTGACCAGCTGCCTTCTGCATGCTCCCTACTGGGGATCAAGCCTGCAACCTGGGCATGTGCCCTGACTAGGAACCAAACAGTGGGCTCCTGTCCATAGGTCGATGCTCAACCACTGAGCCATGCTGGTGGGGCATATATGGTATATTTTAATGACAACAGAGTGGAAGTCAAATACTCCCTCCCTAGGGTGACGCTTCTGGTCTCCACTTTCCAGCCTTATATCATATTCTGCTTTCTACCATGAGTGAAAGAAACCCCCTCCCTGATTCTTCTCGTGTTCCTGCCAAGTATTTGGCCTACCGTGTGTTTTTATTTCCCCATGTTCTTCCCTCCCCATCAAACACCCTAATCAAATAGACGGGCATCAGTAGTAAAAGTGAAGCTGTGATATGTCTGTGAAGAACCACCATGAATTAGGGTTCAGGAGCCTGGCAATAATTCCCATGCACTTGTCATGAGATCTTGAAAATGTCTCCTAACCTCTCAGGATCTGTTTCCTTATCTGTAAAATAGGATGTGGTGGCCATGAGAATGTGCCTCTCGGATCTCCCACTGCATGGAATGTAATTGACCAAGGGTCCCAGTCATGCTGTCTGACATCCACCACCACATTGGCATCACCAGCCAAAGGCTCAGTGTGGCAGGACCTCTTCTGGGGGAGGCAGGTACATTTCTACAAGATGTAGGACTGCTCTGGCCAGTGACTTTGGCCCAAAGACTCTCTGCCAGCTTTGCTAAAATTTTCTTCAAACAGCACGTCATTCAAAGACATTTGCCACTCAACCTTCTTTCCTCTCTTCTCCACCGGAGTCAAACCCGTGTCATGGTCTGATGGCTCCCCCATTCCCCACTGCTTCTTCTCCATTTTCTCTCAAGCACAGTTTCTATAATCAATCTCTTCATCCTTAATCCCATCTTAGTATCTGCCTCTTTAAGGACCTGAAGGAACACAAGGAGACAGTGATCTCCTCATATGTTGCTGGGAGTGTGGTGTCAGTGAAGATGTTTTACCCAGTAGATAAGGTTTTCTAAGGTAGAAAGCATCATATGAAAGAGAGAACATCATTCTTTCATTGATACAGCAGTTAGGCACTGGACATCTCCCATGAGCTGGGGTCTGGGCAAAGGATCTGGAGACACAGATGAGTAACATTCTTCCTAGAGCAGATCACAGGCTGGAGGAGCAGTCCAGGTCCCTCGTGTCTTTGCACTTAGATAACAATACATTTTTGGAAGGGAATTGGAATTTTAAAAAAGAGTAAAAAGGAAAAATCAAGAAAGGAGGCGGGGAGAAGCAGCCATTATCCCAAGGCACTGCGAGTGTTAGATGGCGGCTGTTTGAATGTACGTGTACGTTTTCTAAATTGTGCTCTGCTAACGCAGTCTGATGCTCCCCTCCTGCCAGAGCCTTGCAGCATCGGGTGGCTCGTTGGCATGCAATGGTTGTAACGCTTTTTTACAAGGAAACTCTTCAACTGTTGTTACCATTTCATAGCCCAGAATATTTAGCTCAACAACAGACCACCAGGAGAATATGCTCTGCATTGTAATTTTCCAAAGGCGACGTGATTATAAAACCCGAGCAGATGGAAAGGCGATCGTGGTGGACAGGGAAAGCTGTTAGCAGTTTCCATCTGTAGACAAAGCCATTATTTTTGAAAAAAAAATCGCTGCCAGATTTTGATGAATCTGTTTCTCTTTGCACCCTCTGCTTTGCAGAAAGCCCTGTGACTCTGTTAGGCTTTGCAAACAGTTGCAGGGTACTATTTTCCTGCATTTGTTTACATCGAAGGCATTGACTCATAGCGTTTCACATTTAGCTTGCTGTTAATCTCTAAACTGCCATTAATGTATAGTTCCCAACCCTGAAAATTGAACTTCAAAATAAATAACTCTGCAATCATCTTTTATTTAAAATATTACTGCACCCCATCACTCTATGTCAAGGCCTGGCTTGTTTATGGGAGTGCTTGATTACATAATTACATATTAGAAACCATTTGTAAGAAAAATTGATTGGGGTACTTTACAGCAAGGATTTCATCAGAAGTAACTCTGCCTCTAGCTGCAGGAGGAGAGCACCCAGTTAGAAATGACACTACAACTTAGAAACCTGTCACCACTTTGTTTATATCTCATCACAGGAAGGAGTAATTGCCCAAGGAGCAATGAGGGACAGGACTGTCCCCCACAAATCAAATATTAGGCAGTAGTATGCACTACTGAAAAGAGGGCTCCACAGGGATTTATGAGGCTTAATTTCTAGCTGCAACCCTGCTGGTAACTTCTAGGCACATTGCTCAGCCTCCTGAAATCTCCACTCTTCCATCAATAAAATGGGAATGCAACAGTGAGTTGCTCTAGCTAAGAGGGGGGCAATGTCCATATAGGTGCATGGGAATGGAGTGCAATCTCAAGGCTCAGGTGAGCATCACTCCAAACTACAAGCCTGTGGGATGATGGGTGGGTGACTGTCACTGGGTGGCCCTTCATGGATGGTGAAGGGGCACTGAGACCGTGCCCACTCAGCTCCCACACCCCCCAGGTTCCCAGATGGAGGCTCTCCATTCCGTTCTAGCACGCCTTCCAGTCTGCGTGTTCCCATCCTCAGCTTGTGAGCAATTTTTTCATGATCTTATTTACCAATAAGAAAATTTTTTCTGAAAAATAAAAGGCATCGAAATCTTTCTGTGGCAAACATGTGCAGCCCTTGCTCCTAGCTCTGCAGAAGATTATTTGTGTCTTATTGTATAATCTGGGAATGAGGAAAGCACACCAGTTAAAACCTCAAAATATGACCAGTCCATGGAAATAAAATAATAACAGCAATAATAGTAATGATACCGGTCCTTCCAACAGTATTGGATTCTCCTGATAAACAAAGGTCATAAAAGGAGGATTGTCGTAGCTATAGAAATGCTTATCTGGTTCAAAGGCTTTCTAAAACTAACTTTTTCTTTGCTTTATTTCTCATTCCTAAAGTAACATGGATTTGTTGGGGAAATGCACATGAGCAAAACAGAAGGGGAGGTAGAAGAATAAGAATATAAGAAGGAGGAGAAGAAAAAAGGGATAGAGGGGGAGAGGAAA